>NC_064927.1:621500-1243000 GCF_023897955.1 Schistocerca gregaria
AACTACTACTGGTCTTCCAGGGAACGATCAAAGCGTAGACTCTTTGAAACAAGACTCCCAAGGAGGAAAGTGCGCATGGTGACTGTTGTATTCAATCGCGATGCAATTTCTCTGTTTCATCAACACTTTGCAGGTCCACAGATTACAGAATGCTTCCAGATGTGAATCGAAACTACTACTGGTGTTCCAGGGAACGATCAAAGCGTAGACTGTTTAAGATATTACTCCCATGGAGGTAAATGCGCATTGTGACTGTTGTATTAAATCCCGAAGCAATTTCTGTGTTTCAACAACACTCTGACAGTCCACAGATTACAGAATGCCTCCAGATGTGCATCGGAAACTACTACTGGTCTTCCAGGGGACGATCAAAGCGTAGACTCTTCTAATAATTTCTGGGTATGCAGCCGGATCGTGTCGACATTCTGCCACGATATTTCGGCCCAGAGATGTCCGGCCATCATCAGGTCAGTACACAACTACTGAAGAGCCCAGGTGCAGTCGCGGTATTTATACCGATTCTCGCGCACGTGTTGACATGCGCGGCATAGCCGAGTTGTACGTGCTGCCCTCGGTGGTGAAAGTAAAAGATCATCTAGTCATTGAGTATCGAATGACGCTGTCTATTCCGCTGTGAATGTATAATTTTAATAACAGGATTCCAAGTTTTATCCAGTTGAAAGCCGTTGTCACGATTTATAAGATTATCGGCAAGACGTATTTCCACTGATCCCTTGATTACGGAATCCCAAAATCCGGAAACCGGAGCTAAAATTTTTGTTCCATTGTATTCCATTGAATGTCCCAATGAAATACAGTGCTCTGCTATTGCCGATTTTGACGGTTGCCGCAGACGGGTGTATCTTTCATGTTCTGTACATCGTTCATGGACAGTTCTTGTCGTCTGGCCAATATATGCAGAGCCACATTCACAGGGAATTTTGTAGACGCCTGCTTTCTTCAGTTGTAAATCGTCTTTAACGGATCCAACCAGGGCCCGGTTCTTTGCTGGTGGACGGAAGATAACCTTGATTTTATTCTTCTTCAGTAATCGGCCTATTTTCGACGACACATTCCCGGCGTATGGAAGAAACGCAGTTGATTTAAAGTCGTCATCAGCGTCCTCAGTGCGCTGCTTCTTGTTATGACAGTTGCGCATGGCCTTTCTTCCGGCGTATGGAAGAAACGCAGTGGATTTAAAGTCGTCATCAGCGTCCACAGTGCGCTGCTTCTGAGGACGCTGATGACGACTTTAAATCAACTGCGTTTCTTCCATACGCCGGGAATGTGTCGTCGAAAATAGGCCGATTACTGAAGAAGAATAAAATCAAGGTTATCTTCCGCCCACCAGCAAAGAACCGGGCCCTGGTTGGATCCGTTAAAGACGATTTACAACTGAAGAAAGCAGGCGTCTACAAAATTCCCTGTGAATGTGGCTCTGCATATATTGGCCAGACGACAAGAACTGTCCATGAACGATGTACAGAACATGAAAGATACACCCGTCTGCGGCAACCGTCAAAATCGGCATTAGCAGAGCACTGTATTTCATTGGGACATTCAATGGAATACAATGGAACAAAAATTTTAGCTCCGGTTTCCGGATTTTGGGATTCCGTAATCAAGGAATCAGTGGAAATACGTCTTGCCGATAATCTTATAAATCGTGACAACGGCTTTCAACTGGATAAAACTTGGAATCCTGTTATTAAAATTATACATTCACAGCGGAATAGACAGCGTCATTCGATACTCAATGACTAGATGATCTTTTACTTTCACCACCGAGGGCAGCACGTACAACTCGGCTATACCGCGCATGTCAAAACGTGCGCGAGAATCGGTATAAAAACCGCGACTGCACCTGGGCTCTTCAAAAGTTGTGTACTCACCTGATGATGGCCGGACGTCTCTGGGCCGAAATATCGTGGCAGAATGTCGACGCGATCCGGCTGTATACCCGGAAATTATTAGAAGAACAAATACGCCGGGAAAATTTCAGAAGTCACAAAGCGTAGACTGTTTGAGACATCACTCCCATGGAGGAAAGTGCGCATGGTGACTGTTGTATTGAACCCCGATGCAATTTCTGTGTTTCAACCACACTCTGATAGTAAACAGATTACAGAATGCCTCCAGATGAGCATCAGAAAATACTACTGGTCTTCCAGGGAACGATCAAAGCGTAGACTGTTTGAGACATTACTCCCACGGAGGAAACTGGTCATGGTGAGTGTTGTATTCAATCCCGATGCAATTTCTGCGTTTCATTAACACTCGGATAGTCCACAGATTACAGAATGCCCCCAGATGTGCATCGGAAACTACTACTGGTCTTGAGGGAACGATCAATGCGATGACAGTTTGAGACATTACTCCAATGGAGAAATGTACGCATGAGGCCTGATGTATTCAATCCCGAAGCAATTTCTGTGTTTCATCAACACTTTGAATGTCCACAGATTACAGAATGCCTCCAGATGAGCATCTGCAACTACTACTGGTCTTCCAGGGAACGATCAAAGGGTAGACTGTTTGAGACATTACTCACATGGAGAAAAGTGCGCATTGTGACTGTTGTATTCAATCCCGATGCAATTTCTGTGTTTCATCAATACTCTGATAGTCCACAGATTACGGAATGCCTCCAGATGTGCATCGGAAACTACTACTGGTCTTCCAGCGAACGATCAAACCGTAGACTGTTTGAGACATTACTCCCATGGAGCGAAGTGCGCATTGTGACTGTTGTATTCAATCCCGATGTAATTTCTGTGTTTCAACAACACTTTGATAGTCCACAGATTACCGAATGCCTCCGGATTAGCATCGGAAACTACTACTGGTCTTCCAGGGAACGATCAAAGCGTAGACTGTTTGAAACATGACTCCCATGGAGGAAAGTGCGCATGGTAACTGTTGTATTCAATCCCATTGCAATTTCTGTGTTTCATCAACACCTTGAAGGTCCACAGATTACAGAATGCTTCCAGATGTGAATCGAAACTACTACTGGTCTTCCAGGGAACGATCAAATAGTAGACTGTTTGAGACATTACTAACATGGAGGAAAGTGTGCATGGTGACTGTTGTATTCAATCCCGATGAAATATCTGTGTTTCAACAACACTCTGACAGTCAACAGATTAAAGAATGCCTCCAGATGTGCATCGGAAACTACTACTGGTCTTCCTGGGAACGATCAAAGCGTAGACTGTTTGAGACATTACTCCCATGGAGGAAAGTGCGCGTGGTGACTGTTGTATTCAATCCCGATGCAATTTCTGTGTTTCATCAACACTCTGATAGTCCACACATTACAGAATGCTCCCAGATGTGCATCGGAAATTACTACTGCTCTTCCAGGGAACGATCAAAACGTAGACTCTTTGAGACATTACTGCAATGGAGGAAAGTGCGCATGGTGACTGTTGTATTCTATCCCGATGCAATTTCTGTGTTTCATCAACACCCTGATAGTCCACACATTACAGAATGCCCCCAGATGTGCATCGGAAACTACTACTGGTCTTCTAGGGAACGATCAAAACGTAGACTGTTTGAGACATTACTCCCATGGAGGAAAGTGCGCATGGTGACTGTTGTATTCAATCCCGATGCAAAATCTGTGTTTCATCAACACTCTGATAGTCCACACATTACAGAATGCCCCCAATTGTGCATCGGAAACTACTACTGCTCTTCCAGGGAACGATCAAAGCGTATACAGTTTGAAACATGACTGCCATGGAGGAAAGTGCGCATGGTGACTGTTGGATTCAATCCCGTTGCAATTTCTGTGTTTCATCAACACTTTGAAGGTCCACAGATTACAGAATGCTTCCAGATGTGAATCGAAACTACTACTGGTCTTCCAGGGAATGATCAAAGCGTAGACTGTTTGAGACATTACTCCCATGAAGGAAAGTGCGCATGGTGACTGTTGTATTCCATCCCGATGCAAAATCTGTGTTTTATCAACACTCTGATAGTCCAGAGATTACAGAATGCCTCCAGATGTGCATCGGAAACTTCTACTGTTCTTCCAATGAATGATCAAAGCATATACTGTTTGAGACATTACTACCATGGAGCAAAGTGCAAATATTGACTGTTGTATTCAATCCCGATGTAATTTCTGTGTTTCATCAACACTTTGTAGGTCCACAGATTACAGAATGCCCCCAGATGTGCATCGGAAACTACTACTGGTCTTCCTGGGAACGATCAAAGCGTAGACTGTTTGAGATATTACTCCCATGGAGCAAAGTGCGCATGGTGACAGTTGTATTCAATCCCGATGCAATTTCTGTGATCCAACAACACTCTGATAGTAAACAGATTACAGAATGCCTCCATATGTGCATCGGAAACTACTACTGGTCTTCCAGGGAACGATAAAAGCGTAGACTGTTTGAGACATTACTCCCATGGAATAAAGTGCGCTTGGTGACTGTTGTATTCAATCCCGATGCAATTTCTGTGTTTCATCAACACTTTGAAGTTCCACAGACTAGAGGATGCCTCAAGATGTGCATCGGAATCTTCTACTTTTCTTCCGGGGAACGATCAAACCGTAGACTGTTAGAGACATTACTCCCATGGAGCGAAGTGCGCATTGTGACTGTTGTATTCAATCCGGATGTAATTTCTGTGTTTCAACAACACTCTGATAGTCCACAGATTACAGAATGCCTCCAGATTTGCATCGGAAACTACAACTGGTCTTCCAGGGAACGATCAAAGCGTAGACTGTTTGAAAAATGACTCCCATGGAGAAAAGTGCGCATGGAGACTGTTGTATTCAATCGCGATGTAATTTCTGTGTTTCAACAACAGTCTGATAGTCCACACATTACAGAATGCCCCCAGATTTGCATCGGAAACTACTACGGGTCTTCCAGGGAACGATCAAAGCGTAGACTGTTTGAGACATTTCTCCCATGGAGGAAAGTGCGCATGGTGACTGTTGTATTCAATCCCGATGTAATTTCTGTGTTTCATCAACAGTCTGATAGTCCACAGATTGCAGAATGCCTCCAGATTTGCATCGGAAACTACTACTGGTCTTCCAGGGAACGATCAAAGCGTAGACTCTTTGAAACATGACTCCCATGGAGGAAAGTGCGCATGGTGACTGTTGTATTCAATCCCGTTGCAATTTCTGTGTTTCATCGACACTTTGAAGGTCCACAGATTACAGAATGCTTCCAGATGTGAATCGAAACTACTACTGGTCTTCCAGGGAACGATCAAAGCGTAGACTGTTGGAGACATTACTCCCATGGAGGAAAGTGCGCATGGTGACTGTTGTATTCAATACCGATGCAATTTCTGTGTTTCAACAACACTCTGACAGTCCACAGATTACAGATTGTCTCCAGATGTGCATCGGAAACTACTACATTTCTTCCAGGGAACGATCAAGGCGTAGACAGTTTGAGACATTACTCCAATTAGGAAGGTGCGCATGGTGACTGTTGTATTAAATCAGGATGCAATTTCTGTGTTTCATCAACACTTTGAATGTCCACAGACTACAGAACGCTTCCAGATGTGAAACGAAACTACTACTGGTCTTCCAGGGAACGATCAAAGCGTAGACTGTTTAAGATATTACTCCCATGGAGGAAAGTGCGCATGGTGACTGTTGTATTAAATCCCGAAGCAATTTCTGTGTTTCAACAACACTCTGATAGTAAACAGATTACAGAATGCCTCCAGATGTGCATCGGAAACTACTACTGGTCTTGAGGGAACGATCAATGCGATGACAGTTTGAGACATTACTCCAATGGAGAAATGTACGCATGAGGCCTGATGTATTCAATCCTGATGAAATTTCTGTGTTTCATCAACGCTTTGAATGTCCACAGATACAGAATGCCTCCAGATGTGCATCTGAAACTACTACTGGTGTTCCAGGGAACGATCAAAGGGTAGACTGTTTGACACATTACTCCTATGTTGGAAAGTGCGCATGGTGACTGTTTTATTCAATCCCGATGCAATTTCTGTGTTTCATCAACACTCTGATAGTCCACAGATTACAGAAAGCCTCCAGATGTGCATCGGAAACTACTACTGGCCTTCAAGGGAACGATCAAAGCGTAGTCTCTTTGACACATTACTCCCATGGATGTAACTGCGCATGCTGACTGTTGTATTCAATCCCGATGCAATTTCAGTGTTTCAACAAAACTCTGATAGGCCACAGATTACAGAATGCCTCCAGATGTGCATCGGAAACTACTACTGGTCTTCCAGGGAACGATCAAAGCGTAGACTGTTTGAGACATTACATCCATGGAGGAAAGTGCGCATGGTGACTGTTGTATTCATTCCCGATGTAATTTCTGCGTTTCATCAACACTCCGATAGTCCACACATTACAGAATGCCCCCAGATGTGCATCTGAAACTACTACTGGTCTTCCTGCGAACGATAAAACCGTTGACTGTTAGAATCATTACTCCCATGGAGTAACGTGCGCATGGTTACTGTTGTATTAAATCGCGATGCAATTTCTGTGTTTCAACAACACAATCATAGTCCACAGATTACAGAATACCTCCAGATGTGCATCGGAATCTACTACTTTTCTTCCAGGGAACGATCAAGGCGTAGACGTTTTGAGACATTACTCCCATGGAGGGAAGTGCGCATGGTGACTGTTGTATTCAATCCCAATGCAATTTCTGTGTTTCATCAACACTTTGTAGGTCCACAGATTATAGAATGCCTCCAGATGTGCATCGGAATCTTCTACTGGTCTTCCAAGGAACGATCAAACCGTAGACTGTTTGAGACATTACTCCCATGGAGCGAAGTGCGCATTGTGACTGTTGTATTCAATCCCGATGTAATTTCTGTGTTTCAACAACACTTTGATAGTCCACAGATTACCGAATGCCTCCGGATTAGCATCGGAAACTACTACTGGTCTTCCAGGGAACGATCAAAGCGTAGACTGTTTGAAACATGACTCCCATGGAGGAAAGTGCGCATGGTAACTGTTGTATTCAATCCCATTGCAATTTCTGTGTTTCATCAACACCTTGAAGGTCCACAGATTACAGAATGCTTCCAGATGTGAATCGAAACTACTACTGGTCTTCCAGGGAACGATCAAATCGTAGACTGTTTGAGACATTACTAACATGGAGGAAAGTGTGCATGGTGACTGTTGTATTCAACCCCGATGAAATATCTGTGTTTCAACAACACTCTGACAGTCAACAGATTAAAGAATGCCTCCAGATGTGCATCGGAAAAAACTACTGGTCTTCCTGGAAACGATCAAAGCGTAGACTGTTTGAGACATTACTCCCATGGAGGAAAGTGCGCGTGGTGACTGTTGGATTCAATCCGGTTGCAATTTCTGTGTTTCATCAACACTTTGAAGGTCCACAGATTACAGAATGCTTCCAGATGTGAATCGAAACTACTACTGGTCTTCCAGGGAATGATCAAAGCGTAGACTGTTTGAGACATTACTCCCATGAAGGAAAGTGCGCATGGTGACTGTTGTATTCCATCCCGATGCAAAATCTGTGTTTTATCAACACTCTGATAGTCCAGAGATTACAGAATGCCTCCAGATGTGCATCGGAAACTTCTACTGTTCTTCCAATGAATGATCAAAGCATATACTGTTTGAGACATTACTACCATGGAGCAAAGTGCAAATATTGACTGTTGTATTCAATCCCGATGTAATTTCTGTGTTTCATCAACACATTGTAGGTCCACAGATTACAGAATGCCCCCAGATGTGCATCGGAAACTACTACTGGTCTTCCTGGGAACGATCAAAGCGTAGACTGTTTGAGATATTACTCCCATGGAGCAAAGTGCGCATGGTGACAGTTGTATTCAATCCCGATGCAATTTCTGTGATCCAACAACACTCTGATAGTAAACAGATTACAGAATGCCTCCATATGTGCATCGGAAACTACTACTGGTCTTCCAGGGAACGATAAAAGCGTAGACTGTTTGAGACATTACTCCCATGGAATAAAGTGCGCATGGTGACTGTTGTATTCAATCCCGATGCAATTTCTGTGTTTCATCAACACTTTGAAGTTCCACAGACTAGAGGATGCCTCAAGATGTGCATCGGAATCTTCTACTTTTCTTCCGGGGAACGATCAAACCGTAGACTGTTAGAGACATTACTCCCATGGAGCGAAGTGCGCATTGTGACTGTTGTATTCAATCCGGATGTAATTTCTGTGTTTCAACAACACTCTGATAGTCCACAGATTACAGAATGCCTCCAGATTTGCATCGGAAACTACAACTGGTCTTCCAGGGAACGATCAAAGCGTAGACTGTTTGAAAAATGACTCCCATGGAGAAAAGTGCGCATGGAGACTGTTGTATTCAATCGCGATGTAATTTCTGTGTTTCAACAACAGTCTGATAGTCCACACATTACAGAATGCCCCCAGATTTGCATCGGAAACTACTACGGGTCTTCCAGGGAACGATCAAAGCGTAGACTGTTTGAGACATTTCTCCCATGGAGGAAAGTGCGCATGGTGACTGTTGTATTCAATCCCGATGTAATTTCTGTGTTTCATCAACAGTCTGATAGTCCACAGATTGCAGAATGCCTCCAGATTTGCATCGGAAACTACTACTGGTCTTCCAGGGAACGATCAAAGCGTAGACTCTTTGAAACATGACTCCCATGGAGGAAAGTGCGCATGGTGACTGTTGTATTCAATCCCGTTGCAATATCTGTGTTTCATCGACACTTTGAAGGTCCACAGATTACAGAATGCTTCCAGATGTGAATCGAAACTACTACTGGTCTTCCAGGGAACGATCAAAGCGTAGACTGTTGGAGACATTACTCCCATGGAGGAAAGTGCGCATGGTGACTGTTGTATTCAATACCGATGCAATTTCTGTGTTTCAACAACACTCTGACAGTCCACAGATTACAGATTGTCTCCAGATGTGCATCGGAAACTACTACATTTCTTCCAGGGAACGATCAAGGCGTAGACAGTTTGAAACATTACTCCAATTAGGAAGGTGCGCATGGTGACTGTTGTATTAAATCAGGATGCAATTTCTGTGTTTCATCAACACTTTGAATGTCCACAGACTACAGAACGCTTCCAGATGTGAAACGAAACTACTACTGGTCTTCCAGGGAACGATCAAAGCGTAGACTGTTTAAGATATTACTCCCATGGAGGAAAGTGCGCATGGTGACTGTTGTATTAAATCCCGAAGCAATTTCTGTGTTTCAACAACACTCTGATAGTAAACAGATTACAGAATGCCTCCAGATGTGCATCGGAAACTACTACTGGTCTTGAGGGAACGATCAATGCGATGACAGTTTGAGACATTACTCCAATGGAGAAATGTACGCATGAGGCCTGATGTATTCAATCCTGATGAAATTTCTGTGTTTCATCAACGCTTTGAATGTCCACAGATACAGAATGCCTCCAGATGTGCATCTGAAACTACTACTGGTGTTCCAGGGAACGATCAAAGGGTAGACTGTTTGACACATTACTCCTATGTTGGAAAGTGCGCATGGTGACTGTTTTATTCAATCCCGTTGCAATTTCTGTGTTTCATCAACACTCTGATAGTCCACAGATTACAGAAAGCCTCCAGATGTGCATCGGAAACTACTACTGGCCTTCAAGGGAACGATCAAAGCGTAGTCTCTTTAACACATTACTCCCATGGATGTAACTGCGCATGCTGACTGTTGTATTCAATCCCGATGCAATTTCAGTGTTTCAACAACACTCTGATAGGCCACAGATTACAGAATGCCTCCAGATGTGCATCGGAAACTACTACTGGTCTTCCAGGGAACGATCAAAGCGTAGACTGTTTGAGACATTACATCCTTGGAGGAAAGTGCGCATGGTGACTGTTGTATTCATTCCCGATGTAATTTCTGCGTTTCATCAACACTCCGATAGTCCACACATTACAGAATGCCCCCAGATGTGCATCTGAAACTACTACTGGTCTTCCTGCGAACGATAAAACCGTTGACTGTTAGAATCATTACTCCCATGGAGTAACGTGCGCATGGTTACTGTTGTATTAAATCGCGATGCAATTTCTGTGTTTCAACAACACAATCATAGTCCACAGATTACAGAATACCTCCAGATGTGCATCGGAATCTACTACTTTTCTTCCAGGGAACGATCAAGGCGTAGACGTTTTGAGACATTACTCCCATGGAGGGAAGTGCGCATGGTGACTGTTGTATTCAATCCCAATGCAATTTCTGTGTTTCATCAACACTTTGTAGGTCCACAGATTATAGAATGCCTCCAGATGTGCATCGGAATCTTCTACTGGTCTTCCAAGGAACGATCAAACCGTGGACTGTTTGAGACATTACTCCCATGGAGCGAAGTGCGCATTGTGACTGTTGTATTCAATCCCGATGTAATTTCTGTGTTTCAACAACACTTTGATAGTCCACAGATTACCGAATGCCTCCGGATTAGCATCGGAAACTACTACTGGTCTTCCAGGGAACGATCAAAGCGTAGACTGTTTGAAACATGACTCCCATGGAGGAAAGTGCGCATGGTAACTGTTGTATTCAATCCCATTGCAATTTCTGTGTTTCATCAACACCTTGAAGGTCCACAGATTACAGAATGCTTCCAGATGTGAATCGAAACTACTACTGGTCTTCCAGGGAACGATCAAATCGTAGACTGTTTGAGACATTACTAACATGGAGGAAAGTGTGCATGGTGACTGTTGTATTCAATCCCGATGAAATATCTGTGTTTCAACAACACTCTGACAGTCAACAGATTAAAGAATGCCTCCAGATGTGCATCGGAAACTACTACTGGTCTTCCTGGAAACGATCAAAGCGTAGACTGTTTGAGACATTACTCCCATGGAGGAAAGTGCGCGTGGTGACTGTTGTATTCAATCCCGATGCAATTTCTGTGTTTCATCAACACTCTGATAGTCCACACATTACAGAATGCTCCCAGATGTGCATCGGAAATTACTACTGCTCTTCCAGGGAACGATCACAACGTAGACTCTTTGAGACATTACAGGAATGGAGGAAAGTGCGCATGGTGACTGTTGTATTCAATCCCGATGCAATTTCTGTGTTTCATCAACACTCTGATAGTCCACACATTACAGAATGCCCCCAGATGTGCATCGGAAACTACTACTGGTCTTCCAGGGAACGATCAAAACGTAGACTGTTTGAGACATTACTCCCATGGAGGAAAGTTCGCATGGTGACTGTTGTATTCAATCCCGATGCAAAATCTGTGTTTCATCAACACTCTGATAGTCCACACACTACAGAATGCCCCCAATTGTGCATCGGAAACTACTACTGCTCTTCCAGGGAACGATCAAAGCGTAGACAGTTTGAAACATGACTCCCATGGAGGAAAGTGCGCATGGTGACTGTTGTATTCAATCCCGATGCAATTTCTGTGTTTCATCAACACTTTGTAGGTCCACAGATTACAGAATGCCCCCAGATGTGCATCGGAAACTACTACTGGTCTTCCTGGGAACGATCAAAGCGTAGACTGTTTGAGATATTACTCCCATGGAGCAAAGTGCGCATGGTGACAGTTGTATTCAATCCCGATGCAATTTCTGTGATCCAACAACACTCTGATAGTAAACAGATTACAGAATGCCTCCATATGTGGATCGGAAACTACTACTGGTCTTCCAGGGAACGATAAAAGCGTAGACTGTTTGAGACATTACTCCCATGGAATAAAGTGCGCATGGTGACTGTTGTATTCAATCCCGATGCAATTTCTGTGTTTCATCAACACTTTGAAGTTCCACAGACTAGAGGATGCCTCAAGATGTGCATCGGAATCTTCTACTTTTCTTCCGGTGAACGATCAAACCGTAGACTGTTAGAGACATTACTCCCATGGAGCGAAGTGCGCATTGTGACTGTTGTATTCAATCCGGATGTAATTTCTGTGTTTCAACAACACTCTGATAGTCCACAGATTACAGAATGCCTCCAGATTTGCATCGGAAACTACAACTGGTCATCCAGGGAACGATCAAAGCGTCGACTGTTTGAGACATTACTCCCATGAAGGAAAGTGCGCATGGTTTCTGTTGTATTAAATCCCGATGCAATTTCTGTGTTTCAACAACAGTCTGACAGTCCACAGATTAAAGAATGCCTCCAGATGTGCATCGGAAACTACTATTGGTCTCCCTGGGAACGATCAAAGCGTAGACTGTTGGAGACATTACTCCCATGGAGGAAAGTGCGCATGGTGACTGTTGTATTCAATACCGATGCAATTTCTGTGTTTCAACAACACTCTGACAGTCCACAGATTACAGATTGTCTCCAGATGTGCATCGGAAACTACTACATTTCTTCCAGGGAACGATCAAGTCGTAGACAGTTTGAGACATTACTCCAATTAGGAAGGTGCGCATGGTGACTGTTGTATTAAATCAGGATGCAATTTCTGTGTTTCATCAACACTTTGAATGTCCACAGACTACAGAACGCTTCCAGATGTGAAACGAAACTACTACTGGTCTTCCAGGGAACGATCAAAGCGTAGACTGTTTAAGATATTACTCCCATGGAGGAAAGTGCGCATGGTGACTGTTGTATTAAATCCCGAAGCAATTTCTGTGTTTCAACAACACTCTGATAGTAAACAGATTACAGAATGCCTCCAGATGTGCATCGGAAACTACTACTGGTCTTGAGGGAACGATCAATGCGATGACAGTTTGAGACATTACTCCAATGGAGAAATGTACGCATGAGGCCTGATGTATTCAATCCTGATGAAATTTCTGTGTTTCATCAACGCTTTGAATGTCCACAGATACAGAATGCCTCCAGATGTACATCTGAAACTACTACTGGTGTTCCAGGGAACGATCAAAGGGTAGACTGTTTGACACATTACTCCTATGTTGGAAAGTGCGCATGGTGACTGTTTTATTCAATCCCGATGCAATTTCTGTGTTTCATCAACACTCTGATAGTCCACAGATTACAGAAAGCCTCCAGATGTGCATCGGAAACTACTACTGGCCTTCAAGGGAACGATCAAAGCGTAGTCATTTGACACATTCCTCCCATGGATGTAACTGCGCATGCTGACTGTTGTATTCAATCCCGATGCAATTTCAGTGTTTCAACAACACTCTGATAGTCCACAGATTACAGAATGCCTCCAGATGTGCATCGGAAACTACTACTGGTCTTCCAGGGAACGATCAAAGCGTAGACTGTTTGAGACATTACATCCATGGAGGAAAGTGCGCATGGTGACTGTTGTATTCATTCCCGATGTAATTTCTGCGTTTCATCAACACTCCGATAGTCCACACATTACAGAATGCCCCCAGATGTGCATCTGAAACTACTACTGGTCTTCCTGCGAACGATAAAACCGTTGACTGTTAGAATCATTACTCCCATGGAGTAACGTGCGCATGGTTACTGTTGTATTAAATCGCGATGCAATTTCTGTGTTTCAACAACACAATCATTGTCCATAGATTACAGAATACCTCCAGATGTGCATCGGAATCTACTACTTTTCTTCCAGGGAACGATCAAGGCGTAGACGTTTTGAGACATTACTCCCATGGAGGGAAGTGCGCATGGTGACTGTTGTATTCAATCCCAATGCAATTTCTGTGTTTCATCAACACTTTGTAGGTCCACAGATTATAGAATGCCTCCAGATGTGCATCGGAATCTTCTACTGGTCTTCCAAGGAACGATCAAACCGTAGACTGTTTGAGACATTACTCCCATGGAGCGAAGTGCGCATTGTGACTGTTGTATTCAATCCCGATGTAATTTCTGTGTTTCAACAACACTTTGATAGTCCACAGATTACCGAATGCCTCCGGATTAGCATCGGAAACTACTACTGGTCTTCCAGGGAACGATCAAAGCGTAGACTGTTTGAAACATGACTCCCATGGAGGAAAGTGCGCATGGTAACTGTTGTATTCAATCCCATTGCAATTTCTGTGTTTCATCAACACCTTGAAGGTCCACAGATTACAGAATGCTTCCAGATGTGAATCGAAACTACTACTGGTCTTCCAGGGAACGATCAAATCGTAGACTGTTTGAGACATTACTAACATGGAGGAAAGTGTGCATGGTGACTGTTGTATTCAATCCCGATGAAATATCTGTGTTTCAACAACACTCTGACAGTCAACAGATTAAAGAATGCCTCCAGATGTGCATCGGAAACTACTACTGGTCTTCCTGGAAACGATCAAAGCGTAGACTGTTTGAGACATTACTCCCATGGAGGAAAGTGCGCGTGGTGACTGTTGTATTCAATCCCGATGCAATTTCTGTGTTTCATCAACACTCTGATAGTCCACACATTACAGAATGCTCCCAGATGTGCATCGGAAATTACTACTGCTCTTCCAGGGAACGATCACAACGTAGACTCTTTGAGACATTACAGCAATGGAGGAAAGTGCGCATGGTGACTGTTGTATTCAATCCCGATGCAATTTCTGTGTTTCATCAACACTCTGATAGTCCACACATTACAGAATGCCCCCAGATGTGCATCGGAAACTACTACTGGTCTTCCAGGGAACGATCAAAACGTAGACTGTTTGAGACATTACTCCCATGGAGGAAAGTTCGCATGGTGACTGTTGTATTCAATCCCGATGCAAAATCTGTGTTTCATCAACACTCTGATAGTCCACACACTACAGAATGCCCCCAATTGTGCATCGGAAACTACTACTGCTCTTCCAGGGAACGATCAAAGCGTGGACAGTTTGAAACATGACTCCCATGGAGGAAAGTGGGCATGGTGACTGTTGTATTCAATCCCGATGCAATTTCTGTGTTTCATCAACACTTTGTAGGTCCACAGATTACAGAATGCCCCCAGATGTGCATCGGAAACTACTACTGGTCTTCCTGGGAACGATCAAAGCGTAGACTGTTTGAGATATTACTCCCATGGAGCAAAGTGCGCATGGTGACAGTTGTATTCAATCCCGATGCAATTTCTGTGATCCAACAACACTCTGATAGTAAACAGATTACAGAATGCCTCCATATGTGCATCGGAAACTACTACTGGTCTTCCAGGGAACGATAAAAGCGTAGACTGTTTGAGACATTACTCCCATGGAATAAAGTGCGCATGGTGACTGTTGTATTCAATCCCGATGCAATTTCTGTGTTTCATCAACACTTTGAAGTTCCACAGACTAGAGGATGCCTCAAGATGTGCATCGGAATCTTCTACTTTTCTTCCGGGGAACGATCAAACCGTAGACTGTTAGAGACATTACTCCCATGGAGCGAAGTGCGCATTGTGACTGTTGTATTCAATCCGGATGTAATTTCTGTGTTTCAACAACACTCTGATAGTCCACAGATTACAGAATGCCTCCAGATTTGCATCGGAAACTACAACTGGTCTTCCAGGGAACGATCAAAGCGTAGACTGTTTGAAAAATGACTCCCATGGAGAAAAGTGCGCATGGAGACTGTTGTATTCAATCGCGATGTAATTTCTGTGTTTCAACAACAGTCTGATGGTACACACATTACAGAATGCCCCCAGATTTGCATCGGAAACTACTACGGGTCTTCCAGGGAACGATCAAAGCGTAGACTGTTTGAGACATTTCTCCCATGGAGGAAAGTGCGCATGGTGACTGTTGTATTCAATCCCGATGTAATTTCTGTGTTTCATCAACAGTCTGATAGTCCACAGATTGCAGAATGCCTCCAGATTTGCATCGGAAACTACTACTGGTCTTCCAGGGAACGATCAAAGCGTAGACTCTTTGAAACATGACTCCCATGGAGGAAAGTGCGCATGGTGACTGTTGTATTCAATCCCGTTGCAATTTCTGTGTTTCATCGACACTTTGAAGGTCCACAGATTACAGATTGTCTCCAGATGTGCATCGGAAACTACTACATTTCTTCCAGGGAACGATCAAGGCGTAGACAGTTTGAGACATTACTCCAATTAGGAAGGTGCGCATGGTGACTGTTGTATTAAATCAGGATGCAATTTCTGTGTTTCATCAACACTTTGAATGTCCACAGACTACAGAACGCTTCCAGATGTGAAACGAAACTACTACTGGTCTTCCAGGGAACGATCAAAGCGTAGACTGTTTAAGATATTACTCCCATGGAGGAAAGTGCGCATGGTGACTGTTGTATTAAATCCCGAAGCAATTTCTGTGTTTCAACAACACTCTGATAGTAAACAGATTACAGAATGCCTCCAGATGTGCATCGGAAACTACTACTGGTCTTGAGGGAACGATCAATGCGATGACAGTTTGAGACATTACTCCAATGGAGAAATGTACGCATGAGGCCTGATGTATTCAATCCTGATGAAATTTCTGTGTTTCATCAACGCTTTGAATGTCCACAGATACAGAATGCCTCCAGATGTACATCTGAAACTACTACTGGTGTTCCAGGGAACGATCAAAGGGTAGACTGTTTGACACATTACTCCTATGTTGGAAAGTGCGCATGGTGACTGTTTTATTCAATCCCGATGCAATTTCTGTGTTTCATCAACACTCTGATAGTCCACAGATTACAGAAAGCCTCCAGATGTGCATCGGAAACTACTACTGGCCTTCAAGGGAACGATCAAAGCGTAGTCTCTTTGACACATTACTCCCATGGATGTAACTGCGCATGCTGACTGTTGTATTCAATCCCGATGCAATTTCAGTGTTTCAACAACACTCTGATAGTCCACAGATTACAGAATGCCTCCAGATGTGCATCGGAAACTACTACTGGTCTTCCAGGGAACGATCAAAGCGTAGACTGTTTGAGACATTACATCCATGGAGGAAAGTGCGCATGGTGACTGTTGTATTCATTCCCGATGTAATTTCTGCGTTTCATCAACACTCCGATAGTCCACACATTACAGAATGCCCCCAGATGTGCATCTGAAACTACTACTGGTCTTCCTGCGAACGATAAAACCGTTGACTGTTAGAATCATTACTCCCATGGAGTAACGTGCGCATGGTTACTGTTGTATTAAATCGCGATGCAATTTCTGTGTTTCAACAACACAATCATTGTCCATAGATTACAGAATACCTCCAGATGTGCATCGGAATCTACTACTTTTCTTCCAGGGAACGATCAAGGCGTAGACGTTTTGAGACATTACTCCCATGGAGGGAAGTGCGCATGGTGACTGTTGTATTCAATCCCAATGCAATTTCTGTGTTTCATCAACACTTTGTAGGTCCACAGATTATAGAATGCCTCCAGATGTGCATCGGAATCTTCTACTGGTCTTCCAAGGAACGATCAAACCGTAGACTGTTTGAGACATTACTCCCATGGAGCGAAGTGCGCATTGTGACTGTTGTATTCAATCCCGATGTAATTTCTGTGTTTCAACAACACTTTGATAGTCCACAGATTACCGAATGCCTCCGGATTAGCATCGGAAACTACTACTGGTCTTCCAGGGAACGATCAAAGCGTAGACTGTTTGAAACATGACTCCCATGGAGGAAAGTGCGCATGGTAACTGTTGTATTCAATCCCATTGCAATTTCAGTGTTTCATCAACACCTTGAAGGTCCACAGATTACAGAATGCTTCCAGATGTGAATCGAAACTACTACTGGTCTTCCAGGGAACGATCAAATCGTAGACTGTTTGAGACATTACTAACATGGAGGAAAGTGTGCATGGTGACTGTTGTATTCAATCCCGATGAAATATCTGTGTTTCAACAACACTCTGACAGTCAACAGATTAAAGAATGCCTCAAGATGTGCATCGGAAACTACTACTGGTCTTCCTGGGAACGATCAAAGCGTAGACTGTTTTTAGACATTACTCCCATGGAGGAAAGTGCGCGTGGTGACTGTTGTATTCAATCCCGATGCAATTTCTGTGTTTCATCAACACTCTGATAGTCCACACATTACAGAATGCTCCCAGATGTGCATCGGAAATTACTACTGCTCTTCCAGGGAACGATCAAAACGTAGACTCTTTGAGACATTACTGCAATGGAGGAAAGTGCGCATGGTAACTGTTGTATTCAATCCCGATGCAATTTCTGTGTTTCATCAACACTCTGATAGTCCACACATTACAGAATGCCCCCAGATGTGCATCGGAAACTACTACTGGTCTTCCAGGGAACGATCAAAACGTAGACTGTTTGAGACATTACTCCCATGGAGGAAAGTGCGCATGGTGACTGTTGTATTCAATCCGGATGTAATTTCTGTGTTTCAACAATACTCTGATAGTCCACAGATTACAGAATGCCTCCAGATTTGCATCGGAAACTACAACTGGTCTTCCAGGGAACGATCAAAGCGTAGACTGTTTGAAAAATGACTCCCATGGAGAAAAGTGCGCATGGAGACTGTTGTATTCAATCCCGATGTAATTTCTGTGTTTCAACAACAGTCTGATAGTCCACACATTACAGAATGCCCCCAGATTTGCATCGGAAACTACTACGGGTCTTCCAGGGAACGATCAAAGCGTAGACAGTTTGAGACATTTCTCCCATGGAGGAAAGTGCGCATGGTGACATTTGTATTCAATCCCGATGTAATTTCTGTGTTTCATCAACAGTCTGATAGTCCACAGATTGCAGAATGCCTCCAGATTTGCATCGGAAACTACTACTGGTCTTCCAGGGAACGATCAAAGCGTAGACTCTTTGAAACATGACTCCCATGGAGGAAAGTGCGCATGGTGACTGTTGTATTCAATCCCGTTGCACTTTATGTGTTTCATCGACACTTTGAAGGTCCACAGATTACAGAATGCTTCCAGATGTGAATCGAAACTACTACTGGTCTTCCAGGGAACGATCAAAGCGTAGACTGTTTGAGACATTACTCCCATGAAGGAAAGTGCGCATGGTTTCTGTTGTATTAAATCCCGATGCAATTTCTGTGTTTCAACAACAGTCTGACAGTCCACAGATTAAAGAATGCCTCCAGATGTGCATCGGAAACTACTATTGGTCTCCCTGGGAACGATCAAAGCGTAGACTGTTGGAGACATTACTCCCATGGAAGAAAGTGCGCATGGTGACTGTTGTATTCAATACCGATGCAATTTCTGTGTTTCAACAACAGTCTGACAGTCCACAGATTACAGAATGCCTCCAGATGTGCATCGGAAACTACTACTGGTCTTGAGGGAACGATCAATGCGATGACAGTTTGAGACACTACTCCAATGGAGAAATGTACGCATGAGGCCTGATGTATTCAATCCCGATGAAATTTCTGTGTTTCATCAACGCTTTGAATGTCCACAGATACAGAATGCCTCCAGATGTGCATCTTAAACTACTACTGGTGTTTCAGGGAACGATCAAAGGGTAGACTGTTTGACACATTACTCCTATGTTGGAAAGTGCGCATGGTGACTGTTTTATTCAATCCCGATGCAATTTCTGTGTTTCATCAACACTCTGATAGTCCACAGATTACAGAAAGCTTCCAGATGTGCATCGGAAACTACTACTGGCCTTCAAGGGAACGATCAAAGCGTAGTCTCTTTGACACATTACTCCCATGGATGTAACTGCGCATGCTGACTGTTGTATTCAATCCCTTTGCAATTTCAGTGTTTCAACAACACTCTGATAGTCCACAGATTACAGAATGCCTCCAGATGTGCATCGGAATCTACTACCTTTCTTCCAGGGAACGATCAAGGCGTAGACGTTTTGAGACATTACTCCCATGGAGGAAAGTGCGCATGGTGACTGTTGTATTCAATCCCAATGCAATTTCTGTGTTTCATCAACACTTTGTAGGTCCACAGATTATAGAATGCCTCCAGATGTGCATCGGAATCTTCTACTGGTCTTCCAAGGAACGATCAAACCGTAGACTGTTTGAGACATTACTCCCATGGAGCGAAGTGCGCATTGTGACTGTTGTATTCAATCCCGATGTAATTTCTGTGTTTCAACAACACATTGATAGTCCACAGATTACCGAATGCCTTCGGATTAGCATCGGAAACTACTACTGGTCTTCCAGGGAACGATCAAAGCGTAGACTGTTTGAAACATGACTCCCATGGAGGAAAGTGCGCGTGGTGACTGTTGTATTCAATCCCGATGCAATTTCTGTGTTTCATCAACACTCTGATAGTCCACACATTACAGAATGCCCCCAGATGTGCATCGGAAACTACTACTGGTCTTCCAGGGAACGATCAAGACGTAGACTGTTTGAGACACTACTCCCATGGAGGAAAGTGCGCATGGTGACTGTTGTATTCAATCCCGATGCAAAATCTGTGTTTCATCAACACTCTGATAGTCCACACATTACAGAATGCCCCCAATTGTGCATCGGAAACTACTACTGCTCTTCCAGGGAACGATCAAAGCATAGACAGTTTGAAACATGACTCCCATGGAGGAAAGTGCGCATGGTGACTGTTGTATTCAATCCCGTTGCAATTTCTGTGTTTCATCAACACTTTGAAGGTCCACAGATTACAGAATGCTTCCAGATGTGAATCGAAACTACTACTGGTCTTCCTTGGAATGATCAAAGCGTAGACTGTTTGAGACATTACTCCCATGAAGGAAAGTGCGCATGGTGACTGTTGTATTCCATCCCGATGCAAAATCTGTGTTTTATCAACACTCTGATAATCCAGAGATTACAGAATGCCTCCAGATGTGCATCGGAAACTTCTACTGTTCTTCCAATGAACGATCAAAGCATATACTGTTTGAGACATTACTACCTTGGAGGAAAGTGCAAAAATTGACTGTTGTATTCAATCCCGATGCAATTTCTGTGTTTCATCAACACTTTGTAGGTCCACAGATTACAGAATGCCACCAGATGTGCATCGGAAACTACTACTGGTCTTCCTGGGAACGATCAAAGCGTAGACTGTTTGAGATATTACTCCCATGGAGCAAAGTGCGCATGGTGACAGTTGTATTCAATCCCGATGCAATTTCTGTGATCCAACAACACTCTGATAGTAAACAGATTACAGAATGCCTCCATATGTGCATCGGAAACTACTACTGGTCTTCCAGGGAACGATAAAAGCGTAGACTGTTTGAGACATTACTCCCATGGAATAAAGTGCGCATGGTGACTGTTGTATTCAATCCCGTTGCAATTTCTGTGTTTCATCGACACTTTGAAGGTCCACAGATTACAGAATGCTTCCAGATGTGAATCGAAACTACTACTGGTCTTCCAGGGAACGATCAAAGCGTAGACTGTTTGAGATATTACTCCCATGAAGGAAAGTGCGCATGGTTTCTGTTGTATTAAATCCCGATGCAATTTCTGTGTTTCAACAACAGTCTGACAGTCCACAGATTAAAGAATGCCTCCAGATGTGCATCGGAAACTACTATTGGTCTTCCTGGGAACGATAAAAGCGTAGACTGTTTGAGACATTACTCCCATGGAGGAAAGTGCGCATGGTGACTGTTGTATTCAATACCGATGCAATTTCTGTGTTTCATTAACACTTTGAAGGTCCACAGACTACAGAATGCCTCAAGATGTGCATCGGAATCTTCTACTGGTCTTCCGGGGAACGATCAAAGCGAAGAATTTTTAAGATGTTACTCCCATGGAGGAAAGTGCGCATGTTGACTGTTGTACTAAATCCCGATGCAATTTCTGTGTTTCAACAACACTCTGACAGTCCACAGATTACAGAATGCCTCCAGATGTGCATCGGAAACTACTACTGGTCTTCCAGGGATCGATCAAAGCGTAGACTGCTTGAGACATTACTCCCATGGAGGAAAGTTGTCATGGTGACTGTTGTATTCAATCCCGATGCAATTTCTGTGTTTCATCAACACTTTGAAGGTCCAAAGATTACAGAATGCTTCCAGATGTGAATCGAAACTACTACTGGTCTTCCAGGGAACGATCAAAGCGTAGACATTTTGAGACATTACTCCCATGAAGGGAAGTGCGCATGGTTTCTGTTGTATTCAATCCCGATGCAATTTCTGTATTTCAACAACAGTCTGACAGTCCACAGATTAAAGAATGCCTCCAGATGTGCATCGAAAACTACTATTGGTCTTCCTGGGGACGATCAAAGCGTAGAATGTTTGAGACATTACTCCCATGGAGGGAAGTGCGCATGGTGATTGTTGTATTCAATCCCGATGCAATTTCTGTGTTTCATCAACACTCTGATAGTCCACACATTACGGAAGGCCCCCAGATGTGCATCGGAAACTACTACTGGTCTTGCAGGGAAGGATCAAAGCGTAGACAGTTTGAAACATGACTCCCATGGAGGAAAGTGCGCATGGTGACTGTTGTATTCAATCCCGTTGCAATATCTGTGTTTCATCAACACTTTGAAGGTCCACAGATTACAGAATGCTTCCAGATGTGAATCGAAACTACTACTGGTCTTCCAGGGAATGATCAAAACGTAGACTGTTTGAGACATTACTCCCATGAAGGAAAGTGCGCATGGTGACTGTTGTATTCCATCCCGATGCAAAATCTGTGTTTTATCAACACTCTGATAGTCCAGAGATTACAGAATGCCTCCAGAAGTGCATCGGAAACTTCTACTGTTCTTCCAATGAACGATCAAAGCGTATACTGTTTGAGACATTACTACCATGGAGGAAAGTGCAAATATTGACTGTTGTATTCAATCCCGATGCAATTTCTGTGTTTCATCAACACTTTGTAGGTCCACAGATTACAGAATGCCCCCAGATGTGCATCGGAAACTACTACTGGTCTTCCTGGGAACTTTCAAAGCGTAGACTGTTTGAGATATTACTCCCATGGAGCAAAGTGCGCATGGTGACAGTTGTATTCAATCCCGATGCAATTTCTGTGATCCAACAACACTCTGATAGTAAACAGATTACAGAATGCCTCCATATGTGCATCGGAAACTACTACTGGTCTTCCAGGGAACGATAAAAGCGTAGACTGTTTGAGACATTACTCCCATGGAATAAAGTGCGCATGGTGACTGTTGTATTCAATCCCGATGCAATTTCTGTGTTTCATCAACACTTTGAAGGTCCACAGACTAGAGGATGCATCAAGATGTGCATCGGAATCTTCTACTTTTCTTCCGGGGAACGATCAAACCGTAGACTGTTTGAGACATTACTCCCATGGAGCGAAGTGCGCATTGTGAATGTTGTATTCAATCCCGATGCAATTTCTGTGTTTCAACAACAGTCTGATAGTCCACAGATTGCAGAATGCCTCCAGATTTGCATCGGAAACTACTACTGGTCTTCCAGGGAACGATCAAAGCGTAGACTCTCTGAAACATGACTAGCATGGAGGAAAGTGCGCATGGTGACTGTTGTATTCAATCCCGATGCAATTTCTGTGTTTTAACAACAATCTGATAGTAAACAGATTACAGAATGCCTCCAGATGTGCATCGGAAACTACTACTGGTCTTCCAGGGAACGATAAAAGCGTAGACTGTTTGTGACATTACTCCCATGGAGGAAAGTGCGCATGGTGACTGTTGTATTCAATCCCGATGCAATTTCTGTGTTTCATCAACACTCTGATAGTCCACACATTACGGAAGGCCCCCAGATGAGCAACGGAAACTACTACTGGTCTTGCAGGGAAGGATCAAAGCGTAGACAGTTTGAAACATGACTCCCATGGAGGAAAGTGCGCATGGTGACTGTTGTATTCAATCCCGTTGCAATTTCTGTGTTTCATCAACACTTTGAAGGTCCACAGATTACAGAATGCTTCCAGATGTGAATCGAAACTACTACTGGTCTTCCAGGGAACGAGCAAAGCGTAGACTGTTTGAGACATTACTCCCATGGAGCAAAGTGCGCATGCCTCAAGATGTGCATCGGAATCTTCTACTTTTCTTCCGGGGAACGATCAAACCGTAGACTGTTTGAGACATTACTCCGATGGAGCTAAGTGCGCATTGTGACTGTTGTATTCAATCCCGATGTAATTTCTGTGTTTCAACAACACTCTGATAGTCCACAGATTGCAGAATGCCTCCAGATTTGCATCGGAAACTACTACTGGTCTTCCAGGGAACGATCAAAGCGTAGACTCTCTGAAACATGACTAGCATGGAGGAAAGTGCGCATGGTGACTGTTGTATTCAATCCCGTTGCAATTTCTGTGTTTCATCAACACTTTGAAGGTCCACAGATTACAGAATGCTTCCAGATGTGAATCGAAACTACTACTGGTCTTCCAGGGAACGATCAAAGCGTAGACTGTTTGAGACATTACTCCCATGAAGGAAAGTGCGCATGGTTTCTGTTGTATTCAATCCCGATGCAATTTCTGTGTTTCAACAACAGTCTGACAGTCCACAGGTTAAAGAATGCCTCCAGATGTGCATCGGAAACTACTATTGGTCTTCCTGGGAACGATCAAAGCGTAGACTGTTTGAGACATTACTCCCATGGAGGAAAGTGCGCATGGTGACTGTTATATTCAATCCCGATGCATTTCTGTGTTTCAACAACACTCTGATAGTAAACAGATTACAGAATGCCTCCAGACGTGCATCGGAATCTTCTACTGGTCTTCCAGGGAACGATCAAACCGTAAACTGTTTGAGACATTACACCCATGGAGCGAAGTGCGCATTGTAACTGTTGTATTCAATCTCGATGTAATTTCTGTGTTTCAACAACACTCTGATAGTCCACAGATTACAGAATGCCTCCAGATTTGCATCGGAAACTACTACTGGTCTTCCAGGGAACGATCAAAGCGTAGACTGTTTGAAACATGACTCCCATGGAAGAAAGTGCGAATGGTGGCTGTTGTA
Source organism: Schistocerca gregaria (assembly GCF_023897955.1). NCBI lineage: Eukaryota > Metazoa > Arthropoda > Insecta > Orthoptera > Acrididae > Schistocerca > Schistocerca gregaria. Next base: position 646,375 of record NC_064927.1, read on the forward strand.
TTCAATCCCGTTGCAATTTCTGTGTTTCATCAACACTTTGAAGGTCCACAGATTACAGAATGCTTCCAGATGTGAATCGAAACTACTACTGGTCTTCCAGGGAACGATCAAAGCGTAGACTGTTTGAGACATTACTCCCATGGAGAAAAGTGCGCATGGTGACTGTTGTATTCTATCCCGATGCAATTCCTGTGTTTCATCAACACTCTGATAGTCCACACATTACAGAATGCCCCCAGATGTGCATCGGAAACTACAACTGGTCTTCCTGGGAACGATCAAAGCGTAGACTGTTTGAGACAATACTCCCATGGAGCAAAGTGCGCATGGTGACTGTTGTGTTCAATCCCGATGCAATTTCTGTGTTCCAACAACACTCTGATAGTAAACAGATTACAGAATGCCTCCAGATGTGCATCGGAAAGTACTACTGGTCTTCCAGGGAACGATAAAATCGTAGACTGTTTGAGACATTACTCCCATGGAATAAAGTGCGCATGGTGACTGTTGTATTCAATCCCGATGCAATTTCGGTGTTTCAACAACACTCTGACAGTCCACAAATTACAGAATGCCTCCAGATGTGCATCGGAAACTACTACTGGTCTTCCTGGGAACGATCAAAGCGTAGACTGTGTGTGACGATACTCCCATGGAGGAAAGTGCGCATGGTGACTGTTGTATTCAATCCCGATGTAATTTCTGTGTTTCAACAACAGTCTGATAGTCCACAGATTACAGAATGCCTCCAGATTTGCATCGGAAACTACTGCTGGTCTTCCAGGGAACGATCAAAGCGTAGACTCTTTGAAACATGACTACCATGGATGAAAGTGCGCATGGTGACTGTTGTATTCAATCCCGTTGCAATTTCTGTGTTTCAACAACACTCTGATAGTAAACAGATTACAGAATGCCTCCAGATGTGCATCGGAAACTTCTACTGGTCTTCCAGGGAACGATCAAATCGTAGACTGTTTGAGACGTTACTCCCATGGAGAAAAGTGCGCATGGTGACTGTTGTATTTAATCCCGATGCAATTTCTGTGTTTCAACAACACTCTGACAGTCCATAGATTACAGAATGCCTCCAGATGTGCATCGGAAACTACTACTGGTCTTCCAGGGAACGATCAAAGCGTAGACTGTTTGAGACATTACTCCCATGAAGGAAAGTGCGCATGGTTTCTGTTGTATTCAATCCCGATGCAATTTCTGTGTTTCAACAACAGTCTGACAGTCCACAGATTAAAGAATGCCTCCAGATGTGCATCGGAAACTGCTATTGGTCTTCCTGGGAACGATCAAAGCGTAGACTGTTTAAGACATTACTCTCATGGAGGAAAGTGCGCATGGTGACTGTTGTATTCAATCCCGATGCAATTTCTGTGTTTTAACAACAATCTGATAGTAAACAGATTACAGAATGCCTCCAGATGTGCATCGGAAACTACTACTGGTCTTCCAGGGAACGATAAAAGCGTAGACTGTTTGTGACATTACTCCCATGGAGGAAAGTGCGCATGGTGACTGTTGTATTCAATCCCGATGCAATTTCTGTGTTTCATCAACACTCTGATAGTCCACACATTACGGAAGGCCCCCAGATGAGCAACGGAAACTACTACTGGTCTTGCAGGGAAGGATCAAAGCGTAGACAGTTTGAAACATGACTCCCATGGAGGAAAGTGCGCATGGTGACTGTTGTATTCAATCCCGTTGCAATTTCTGTGTTTCATCAACACTTTGAAGGTCCACAGATTACAGAATGCTTCCAGATGTGAATCGAAACTACTACTGGTCTTCCAGGGAACGAGCAAAGCGTAGACTGTTTGAGACATTACTCCCATGGAGCAAAGTGCGCATGCCTCAAGATGTGCATCGGAATCTTGTACTTTTCTTCCGGGGAACGATCAAACCGTAGACTGTTTGAGACATTACTCCGATGGAGCTAAGTGCGCATTGTGACTGTTGTATTCAATCCCGATGTAATTTCTGTGTTTCAACAACACTCTGATAGTCCACAGATTACAGAATGCCTCCAGATTTGCATCGGAAACTACAACTGGTCTTCCAGGGAACGATCAAAGCGTAGACTGTTTGAAACATGACTCCCATGGAGGAAAGTGCGCATGGAGACTGTTGTATTCAATCCCGATGTAATTTCTGTGTTTCAACAACAGTCTGATAGTCCACACATTACAGAATGCCTCCAGATTTGCATCGGAAACTACTACGGGTCTTCCAGGGAACGATCAAAGCGTAGACTGTTTGAGACATTTCTCCCATTGAGGAAAGTGCGCATGGTGACTGTTGTATTCAATCCCGATGTAATTTCTGTGTTTCAACAACAGTCTGATAGTCCACAGATTGCAGAATGCCTCCAGATTTGCATCGGAAACTACTACTGGTCTTCCAGGGAACGATCAAAGCGTAGACTCTCTGAAACATGACTAGCATGGAGGAAAGTGCGCATGGTGACTGTTGTATTCAATCCCGTTGCAATTTCTGTGTTTCATCAACACTTTGAAGGTCCACAGATTACAGAATGCTTCCAGATGTGAATCGAAACTACTACTGGTCTTCCAGGGAACGATCAAAGCGTAGACTGTTTGAGACATTACTCCCATGAAGGAAAGTGCGCATGGTTTCTGTTGTATTCAATCCCGATGCAATTTCTGTGTTTCAACAACAGTCTGACAGTCCACAGATTAAAGAATGCCTCCAGATGTGCATCGGAAACTACTATTGGTATTCCTGGGAACGATCAAAGCGTAGACTGTTTGAGACATTACTCCCATGGAGGAAAGTGCGCATGGTGACTGTTATATTCAATCCCGATGCATTTCTGTGTTTCAACAACACTCTGATAGTAAACAGATTACAGAATGCCTCCAGACGTGCATCGGAATCTTCTACTGGTCTTCCAGGGAACGATCAAACCGTAAACTGTTTGAGACATTACACCCATGGAGCGAAGTGCGCATGGTGACTGTTCTATTCAATCCCGATGCAATTTCTGTGTTTCAACAACACTCTGACAGTCCACAGATTACAGAATGCCTCCAGATGTGCATCGGAAACTACTACTGGTCTTCCTGGGAACGATCAAAGCGTAGACTGTTTCAGACATTACTCCCATGGAGCGAAGTGCGCATTGTGACTGTTGTATTCAATCCCGATGTAATTTCTGTGTTTCATCAACACTTTGTAGGTCCACAGATTACAGAATGCCTCCAGACGTGCATCGGAATCTTCTACTGGTCTTCCAGGGAACGATCAAACCGTAGACTGTTTGAGACATTACTCCCATGGAGCGAAGTGCGCATTGTAATTGTTGTATTCAATCCCGATGTAATTTCTGTGTTTCAACAACACTCTGATAGTCCACAGATTACAGAATGCCTCCAGATTTGCATCGGAAACTACAACTGGTCTTCCAGGGAACGATCAAAGCGTAGACTGTTTGAAACATGACTCCCATGGAGGAAAGTGCGAATGGTGACTGTTGTATTCAATCCCGTTGCAATTTCTGTGTTTCATCAACACTTTGAAGGTCCACAGATTACAGAATGCTTCCAGATGTGAATCGAAACTACTACTGGTCTTCCAGGGAACGATCAAAGCGTAGACTGTTTGAGACATTACTCCCATGGAGGAAAGTGCGCATGGTGACTGTTGTATTCAATCCCGATGCAATTCCTCTGTTTCATCAACACTCTGATAGTCCACACATTACAGAATGCCGCCAGATGTGCATCGGAAACTACTACTGGTCTTCCTGGGAACGATCAAAGCGTAGACTGTTTGAGACATTACTCCGATGGAGCAAAGTGCGCATGGTGACTGTTGTAATCAATCCCGATGCAATTTCTGTGTTCCAACAACACTCTGATAGTAAACAGATTACAGAATGCCTCCAGATGTGCATCGGATAGTACTACTGGTCTTCCAGGGAACGATAAAAGCGTAGACTGTTTGAGACATTACTCACTGTTGTATTCAATCCCGATGCAATTTCTGTGTTTCAACAACACTCTGACAGTCCACAGATTACAGAATGCCTCCAGATGTGCATCGGAAACTACTACTGGTCTTCCTGGGAACGATCAAAGCGTAGACTGTGTGTGACAATACTCCCATGGAGGAAAGTGCGCATGGTGACTGTTGTATTCAATAACGATGTAATTTCTGTGTTTCAACAACAGTCTGACAGTCCACAGATTAATGAATGCCTCGAGATGTGCATCGGGAAACTGCTATTGGTCTTCCTGGGAACGATCAAAGCGTAGACTGTTTGAGACATTACTCTCATGGAGGAAAGTGCGCATGGTGACTGTTGTATTCAATCCCGATGCAATTTCTGTGTTTCAACAACACTCTGATAGTAAACAGATTACAGAATGCCTCCAGATGTGCATCGGAAACTACTACTGGTCTTCCAGGGAACGATAAAATCGTAGACTGTTTGAGACATTACTCCCATGGAGGAAAGTGCGCATGGTGTGTGTGTTGTATTCAATCCCGATGCAATTTCTGTGTTTCATCAACACTGTGATAGTCCACACATTACAGAATGCCCTTAGATGTGCATCGGAAACTACTACTGCTCTTTCAGGGAACGATCAAAGCGTAGACTGTTTGAGACATTACTCCCATGGAGGAAAGTGTGCAAGGTGACTGTTGTATTCAATCCCGATGCAATTTCTGTGTTTCATCAACACTCTGATAGTCCACAGATTACAGAATGCCACCAGATGTGCATCGAGAACTACCACTTTTCTTCCAGGGAACGATCAAAGCGTATACTGTTTGAGACATTACTACCATGCAGGAAAGTGCGCATGGTGACTGTTGTATTCAATCCCGTTGCAATTTCTGTGTTTCATCAACACTTTGAAGGTCCACAGATTACAGAATGCTTCCAGATGTGAATCGAAACTACTACTGGTCTTCCAGGGAACGATCAAAGCGTAGACTGTTTGAGACATTACTCCCATGGAGGAAAGTGCGCATGGTGACTGTTATATTCAATCCCGATGCATTTCTGTGTTTCAACAACACTCTGATAGTAAACAGATTACAGAATGCCTCCAGACGTGCATCGGAATCTTCTACTGGTCTTCCAGGGAACGATCAAACCGTAAACTGTTTGAGACATTACACCCATGGAGCGAAGTGCGCATTGTAACTGTTGTATTCAATCTCGATGTAATTTCTGTGTTTCAACAACACTCTGATAGTCCACAGATTACAGAATGCCTCCAGATTTGCATCGGAAACTACTACTGGTCTTCCAGGGAACGATCAAAGCGTAGACTGTTTGAAACATGACTCCCATGGAAGAAAGTGCGAATGGTGGCTGTTGTATTCAATCCCGTTGCAATTTCTGTGTTTCATCAACACTTTGAAGGTCCACAGATTACAGAATGCTTCCAGATGTGAATCGAAACTACTACTGGTCTTCCAGGGAACGATCAAAGCGTAGACTGTTTGAGACATTACTCCCATGGAGAAAAGTGCGCATGGTGACTGTTGTATTCTATCCCGATGCAATTCCTGTGTTTCATCAACACTCTGATAGTCCACACATTACAGAATGCCCCCAGATGTGCATCGGAAACTACAACTGGTCTTCCTGGGAACGATCAAAGCGTAGACTGTTTGAGACATTACTCCCATGGAGCAAAGTGCGCATGGTGACTGTTGTGTTCAATCCCGATGCAATTTCTGTGTTCCAACAACACTCTGATAGTAAACAGATTACAGAATGCCTCCAGATGTGCATCGGAAAGTACTACTGGTCTTCCAGGGAACGATAAAATCGTAGACTGTTTGAGACATTACTCCCATGGAATAAAGTGCGCATGGTGACTGTTGTATTCAATCCCGATGCAATTTCGGTGTTTCAACAACACTCTGACAGTCCACAAATTACAGAATGCCTCCAGATGTGCATCGGAAACTACTACTGGTCTTCCTGGGAACGATCAAAGCGTAGACTGTGTGTGACGATACTCCCATGGAGGAAAGTGCGCATGGTGACTGTTGTATTCAATCCCGATGTAATTTCTGTGTTTCAACAACAGTCTGATAGTCCACAGATTACAGAATGCCTCCAGATTTGCATCGGAAACTACTGCTGGTCTTCCAGGGAACGATCAAAGCGTAGACTCTTTGAAACATGACTACCATGGATGAAAGTGCGCATGGTGACTGTTGTATTCAATCCCGTTGCAATTTCTGTGTTTCAACAACACTCTGATAGTAAACAGATTACAGAATGCCTCCAGATGTGCATCGGAAACTTCTACTGGTCTTCCAGGGAACGATCAAATCGTAGACTGTTTGAGACGTTACTCCCATGGAGAAAAGTGCGCATGGTGACTGTTGTATTTAATCCCGATGCAATTTCTGTGTTTCAACAACACTCTGACAGTCCATAGATTACAGAATGCCTCCAGATGTGCATCGGAAACTACTACTGGTCTTCCAGGGAACGATCAAAGCGTAGACTGTTTGAGACATTACTCCCATGAAGGAAAGTGCGCATGGTTTCTGTTGTATTCAATCCCGATGCAATTTCTGTGTTTCAACAACAGTCTGACAGTCCACAGATTAAAGAATGCCTCCAGATGTGCATCGGAAACTGCTATTGGTCTTCCTGGGAACGATCAAAGCGTAGACTGTTTAAGACATTACTCTCAAAGAGGAAAGTGCGCATGGTGACTGTTGTATTCAATCCCGATGCAATTTCTGTGTTTTAACAACAATCTGATAGTAAACAGATTACAGAATGCCTCCAGATGTGCATCGGAAACTACTACTGGTCTTCCAGGGAACGATAAAAGCGTAGACTGTTTGTGACATTACTCCCATGGAGGAAAGTGCGCATGGTGACTGTTGTATTCAATCCCGATGCAATTTCTGTGTTTCATCAACACTCTGATAGTCCACACATTACGGAAGGCCCCCAGATGAGCAACGGAAACTACTACTGGTCTTGCAGGGAAGGATCAAAGCGTAGACAGTTTGAAACATGACTCCCATGGAGGAAAGTGCGCATGGTGACTGTTGTATTCAATCCCGTTGCAATTTCTGTGTTTCATCAACACTTTGAAGGTCCACAGATTACAGAATGCTTCCAGATGTGAATCGAAACTACTACTGGTCTTCCAGGGAACGAGCAAAGCGTAGACTGTTTGAGACATTACTCCCATGGAGCAAAGTGCGCATGCCTCAAGATGTGCATCGGAATCTTGTACTTTTCTTCCGGGGAACGATCAAACCGTAGACTGTTTGAGACATTACTCCGATGGAGCTAAGTGCGCATTGTGACTGTTGTATTCAATCCCGATGTAATTTCTGTGTTTCAACAACACTCTGATAGTCCACAGATTACAGAATGCCTCCAGATTTGCATCGGAAACTACAACTGGTCTTCCAGGGAACGATCAAAGCGTAGACTGTTTGAAACATGACTCCCATGGAGGAAAGTGCGCATGGAGACTGTTGTATTCAATCCCGATGTAATTTCTGTGTTTCAACAACAGTCTGATAGTCCACACATTACAGAATGCCTCCAGATTTGCATCGGAAACTACTACGGGTCTTCCAGGGAACGATCAAAGCGTAGACTGTTTGAGACATTTCTCCCATTGAGGAAAGTGCGCATGGTGACTGTTGTATTCAATCCCGATGTAATTTCTGTGTTTCAACAACAGTCTGATAGTCCACAGATTGCAGAATGCCTCCAGATTTGCATCGGAAACTACTACTGGTCTTCCAGGGAACGATCAAAGCGTAGACTCTCTGAAACATGACTAGCATGGAGGAAAGTGCGCATGGTGACTGTTGTATTCAATCCCGTTGCAATTTCTGTGTTTCATCAACACTTTGAAGGTCCACAGATTACAGAATGCTTCCAGATGTGAATCGAAACTACTACTGGTCTTCCAGGGAACGATCAAAGCGTAGACTGTTTGAGACATTACTCCCATGAAGGAAAGTGCGCATGGTTTCTGTTGTATTCAATCCCGATGCAATTTCTGTGTTTCAACAACAGTCTGACAGTCCACAGATTAAAGAATGCCTCCAGATGTGCATCGGAAACTACTATTGGTATTCCTGGGAACGATCAAAGCGTAGACTGTTTGAGACATTACTCCCATGGAGGAAAGTGCGCATGGTGACTGTTATATTCAATCCCGATGCATTTCTGTGTTTCAACAACACTCTGATAGTAAACAGATTACAGAATGCCTCCAGACGTGCATCGGAATCTTCTACTGGTCTTCCAGGGAACGATCAAACCGTAAACTGTTTGAGACATTACACCCATGGAGCGAAGTGCGCATGGTGACTGTTCTATTCAATCCCGATGCAATTTCTGTGTTTCAACAACACTCTGACAGTCCACAGATTACAGAATGCCTCCAGATGTGCATCGGAAACTACTACTGGTCTTCCTGGGAACGATCAAAGCGTAGACTGTTTCAGACATTACTCCCATGGAGCGAAGTGCGCATTGTGACTGTTGTATTCAATCCCGATGTAATTTCTGTGTTTCATCAACACTTTGTAGGTCCACAGATTACAGAATGCCTCCAGACGTGCATCGGAATCTTCTACTGGTCTTCCAGGGAACGATCAAACCGTAGACTGTTTGAGACATTACTCCCATGGAGCGAAGTGCGCATTGTAATTGTTGTATTCAATCCCGATGTAATTTCTGTGTTTCAACAACACTCTGATAGTCCACAGATTACAGAATGCCTCCAGATTTGCATCGGAAACTACAACTGGTCTTCCAGGGAACGATCAAAGCGTAGACTGTTTGAAACATGACTCCCATGGAGGAAAGTGCGAATGGTGACTGTTGTATTCAATCCCGTTGCAATTTCTGTGTTTCATCAACACTTTGAAGGTCCACAGATTACAGAATGCTTCCAGATGTGAATCGAAACTACTACTGGTCTTCCAGGGAACGATCAAAGCGTAGACTGTTTGAGACATTACTCCCATGGAGGAAAGTGCGCATGGTGACTGTTGTATTCAATCCCGATGCAATTCCTCTGTTTCATCAACACTCTGATAGTCCACACATTACAGAATGCCGCCAGATGTGCATCGGAAACTACTACTGGTCTTCCTGGGAACGATCAAAGCGTAGACTGTTTGAGACATTACTCCGATGGAGCAAAGTGCGCATGGTGACTGTTGTAATCAATCCCGATGCAATTTCTGTGTTCCAACAACACTCTGATAGTAAACAGATTACAGAATGCCTCCAGATGTGCATCGGATAGTACTACTGGTCTTCCAGGGAACGATAAAAGCGTAGACTGTTTGAGACATTACTCACTGTTGTATTCAATCCCGATGCAATTTCTGTGTTTCAACAACACTCTGACAGTCCACAGATTACAGAATGCCTCCAGATGTGCATCGGAAACTACTACTGGTCTTCCTGGGAACGATCAAAGCGTAGACTGTGTGTGACAATACTCCCATGGAGGAAAGTGCGCATGGTGACTGTTGTATTCAATAACGATGTAATTTCTGTGTTTCAACAACAGTCTGACAGTCCACAGATTAATGAATGCCTCGAGATGTGCATCGGGAAACTGCTATTGGTCTTCCTGGGAACGATCAAAGCGTAGACTGTTTGAGACATTACTCTCATGGAGGAAAGTGCGCATGGTGACTGTTGTATTCAATCCCGATGCAATTTCTGTGTTTCAACAACACTCTGATAGTAAACAGATTACAGAATGCCTCCAGATGTGCATCGGAAACTACTACTGGTCTTCCAGGGAACGATAAAATCGTAGACTGTTTGAGACATTACTCCCATGGAGGAAAGTGCGCATGGTGTGTGTGTTGTATTCAATCCCGATGCAATTTCTGTGTTTCATCAACACTGTGATAGTCCACACATTACAGAATGCCCTTAGATGTGCATCGGAAACTACTACTGCTCTTTCAGGGAACGATCAAAGCGTAGACTGTTTGAGACATTACTCCCATGGAGGAAAGTGTGCAAGGTGACTGTTGTATTCAATCCCGATGCAATTTCTGTGTTTCATCAACACTCTGATAGTCCACAGATTACAGAATGCCACCAGATGTGCATCGAGAACTACCACTTTTCTTCCAGGGAACGATCAAAGCGTATACTGTTTGAGACATTACTACCATGCAGGAAAGTGCGCATGGTGACTGTTGTATTCAATCCCGTTGCAATTTCTGTGTTTCATCAACACTTTGAAGGTCCACAGATTACAGAATGCTTCCAGATGTGAATCGAAACTACTACTGGTCTTCCAGGGAACGATCAAAGCGTAGACTGTTTGAGACATTACTCCCATGGAGGAAAGTGCGCATGGTGACTGTTGTATTCAATCCCGCTGCAATTCCTGTGTTTCATCAACACTCTGATAGTCCACACATTACAGAATGCCCCCAGATGTGCATCGGAAACTACTACTGGTCTTCCTGGGAACGATCAAAGCGTAGACTGTTAGAGACATTACTCCCTTGGAGCAAAGTAGGCATGGTGACTGTTGTATTCAATCCCGATGCAATTTCTGTGTTTCAACAACACTCTGATAGTAAACCGATTACAGAATGCCTCCAGATATGCATCGGAAACTACTACTGGTCTCCCAGGGAACGATCAAAGCGTAGACTGTTTGAGACATTTCTCCCATGGAGGAAAGTGCGCATGGTGACTGTTGTATTCAATCCCGATGTAATATCTGTGTTTCAACAACAGTCTGATAGTCCACAGATTGCAGAATGCATCCAGATTTGCATCGGAAACTACTACTGGTCTTCCAGGGAACGATCAAAGCGTAGACTCTTTGAAACATGACTCCCATGGAGGAAAGTGCGCATGGTGACTGTTGTATTCAATCCCGAAGCAATTTCTGTGTTTCAACAACACTCTGACAGTCCACAGATTACAGAATGCCTCCAGATGTGCATCAGAAACTACTACTGGTCATCCTGGGAACGATCAAAGCGTAGACTGTTTGAGACATTACTCCCATGGAGCGAAGTTGCGCATTGTGACTGTAGTATTCAATCCCGATGTAATTTCTGTGTTTCATCAACACTTTGTAGGTCCACAGATTACAGAATGCCTCCAGACGTGCATCGGAATCTTCTACTGGTCTTCCAGGGAACGATCAAACCGAAGACTGTTTGAGACATTACTCCCATGGAGCGAAGTGCGCATTGTAACTGTTGTATTCAATCCCGATGTAATTTCTGTGTTTCAACAACACTCTGATAGTCCACAGATTACAGAATGCCTCCAGATATGCATCGGAAGCTACAACTGGTCTTCCAGGGAACGATCAAATCGTAGACTGTTTGAAACATGAATCCCATGGAGGTAAGTGCGCATGGAGACTGTTGTATTCAATCCCGATGTAATTTCTGTGTTTCAACAACAGTCTGATAGTCCACACATTACAGAATGCCTCCAGATTTGCATCGGAAACTACTACGGGTCTTCCAGGGAACGATCAAATCGTAGACTGTTTGAGACATTTCTCCCATGGAGGAAAGTGCGCATGGTGACTGTTGTATTCAATCCCGTTGCAATTTCTGTGTTTCATCAACACTTTGAAGGTCAACAGATTACAGAATGCTTCCAGATGTGAATCGAAACTACTACTGGTCTTCCAGGGAGCGATCAAAGTGTAGACTGTTTGAGACATTACTGCCATGAAGGAAAGTGCGCATGGTGACTGTTGTATTCAATCCCGATGCAATTTCTGTGTTTCAACAACACTCTGACAGTCCACAGATTACAGAATGCCTCCAGATGTGCATCGAAAACTACTACTGGTCTTCCAGGGAACAATCAAATCGTAGACTGTTTGAGACATTACTCCCATGAAGGAAAGTGCGCATGGTTTCTGTTGTATTCAATCCCGATGCAATTTCTGTGTTTCAACAACAGTCTGACAGTCCACAGATTAAAGAATGCCTCCAGATGTGCATCGGAAACTTCTATTGGTCTTCCTGGGAACGATCAAAGCGTAGACTGTTTGAGACATTACTCCCATGGAGGAAAGTGCGCATATTGACTGTTGTATTCAATCCCGATGCAATTTCTGTGTTTCAACAACACTCTGATAGTAAACAGATTACAGAATGCCTCCAGACGTGCATCGAAAAACTACTACTGGTCTTCCAGGGAACGATAAAATCGTAGACTGTTTGAGACATTACTCCCATGGAGGAAAGTGCGCATGGTGAGTGTTTTATTCAATCCCGATGCTATTTCTGTGTTTCATCAACACTGTGATAGTCCACACATTACAGAATGCCCTTTGATGTGCATCGGAAACTACTACTGCTCTTCCAGGGAACGATCAAAGCGTAGACTGTTTGAGAAATTACTCCCATGGAGGAAAGTGTGCATGGTGACTGTTGTATTCAATCCCGATGCAATTTCTGTGTTTCATTAACACTCTGATAGTCCACAGATTACAGAATGCCACCAGACGTGCATCGAAAACTACTACTGTTCTTCCAGGAAACGATCAAAGCGTATACTGTTTGGGACATTACTACCATGCAGGAAAGTGCGCATGGTGACTGTTGTATTCAATCCCGTTGCAATTTCTGTGTTTCATCAACACTTTGAAGGTCCACAGATTACAGAATGCTTCCAGATGTGAATCGAAACTACTACTGGTCTTCCAGGGAACGATCAAAGCGTAGACTGTTTGAGACATTACTCCCATGGAGAAAAGTGCGCATGGTGACGGTTGTATTCAATCCCGATGCAATTTCTGTGTTTCAACAACACTCTGATAGTAAACCGATTACAGAATGCCTCCAGATGTGCATCGGAAACTACTACTGGTCTTCCAGGGAACGATCAAAGCGTAGACTGTTTGAGACATTACTCCCATGGAGAAAAGTGCGCATGGTGACTGTTGTATTCTATCCCGATGCAATTTCTGTGTATCATCAACACTTTGAAGGTCCACAGACTACAGAATGCCTCAAGATGTGCATCGGAATCTTCTACTGGTCTACCGGGGAACGATCAAACCGTAGACTGTTTGAGACATTACTCCCATGTAGGAAAGTACGCATTATGACTGTTGTATTCAATCCCGATGTAATTTCTGTGTTTCAACAACATTCTGATAGTCCACAGATTACAGAATGCCTCCAGATGTGCATCGGAAACTACTACTGGTCTTTCAGGAAACGATCGAAGCGTAGACTGTTTGAAACATTACTCCCATGGAGGAAAGTGCGCATGGTGACTGTTGTATACAATCCCGTTGCAATTTCTGTGTTTCATCAACACTTTGTAGGTCCACAGATTACAGAATGCCTCCAGATGTGAATCGGAATCTTCTACTGGTCTTCCATTGAACGCCAAACCGTTGACTGTTTGAGACATTACTCCCATACAGCGAAGTGCGCATTGTGACTGTTGTATTCAATCCCGATGTAATTTCTGTGTTTCAACAAAACTCTGATAGTCCACAGATTACAGAATGCCTCCAGATTTGCATCGGAAACTAGTACTGGTCTTCCAGTAAACGATCAAAGCGTAGACTGTTTGAAACATTACTCCCATGGAGGAAAGTGCGGATGGTGACTGTTGTATTCAATCCCGATGCAATTTCTGTGTTTCAACAACACTCTGATAGTAAACAGATTACAGAATGCCTCCAGATGTGCATCGGAAACTACTACTGGTCTTCCAGGGTACGATAAAATCGTAGACTGTTTGAGACATTACTCCCATGGAGGAAAGTGCGCATGGAGAGTGTTGTATTCAATCCCGATGCAATTTCTGTGTTTCATCAACACTGTGATAGTCCACACATTACAGAGTGCCCTTAGATGTGCATCGGAAACTACTACTGCTCTTCCAGGGAACGATCAAAGCGTAGACTGTTTGAGACATTACTCCCATGGAGGAAAGTGTGCATGGTGAGTGTTGTATTCAATCCCGATGCAATTTCTGTGTTTCATCAACACTCTGATAGTCCACAGATTACAGAATGCCACCAGACGTGCATCGAAAACTACTACTGTTCTTCCAGGAAACGATCAAAGCGTATACTGTTTGAGACATTACTACTATGCAGGAAAGTGCGCATGGTGACAGTTGTATTCAATCCCGTTGCAATTTCTGTGTTTCATCAACACTTTGAAGGTCCACAGATTACAGAATGCTTCCAGATGTGAATCGAAACTACTACTGGTCTTCCAGGGAACGATCAAAGCGTAGACTGTTTGAGACATTACTCCCATGGAGGAAAGTGGGCATGGTGACTGTTGTATTCAATCCCGATAAAATTCCTGTGTTTCATCAACACTCTGATAGTCCACACATTACAGAATGCCCCCAGATGTGCATCGGAAACTACTACTGGTCTTCCTGGGAACGATCAAAGCGTAGACTGTTTGAGACATTACTCCCATGGAGCAAAGTCTGCATGGTGACTGTTGTATTCCATCCCGATGCAATTTCTGTGTTTCAACAACACTCTGATAGTAAACCGATTACAGAATGCCTCCAGATGTGCATCGGAAACTACTACTGGTCTTCCAGGAAACGATAAAAGTGTAGACTGTTTGAGACATTACTCCCATGAAGGAAAGTGCGCATGGTGACTGTTGTATTCAATCCCGATGTAATTTCTGTGTTTCAACAACACTCTGACAGTCCACAGATTACAGAATGCCTCCATGTGCATCGGAAACTACAACTGGTCTTCCTGGGAACGATCAAATAATAGACTGTTTGAGACATTACTCCCATGGAGGAAAGTGCGCATGGTTACTGTTGTATTCAATCCCGATGCAATTTCTGTGTTTCAACAACACTCTGACAGTAAACAGATTACAGAATGCCTCCAGATGTGCATCGGAAACTACTACTGGTCTTCCAGGGAACGATAAAAGCGTAGACTGTTTGAGACATTACTCCCATGGAGCAAAGTCTGCATGGTGACTGTTGTATTCCATCCCGATGCAATTTCTGTGTTTCAACAACACTCTGATAGTAAACCGATTACAGAATGCCTCCAGATGTGCATCGGAAACTACTACTGGTCTTCCAGGGAACGATAAAAGTGTAGACTGTTTGAGACATTACTCCCATGAAGGAAAGTGCGCATGGTGACTGTTTTATTCAATCCCGATGTAATTTCTGTGTTTCAACAACACTCTGACAGTCCACAGATTACAGAATGCCTCCATGTGCATCGGAAACTACTACTGGTCTTCCTGGGAACGATCAAATAATAGACTGTTTGAGACATTACTCCCATGGAGGAAAGTGCGCATGGTTACTGTTGTATTCAATCCCGATGCAATTTCTGTGTTTCAACAACACTCTGACAGTAAACCGATTACAGAATGCCTCCAGATGTGCATCGGAAACTACTACTGCTCTTCCAGGGAACTATCAAACCGTAGACTGTTTGAGACATTACTCCCATGGAGGAAAGTACGCATTATGACTGTTGTATTCAATCCCGATGTAATTTCTGTGTTTCAACAACACTCTGATAGTCCGCAGATTACAGAATGCCTCCAGATGTGCATCGGAAACTACTACCGGTCTTCCAGGAAACGATCAAAGCGTAGACTGTTTGAAACATTACTCCCATGGAGGAAAGTGCGCATGGTGACTGTTGTATTCAATCCCGTTGCAATTTCTGTGTTTCATCAACACTTTGAAGGTCCACAGATTACAGAATGCTTCGAGATGTGAATCGAAACTACTACTGGTCCTCCAGGGAACGATCAAAGCGTAGACTGTTTGAAACATGACTCCCATGAAGGAAAGTGCGCATGGTGACAGTTGTATTCAATCCCGATGCAATTCCTGTGTTTCATCAACACTCTGATAGTCCACACATTACAGAATGCCCCCAGATGTGCATCGGAAACTACTACTGATCTTCCAGGGAACGATAAAAGCGTAGACTGTTTAAGACATTACTCCCATGGAGGAAAGTGCGCATGGTGACTGTTGTATTCAATCCCGATGCAATTCCTGTGTTTCATCAACACTCTGATAGTCCACACATTACAGAATGCCCCCAGATGTGCATCGGAAACTACTACTGGTCTTCCTGGGAACGATCAAATCGTAGACTGTTTGAGACATTACTCCCATGGAGGAAAGTGCGCATGGTGACTGTTGTATTCAATCCCGATGCAATTCCTGTGTTTCATCAACACTCTGATAGTCCACACATTACAGAATGCCCCCAGATGTGCATCGGAAACTACTACTGATCTTCCAGGGAACGATAAAAGCGTAGACTGTTTGAGACATTACTCCCATGGAGGAAAGTGCGCATGGTGACTGTTGTATTCAATCCCGTTGCAATTTCTGTGTTTCATCAACACTTTGAAGGTCCACAGATTACAGAATGCTTCGAGATGTGAATCGAAACTACTACTGGTACTCCAGGGAACGATCAAAGCGTAGACTGTTTGAAACATGACTCCCATGAAGGAAAGTGCGCATGGTGACAGTTGTATTCAATCCCGTTGCAATTTCTGTGTTTCATCATCACTTTGAAGGTCCACAGATTACAGAATGCTTCCAGATGTAAATCGAAACTACTACTGGTCTTCCAGGGAACGATCAAAGTGTAGACTGTTTGAAACACTACTCCCATGGAGGAAAGTGCGCATGGTGACTGTTGTATTCAATCCTGATGCAATTTCTGTGTTTCAACAACACTCTGATAGTAAACCGATTACAGAATGCCTCCAGATGTGCATCGGAAACTACTACTGATCTTCCAGGGAACGATAAAAGCGTAGACTGTTTGAGACATTACTCCCATGGAGGAAAGTGCGCATGGTGACTGTTGTATTCAATCCCGATGCAATTCCTGTGTTTCATCAACACTCTGATAGTCCACACATTACAGAATGCCCCCAGATGTGCATCGGAAACTACTACTGGTCTTCCTGGGAACGATCAAAGCGTAGACTGTTTGAAACACTACTCCCATGGAGGAAAGTGCGCATGGTGACAGTTGTATTCAATCCTGATGCAATTTCTGTGTTTCAACAACACTCTGATAGTAAACCGATTACAGAATGCCTCCAGATGTGCATCGGAAACTACTACTGGTCTTCCAGGGAACGATAAAAGCGTAGACTGTTTGAGACATTACTCCCATGGAGGAAAGTGCGCATGGGGACTGTTATATTCAATCCCGATGAAATTCATGTGTTTCATCAACACTCTGATAGTCCACAGATTACAGAATGCCTCCAGATTTGCATCGGAAACTACAACTGGTCTTCCAGGGAACGATCAAAGTGTAGACTGTTTGAAACATGACTCTCATGGAGGAAAGTGCGCATGGTGACTGTTGTATTCAATCCCGTTGCAATTTCTGTGTTTCATCAACACTTTGAAGGTCCACAGATTACAGAATGCTTCCAGATGTGAATCGAAACTACTACTGGTCTTCCAGGCAACGATCAAAGCGTAGACTGTTTGAGACATTACTCCCATGAAGGAAAGTGCGCATGGTGACTGTTGTATTCAATCCCGATACAAAATCTGTGTTTCATCAACACTCTGATAGTCCACAGATTACAGAATGCCTCCAGATGTGCATCGGAAACTACTACTGTTCTTCCAGGGAACGATCAAAGCGTATGCTGTTTGAGACATTACTACCATGGAGGAAAGTGCTAATATTGACTGTTGTATTCAATCCCGATGCAATTTCTGGTTTTCATAAACACTTTGTAGGTCCACAGATTACAGAATGCCTCCAGATGTGCATCGGAATCTTCTACTGGTCTTCCAGGGAACGATCAAACCGTAGACTGTTTGAGACATTACTCCCATGAAGCGAAGTGCGCATTGTGACTGTGGTATTCAATCCCGATGTGATTTCTGTGTTTCAACAACACTCTGATAGTCCACAGATTACAGAATGCCTCCATATTTGCATCGGAAACTACAACTGATCTTCCAGGGAACGATCAAAGCGTAGACTGTGTGAAACATGACTCCCATGGAGGAAAGTGCTCATGGTGACTGTTGTATTCAATCCCGATTCAATTTCTGTGTTTCAACAACACTCTGATCGTAAACAGATTACAGAATGCCTCCAGATGTGCATCGGAAAGTACTACTGGTCTTCCAGGGAACGATAAAAGCGTAGACTGTTTGAGACATTACTCCCATGGAGGAAAGTGCGCATGGTGACTGTTGTTTTCAATCCCGATGCAATTTCTGTCTTTCATCAACACCCTGACAGTCCACACATTACAGACGGCCCCCAGATGTGCATCGGAAACTACTACTGGTCTTGCAGGGAATGATCAAAGCGTAGACTGTTTGAGACATTACTCCCATGGAGGCAAGTGCGCATGGTGACTGTTGTATTCTATCCCGATGCAAAATCTGTGTTTCATCAACTCTCTGATAGTCCACAGATTACAGAATGCCTCCAGATTTGCATCGGAAACTACTACTGTTCTTCCAGGGAACGATCAAAGCGTATACTGTTTGAGATATTACTACCATGGAGGAAAGTTCGAATATTGACTGTTATATTCAATCCCGAAGCAATTTCTGTGTTTCATCAACAGTGTGATAGTCCACAGATTACAGATTGCCTCTAGATGTGCATCGGAAGCTACTACTGGTCTTCCAGGGAACGATAAAAGTGTAGACTGTTTGAGACATTACTCCCATGAAGGAAAGTGCGCATGGTGACTGTTGTATTCAATCCCGATGTAATTTCTGTGTTTCAACAACACTCTGACAGTCCACAGATTACAGAATGCCTCCATGTGCATCGGAAACTACAACTGGTCTTCCTGGGAACGATCAAATAATAGACTGTTTGAGACTTTACTCCCATGGAGGAAAGTGCGCATGGTTACTGTTGTATTCAATCCCGATGCAATTTCTGTGTTTCAACAACACTCTGACAGTAAACAGATTACAGAATGCCTCCAGATGTGCATCGGAAACTACTACTGGTCTTCCAGGGAACGATAAAAGCGTAGACTGTTTGAGACATTACTCCCATGGAGCAAAGTCTGCATGGTGACTGTTGTATTCCATCCCGATGCAATTTCTGTGTTTCAACAACACTCTGATAGTAAACCGATTACAGAATGCCTCCAGATGTGCATCGGAAACTACTACTGGTCTTCCAGGGAACGATAAAAGTGTAGACTGTTTGAGACATTACTCCCATGAAGGAAAGTGCGCATGGTGACTGTTGTATTCAATCGCGATGTAATTTCTGTGTTTCAACAACACTCTGACAGTCCACAGATTACAGAATGCCTCCATGTGCATCGGAAACTACTACTGGTCTTCCTGGGAACGATCAAATAATAGACTGTTTGAGACATTACTCCCATGGAGGAAAGTGCGCATGGTGACTGTTGTATTCAATCCCGTTGCAATTTCTGTGTTTCATCAACACTTTGAAGGTCCACAGATTACAGAATGCTTCGAGATGTGAATCGAAACTACTACTGGTCCTCCAGGGAACGATCAAAGCGCAGACTGTTTGAAACATGACTCCCATGAAGGAAAGTGCGCATGGTGACAGTTGTATTCAATCCCGTTGCAATTTCTGTGTTTCATCATCACTTTGAAGGTCCACAGATTACAGAATGCTTCCAGATGTGAAACGAAACTACTACTGGTCTTCCAGGGAACGATCAAAGTGTAGACTGTTTGAAACACTACTCCCATGGAGGAAAGTGCGCATGGTGACTGTTGTATTCAATCCCGATGCAATTCCTGTGTTTCATCAACACTCTGATAGTCCACACTTTACAGAATGCCCCCAGATGTGCATCGGAAACTACTACTGGTCTTCCTGGGAACGATCAAAGCGTAGACTGTTTGAGACATTACTCCCATGGAGGAAAGTGCGCATGGTGACTGTTGTATTCAATCCCGATGCAATTTCTGTGTTTCAACAACACTCTGATAGTAAAAAGATTACAGAATGCCTCCAGATGTGCATCGGAAACTACTACTGGTCTTCCAGTTAACGATCAAAGCGTAGAGTGTTTGAGACATTACTCCCATGGAGGAAAGTGGGCATGGTGACTGTTGTATTCAATCGCGATGCATTTTCTGTGTTTCATCAACACTTTGAAGGTCCACAGATTACAGAATGCCCCCAGATGTGAATCGAAACTACTACTGGTCTTCCAGGGAACGATCAAAGTGTAGACTTTTTGAGACATTACTCCCATGGAGGAAAGTGCGCATGGTGACAGTTGTATTCAATCCTGATGCAATTTCTGTGTTTCAACAGCACTCTGATAGTAAACCGATTACAGAATGCCTCCAGATGTGCATCGGAAACTACTACTGGTCTTCCAGGGAACGATAAAAGCGTAGACTGTTTGAGACATTACTCCCATGGAGGAAAGTGCGCATGGGGACTGTTATATTCAATCCCGATGCAATTCATGTGTTTCATCAACACTCTGATAGTCCACAGATTACAGAATGCCTCCAGATTTGCATCGGAAACTACAACTGGTCTTCCAGGGAACGATCAAAGTGTAGACTGTTTGAAACATGACTCTCATGGAGGAAAGTGCGCATGGTGACTGTTGTATTCAATCCCGTTGCAATTTCTGTGTTTCATCAACACTTTGAAGGTCCACAGATTACAGAATGCTTCCAGATGTGAATCGAAACTACTACTGGTTTTCCAGGCAACGATCAAAGCGTAGACTGTTTGAGACATTACTCACATGAAGGAAAGTGCGCATGGTGACTGTTGTATTCAATCCCGATACAAAATCTGTGTTTCATCAACACTCTGATAGTCCACAGATTACAGAATGCCTCCAGATGTGCATCGGAAACTACTACTGTTCTTCCAGGGAACGATCAAAGCGTATGCTGTTTGAGACATTACTACCATGGAGGAAAGTGCTAATATTGACTGTTGTATTCAATCCCGATGCAATTTCTGTGTTTCATCAACACTTTGTAGGTCCACAGATTACAGAATGCCTCCAGATGTGCATCGGAATCTTCTACTGGTCTTCCAGGGAACGATCAAACCGTAGACTGTTTGAGACATTACTCCCATGGAGCGAAGTGCGCATTGTGACTGTGGTATTCAATCCCGATGTGATTTCTGTGTTTCAACAACACTCTGATAGTCCACAGATTACAGAATGCCTCCATATTTGCATCGGAAACTACAACTGATCTTCCAGGGAACGATCAAAGCGTAGACTGTGTGAAACATGACTCCCATGGAGGAAAGTGCTCATGGTGACTGTTGTATTCAATCCCGATTCAATTTCTGTGTTTCAACAACACTCTGATCGTAAACAGATTACAGAATGCCTCCAGATGTGCATCGGAAAGTACTACTGGTCTTCCAGGGAACGATAAAAGCGTAGACTGTTTGAGACATTACTCCCATGGAGGAAAGTGCGCATGGTGACTGTTGTTTTCAATCCCGATGCAATTTCTGTCTTTCATCAACACCCTGATAGTCCACACATTACAGAAGGCCCCCAGATGTGCATCGGAAACTACTACTGGTCTTGCAGGGAATGATCAAAGCGTAGACTGTTTGAGACATTACTCCCATGGAGGCAAGTGCGCATGGTGAATGTTGTATTCAATCCCGATGCAAAATCTGTGTTTCATCAACTCTCTGATAGTCCACAGATTACAGAATGCCTCCAGATTTGCATCGGAAACTACTACTGTTCTTCCAGGGAACGATCAAAGCGTATACTGTTTGAGATATTACTACCATGGAGGAAAGTTCGAATATTGACTGTTATATTCAATCCCGATGCAATTTCTGTGTTTCATCAACAGTGTGATAGTCCACAGATTACAGATTGCCTCCAGATGTGCATCGGAAACTACTACTAGTCTTCCAGGGAACGATAAAAGCGTAGACTGTTTGAGACATGACTCCCATGGAGGAATGTGCGCATGGTGACTGTTGTTTTCAATCCCGATGCAATTTCTGTGTTTCATCAACACTCTGATAGCCCACACATTACATAAAGCCCCCAGATGTGCATCGGAAACTACTACTGCTCTTCCAGGGAACGATCAAAGCGTAGACTGTTTGAGACATTACTCCCATGGAGGAAAGTGTGCATGGTGACTGTTGTCTTCAATCCCGATGCAATTTCTGTGTTTCATCAACACCCTGATAGTCCACACACTACAGAAGGCCCCCAGATGTGCATCGGAAACTACTACTGGTCTTGCAGGGAATGATCAAAGCGTAGACTGTTTGAGACATTACTCCCATGGAGGAAAGTTGGCATGGTGACTGTTGTATTCCATCCCAATGCAAAATCTGTGTTTCATCAACACTCTGATAGTCCGCAGATTACAGAATGCCACCAGATGTCTATCGGAAACTACTACTGGTCTTCCAGGGAACGATCAACGCGTAGACTGCTTGAGACATTACTCCCATGGAGGAAAGTGCGCATGGTGACTGTTGTATTCAACCCCGATGCAATTTCTGTGTTTCAACAACACTCTGACAGTAAACAGATCACAGAATGCCTCCAGATTTGCATCGGAAACTACTACTGGTCTTCCAGGGAACGATAAAAGCATAGACTGTTTGAGACATTACTCCCATGGAGAAAAGTGCGCATGGTGACTGTTGTATTCTATCCCGATGCAATTTCTGTGTAACATCAACACTTTGAAGGTCCACAGACTACAGAATGCCTCAAGATGCGCATCGGAATCTTCTACTGGTCTACAGGGGAACGATCATCCGTAGACAGTTTGAGACATTACTCCCATGGAGGAAAGTACGCATTATGACTGTTGTATTCAATCCCGATGTAATTTCTGTGTTTCAACAACACTCTGATAGTCCACAGATTACAGAATGCCTCCAGATGTGCATCGGAAACTACTACTGGTCTCCCAGGAAACGATCAAAGCGTAGACTGTTTGAAACATTACTCCCATGGAGGAAAGTGCGCATGGTGACTGTTGTATTCAATCCTGATGCAATTTCTGTGTTTCATCAACACTTTGTAGGTCCACAGATTACAGAATACCTCCAGATGTGCATCGGAATCTTCTACTGGTCTTCCAGGGAACGATCAAACCGTTGACTGTTTGACACATTACTCCCATGGAGCGAAGTGCGCATTGTGACTGTTGTATTCAATCCCGATGTAATTTCTGTGTTTCAACAAAACTCTGATAGTCCACAGATTACAGAATGCCTCCAGACTTGCATCGGAAACTACAACTGGTCTTCCAGGGAACGATCAAAGCGTAGACTGTTTGAAACATGACTCCCATGGAGGAAAGTGCGCATGGTGACTGTTGTATTCAATCCCGATGCAAAATTTGTGTTTCATCAACACTCTGATAGTCCACAGATTACAGAATGCCTCCAGATTTGCATCGGAAACTACTACTGTTCTTCCAGGGAACGATCAAAGCGTATACTGTTTGAGATATTACTACCATGGAGGAAAGTTCGAATATTGACTGTTATATTCAATCCCGATGCAATTTCTGTGTTTCATCAACAGTGTGATAGTCCACAGATTACAGATTGCCTCCAGATGTGCATCGGAAGCTACTACTGGTCTTCCAGGGAACGATCAAAGCGTAGACTGTTTGAGACATTACTCCCATGGAGGAAAGTGCGCATGGTGACTGTTGTATTCAATCCCGATGCAATATCTGTGTTTCAACAACACTCTGACAGTCCACAGATTACAGAATGCCTCCAGATGTGCATCGGAAACTACTACTAGTCTTCCAGGGAACGATAAAAGCGTAGACTGTTTGAGACATGACTCCCATGGAGGAAAGTGCGCATGGTGACTGTTGTTTTCAATCCCGATGCAATTTCTGTGTTTCATCAACACTCTGATAGCCCACACATTACATAAAGCCCCCAGATGTGCATCGGAAACTACTACTGCTCTTCCAGGGAACGATCAAAGCGTAGACTCTTTGAGACATTACTCCCATGGAGGAAAGTGTGCATGGTGACTGTTGTCTTCAATCCCGATGCAATTTCTGTGTTTTATCAACACCCTGATAGTCCACACATTACAGAAGGCCCCCAGATGTGCATCGGAAACTACTACTGGTCTTGCAGGGAATGATCAAAGCGTAGACTGTTTGAGACATTACTCCCATGGAGGAAAGTTGGCATGGTGACTGTTGTATTCCATCCCGATGCAAAATCTGTGTTTCATCAACACTCTGATAGTCCACAGATTACAGAATGCCACCAGACGTCTATCGGAAACTACTACTGGTCTTCCAGGGAACGATCAACGCGTAGACTGTTTGAGACATTACTCCCATGGAGGAAAGTGCGCATGGTGACTGTTGTATTCAACCCCGATGCAATTTCTGTGTTCCAACAACACTCTGACAGTAAACAGATTACAGAATGCCTCCAGATGTGCATCGGAAACTACTACTGGTCTTCCAGGGAACGATAAAAGCGTAGACTGCTTGAGACATTACTCCCATGGAGAAAAGTGCGCATGGTGACTGTTGTATTCTATCCCGATGCAATTTCTGTGTAACATCAACACTTTGAAGGTCCACAGACTACAGAATGCCTCAAGATGCGCATCGGAATCTTCTACTGGTCTACCGGGGAACGATTATCCGTAGACTGTTTGAGACATTACTCCCATGGAGGAAAGTACGCATTATGACTGTTGTATTCAATCCCGATGTAATTTCTGTGTTTCAACAACACTCTGATAGTCCACAGATTACAGAATGCCTCCAGATGTGCATCGGAAACTACTACTGGTCTCCCAGGAAACGATCAAAGCGTAGACTGTTTGAAACATTACTCCCATGGAAGAAAGTGCGCATGGTGACTGTTGTATTCAATCCTGATGCAATTTCTGTGTTTCATCAACACTTTGTAGGTCCACAGATTACAGAATACCTCCAGATGTGCATCGGAATCTTCTACTGGTCTTCCAGGGAACGATCAAACCGTTGACTGTTTGACGCATTACTCCCATGGAGCGAAGTGCGCATTGTGACTGTTGTATTCAATCCCGATGTAATTTCTGTGTTTCAACAAAACTCTGATAGTCCACAGATTACAGAATGCCTCCAGATTTGCATCGGAAACTACAACTGGTCTTCCAGGGAACGATCAAAGCGTAGACTGAAACATGACTCCCATGGAGGAAAGTGCGTATGGTGACTGTTGTACTCAATCCCGATGCAATTTCTGTGTTTCACCAACACTCTGATCGTAAACAGATTACAGAATGCCTCCGGATGTGCATCGGAAAGTACTACTGGTGTTCCAGGGAACGATAAAAGCGTAGACTGTTTGAGACATTACTCCCATGGAGGAAAGTGCGCATGGTGACTGTTGTATTCAATCCCGATGCAATTTCTGTCTTTCATCAACACCCTGATAGTCAGCACATTACAGAAGGCCCCCAGATGTGCATCGGAAACTACTACTGGTCTTGCAGGGAATGATCAAAGCGTAGACTGTTTGAGACATTACTCCCATGGAGGAAAGTGCGCATGGTGACTGTTGTATTCAATCCCGATGCAAAATCTGTGTTTCATCAACACTCTGATAGTCCACAGATTACAGAATGCCTCCAGATGTGCATCGGAAACTACTACTTTTCTTCCAGGGAACGATCAAAGCGTATACTGTTTGAGATATTACTACCATGGAGGAAAGTGTGAATATTGACTGTTATATTCAATCCCGACGCACTTTCTGTGTTTCATCAACAGTGCGATAGTACACAGATTACAGATTGCCTCCAGATGTGCATCGGAAACTACTACTGGTCTTCCAGGGATCGATCAAAGCGTAGTCTGTTTGAGACATTACTCCCATGGAGGAAAGTGCGCATGGTGACTGTTGTATTCAATCCCGATGCAATTTCTGTGTTTCAACAACACTCTGACAGTCCACAGATTACAGAATGCCTCCAGATGTGAATCGAAACTACTACTGGTCTTCCAGGGAACGATCAAACCGTAGACTGTTTGAGACATTACTCCCATGGATAAAAGTGCGCATGGTGACTGTTGTATTCAATCCCGATGCAATTTCTTTGTTTCATAAACGCTCTGATAGTCAACAGATTACAGAAAGCCACCAGATGTGCATGGGAAACTACTACTGGTCTTCCACGGAACGATCGAAGCGTAGCCTGTTTCAGACATTACTCCCGTGGAGGAGGTGCGCATGGTGACTGTTGTATTCAATCCCGATGCGAAATATGTGTTTCATCAGCACTCTGATAGTCGACAGATTACAGAATGCCTCCAGATGTGCATCGGAAACTACTACTGGTCTTCCAGGGAACGATCAAAGCGTACACTGTTTGAGACATTACTCCCATGGAGGAAAGTGTGCATGGTGACTGTTGTATTCAATCCCGATGCAATTTCTGTGTTTTATCAACACCCTGATAGTCCACACATTACAGAAGGCCCCCAGATGTGCATCGGAAACTACTACTGGTCTTGCAGGGAATGATCAAAGCGTAGACTGTTTGAGACATTACTCCCATGGAGGAAAGTTGGCATGGTGACTGTTGTATTCCATCCCGATGCAAAATCTGTGTTTCATCAACACTCTGATAGTCCACAGATTACAGAATGCCACCAGACGTCTATCGGAAACTACTACTGGTCTTCCAGGGAACGATCAACGCGTAGACTGTTTGAGACATTACTCCCATGGAGGAAAGTGCGCATGGTGACTGTTGTATTCAACCCCGATGCAATTTCTGTGTTTCAACAACACTCTGACAGTAAACAGATTACAGAATGCCTCCAGATGTGCATCGGAAACTACTACTGGTCTTCCAGGGAACGATAAAGGCGTAGACTGTTTGAGACATTACTCCCATGGAGAAAAGTGCGCATGGTGACTGTTGTATTCTATCCCGATGCAATTTCTGTGTGACATCAACACTTTGAAGGTCCACAGACTACAGAATGCCTCAAGATGCGCATCGGAATCTTCTACTGGTCTACCGGGGAACGATCATCCGTAGACTGTTTGAGACATTACTCCCATGGAGGAAAGTACGCATTATGACTGTTGTATTCAATCCCGATGTAATTTCTGTGTTTCAACAACACTCTGATAGTCCACAGATTACAGAATGCCTCCAGATGTGCATCGGAAACTACTACTGGTCTCCCAGGAAACGATCAAAGCGTAGACTGTTTGAAACATTACTCCCATGGAGGAAAGTGCGCATGGTGACTGTTGTATTCAATCCTGATGCAATTTCTGTGTTTCATCAACACTTTGCAGGTCCACAGATTACAGAATACCTCCAGATGTGCATCGGAATCTTCTACTGGTCTTCCAGGGAACGATCAAACCGTTGACTGTTTGACGCATTACTCCCATGGAGCGAATTGCGCATTGTGACTGTTGTATTCAATCCCGATGTAATTTCTGTGTTTCAACAAAACTCTGATAGTCCACAGATTACAGAATGCCTCCAGATTTGCATCGGAAACTACAACTGGTCTTCCAGGGAACGATCAAAGCGTAGACTGAAACATGACTCCCATGGAGGAAAGTGCGTATGGTGACTGTTGTACTCAATCCCGATGCAATTTCTGTGTTTCACCAACACTCTGATCGTAAACAGATTACAGAATGCCTCCGGATGTGCATCGGAAAGTACTACTGGTCTTCCAGGGAACGATAAAAGCGTAGACTGTTTGAGACATTACTCCCATGGAGGAAAGTGCGCATGGTGACTGTTGTATTCAATCCCGATGCAAAATCTGTGTTTCATCAACACTCTGATAGTCCACAGATTACAGAATGCCTCCAGATGTGCATCGGAAACTACTACTTTTCTTCCAGGGAACGATCAAAGCGTATACTGTTTGAGATATTACTACCATGGAGGAAAGTGTGAATATTGACTGTTATATTCAATCCCGACGCACTTTCTGTGTTTCATCAACAGTGCGATAGTACACAGATTACAGATTGCCTCCAGATGTGCATCGGAAACTACTACTGGTCTTCCAGGGATCGATCAAAGCGTAGTCTGTTTGAGACATTACTCCCATGGAGGAAAGTGCGCATGGTGACTGTTGTATTCAATCCCGATGCAATTTCTGTGTTTCAACAACACTCTGACAGTCCACAGATTACAGAATGCCTCCAGATGTGAATCGAAACTACTACTGGTCTTCCAGGGAACGATCAAACCGTAGACTGTTTGAGACATTACTCCCATGGATAAAAGTGCGCATGGTGACTGTTGTATTCAATCCCGATGCAATTTCTTTGTTTCATAAACGCTCTGATAGTCAACAGATTACAGAAAGCCTCCAGATGTGCATGGGAAACTACTACTGGTCTTCCACGGAACGATCGAAGCGTAGCCTGTTTCAGACATTACTCCCGTGGAGGAGGTGCGCATGGTGACTGTTGTATTCAATCCCGATGCGAAATATGTGTTTCATCAGCACTCTGATAGTCGACAGATTACAGAATGCCTCCAGATGTGCATCGGAAACTACTACTGGTCTTCCAGGGAACGATCAAAGCGTACACTGTTTGAGACATTACTCCCATGGAGGAAAGTGTGCATGGTGACTGTTGTATTCAATCCCGATGCAATTTCTGTGTTTCAACAACACTCTGATAGTAAACAGATTACAGAATGCCTCCAGATGTTCATCGGAAACTACTACTGGTCTTCCAGGGAACGATCAAAGCGTAGACTGTTTGAGACACTATTCCCATGGAGGAAAGTGGGCATGGTGACTGTTGTATTCAATCCCGAAGCAATTTCTGTGTTTCATCAACATTCTGATAGTCGACAGATTACAGTATGCCTCCAGATGCGCGTCGGAAACTACTACTGGTCTTCCAGCGAACGATCAAAGCGTACACTGTTTCAGACATTACTCCCATGGAGGAAAGTGCGCATGGTGACTGTTGTATTCAAACCCGATGCAATTTCGGTGTTTCAACAACACTCAGACAGTCCACAGATTACAAAATGCCTCCAGATGTGCATCGGAAACTACTACTAGTCTTCCAGGGAACGATAAAAGCGTAGACTGTTTGAGACATGACTCCCATGGAGGATAGTGCGCATGGTGACTGTTGTTTTCAATCCCGATGCAATTTCTGTGTTTCATCAACACTCTGATAGCCCACACATTACATAAAGCCCCCAGATGTGCATCGGAAACTACTACTGCTCTTCCAGGGAACGAACAAAGCGTAGTCTGTTTGAGACATTACTCCCATGGAGGAAAGTGTGCATGGTGACTGTTGTCTTCAATCCCGATGCAATTTCTGTGTTTCAACAACACTCTGACAGTAAACAGATTACAGAATGCCTCCAGATGTGCATCGGAAACTACTACTGGTCTTCCAGGGAACGATAAAAGCGTAGACTGTTTGAGACATTACTCCCATGGAGAAAAGTGCGCATGGTGACTGTTGTATTCTATCCTGATGCAATTTCGGTGTAACATCAACACTTTGAAGGTCCACAGACTACAGAATGCCTCAAGATGTGCATCGGAATCTTCTACTGGTCTACCGGGGAACGATCAAACCGTAGACTGTTTGAGACATTATTCCCATGGAGGAAAGTACGCATTATGACTGTTGTATTCAATCCCGATGTAATTTCTGTGTTTCAACAACACTCTGATAGTCCACAGATTACAGAATGCCTCCAGATGTGCATCGGAAACTACTACTGGTCTCCCAGGAAACGATCAAAGCGTAGACTGTTTGAAACATTACTCCCATGGAGGAAAGTGCGCATGGTGACTGTTGTATTCAATCCTGATGCAATTTCTGTGTTTCATCAACACTTTGTAGGTCCACAAATTACAGAATGCCTCCAGATGTGCATCGGAATCTTCTACTGGTCTTCCAGGGAACGATCAAACCGTTGACTGTTTGACACATTACTCCCATGGAGCGAAGTGCGCAATGTGACTGTTGTATTCAATCCCGATGTAATTTCTGTGTTTCAACAAAACTCTGATAGTCCACAGATTACAGAATGCCTCCAGATTTGCATCGGAAACTACAACTGGTCTTCCAGGGAACGATCAAAGCGTATACTGTTTGAAACATGACTCCCATGGAGGAAAGTGCGCATGGTGACTGTTGTATTCAATCCCGTTGCAAATTCTGTGTTTCATCAACACTTTGAAGGTCCACAGATTACAGAATGCTTCCAGATGTGAATCGAAACTACTACTGGTCTTCCAGGGAACGATCAAAGAGTAGACTGTTTGAAACATGACTCCCATGGAGGAAAGTGCGCATGGTGACTGTTGTATTCAATCCCGTTGCAATTTCTGTGTTTCATCAACACTTTGAAGGTCCACAGATTACAGAATGCTTCCAGATGTGAATCGAAACTACTACTGGTCTTCCAGGGAACGATCAAAGTGTAGACTGTTTGAGACATTACTCCCATGGAGGAAAGGGCGCATGGTTTTTGTTGTATTCAATCCCGATGCAATTCCTGTGTTTCATCAACACTCTGATAGTCCACACATTACAGAATGCCCCCAGATGTGCATCGGAAACTACTACTGGTCTTCCTGGGAACGATCAAAGCGTAGACTGTTTGAGACATTACTCCCATGGAGGAAAGTGCGCATGGTGGCTGTTGTATTCAATCCCGATGCAATTTCTGTGTTTCAACAACACTCTGATAGTAAACAGATTACAGAATTCCACCAGATGTGCATCGGAAACTACTACTGGTCTTCCAGGGAACGATAAAAGCGTAGACTGTTTGAGACATTACTCCCATGGAGGAAAGTGCGCATGGTGACTGTTGTATTCAATCCCGATGCAAAATCTGTGTTTCATCAACACTCTGATAGTCCACAGATTACAGAATGCCTCCAGATGTGCATCGGAAACTACTACTGTTCTTCCAGGGAACGATCAAAGCGTATGGTGTTTGATACATTACTACCATGGAGTAAAGTGCAAATATTGACTGTTGTATTCAATCCCGATGCAATTTCTGTGTTTCATCAAAACTTTGTAGGTCCACAGATTACAGAATGCCTCCAGATGTGCATCGGAAACTACTACTGGTCTTCCAGGGAACGATCAAAGCGTAGACTGTTTGAAACTTTACTCCCATGGAGGAAAGTGCGTATGAGGACTGTTGTATTCAATCGCGTTGCAGTTTCTGTGTTTCATCAACACTTTGAAGGTCCACAGATTACAGAATGCCTCCAGATGTGAATCGAAACTACTACTGGTCTTCCAGGGAACGATCAAACCGTAGACTGTTTGAGACTTTACTCCCATGGATAAAAGTGCGCATGGTGACTGTTGTATTCAATACCGATGCAATTTCTTTGTTTCATAAACGCTCTGATAGTCAACAGATTACAGAAAGCCTCCAGATGTGCATGGGAAACTACTACTGGTCTTCCACGGAACGATCGAAGCGTAGCCTGTTTCAGACATTACTCCCATGGAGGAGGTGCGCATGGTGACTGTTGTATTCAATCCCGATGCGAAATCTGTGTTTCATCAACACTCTGATAGTCGACAGACTACAGAATGCCTCCAGATGTGCATCGAAAACTACTACTGGTCTTCCAGGGAACGATCAAAGCGTACACTGTTTGAGACATTACTCCCATGGAGGAAAGTGTGCATGGTGACTGTTGTATTCAATCCCGATGCAATTTCTGTGTTTCAACAACACTCTGATAGTAAACAGATTACAGAATGCCTCCAGATGTGCATCGGAAACTACTACTGTTCTTCCAGGGAACGATCAAAGCGTATGCTGTTTGATACATTACTACCATGGAGTAAAGTGCAAATATTGACTGTTGTATTCAATCCCGATGCAATTTCTGTGTTTCATCAACACTTTGTAGGTCCACAGATTACAGAGTGCCTCCAGATGTTCATCGGAAACTACTACTGGTCTTCCTGGGAACGATCAAAGCGTAGACTGTTTGAGACATTACTCCCATGGAGGAAAGTGCGCATGGTGACTGTTGTATTCTATCCCGATGCAATTTCTGTGTTTCAACAACACTCTGATAGTTAACAGATTGCAGAATGGCTCCAGATTGTGCATCGGAAACTACTACTGCTCTTCCAGGGAACGAACAAAGCGTAGTCTGTTTGAGACATTACTCCCATGGAGGAAAGTGTGCATGGTGACTGTTGTCTTCAATCCCGATGCAATTTCTGTGTTTCAACAACACTCTGACAGTAAACAGATTACAGAATGCCTCCAGATGTGCATCGGAAACTACTACTGGTCTTCCAGGGAACGATAAAAGCGTAGACTGTTTGAGACATTACTCCCATGGAGAAAAGTGCGCATGGTGACTGTTGTATTCTATCCTGATGCAATTTCGGTGTAACATCAACACTTTGAAGGTCCACAGACTACAGAATGCCTCAAGATGTGCATCGGAATCTTCTACTGGTCTACCGGGGAACGATCAAACCGTAGACTGTTTGAGACATTATTCCCATGGAGGAAAGTACGCATTATGACTGTTGTATTCAATCCCGATGTAATTTCTGTGTTTCAACAACACTCTGATAGTCCACAGATTACAGAATGCCTCCAGATGTGCATCGGAAACTACTGCTGGTCTCCCAGGAAACGATCAAAGCGTAGACTGTTTGAAACATTACTCCCAT
This sequence comes from Schistocerca gregaria, assembly GCF_023897955.1. NCBI lineage: Eukaryota > Metazoa > Arthropoda > Insecta > Orthoptera > Acrididae > Schistocerca > Schistocerca gregaria. The sequence goes on from NC_064927.1 coordinate 679,110, forward strand.
GGAGGAAAGTGCGCATGGTGACTGTTGTATTCAATCCTGATGCAACTTCTGTGTTTCATCAACACTTTGTAGGTCCACAAATTACAGAATGCCTCCAGATGTGCATCGGAATCTTCTACTGGTCTTCCAGGGAACGATCAAACCGTTGACTGTTTGACACATTACTCCCATGGAGCGAAGTGCGCAATGTGACTGTTGTATTCAATCCCGATGTAATTTCTGTGTTTCAACAAAACTCTGATAGTCCACAGATTACAGAATGCCTCCAGATTTGCATCGGAAACTACAACTGGTCTTCCAGGGAACGATCAAAGCGTATACTGTTTGAAACATGACTCCCATGGAGGAAAGTGCGCATGGTGACTGTTGTATACAATCCCGTTGCAAATTCTGTGTTTCATCAACACTTTGAAGGTCCACAGATTACAGAATGCTTCCAGATGTGAATCGAAACTACTACTAGTCTTCCAGGGAACGATCAAAGCGTAGACTGTTTGAAACATGACTCCCATGGAGGAAAGTGCGCATGGTGACTGTTGTATTCAATCCCGTTGCAATTTCTGTGTTTCATCAACACTTTGAAGGTCCACAGATTACAGAATGCTTCCAGATGTGAATCGAAACTACTACTGGTCTTCCAGGGAACGATCAAAGTGTAGACTGTTTGAGACATTACTCCCATGGAGGAAAGGGCGCATGGTTTTTGTTGTATTCAATCCCGATGCAATTCCTGTGTTTCATCAACACTCTGATAGTCCACACATTACAGAATGCCCCCAGATGTGCATCGGAAACTACTACTGGTCTTCCTGGGAACGATCAAAGCGTAGACTGTTTGAGACATTACTCCCATGGAGGAAAGTGCGCATGGTGGCTGTTGTATTCAATCCCGATGCAATTTCTGCGTTTCAACAACACTCTGATAGTAAACAGATTACAGAATTCCACCAGATGTGCATCGGAAACTACTACTGGTCTTCCAGGGAACGATAAAAGCGTAGACTGTTTGAGACATTACTCCCATGGAGGAAAGTGCGCATGGTGACTGTTGTATTCTATCCCGATGCAATTTCTGTGTTTCAACAACACTCTGATAGTTAACAGATTGCAGAATGGCTCCAGATTGTGCATCGGAAACTACTACTGCTTTTCCAGGGAACGAACAAAGCGTAGTCTGTTTGAGACATTACTCCCATGGAGGAAAGTGTGCATGGTGACTGTTGTCTTCAATCCCGATGCAATTTCTGTGTTTCAACAACACTCTGACAGTAAACAGATTACAGAATGCCTCCAGATGTGCATCGGAAACTACTACTGGTCTTCCAGGGAACGATAAAAGCGTAGACTGTTTGAGACATTACTCCCATGGAGAAAAGTGCGCATGGTGACTGTTGTATTCTATCCTGATGCAATTTCGGTGTAACATCAACACTTTGAAGGTCCACAGACTACAGAATGCTTCAAGATGTGCATCGGAATCTTCTACTGGTCTACCGGGGAACGATCAAACCGTAGACTGTTTGAGACATTATTCCCATGGAGGAAAGTACGCATTATGACTGTTGTATTCAATCCCGATGTAATTTCTGTGTTTCAACAACACTCTGATAGTCCACAGATTACAGAATGCCTCCAGATGTGCATCGGAAACTACTGCTGGTCTCCCAGGAAACGATCAAAGCGTAGACTGTTTGAAACATTACTCCCATGGAGGAAAGTGCGCATGGTGACTGTTGTATTCAATCCTGATGCAACTTCTGTGTTTCATCAACACTTTGTAGGTCCACAAATTACAGAATGCCTCCAGATGTGCATCGGAATCTTCTACTGGTCTTCCAGGGAACGATCAAACCGTTGACTGTTTGACACATTACTCCCATGGAGCGAAGTGAGCAATGTGACTGTTGTATTCAATCCCGATGTAATTTCTGTGTTTCAACAAAACTCTGATAGTCCACAGATTACAGAATGCCTCCAGATTTGCATCGGAAACTACAACTGGTCTTCCAGGGAACGATCAAAGCGTATACTGTTTGAAACATGACTCCCATGGAGGAAAGTGCGCATGGTGACTGTTGTATACAATCCCGTTGCAAATTCTGTGTTTCATCAACACTTTGAAGGTCCACAGATTACAGAATGCTTCCAGATGTGAATCGAAACTACTACTAGTCTTCCAGGGAACGATCAAAGCGTAGACTGTTTGAAACATGACTCCCATGGAGGAAAGTGCGCATGGTGACTGTTGTATTCAATCCCGTTGCAATTTCTGTGTTTCATCAACACTTTGAAGGTCCACAGATTACAGAATGCTTCCAGATGTGAATCGAAACTACTACTGGTCTTCCAGGGAACGATCAAAGTGTAGACTGTTTGAGACATTACTCCCATGGAGGAAAGGGCGCATGGTTTTTGTTGTATTCAATCCCGATGCAATTCCTGTGTTTCATCAACACTCTGATAGTCCACACATTACAGAATGCCCCCAGATGTGCATCGGAAACTACTACTGGTCTTCCTGGGAACGATCAAAGCGTAGACTGTTTGAGACATTACTCCCATGGAGGAAAGTGCGCATGGTGGCTGTTGTATTCAATCCCGATGCAATTTCTGCGTTTCAACAACACTCTGATAGTAAACAGATTACAGAATTCCACCAGATGTGCATCGGAAACTACTACTGGTCTTCCAGGGAACGATAAAAGCGTAGACTGTTTGAGACATTACTCCCATGGAGGAAAGTGCGCATGGTGACTGTTGTATTCAATCCCGATGCAAAATCTGTGTTTCATCAACACTCTGATAGTCCACAGATTACAGAATGCCTCCAGATGTGCATCGGAAACTACTACTGTTCTTCCAGGGAACGATCAAAGCGTATGCTGTTTGATACATTACTACCATGGAGTAAAGTGCAAATATTGACTGTTGTATTCAATCCCGATGCAATTTCTGTGTTTCATCAACACTTTGTAGGTCCACAGATTACAGAATGCCTCCAGATGTGCATCGGAAACTACTACTGGTCTTCCAGGGAACGATCAAAGCGTAGACTGTTTGAAACTTTACTCCCATGGAGGAAAGTGCGTATGAGGACTGTTGTATTCAATCGCGTTGCAGTTTCTGTGTTTCATCAACACTTTGAAGGTCCACAGATTACAGAATGCCTCCAGATGTGAATCGAAACTACTACTGGTCTTCCAGGGAACGATCAAACCGTAGACTGTTTGAGACTTTACTCCCATGGATAAAAGTGCGCATGGTGACTGTTGTATTCAATACCGATGCAATTTCTTTGTTTCATAAACGCTCTGATAGTCAACAGATTACAGAAAGCCTCCAGATGTGCATGGGAAACTACTACTGGTCTTCCACGGAACGATCGAAGCGTAGCCTGTTTCAGACATTACTCCCATGGAGGAGGTGCGCATGGTGACTGTTGTATTCAATCCCGATGCGAAATCTGTGTTTCATCAACACTCTGATAGTCGACAGACTACAGAATGCCTCCAGATGTGCATCGAAAACTACTACTGGTCTTCCAGGGAACGATCAAAGCGTACACTGTTTGAGACATTACTCCCATGGAGGAAAGTGTGCATGGTGACTGTTGTATTCAATCCCGATGCAATTTCTGTGTTTCAACAACACTCTGATAGTAAACAGATTACAGAGTGCCTCCAGATGTTCATCGGAAACTACTACTGGTCTTCCTGGGAACGATCAAAGCGTAGACTGTTTGAGACATTATTCCCATGGAGGAAAGTGGGCATGGTGACTGTTAGATTCAATCCCGAAGCAATTTCTGTGTTTCATCAACACTCTGATAGTCGACAGATTACAGTATGCCTCCAGATGCGCATCGGAAACTACTACTGGTCTTCCAGGGAACGATCAAAGCGTACACTGTTTGAGACATTACTCCCATGGAGGAAAGTGCGCATGGTGTCTGTTGTATTCAATCCCGATGCAATTTCGGTGTTTCAACAACACTCTGACAGTCCACAGATAACAAAATGCCTCCAGATGTGCAGCGGAAACTACTACTGGTCTTCCTGGGAACGATCAAAGCGTAGACTGTTTGAGACATTACTCCCATGGAGGAAAGAGCGCATGGTGACTGTTGTATTCTATCCCGATGCAATTTCTGTGTTTCAACAACACTCTGATAGTTAACAGATTGCAGAATGGCTCCAGATTGTGCATCGGAAACTACTACTGGTCTTCCAGGGAACGATGAAAGCGTAGACTGTTTGAGACATTACTCCCATGGAGGAAAGTGCGCATCGTGACTGTTGTATTCATTCCCTATGCAATTTCTGTGTTTCATCAACACTCTGATAGTCCACAGATTACTGAATGCCACCAGATGTGCATTGGAAACTACTACTTTTGTTTCAGGGTATGGTCAAAGCGTAGACTGTTTGAGACATTACTCCCATGGAGAAAAGTGCGCATGGTGACTGTTGTATTCAATCCCGTTGCAATTTCTGTGTTTCATCAACACTTTGAAGGTCCACAGATTGCAGATTGCTTCCAGATGTGAATCGAAACTACTACTGGTCTTCCAGGGAACGATCAAAGCGAAGACTGTTTGAGACATTACTAACATGGAGGAAAGTGCGCATGGTGACTGTTGTATTCAATCCCGATGCAATTTCTGTGTTTCAACAACACTCTGATAGTAAACAGATTACAGAATGCCTCCAGATGTGCATCGGAAACTACTACTGGTCATCCAGGGAACGATAAAAGCGTAGACTGTTGGAGACATTACTCCCATGGAGGAAAGGGCGCATGGTGACTGTTGTATTCAATCACGATGCAATTTTGTTTTTCGTCAACACTTTGATTGTCCACAGATTACAGAATGCCTCCAGATGTGCATCGGAAACTACTACTGGTCTTCCTGGGAATGATCAAAGCGTAGACTGTTTGAGACATTACTCCCATGGAGGAAAGTGTGCATGGTGACTGTTGTATTCAATCCCGATGCAAAATCTGTGTTTCATCAACACTCTGATAGTCCACATATTACAGAATGCCCCCAGATGTGCATCAGAAACTACTACTGTTCTTATAGGGAACGATCAAAGCGTATACTGTTTGAGACATTACTACCATGGAGGAAAGTGCGAATATTGACTGTTATATTCAATCCCGATGCAATTTCTGTGTTTCATCAACAGTGTGATAGTCCACAGATTACAGATTGCCTCCAGATGTGCATCGGAAACTACTACTGGTCTTCCAGGGAACGATCAAAGCGTAGAGAGTTTGAGACATTACTCCCATGCTGGAAAGTGCGCATTGTGACTGTTGTATTCAATCCCGATGCAATTTCTGTGTTTCAACAACACTCTGACAGTCCACAGATTACAGAATGCCTCCAGATGTGCATCGGAAACTACTACTGGTCTTCCTGGGAACGATCAAAGCGTAGACTGTTTGAAACATTACTCCCATGGAGGAAAGTGCGCATGAAGACTGTTGTATTCAATCCCGTTGCAATTTCTGTGTTTCATCGACACTTTGAAGGTCCACAGATTACAGAATGCCTCCAGATGTGAATCGAAACTACTACTGGTCTTCCAGGGAACGATCAAACCGTAGACTGTTTGAGACATTATTCCGATGGAGAAAAGTGCGCATTGTGACTGTTGTATTCAATCCCGATGTAATTTCTGTGTTTCAACAACACTCTGATACTCCGCAGATTACAGAATAGCACCAGATGTGCATCGGAAACTACTACTGGTTCCAGGGAACCATCAAAGCGTAGACCGTTTGTTACATTACTCCCATTTAGAAAAGTGCGGATGGTGACTGTTGTATACAATCCCGATGCAATTTCTGTGTTTCATCAACACTGTGATAGTCCACAGATTACTGAATGCCACCAGATGTTCATTGGAAACTACTACTTTTGTTTCAGGGAACGGTCAAAGCGTAGACTGTTTGAGACATTACTCCCATGGAGAAAAGTGGGCATGGTGACTGTTGTATTCAATCCCGATGCAATTTCTTTGTTTCATCAACGCTCTGATAGTCCACAGATTACAGAAAGCCTCCAGATGTGCATGGGAAACTACTACTGGTCTTCCACGGAACGATCGCAGCGTAGCCTGTTTCAGACATTACTCCCATGGAGGAGGTGCGCATGGTGACTGTTGTATTCAATCCCGATGCAAAATCTGTGTTTCATCAACACTCTGATAGTCGACAGATTACAGAATGCCTCCAGTTGTGCATCGGAAACTACTGCTGGTCTTCCAGGGAACGATAAAAGCGTACACTGTTTGAGACATTACTCCCATGGAAGAAAGTGCGCATGGTGACTGTTGTATTCAATCCTGATGCAATTTCGGTGTTTCAACAACACTCTGACAGTCCACAGATTACAGAATGGCTCCAGATTGTGCATCGCAAACTACTACTGGTCTTCCAGGGAACAATCAAAGCGTAGACTGTTTGAGACATTACTCCCATGGAGGAAAGTGCGCATGGTGACTGTTGTATTCATTCCCGATGCAATTTCTGTGTTTCATCAACACTCTGATAGTCCACAGATTACGGAATGCCACCAGATGTGCATTGGAAACTACTACTGTTCTTCCAGGGAACGATCAAATCGTATACTGTTTGAGACATTACTACCATGGAGGAAAGTGCGAATATTGACCGTTGTATTCAATCCCGATGCAATTTCTGTGTTTCTTCAACAGTGTGATAGTCCACAGATTACAGATTGCCTCCAGATGTGCATCGGAAACTACTACTGGTCTTCCAGGGAACGATCAAAGCGTACACTGTTCGAGACATTACTCCTATGTAGGAAAGTGCGCATGGTGACTGTTGTATTCAATCCCGATGCAATTTCTGTGTTTCATCGACACTCTGATAGTCCACAGATTACAGAATGCCTCCAGATGTGCATCGGAAACTACTACTTTTCTTCCAAGGAACGAACAAGACGTAGACTGTGTGAGTCTCCCACGGAGGAAGGTTAGCATGGTGACTGTTGTATTAAATCCCGATGCAATTTCTGTGTTTCAACAACACTCTGACAGTCCACAGATTACAGATTGCCTCCAGATGTGCATCGGAAACTACTACTGGTCTTCCACGGAACGATCAAAGCGTAGACTGTTTGAGACATTACTCCCATGGAGTAAAGTGCGCATTGTGACTGTTGTATTCAATCCCGACACAATTTCTGTGTCTCAACAACTCTCTGATAGTAAAAAGATTACAGAATTCCTCCAGATGTGCATCGGAAACTACTACTGGTCTTCCAGGGAACGATCAAAGCGTAGACAGTTAGAGACATTACTCCCATGGAGGAAAGTGGTCATGGTGACGGTTGTATTCAATCCCGATACAATTTCTGTGTTTCACTAACAATCGGATAGTCCACAGATTACAGAATGCCTCCAGATGTGCATCGGAAACTACTACTGGTCTTGAGGGAACGATCAAAGCGATGACAGTTTGAGACATTACTCCAATGGAGAAATGTACGCATGAGGCCTTTTGTATTCAATCCCGATGCAATTTCTGTGTTTCATCAACACTTTGAAGGTCCACAGATTACAGAATGCCTCCAGATGTGCATCGGAAACTACTATTGGTCTTCCAGGGAAGGATCAAAGGGAACACTGTTCGAGACATTACTCCCTAGGAGGAAAGTGCGCATGGTGTCTGTTGTATTCAATCCCGATGCAATTTCGGTGTTTCAACAACACTCTGACAGTCCACAGATTACAAAATGCCTCCAGATGTGCAGCGGAAACTACTACTGGTCTTCCTGGGAACGATCAAAGCGTAGACTGTTTGAGACATTACTCCCATGGAGGAAAGTGCGCATGGTGACTGTTGTATTCTATCCCGATGCAATTTCTGTGTTTCAACAACACTCTGATAGTTAACAGATTGCAGAATGGCTCCAGATTGTGCATCGGAAACTACTACTGGTCTTCCAGGGAACGATGAAAGCGTAGACTGTTTGAGACATTACTCCCATGGAGAAAAGTGCGCATGGTGACTGTTGTATTCAATCCCGTTGCAATTTCTGTGTTTCATCAACACTTTGAAGGTCCACAGATTGCAGATTGCTTCCAGATGTGAATCGAAACTACTACTGGTCTTCCAGGGAACGATCAAAGCGTAGACTGTTTGAGACATTACTAACATGGAGGAAAGTGCGCATGGTGACTGTTGTATTCAATCCCGTTGCAATTTCTGTGTTTCATCGACACTTTGAAGGTCCACAGATTACAGAATGCCTCCAGATGTGCATCGGAAACTACTACTGGTCATCCAGGGAACGATAAAAGCGTAGACTGTTGGAGACATTACTCCCATGGAGGAAAGAGCGCATGGTGACTGTTGTATTCAATCACGATGCAATTTTGTTTTTCGTCAACACTTTGATTGTCCACAGATTACAGAATGCCACCAGATGTGCATCGGAAACTACTACTGTTCTTCCAGGGAACGATCAAAGCGTATACTGTTTGAGACATTACTACCATGGAGGAAAGTGCGAATATTGACCGTTGTATTCATTCCCGATGCAATTGCTGTGTTTCATCAACGCTCTGATAGTCCACAGATTACAGAATGCTTCCAGATGTGAATCGGAAACTACTACTGGTCTTCCAGGGAACGATAAAAGCGTACACTGTTTGAGACATTACTCCCATGGAAGAAAGTGCGCATGGTGACTGTTGTATTCAATCCTGATGCAATTTCGGTGTTTCAACAACACTCTGACAGTCCACAGATTACAGAATGCCTGCAGATGTGCATCGGAAACTACTACGTGTCTTCCTGGGAACGATCAAAGCGTAGACTGTTTGAGACACTACTCCCATGGAGGAAAGTGCGCATGGTGACTGTTGTATTCAAACCCGATGCAATTTCTGTGTTTCAACAACACTCTGATAGTAAACAGATTACAGAATGGCTCCAGATTGTGCATGGGAAACTACTACTGGTCTTCCACGGAACGATCGAAGCGTAGCCTGTTTCAGACATTACTCCCATGGAGGAGGTGCGCATGGTGACTGTTGTATTCAATCCCGATGCAAAATCTGTGTTTCATCAACACTCTGATAGTCGACAGATTACAGAATGCCTCCAGTTGTGCATCGGAAACTACTACTGGTCTTCCAGGGAACGATAAAAGCGTACACTGTTTGAGACATTACTCCCATGGAAGAAAGTGCGCATGGTGACTGTTGTATTCAATCCTGATGCAATTTCGGTGTTTCAACAACACTCTGACAGTCCACAGATTACAGAATGCCTGCAGATGTGCATCGGAAACTACTACGTGTCTTCCTGGGAACGATCAAAGCGTAGACTGTTTGAGACACTACTCCCATGGAGGAAAGTGCGCATGGTGACTGTTGTATTCAAACCCGATGCAATTTCTGTGTTTCAACAACACTCTGATAGTAAACAGATTACAGAATGGCTCCAGATTGTGCATCGCAAACTACTACTGGTCTTCCAGGGAACAATCAAAGCGTAGACTGTTTGAGACATTACTCCCATGGAGGAAAGTGCGCATGGTGACTGTTGTATTCATTCCCGATGCAATTTCTGTGTTTCATCAACACTCTGATAGTCCACAGATTACGGAATGCCACCAGATGTGCATTGGAAACTACTACTGTTCTTCCAGGGAACGATCAAAGCGTATACTGTTTGAGACATTACTACCATGGAGGAAAGTGCGAATATTGACCGTTGTATTCAATCCCGGTGCAATTTCTGTGTTTCTTCAACAGTGTGATAGTCCACAGATTACAGATTGCCTCCAGATGTGAATCGGAAACTACTACTTTTCTTCCAAGGAACGAACAAGACGTAGACTGTGTGAGACATTACTCCCATGGAGGAAGGTTAGCATGGTGACTGTTGTATTAAATCCCGATGCAATTTCTGTGTTTCAACAACACTCTGACAGTCCACAGATTACAGAATGCCTCCAGATGTGCATCGGAAACTACTACTGGTCTTCCACGGAACGATCAAAGCGTAGACTGTTTGAGACATTACTCCCATGGAGTAAAGTGCGCATTGTGACTGTTGTATTCAATCCCGACACAATTTCTGTGTCTCAACAACACTCTGATAGTAAAAAGATTACAGAATTCCTCCAGATGTGCATCGGAAACTACTACTGGTCTTCCAGGGAACGATCAAAGCTTAGACTGTTAGAGACATTACTCCCATGGAGGAAAGTGGTCATGGTGACGGTTGTATTCAATCCCGATACAATTTCTGTGTTTCATTAACAATCGGATAGTCCACAGATTACAGAATGCCTCCAGATGTGCATCGGAAACTACTACTGGTCTTGAGGGAACGATCAAAGCGATGACAGTTTGAGACATTACTCCAATGGAGAAATGTACGCATGAGGCCTTTTGTATTCAATCCCGATGCAATTTCTGTGTTTCATCAACACTTTGAAGGTCCACAGATTACAGAATGCCTCCAGATGTGCATCGGAAACTACTATTGGTCTTCCAGGGAAGGATCAAAGGGTACACTGTTCGAGACATTACTCCTATGTAGGAAAGTGCTTATGGTGACTATTGTATTCAATCCCGATGCAATTTCTGTTTTTCATCGACACTCTGATAGTCCACAGATTACAGAATGCCTCCAGATGTGCATTGGAAACTACTACTGGTCTTCCAGGGAACGATAAAAGCGTACACTGTTTGAGACATTACTCCCATGGAGGAAAGTGCGCATGGTGACTGTTGTATTCAATCCCGATGCAATTTCTGTGTTTCAACAAAACTCTGATAGTAAACAGATTACAGAGTGCCTCCAGATGTTCATCGGAAACTACTACTGGTCTTCCTGGGAACGATCAAAGCGTAGACTGTTTGAGACATTATTCCCATGGAGGAAAGTGGGCATGGTGACTGTTAGATTCAATCCCGAAGCAATTTCTGTGTTTCATCAACACTCTGATAGTCGACAGATTACAGTATGCCTCCAGATGCGCATCGGAAACTACTACTGGTCTTCCAGGGAACGATCAAAGCGTACACTGTTTGAGACATTACTCCCATGGAGGAAAGTGCGCATGGTGTCTGTTGTATTCAATCCCGATTCAATTTCGGTGTTTCAACAACACTCTGACAGTCCACAGATTACAAAATGCCTCCAGATGTGCAGCGGAAACTACTACTGGTCTTCCTGGGAACGATCAAAGCGTAGACTGTTTGAGACATTACTCCCATGGAGGAAAGTGCGCATGGTGACTGTTGTATTCTATCCCGATGCAATTTCTGTGTTTCAACAACACTCTGATAGTCCACAGATTACAGTATGGCACCAGATGTGCATCGGAAACTACTACTGGTTCCAGGGAACGATCAAAGGGTAGACTGTTGGAGACATTACTCCCATGGAGGAAAGAGCGCATGGTGACTGTTGTATTCAATCACGATGCAATTTTGTTTTTCGTCAACACTTTGATTGTCCACAGATTACAGAATGCCACCAGATGTGCATCGGAAACTACTACTGGTCTTCCAGGGAAATATCAAAGGGTACACTGTTCGAGACATTACTCCTATGTAGGAAAGTGCGCATGGTGACTGTTGTATTCAATCCCGATGCAATTTCTGTGTTTCATCGACACTCTGATAGTCCACAGATTACAGAATGCCTCCAGATGTGCATCGGAAACTACTACTTTTCTTCCAAGGAACGAACAAGACGTAGACTGTGTGAGACATTACTCCCATGGAGGAAGGTTAGCATGGTGACTGTTGTATTAAATCCCGATGCAATTTCTGTGTTTCAACAACACTCTGACAGTCCACAGATTACAGAATGCCTCCAGATGTGCATCGGAGACTACCACTGGTCTTCCACGGAACGATCAAAGCGTAGACTGTTTGAGACATTACTCCCATGGAGTAAAGTGCGCATTGTGACTGTTGTATTCAATCCCGACACAATTTCTGTGTTTCAACAACACTCTGATAGTAAAAAGATTACAGAATTCCTCCAGATGTGCATCGGAAACTACTACTGGTCTTCCAGGGAACGATCAAAGCGTAGACTGTTAGAGACATTACTCCCATGGAGGAAAGTGGTCATGGTGACGGTTGTATTCAATCCCGATACAATTTCTGTGTTTCATTAACAATCGGATAGTCCACAGATTACAGAATGCCTCCAGATGTGCATCGGAAACTACTACTGGTCTTGAGGGAACGATCAAAGCGATGACAGTTTGAGACATTACTCCAATGGAGAAATGTACGCATGAGGCCTTTTGTATTCAATCCCGATGCAATTTCTGTGTTTCATCAACACTTTGAAGGTCCACAGATTACAGAATGCCTCCAGATGTGCATCGGAAACTACTATTGGTCTTCCAGGGAAGGATCAAAGGGAACACTGTTCGAGACATTACTCCTATGTAGGAAAGTGCTTATGGTGACTATTGTATTCAATCCCGATGCAATTTCTGTGTTTCATCGACACTCTGATAGTCCACAGATTACAGAATGCCTCCAGATGTGCATTGGAAACTACTACTGGTCTTCCAGGGAACGATAAAAGCGTAGACTGTTTGAGACATTACTCCCATGGAGTAAAATGCGCATGGTGACACTTGTATTCAATCCCGATGAAATTTCTGTGTTTCATCAACACTCTGATAGTCCACAGATTACAGAATGCCTCCAGATGTGCATTGGAAACTACTACTGGTCTTCCAGGGAACGATAAAAGCGTAGACTGTTTGAGACATTACTCCCATGGAGTAAAATGCGCATGGTGACACTTGTATTCAATCCCGATGAAATTTCTGTGTTTCATCAACACTCTGATAGTCCACAGATAACAGATTGTCTCCAGATGTGCATCGGAAACTACTACTGCTCTTCCAGGGAACGATCAAAGCGTAGACTGTTTGAGACATTACTCCCATGGAGGAAAATGTGCATGGTGACTGTTGTATTCAATCCCGATGCAATTTATGTGTTTCATCAACACCCTGATAGTCCACACATTACAGAAGGCCCCCAGATGTGCATCGGAAACTACTACTGTTCTTGCAGGGAATGATCAAAACGTAGACTGTTTGAGACATTACTCCCATGGAGGAAAGTGCGCATGATGACAGTTGTATTAAATTCCGTTGCAATTTCTGTGTTTCATCAACACTTTGAAGGTCCACTGATAACAGAATGCCTCCAGATGTGAATCGAAACTACTACTGGTCTTCCAGGGAACGATCAAACCGTAGACTCTTTGAGACATTATTCCCATGGAGGAAAGTGGGCATGGTGACTGTTAGATTCAATCCCGAAGCAATTTCTGTGTTTCATCAACACTCTGATAGTCGACAGATTACAGTATGCCTCCAGATGCGCATCGGAAACTACTACTGGTCTTCCAGGGAACGATCAAAGCGTACACTGTTTGAGACATTACTCCCTAGGTGGAAAGTGCGCATGGTGTCTGTTGTATTCAATCCCGATGCAATTTCGGTGTTTCAACAACACTCTGACAGTCCACAGATTACAAAATGCCTCCAGATGTGCAGCGGAAACTACTACTGGTCTTCCTGGGAACGATCAAAGCGTAGACTGTTTGAGACATTACTCCCATGGAGGAAAGTGCGCATGGTGACTGTTGTATTCTATCCCGATGCAATTTCTGTGTTTCAACAACACTCTGATAGTTAACAGATTGCAGAATGGCTCCAGATTGTGCATCGGAAACTACTACTGGTCTTCCAGGGAACGATGAAAGCGTAGACTGTTTGAGACATTACTCCCATGGAGAAAAGTGCGCATGGTGACTGTTGTATTCAATCCCGTTGCAATTTCTGTGTTTCATCAACACTTTGAAGGTCCACAGATTGCAGATTGCTTCCAGATGTGAATCGAAACTACTACTGGTCTTCCAGGGAACGATCAAAGCGTAGACTGTTTGAGACATTACTAACATGGAGGAAAGTGCGCATGGTGACTGTTGTATTCAATCCCGTTGCAATTTCTGTGTTTCATCGACACTTTGAAGGTCCACAGATTACAGAATGCCTCCAGATGTGCATCGGAAACTACTACTGGTCATCCAGGGAACGATAAAAGCGTAGACTGTTGGAGACATTACTCCCATGGAGGAAAGAGCGCATGGTGACTGTTGTATTCAATCACGATGCAATTTTGTTTTTCGTCAACACTTTGATTGTCCACAGATTACAGAATGCCACCAGATGTGCATCGGAAACTACTACTGTTCTTCCAGGGAACGATCAAAGCGTATACTGTTTGAGACATTACTACCATGGAGGAAAGTGCGAATATTGACCGTTGTGTTCATTCCCGATGCAATTGCTGTGTTTCATCAACGCTCTGATAGTCCACAGATTACAGAATGCTTCCAGATGTGAATCGGAAACTACTACTGGTCTTCCAGGGAACGATAAAAGCGTACACTGTTTGAGACATTACTCCCATGGAAGAAAGTGCGCATGGTGACTGTTGTATTCAATCCTGATGCAATTTCGGTGTTTCAACAACACTCTGACAGTCCACAGATTACAGAATGCCTGCAGATGTGCATCGGAAACTACTACGTGTCTTCCTGGGAACGATCAAAGCGTAGACTGTTTGAGACACTACTCCCATGGAGGAAAGTGCGCATGGTGACTGTTGTATTCAAACCCGATGCAATTTCTGTGTTTCAACAACACTCTGATAGTAAACAGATTACAGAATGGCTCCAGATTGTGCATGGGAAACTACTACTGGTCTTCCACGGAACGATCGAAGCGTAGCCTGTTTCAGACATTACTCCCATGGAGGAGGTGCGCATGGTGACTGTTGTATTCAATCCCGATGCAAAATCTGTGTTTCATCAACACTCTGATAGTCGACAGATTACAGAATGCCTCCAGTTGTGCATCGGAAACTACTACTGGTCTTCCAGGGAACGATAAAAGCGTACACTGTTTGAGACATTACTCCCATGGAAGAAAGTGCGCATGGTGACTGTTGTATTCAATCCTGATGCAATTTCGGTGTTTCAACAACACTCTGACAGTCCACAGATTACAGAATGCCTGCAGATGTGCATCGGAAACTACTACGTGTCTTCCTGGGAACGATCAAAGCGTAGACTGTTTGAGACACTACTCCCATGGAGGAAAGTGCGCATGGTGACTGTTGTATTCAAACCCGATGCAATTTCTGTGTTTCAACAACACTCTGATAGTAAACAGATTACAGAATGGCTCCAGATTGTGCATCGCAAACTACTACTGGTCTTCCAGGGAACAATCAAAGCGTAGACTGTTTGAGACATTACTCCCATGGAGGAAAGTGCGCATGGTGACTGTTGTATTCATTCCCGATGCAATTTCTGTGTTTCATCAACACTCTGATAGTCCACAGATTACGGAATGCCACCAGATGTGCATTGGAAACTACTACTGTTCTTCCAGGGAACGATCAAAGCGTATACTGTTTGAGACATTACTACCATGGAGGAAAGTGCGAATATTGACCGTTGTATTCAATCCCGGTGCAATTTCTGTGTTTCTTCAACAGTGTGATAGTCCACAGATTACAGATTGCCTCCAGATGTGAATCGGAAACTACTACTTTTCTTCCAAGGAACGAACAAGACGTAGACTGTGTGAGACATTACTCCCATGGAGGAAGGTTAGCATGGTGACTGTTGTATTAAATCCCGATGCAATTTCTGTGTTTCAACAACACTCTGACAGTCCACAGATTACAGAATGCCTCCAGATGTGCATCGGAAACTACTACTGGTCTTCCACGGAACGATCAAAGCGTAGACTGTTTGAGACATTACTCCCATGGAGTAAAGTGCGCATTGTGACTGTTGTATTCAATCCCGACACAATTTCTGTGTCTCAACAACACTCTGATAGTAAAAAGATTACAGAATTCCTCCAGATGTGCATCGGAAACTACTACTGGTCTTCCAGGGAACGATCAAAGCTTAGACTGTTAGAGACATTACTCCCATGGAGGAAAGTGGTCATGGTGACGGTTGTATTCAATCCCGATACAATTTCTGTGTTTCATTAACAATCGGATAGTCCACAGATTACAGAATGCCTCCAGATGTGCATCGGAAACTACTACTGGTCTTGAGGGAACGATCAAAGCGATGACAGTTTGAGACATTACTCCAATGGAGAAATGTACGCATGAGGCCTTTTGTATTCAATCCCGATGCAATTTCTGTGTTTCATCAACACTTTGAAGGTCCACAGATTACAGAATGCCTCCAGATGTGCATCGGAAACTACTATTGGTCTTCCAGGGAAGGATCAAAGGGTACACTGTTCGAGACATTACTCCTATGTAGGAAAGTGCTTATGGTGACTATTGTATTCAATCCCGATGCAATTTCTGTTTTTCATCGACACTCTGATAGTCCACAGATTACAGAATGCCTCCAGATGTGCATTGGAAACTACTACTGGTCTTCCAGGGAACGATAAAAGCGTACACTGTTTGAGACATTACTCCCATGGAGGAAAGTGCGCATGGTGACTGTTGTATTCAATCCCGATGCAATTTCTGTGTTTCAACAAAACTCTGATAGTAAACAGATTACAGAGTGCCTCCAGATGTTCATCGGAAACTACTACTGGTCTTCCTGGGAACGATCAAAGCGTAGACTGTTTGAGACATTATTCCCATGGAGGAAAGTGGGCATGGTGACTGTTAGATTCAATCCCGAAGCAATTTCTGTGTTTCATCAACACTCTGATAGTCGACAGATTACAGTATGCCTCCAGATGCGCATCGGAAACTACTACTGGTCTTCCAGGGAACGATCAAAGCGTACACTGTTTGAGACATTACTCCCATGGAGGAAAGTGCGCATGGTGTCTGTTGTATTCAATCCCGATTCAATTTCGGTGTTTCAACAACACTCTGACAGTCCACAGATTACAAAATGCCTCCAGATGTGCAGCGGAAACTACTACTGGTCTTCCTGGGAACGATCAAAGCGTAGACTGTTTGAGACATTACTCCCATGGAGGAAAGTGCGCATGGTGACTGTTGTATTCTATCCCGATGCAATTTCTGTGTTTCAACAACACTCTGATAGTCCACAGATTACAGTATGGCACCAGATGTGCATCGGAAACTACTACTGGTTCCAGGGAACGATCAAAGGGTAGACTGTTGGAGACATTACTCCCATGGAGGAAAGAGCGCATGGTGACTGTTGTATTCAATCACGATGCAATTTTGTTTTTCGTCAACACTTTGATTGTCCACAGATTACAGAATGCCACCAGATGTGCATCGGAAACTACTACTGGTCTTCCAGGGAAATATCAAAGGGTACACTGTTCGAGACATTACTCCTATGTAGGAAAGTGCGCATGGTGACTGTTGTATTCAATCCCGATGCAATTTCTGTGTTTCATCGACACTCTGATAGTCCACAGATTACAGAATGCCTCCAGATGTGCATCGGAAATTACTACTTTTCTTCCAAGGAACGAACAAGACGTAGACTGTGTGAGACATTACTCCCATGGAGGAAGGTTAGCATGGTGACTGTTGTATTAAATCCCGATGCAATTTCTGTGTTTCAACAACACTCTGACAGTCCACAGATTACAGAATGCCTCCAGATGTGCATCGGAGACTACCACTGGTCTTCCACGGAACGATCAAAGCGTAGACTGTTTGAGACATTACTCCCATGGAGTAAAGTGCGCATTGTGACTGTTGTATTCAATCCCGACACAATTTCTGTGTTTCAACAACACTCTGATAGTAAAAAGATTACAGAATTCCTCCAGATGTGCATCGGAAACTACTACT
Organism: Schistocerca gregaria; assembly: GCF_023897955.1. Taxonomy (NCBI): domain Eukaryota; kingdom Metazoa; phylum Arthropoda; class Insecta; order Orthoptera; family Acrididae; genus Schistocerca; species Schistocerca gregaria. The sequence goes on from NC_064927.1 coordinate 696,989, forward strand.
GGTCTTCCAGGGAACGATCAAAGCGTAGACTGTTAGAGACATTACTCCCATGGAGGAAAGTGGTCATGGTGACGGTTGTATTCAATCCCGATACAATTTCTGTGTTTCATTAACAATCGGATAGTCCACAGATTACAGAATGCCTCCAGATGTGCATCGGAAACTACTACTGGTCTTGAGGGAACGATCAAAGCGATGACAGTTTGAGACATTACTCCAATGGAGAAATGTACGCATGAGGCCTTTTGTATTCAATCCCGATGCAATTTCTGTGTTTCATCAACACTTTGAAGGTCCACAGATTACAGAATGCCTCCAGATGTGCATCGGAAACTACTATTGGTCTTCCAGGGAAGGATCAAAGGGAACACTGTTCGAGACATTACTCCTATGTAGGAAAGTGCTTATGGTGACTATTGTATTCAATCCCGATGCAATTTCTGTGTTTCATCGACACTCTGATAGTCCACAGATTACAGAATGCCTCCAGATGTGCATTGGAAACTACTACTGGTCTTCCAGGGAACGATAAAAGCGTAGACTGTTTGAGACATTACTCCCATGGAGTAAAATGCGCATGGTGACACTTGTATTCAATCCCGATGAAATTTCTGTGTTTCATCAACACTCTGATAGTCCACAGATAACAGATTGTCTCCAGATGTGCATCGGAAACTACTACTGCTCTTCCAGGGAACGATCAAAGCGTAGACTGTTTGAGACATTACTCCCATGGAGGAAAATGTGCATGGTGACTGTTGTATTCAATCCCGATGCAATTTATGTGTTTCATCAACACCCTGATAGTCCACACATTACAGAAGGCCCCCAGATGTGCATCGGAAACTACTACTGTTCTTGCAGGGAATGATCAAAACGTAGACTGTTTGAGACATTACTCCCATGGAGGAAAGTGCGCATGATGACAGTTGTATTAAATTCCGTTGCAATTTCTGTGTTTCATCAACACTTTGAAGGTCCACTGATAACAGAATGCCTCCAGATGTGAATCGAAACTACTACTGGTCTTCCAGGGAACGATCAAACCGTAGACTCTTTGAGACATTACTCCCATGGGGAAAAGTGCGCATGGTGACTGTTGTATTCAATCCCGATGCAATTTCTTTGTTTCATCAACGCTCTGATAGTCCACAGATTACAGAAAGCCTCCAGATGTGCATGGGAAACTACTACTGGTCTTCCACGGAACCATCGAAGCGTAGCCTGTTTCAGACATTACCCCATGGAGGAGGTGCGCATGGTGACTGTTGTATTAAATCCCGATGCAATTTCGGTGTTTCAACAACACTCTGACAGTCCACAGATTACAGAATGCCTGCAGATGTGCATCGGAAACTACTACTGGTCTTCCAGGAAACAATCAAAGCGTAGCCTGTTTGAGACATTACTCCCATGGAGGAAAGTGCGCATGGTGACTGTTGTATTCTTTCCCGATGCAATTTCTGTGTTTCATCAACAGTGTGATAGTCCACAGATTACAGATTGCCTCCAGATGTGCATCGGAAACTATTACTGGTCTTCCAGGGAACGATCAAAGCGTACATTGTTTGAGACATTACTCCCATGGAGGAAAGTGCGAATGGTGACTGTTGTATTCATTCCCGATGCAATTGCTGTGTTTCATCAACACTCTGATAGTCCACAGATTACAGAATGCTTCCAGATGTGAATCGGAAACTACTACTAGTCTTCCACGCAACGATCAAATCGTAGACTGTTAGAGACATCAATCCCATGGAGGAAAGTGTGCATGGTGACTGTTGTATTCAATATCGATGCAATTTCTGTGTTTCATTAACACTTTGAAGGTCCACAGATTACAGAATGCCTCCAGATGTGCATCGGAAACTACTACTGGTCTTCCAGGGAACGATCAAAGGGTACACTGTTCGAGACATTACTCCTATGTAGGAAAGTGCGCATGGTGACTGTTGTATTCAATCCCGATGCAATTTCTGTGTTTCATCGACACTCTGATTGTCCACAGATTACAGAATGCCTCCAGATGTGCATCGGAAACTACTACCGGTCTTCCAGGAATCGATAAAAGCGTAGACTGTTTGAGACATTTCTCCCATGGAGGAAAGTGTGCATGGTGACTGTTGTATTCAATCCCGATGCAATTTCTGTGTTTCATCAACACCCTCATAGTCCACACATTACAGAAGGCCCCCAGATGTGCATCGGAAACTACTACTGTTCTTGCAGGGAATGATCAAAGCGTAGACTGTTTGAGACATTACTCCCATGGAGGAAAGTGCGCATGGTGACTGTTGTATCCAATCCCGATGCAAAATCTGTGTTTCATCAACACTCTGATAGTCCACAGATTACAGAATGCCTCCAGATGTGCATCGGAAACTACTACTGTTCTTCCAGGGAACGATCAAAGCGTATACTGTTTGAGATATTACAACCATGGAGGAAAGTGCGAATATTGACTGTTATATTCAATCCCGATGCAATTTCTGTGTTTCAACAACACTCTTATAGTCCACAGATTACAGATTGCCTCCAGATGGGCATCGGAAACTACTACTGGTCTTCCAGGGAACGATCAAAGCGTAGACTGTTTGAAACATTACTCCCATTTAGGAAAGTGTGCATGAGGACTGTTGTATTCAATCCCGTTGCAATTTCTGTTATTCATCAACACTTTGAAGGTCCGCAGATTACAGAATGCCTCCAGGTGTGAATCGAAACTACTACTGGTCTTCCAGGGAACGATCAAACCGTAGACTGTTTGAGACATTACTCACATGGAGAAAAGTGCGCATTGCGACTGTTGTACTCAATCCCGATGTAATTTCTGTGTTTCAACAACACTCTGATAGTGCACAGATTACAGAATGGCACCAGATGTGCATCGGAAACTACTACTGGTTCCAGGGAACGATCAAAGGGTACACTGTTCGAGACATTACTCCTATGTAGGAAAGTGCGCATGGTGACTGTTGTATTCAATCCCGATGCAATTTCTGTGTTTCAGCGACACTCTGATAGTCCACAGATTACAGAATGCCTCCAGATGTGCATCGGAAACAACTACTGGTCTTCAAGGGAACGATCAAAGCGTAGTCTCTTTGAGACATTACTCCCATGGATGAAACTGCGCATGGTGACTGTTGTATTCAATCCAGATGCAATTTCTGTGTTTCAACAAAACTCTGATAGTAAACAGATTACAGAATGCCTCCAGATGTGCATCGGAAACTACTACTGGTCTTCCAGAGAACGGTAAAAGCGTAGATTGTTTGAGACATTACTCCCATGGAGGAAAGTGCGCATGGTGACTGTTGTATTCATTCCCGATGCAATTTCTGTGTTTCATGAACACTCTGATAGTCCACAGATTACTGAATGCCACCAGATGTGCATTGGAAACTACTACTTTTGTTTCAGGGAACGGTCAAAGCGTAGACTGTTTGAGACATTACTCCCATGGAGAAAAGTGCGCATGGTGACTGTTGTATTCAATCCCGATGCAACTTCTTTGTTTCATCAACGCTCTGATAGTCCACAGATTACAGAAAGCCTCCAGATGTGCATGGGAAAATACTACTGGTCTTCCACGGAACGATCAAAGCGTTGCCTGTTTCAGACATTACTCCCATGGAGGAGGTGCACATGGTGACTGTTGTATTCAATCCCGATGCAAAATCTGTGTTTCATCAACACTCTGATAGTCGACAGATAACAGAATGCCTCCAGATGTGCATCGGAAACTACTACTGTTCTTCCAGGGAACGATCAAAGCGTATACTGTTTGAGACATTACTACCATGGAGGAAAGTGCGAATATTGACCGTTGTATTCGATCCCGATGCAATTTCTGTGTTTCATTAACAGTGTGATAGTCCACAGATTACAGATTGCCTCAAGATGTGCATTGGAATCTTCTAGTGGTCTTCCGGGGAACGATCAAACCGTAGACTGTTTGAGACATTACTCCCATGGAGGAAAGTACCCATTGTGACTGTTGTATTCAATCCCGATGTAATTTCTGTGTTTCAACAACACTCTGATAGTCCACAGATTACAGAATGACTCCAGATGCGCATCGGAAACGACTACTAGTCTTCCAGGGAACGATCAAAGCGTAGACAGTTTGAGACATTACTCCCATGGAGGAAAGTGCGCATGGTGACTGTTGTAATCAATCCCGATGCAATTTCTGTGTTTCAACAACACTCTGATAGTAAACAGACTACAGAATGCCTCCAGTTGTGCATCGGAAACTACTACTGGTCTTCCAGGGAACGATAAAAGCGTAGACTGTTTGAGACATTACTCCCATGGAGGAAAGTGCGCATGGTGACTGTTGTATTCAATCCCGATGCAATTTCTGTGTTTCAACAACACTCTGATAATAAACAGATTACAGAATGCCTTCAGATGTGCATCGGAAACTACTACTGGTCTTCCAGGGAACGATCAAAGCGTAGACTGTTTGAGAAATTACTCCCATGGACGAAAGTGGTCATGGTGACGGTTGTATTCAATCCCGATGCAATTTCTGTGTTTCATTTACACTGGGATAGTCCACAGATTACAGAATGCCTCCAGATGTGCATCGGAAACTACTACTGGTCTTGAGGGAACATTCAAAGCGATGACAGTTTGAGACATTACTCCAATGGAGAAATGTACGTATGAGGCCTGTTGTATTTAATCCCGATGCAATTTCTGCGTTTCATCAACACTTTGAAGGTCCACAGATTACAGAATGCCTCCAGATGTTCATCGGAAACTACTACTGGTCTTCCAGGGAAATATCAAAGGGTACACTGTTCGAGACATTACTCCTATGTAGGAAAGTGCGCATGGTGACTGTTGTATTCAATCCCGATGCAATTTCTGTGTTTCATCGACACTCTGATAGTCCACAGATTACAGAATGCCTCCAGATGTGCATCGGAAACAACTACTGGTCTTCAAGGGAACGATCAAAGCGTAGTCTCTTTGAGACATTACTCCCATGGATGAAACTGCGCATGGTGACTGTTGTATTCAATCCCGATGCAATTTCTGTGTTTCATCAAAACTCTGATAGTCCACACATTACAGAATGCCCCCAGATGTGCATCGGAAACTACTACTGCTCTTCCAGGGAGCGATCAAAGCGTAGACTGTTTGAGACATTACTCCCATGGAGGAAAGTGTGCATGTTGGCTGTTGTATTCAATCCCAATGCAATTTCTGTGTTTCATCAACACCCTGATAGTCCACACATTACAGAAAGCCCCCAGATGTGCATCGGAAACTACTACTGGTCTTGCAGGGAATGATCAAAGCGTAGACTGTTTGAGACATTACTCCCATGGAGGAAAGTGCGCATGGTGACTGTTGTATTCAATCCCGGTACAAAATCTGTGTTTCATCAACACTCTCATAGCCCACAGATTACAGAATGCCTCCAGATGTGCATCAGAAACTACTATTGTTCTTCCAGGGAACGATCAAAGCGTATACTGTTTGAGACATTACTACCATGGAGGAAAGTGCGAATATTGACTGTTATATTCAATCCCTATGCAATTTCTGTGTTTCATCAACAGTGTGATAGTCCACAGATTACAGATTGCCTCCAGATGTGCATCGGAAACTACTACTGGTCTTCTAGGGAACGATCAAAGCGTAGACTGTTTGAGACATTACTCCCATGGAGGAAAGTGCGCATGGTGACTGTGGTATTCAATTCCGATGCAATTTCTGTGTTTCAACAACACACTGACAGTCCACAGATTACAGAATAACTCCAGATGTGCATCGGAAACTACTACTGGTCTTCCTGGGAACGATCAAAGCGTAGACTGTTTGAGACATTACTCCCATGGAGGAATGTGCGCATGGTGACTGTTGTATTTAATCGCGATGCAATTTCTGTGTTTCAACAACACTCTGATAGTAAACAGATTACAGAATGCCTCCAGATGTGCATCGGAAACTACTACTGGTCTTCCAGGGAACGATAAAAGCGTAGACTGTTTGAGACATGACTCCCATGGAGGAAAGTGCGCATGGTGACTGTTGTATTCAATCCCGATGCAATTTCTGTGTTTCATCAACACTTTGAAGGTCCACAGACTACAGAATGCCTCAGGATGTGCATCGGAATCTTCTACTGGTCTTCCGGGGAACGATCAAACCGTGGACTGTTTGAGACATTACTCCCATGGAGGAAAGTACGCATTGTGACTGTTGTATTCAATCCCGATGTAATTTCTGTGTTTCAACAACACTCTTATAGTTCACAGATTACAGAATGCCTCCAGATGCGCTTCAGAAACTACTACTGGTCTTCCAGGGAACGATCAAAGCGTAGACTGTTTGAAACATTACTCCCATTTAGGAAAGTGTGCATGAGGACTGTTGTATTCAATCCCGTTGAAATTTCTGTGTTTCATCAACACTTTGAAGGTCCACAGATTACAGAATGCCTCCAGGTGTGAATCGAAACTACTACTGGTCTTCCAGGGAACGATCAAACCGTAGACTGTTTGAGACATTACTCACATGGAGAAAAGAGCGCATTGTGACTGTTGTATTCAATCCCGATGTAATTTCTGTGTTTCAACAACACTCTGATAGTAAACAGATTACAGAATGGCGCCAGATGTGCATCGGAAACTACTACTGGTTCCAGGGAACGAACAAAGGTTACACTGTTCGAGACATTACTCCTATGTAGGAAAGTGCGCATGGTGACTTTTGTATTCAATCCCGATGCAATTTCTGTGTTTCATCGACACTCTGATAGTCCACAGATTACAGAATGCCTCCAGATGTGCATCGGAAACAACTACTGGTCTTCAAGGGAACGATCAAAGCGTAGTCTCTTTGAGACATTACTCCCATGGATGAAACTGCGCATGGTGACTGTTGTATTCAATCCCGATGCAATTTCTGTGTTTCAACAACACTCTGATAGTAAACAGATTACAGAATGCCTCCAGATGTGCATCGGAAACTACTACTGGTATTCCAGAGAACGGTAAAAGCGTAGACTGTTTGAGACATTACTCCCATGGAGGAAAGTGCGCATGATGACTGTTGTATTCATTCCCGATGCAATTTCTGTGTTTCATCAACACTCTGATAGTACACAGATTACTGAATGCCACCAGATGTGCATTGGAAACTACTACTTTTGTTTCAGGGAACGGTCAAAACGTAGACTGTATGAGACATTACTCCCATGGAGAAAAGTGCGCATTGTGACTGTTGTATTCAATCCCGATGCAATTTCTTTGTTTCATCAACGCTCTGATAGTCCACAGATTACAGAATGCTTCCAGATGTGAATCGGAAACTACTACTGGTCTTCCAGGGAACGATCAAAGCGTAGCCTGTTTCAGACATTACTCCCATGGAGGAGGTGCGCATGGTGACTGTTGTATTCAATCCCGATGCAAAATCTGTGATTCATCAACACTCTGATAGTCGACAGATTACAGAATGCCTCCAGATGTGCATCGGAAACTACTACTGTTCTTCCAGTAGAACGATCAAAGCGTATACTGTTTGAGACATTACTACCATGGAGGAAAGTGCGAATATTGAGCGTTGTATTCAATCCCGATGCAATTTCTGTGTTTCATCAACAGTGTGATAGTCCACAGATTACAGATTGCCTCCAGATGTTCATCGGAAACTACTACTGGTCTTCCAGGGAACGATCAAAGCGTAGACTGTTTGAGAAATTACTCCCATGGACGAAAGTGGTCATGGTGACGGTTGTATTCAATCCCGATGCAATTTCTGTGTTTCATTTACACTGGGATAGTCCACAGATTACAGAATGCCTCCAGATGTGCATCGGAAACTACTACTGGTCTTGAGGGAACGATCAAAGCGATGACAGTTTGAGACATTACTCCAAAGGAGAAATGTACGTATGAGGCCTGTTGTATTCAATCCCGATGCAATTTCTGCGTTTCATCAACACTTTGAAGGTCCACAGATTACAGAATGCCTCCAGATGTTCATCGGAAACTACTACTGGTCTTCCAGGGAAATATCAAAGGGTACACTGTTCGAGACATTACTCCTATGTAGGAAAGTGCGCATGGTGACTGTTGTATTCAATCCCGATGCAATTTCTGTGTTTCATCGACACTCTGATAGTCCACAGATTACAGAATGGCTCCAGATGTGCATCGGAAACAACTACTGGTCTTCAAGGGAACGATCAAAGCGTAGTCTCTTTGAGACATTACTCCCATGGATGAAACTGCGCATGGTGACTGTTGTATTCAATCCCGATGCAATTTCTGTGTTTCATCAACACTCTGATAGTCCACACATTACAGAATGCCCCCAGATGAGCATCGGAAACTACTACTGCTCTTCCAGGGAACGATCAAAGCGTAGACTGTTTGAGACATTACTCCCATGGAGGAAAGTGTGCATGTTGGCTGTTGTATTCAATCCCAATGCAATTTCTGTGTTTCATCAACACCCTGATAGTCCACACATTACAGAAAGCCCCCAGATGTGCATCGGAAACTACTACTGGTCTTGCAGGGAATGATCAAAGCGTAGACTGTTTGAGACATTACTCCCATGGAGGAAAGTGCGCATGGGGACTGTTGTATTCAATCCCGGTACAAAATCTGTGTTTCATCAACACTCTCATAGTCCACAGATTACAGAATGCCTCCAGATGTGCATCAGAAACTACTACTGTTCTTCCAGGGAACGATCAAAGCGTATACTGTTTGAGACATTACTACCATGGAGGAAAGTGCGAATATTGACTGTTATATTCAATCCCGATGCAATTTCTGTGTTTCATCAACAGTGTGATAGTCCACAGATTACAGATTGCCTCCAGATGTGCATCGGAAACTACTACTGGTCTTCCAGGGAACGATCAAAGCGTAGACTGTTTGAGACATTACTCCCATGGAGGAAAGTGCGCATGGTGACTGTGGTATTCAATTCCGATGCAATTTCTGTGTTTCAACAACACACTGACAGTCCACAGATTACAGAATAACTCCAGATGTGCATCGGAAACTACTACTGGTCTTCCTGGGAACGATCAAAGCGTAGACTGTTTGAGACATTACTCCCATGGAGGAATGTGCGCATGGTGACTGTTGTATTCAATCGCGATGCAATTTCTGTGTTTCAACAACACTCTGATAGTAAACAGATTACAGAATGCCTCCAGATGTGCATCGGAAACTACTACTGGTCTTCCAGGGAACGATAAAAGCGTAGACTGTTTGAGACATGACTCCCATGGAGGAAAGTGCGCATGGTGACTGTTGTATTCAATCCCGATGCAATTTCTGTGTTTCATCAACACTTTGAAGGTCCACAGACTACAGAATGCCTCAGGATGTGCATCGGAATCTTCTACTGGTCTTCCGGGGAACGATCAAACCGTAGACTGTTTGAGACATTACTCCCATGGAGGAAAGTACGCATTGTGACTGTTGTATTCAATCCCGATGTAATTTCTGTGTTTCAACAACACTCTTATAGTCCACAGATTACAGAATGCCTCCAGATGCGCTTCAGAAACTACTACTGGTCTTCCAGGGAACGATCAAAGCGTAGACTGTTTGAAACATTACTCCCATGGGGGAAAGTGCGCATTATGACTGTTGTATTCAATCCCGATGCAATTTCTGTGTTTCATCAAAACTCTGATAGTCCACACATTACAGAATGCCCCCAGATGTGCATCGGAAACTACTACTGCTCTTCCAGGGAGCGATCAAAGCGTAGACTGTTTGAGACATTACTCCCATGGAGGAAAGTGTGCATGTTGGCTGTTGTATTCAATCCCAATGCAATTTCTGTGTTTCATCAACACCCTGATAGTCCACACATTACAGAAAGCCCCCAGATGTGCATCGGAAACTACTACTGGTCTTGTAGGGAATGATCAAAGCGTAGACTGTTTGAGACATTACTCCCATGGAGGAAAGTGCGCATGGTGACTGTTGTATTCAATCCCGGTACAAAATCTGTGTTTCATCAACACTCTCATAGCCCACAGATTACCGAATGCCTCCAGATGTGCATCAGAAACTACTATTGTTCTTCCAGGGAACGATCAAAGCGTATACTGTTTGAGACATTACTACCATGGAGGAAAGTGCGAATATTGACTGTTATATTCAATCCCTATGCAATTTCTGTGTTTCATCAACAGTGTGATAGTCCACAGATTACAGATTGCCTCCAGATGTGCATCGGAAACTACTACTGGTCTTCTAGGGAACGATCAAAGCGTAGACTGTTTGAGACATTACTCCCATGGAGGAAAGTGCGCATTGTGACTGTAGTATTCAATCCCGATGTAATTTCTGTGTTTCAACAACACTCTGATAGTCCACAGATTACAGAATGGCACCAGATGTGCATCGGAAACTACTACTGGTTCCAGGGAACGATCAAAGGGTACACTGTTCGAGACATTACTCCTATGTAGGAAAGTGCGCATGGTGACTTTTGTATTCAATCCCGATGCAATTTCTGTGTTTCATCGACACTCTGATAGTCCACAGATTACAGAATGCCTCCAGATGTGCATCGGAAACAACTACTGGTCTTCAAGGGAACGATCAAAGCGTAGTCTCTTTGAGACTTTACTCCCATGGATGAAACTGCGCATGGTGACTGTTGTATTCAATCCCGATGCAATTTCTGTGTTTCAACAACACTCTGATAGTAAACAGATTACAGAATGCCTCCAGATGTGCATCGGAAACTACTACTGGTCTTCCAGAGAACGGTAAAAGCGTAGACTGTTTGAGACATTACTCCCATGGGGGAAAGTGCGCATTATGACTGTTGTATTCAATCCCGATGCAATTTCTGTGTTTCATCAAAACTCTGATAGTCCACACATTACAGAATGCCCCCAGATGTGCATCGGAAACTACTACTGCTCTTCCAGGGAGCGATCAAAGCGTAGACTGTTTGAGACATTACTCCCATGGAGGAAAGTGTGCATGTTGGCTGTTGTATTCAATCCCAATGCAATTTCTGTGTTTCATCAACACCCTGATAGTCCACACATTACAGAAAGCCCCCAGATGTGCATCGGAAACTACTACTGGTCTTGTAGGGAATGATCAAAGCGTAGACTGTTTGAGACATTACTCCCATGGAGGAAAGTGCGCATGGTGACTGTTGTATTCAATCCCGGTACAAAATCTGTGTTTCATCAACACTCTCATAGCCCACAGATTACCGAATGCCTCCAGATGTGCATCAGAAACTACTATTGTTCTTCCAGGGAACGATCAAAGCGTATACTGTTTGAGACATTACTACCATGGAGGAAAGTGCGAATATTGACTGTTATATTCAATCCCTATGCAATTTCTGTGTTTCATCAACAGTGTGATAGTCCACAGATTACAGATTGCCTCCAGATGTGCATCGGAAACTACTACTGGTCTTCTAGGGAACGATCAAAGCGTAGACTGTTTGAGACATTACTCCCATGGAGGAAAGTGCGCATGGTGACTGTGGTATTCAATTCCGATGCAATTTCTGTGTTTCAACAACACACTGACAGTCCACAGATTACAGAATAACTCCAGATGTGCATCGGAAACTACTACTGGTCTTCCTGGGAACGATCAAAGCGTAGACTGTTTGAGACATTACTCCCATGGAGGAATGTGCGCATGGTGACTGTTGTATTCAATCGCGATGCAATTTCTGTGTTTCAACAACACTCTGATAGTAAACAGATTACAGAATGCCTCCAGATGTGCATCGGAAACTACTACTGGTCTTCCAGGGAACGATAAAAGCGTAGACTGTTTGAGACATGACTCCCATGGAGGAAAGTGCGCATGGTGACTGTTGTATTCAATCCCGATGCAATTTCTGTGTTTCATCAACACTTTGAAGGTCCACAGACTACAGAATGCCTCAGGATGTGCATCGGAATCTTCTACTGGTCTTCCGGGGAACGATCAAACCGTGGACTGTTTGAGACATTACTCCCATGGAGGAAAGTACGCATTGTGACTGTTGTATTCAATCCCGATGTAATTTCTGTGTTTCAACAACACTCTTATAGTTCACAGATTACAGAATGCCTCCAGATGCGCTTCAGAAACTACTACTGGTCTTCCAGGGAACGATCAAAGCGTAGACTGTTTGAAACATTACTCCCATTTAGGAAAGTGTGCATGAGGACTGTTGTATTCAATCCCGTTGAAATTTCTGTGTTTCATCAACACTTTGAAGGTCCACAGATTACAGAATGCCTCCAGGTGTGAATCGAAACTACTACTGGTCTTCCAGGGAACGATCAAACCGTAGACTGTTTGAGACATTACTCACATGGAGAAAAGAGCGCATTGTGACTGTTGTATTCAATCCCGATGTAATTTCTGTGTTTCAACAACACTCTGATAGTAAACAGATTACAGAATGGCGCCAGATGTGCATCGGAAACTACTACTGGTTCCAGGGAACGATCAAAGGTTACACTGTTCGAGACATTACTCCTATGTAGGAAAGTGCGCATGGTGACTTTTGTATTCAATCCCGATGCAATTTCTGTGTTTCATCGACACTCTGATAGTCCACAGATTACAGAATGCCTCCAGATGTGCATCGGAAACAACTACTGGTCTTCAAGGGAACGATCAAAGCGTAGTCTCTTTGAGACATTACTCCCATGGATGAAACTGCGCATGGTGACTGTTGTATTCAATCCCGATGCAATTTCTGTGTTTCATCAACACTCTGATAGTCCACACATTACAGAATGCCCCCAGATGTGCATCGGAAACTACTACTGCTCTTCCAGGGAACGATCAAAGCGTAGTCTCTTTGAGACTTTACTCCCATGGATGAAACTGCGCATGGTGACTGTTGTATTCAATCCCGATGCAATTTCTGTGTTTCAACAACACTCTGATAGTAAACAGATTACAGAATGCCTCCAGATGTGCATCGGAAACTACTACTGGTCTTCCAGAGAACGGTAAAAGCGTAGACTGTTTGAGACATTACTCCCATGGGGGAAAGTGCGCATTATGACTGTTGTATTCAATCCCGATGCAATTTCTGTGTTTCATCAAAACTCTGATAGTCCACACATTACAGAATGCCCCCAGATGTGCATCGGAAACTACTACTGCTCTTCCAGGGAGCGATCAAAGCGTAGACTGTTTGAGACATTACTCCCATGGAGGAAAGTGTGCATGTTGGCTGTTGTATTCAATCCCAATGCAATTTCTGTGTTTCATCAACACCCTGATAGTCCACACATTACAGAAAGCCCCCAGATGTGCATCGGAAACTACTACTGGTCTTGTAGGGAATGATCAAAGCGTAGACTGTTTGAGACATTACTCCCATGGAGGAAAGTGCGCATGGTGACTGTTGTATTCAATCCCGGTACAAAATCTGTGTTTCATCAACACTCTCATAGCCCACAGATTACCGAATGCCTCCAGATGTGCATCAGAAACTACTATTGTTCTTCCAGGGAACGATCAAAGCGTATACTGTTTGAGACATTACTACCATGGAGGAAAGTGCGAATATTGACTGTTATATTCAATCCCTATGCAATTTCTGTGTTTCATCAACAGTGTGATAGTCCACAGATTACAGATTGCCTCCAGATGTGCATCGGAAACTACTACTGGTCTTCTAGGGAACGATCAAAGCGTAGACTGTTTGAGACATTACTCCCATGGAGGAAAGTGCGCATGGTGACTGTGGTATTCAATTCCGATGCAATTTCTGTGTTTCAACAACACACTGACAGTCCACAGATTACAGAATAACTCCAGATGTGCATCGGAAACTACTACTGGTCTTCCTGGGAACGATCAAAGCGTAGACTGTTTGAGACATTACTCCCATGGAGGAATGTGCGCATGGTGACTGTTGTATTCAATCGCGATGCAATTTCTGTGTTTCAACAACACTCTGATAGTAAACAGATTACAGAATGCCTCCAGATGTGCATCGGAAACTACTACTGGTCTTCCAGGGAACGATAAAAGCGTAGACTGTTTGAGACATGACTCCCATGGAGGAAAGTGCGCATGGTGACTGTTGTATTCAATCCCGATGCAATTTCTGTGTTTCATCAACACTTTGAAGGTCCACAGACTACAGAATGCCTCAGGATGTGCATCGGAATCTTCTACTGGTCTTCCGGGGAACGATCAAACCGTGGACTGTTTGAGACATTACTCCCATGGAGGAAAGTACGCATTGTGACTGTTGTATTCAATCCCGATGTAATTTCTGTGTTTCAACAACACTCTTATAGTTCACAGATTACAGAATGCCTCCAGATGCGCTTCAGAAACTACTACTGGTCTTCCAGGGAACGATCAAAGCGTAGACTGTTTGAAACATTACTCCCATTTAGGAAAGTGTGCATGAGGACTGTTGTATTCAATCCCGTTGAAATTTCTGTGTTTCATCAACACTTTGAAGGTCCACAGATTACAGAATGCCTCCAGGTGTGAATCGAAACTACTACTGGTCTTCCAGGGAACGATCAAACCGTAGACTGTTTGAGACATTACTCACATGGAGAAAAGAGCGCATTGTGACTGTTGTATTCAATCCCGATGTAATTTCTGTGTTTCAACAACACTCTGATAGTAAACAGATTACAGAATGGCGCCAGATGTGCATCGGAAACTACTACTGGTTCCAGGGAACGATCAAAGGTTACACTGTTCGAGACATTACTCCTATGTAGGAAAGTGCGCATGGTGACTTTTGTATTCAATCCCGATGCAATTTCTGTGTTTCATCGACACTCTGATAGTCCACAGATTACAGAATGCCTCCAGATGTGCATCGGAAACAACTACTGGTCTTCAAGGGAACGATCAAAGCGTAGTCTCTTTGAGACATTACTCCCATGGATGAAACTGCGCATGGTGACTGTTGTATTCAATCCCGATGCAATTTCTGTGTTTCATCAACACTCTGATAGTCCACACATTACAGAATGCCCCCAGATGTGCATCGGAAACTACTACTGCTCTTCCAGGGAACGATCAAAGCGTAGACTGTTTGAGACATTACTCCCATGGAGGAAAGTGTGCATGTTGGCTGTTGTATTCAATCCCAATGCAATTTCTGTGATTCATCAACACCCTGATAGTCCACACATTACAGAAAGCCCCCAGATGTGCATCGGAAACTACTATTGGTCTTGCAGGGAATGATCAAAGCGTAGACTGTTTGAGACATTACTCCCATGGAGGAAAGTGCGCATGGTGACTGTTGTATTCAATCCCGGTACAAAATCTGTGTTTCATCAACACTCTCATAGTCCACAGATTACAGAATGCCTCCAAATGTGCATCAGAAACTACTACTGTTCTTCCAGGGAACGATCAAAGCGTATACTGTTTGAGACATTACTACCATGGAGGAAAATGCGAATATTGACTGTTGTATTCAATCCAGATGCAATTTCTGTGTTTCATCAAAACTCTGATAGTCCACAGATTACAGATTGCCTCCAGATGTGCATCGGAAACTACTACTGGTCTTCCAGGGAACGATCAAAGCGTAGACTGTTTGAGACATTACTCCCATGGAGGAAAGTGCGCATGGTGACTGTGGTTTTCAATTCCGATGCAATTTCTGTGTTTCAACAACACACTGACAGTCCACAGATTACAGAATAACTCCAGATGTGCATCGGAAACTACTACTGGCCTTCCTGGGAACGATCAAAGCGTAGACTGTTTGAGACATTACTCCCATGGAGGAATGTGCGCATGGTGACTGTTGTATTCAATCCCGATGCAATTTCTGTGTTTCATCAACACTCTGATAGTACACAGATTACTGAATGCCACCAGATGTGCATTGGAAACTACTACTTTTGTTTCAGGGAACGGTCAAAGCGTAGACTGTATGAGACATTACTCCCATGGAGAAAAGTGCGCATTGTGACTGTTGTATTCAATCCCGATGCAATTTCTTTGTTTCATCAACGCTCTGATAGTCCACAGATTACAGAATGCTTCCAGATGTGAATCGGAAACTACTACTGGTCTTCCAGGGAACGATCAAAGCGTAGCCTGTTTCAGACATTACTCCCATGGAGGAGGTGCGCATGGTGACTGTTGTATTCAATCCCGATGCAAAATCTGTGATTCATCAACACTCTGATAGTCGACAGATTACAGAATGCCTCCAGATGTGCATCGGAAACTACTACTGTTCTTCCAGTAGAACGATCAAAGCGTATACTGTTTGAGACATTACTACCATGGAGGAAAGTGCGAATATTGAGCGTTGTATTCAATCCCGATGCAATTTCTGTGTTTCATCAACAGTGTGATAGTCCACAGATTACAGATTGCCTCCAGATGTTCATCGGAAACTACTACTGGTCTTCCAGGGAACGATCAAAGCGTACACTGTTTCAGACATTACTCCCATGGAGGAAAGTGCGCATGGTGACTCTTGTATTCATTCCCGATGCAATTGCTGTGTTTCATCAACGCTCCGATAGTCCACAGATTACAGAATGCTTCCAGATGTGAATCGGAAACTACTACTGGTCTTCCAGGGAACGATCAAAGCGTAGACTGTTTGAGAAATTACTCCCATGGACGAAAGTGGTCATGGTGACGGTTGTATTCAATCCCGATGCAATTTCTGTGTTTCATTTACACTGGGATAGTCCACAGATTACAGAATGCCTCCAGATGTGCATCGGAAACTACTACTGGTCTTGAGGGAACGATCAAAGCGATGACAGTTTGAGACATTACTCCAAAGGAGAAATGTACGTATGAGGCCTGTTGTATTCAATCCCGATGCAATTTCTGCGTTTCATCAACACTTTGAAGGTCCACAGATTACAGAAGGCCTCCAGATGTTCATCGGAAACTACTACTGGTCTTCCAGGGAAATATCAAAGGGTACACTGTTCGAGACATTACTCCTATGTAGGAAAGTGCGCATGGTGACTGTTGTATTCAATCCCGATGCAATTTCTGTGTTTCATCGACACTCTGATAGTCCACAGATTACAGAATGCCTCCAGATGTGCATCGGAAACAACTACTGGTCTTCAAGGGAACGATCAAAGCGTAGTCTCTTTGAGACATTACTCCCATGGATGAAACTGCGCATGGTGACTGTTGTATTCAATCCCGATGCAATTTCTGTGTTTCATCAACACTCTGATAGTCCACACATTACAGAATGCCCCCAGATGAGCATCGGAAACTACTACTGCTCTTCCAGGGAACGATCAAAGCGTAGACTGTTTGAGACATTACTCCCATGGAGGAAAGTGTGCATGTTGGCTGTTGTATTCAATCCCAATGCAATTTCTGTGTTTCATCAACACCCTGATAGTCCACACATTACAGAAAGCCCCCAGATGTGCATCGGAAACTACTACTGGTCTTGCAGGGAATGATCAAAGCGTAGACTGTTTGAGACATTACTCCCATGGAGGAAAGTGCGCATGGGGACTGTTGTATTCAATCCCGGTACAAAATCTGTGTTTCATCAACACTCTCATAGTCCACAGATTACAGAATGCCTCCAGATGTGCATCAGAAACTACTACTGTTCTTCCAGGGAACGATCAAAGCGTATACTGTTTGAGACATTACTACCATGGAGGAAAGTGCGAATATTGACTGTTATATTCAATCCCGATGCAATTTCTGTGTTTCATCAACAGTGTGATAGTCCACAGATTACAGATTGCCTCCAGATGTGCATCGGAAACTACTACTGGTCTTCCAGGGAACGATCAAAGCGTAGACTGTTTGAGACATTACTCCCATGGAGGAAAGTGCGCATGGTGACTGTGGTATTCAATTCCGATGCAATTTCTGTGTTTCAACAACACACTGACAGTCCACAGATTACAGAATAACTCCAGATGTGCATCGGAAACTACTACTGGTCTTCCTGGGAACGATCAAAGCGTAGACTGTTTGAGACATTACTCCCATGGAGGAATGTGCGCATGGTGACTGTTGTATTCAATCGCGATGCAATTTCTGTGTTTCAACAACACTCTGATAGTAAACAGATTACAGAATGCCTCCAGATGTGCATCGGAAACTACTACTGGTCTTCCAGGGAACGATAAAAGCGTAGACTGTTTGAGACATGACTCCCATGGAGGAAAGTGCGCATGGTGACTGTTGTATTCAATCCCGATGCAATTTCTGTGTTTCATCAACACTTTGAAGGTCCACAGACTACAGAATGCCTCAGGATGTGCATCGGAATCTTCTACTGGTCTTCCGGGGAACGATCAAACCGTAGACTGTTTGAGACATTACTCCCATGGAGGAAAGTACGCATTGTGACTGTTGTATTCAATCCCGATGTAATTTCTGTGTTTCAACAACACTCTTATAGTCCACAGATTACAGAATGCCTCCAGATGCGCTTCAGAAACTACTACTGGTCTTCCAGGGAACGATCAAAGCGTAGACTGTTTGAAACATTACTCCCATTTAGGAAAGTGTGCATGAGGACTGTTGTATTCAATCCCGTTGCAATTTCTGTGTTTCATCAACACTTTGAAGGTCCACAGATTACAGAATGCCTCCAGGTGGGAATCGAAACTACTACTGGTCTTCCAGGGAACGATCAAACCGTAGACTGTTTGAGACATTACTCACATGGAGAAAAGTGCACATTGTGACTGTTGTATTCAATCCCGATGTAATTTCTGTGTTTCAACAACACTCTGATAGTCCACAGATTACAGAATGGCACCAGATGTGCATCGGAAACTACTACTGGTTCCAGGGAACGATCAAAGGGTACACTGTTCGAGACATTACTCCTATGTAGGAAAGTGCGCATGGTGACTTTTGTATTCAATCCCGATGCAATTTCTGTGTTTCATCGACACTCTGATAGTCCACAGATTACAGAATGCCTCCAGATGTGCATCGGAAACAACTACTGGTCTTCAAGGGAACGATCAAAGCGTAGTCTCTTTGAGACTTTACTCCCATGGATGAAACTGCGCATGGTGACTGTTGTATTCAATCCCGATGCAATTTCTGTGTTTCAACAACACTCTGATAGTAAACAGATTACAGAATGCCTCCAGATGTGCATCGGAAACTACTACTGGTCTTCCAGAGAACGGTAAAAGCGTAGACTGTTTGAGACATTACTCCCATGGGGGAAAGTGCGCATTATGACTGTTGTATTCATTCCCGATGCAATTTCTGTGTTTCATCAACACTCTGATAGTACACAGATTACTGAATGCCACCAGATGTGCATTGGAAACTACTACTTTTGTTTCAGGGAACGGTCAAAGCGTGGACTGTTTGAGACATTACTCCCATGCAGAAAAGTGCGCATGGTGACTGTTGTATCCAATCCCGATGCAAATTCTTTGTTTCATCAACGCTCTGATAGTCCACAGATTACAGAAAGCTTTCAGATGTGAATCGGAAACTACTACTGGTCTTCCAGGGAACGATCAAAGCGTAGCCTGTTTCAGACATTACTCCCATGGAGGAGGTGCGCATGGTGACTGTTGTATTCAATCCCGATGCAATATCTGTGTTTCATCAACACTCTGATAGTCGACAGATTACAGAATGCCTCCAGATGTGCATCGGAAACTACTACTGTTCTTAAAGTAGAACGATCAAAGCGTATACTGTTTGAGACATTACTACCATGGTGGAAAGTGCGAATATTGACCGTTGTATTCAATCCCGATGCAATTTCTGTGTTTCAACAGTGTGATAGTCCACAGATTACAGACTGCCTCCAGATGTTCATCGGAAACTACTACTGGTCTTCCAGGGAACGATCAAAGCGTACACTGTTTCAGACATTACTCCCATGGAGGAAAGTGCGCATGGTGACTGTTGTATTCATTCCCGATGCAATTTCTGTGTTTCATCAACGCTCTGATAGTCCACAGATTACAGAATGCTTCCAGATGTGAATCGGAAACTACTACTGGTCTTCCAGGGAACGACCAAAGCGTAGACTGTTTCAGACATTAATCCCACGAAGGAAAGTGCGGATGTTGACTGTTGTATTCAATCCCGATGCAATTTCTGTGTTTCAACAACACTCTGATAATAAACAGATTACAGAATGCCTCCAGATGTGCATCGGAATCTTCTACTGGTCTTCCGGGGAACGATCAAACCGTAGACTGTTTGAGACATTACTCCCATGGAGGAAAGTACGCATTGTGACTGTTGTATTCAATCCCGATGTAATTTCTGTGTTTCAACAACACTCTTATAGTCCACAGATTACAGAATGCCTCCAGATGCGCTTCAGAAACTACTACTGGTCTTCCAGGGAACGATCAAAGCGTAGACTGTTTGAAACAATACTCCCATTTAGAAAAGTGTGTATGAGGACTGTTGTATTCAATCCCGTTGCAATTTCTGTGTTTCATCAACACTTTGAAGGTCCACAGATTACAGAATGCCTCCAGGTGTGAATCGAAACTACTACTGGTTTTCCAGGGAACGATCAAACCGTAGACCGTTTGAGACATTACTCACATGGAGAAAAGTGCGCATTGTGACTGTTGTATTCAATCCCGATGTAATTTCTGTGTTTCAACAACACTCTGATAGTCCACAGATTACAGAATGGCACCAGATGTGCATCGGAAACTACTACTGGTTCCAGGGAACGATCAAAGGGTACACTGTTCGAGACATTACTCCAATGTAGGAAAGTGCGCATGGTGACTTTTGTATTCAATCCCGATGCAATTTCTGTGTTTCATCGACACTCTGATAGTCCACAGATTACAGAATGCCTCCAGATGTGCATCGGAAACAACTAATGGTCTTCAAGGGAACGATCAAAGCGTAGTCTCTTTGAGACATTACTCCCATGGATGAAACTGCGCTTGGTGACTGTTGTATTCAATCCCGATGCAATTTCTGTGTTTCAACAACACTCTGATAGTAAACAGATTACAGAATGCCTCCAGATGTGCATCGGAAACTACTACTGGTCTTCCAGAGAACGGTAAAAGCGTAGACTGTTTGAGACATTACTCCCATGGAGGAAAGTGCGCATGATGACTGTTGTATTCATTCCCGATGCAATCTCTGTGTTTCATCAACACTCTGATAGTACACAGATTACTGAATGCCACCAAATGTGCATTGGAAACTACTACTTTTGTTTCAGGGAACGGTCAAAGCGTAGACTGTTTGAGACATTACTCCCATGGAGAAAAGTGCGCATTGTGACTGTTGTATTCAATCCCGATGCAATTTCTTTGTTTCATCAACGCTCTGATAGTCCACAGATTACAGAATGCTTCCAGATGTGAATCGGAAACTACTACTGGTCTTCCAGGGAACGATCAAAGCGTAGCCTGTTTCAGACATTACTCCCATGGAGGAGGTGCGCATGGTGACTGTTGTATTCAATCCCGATGCAAAATCTGTGTTTCGTCAACACTCTGATAGTCGACAGATTACAGAATGCCTCCAGATGTGCATCGGAAACTACTACTGTTCTTCCAGTAGAACGATCAAAGCGTATACTGTTTGAGACATTACTACCATGGAGGAAAGTGCGAATATTGAGCGTTGTATTCAATCCCGATGCAATTTCTGTGTTTCATCAACAGTGTGATAGTCCACAGATTACAGATTGCCTCCAGATGTTCATCGGAAACTACTACTGGTCTTCCAGGGAACGATCAAAGCGTACACTGTTTCAGACATTACTCCCATGGAGGAAAGTGCGCATGGTGACTGTTGTAATCATTCCCGAAGCAATTGCTGTGTTTCATCAACGCTCCGATAGTCCACAGATTACAGAATGCTACCAGATGTGAATCGGAAACTACTACTGGTCTTCCAGGGAACGATCAAAGCGCAGACTGTTTCAGACATTAATCCCACGGTGGAAAGTGCGGATGTTGACTGTTGTATTCAATCCCGATGCAATTTCTGTGTTTCAACAACAGTCTGATAATAAACAGATTACAGAATGCCTCCAGATGTGCATCGGAAACTACTACTGGTCTTCCAGGGAACGATCAAAGGGTAGACTGTTTGAGACACTACTCACATGGACGAAAGAGGTCATGGTGACGGTTGTATTCAATCCCAATGCAATTTCTGTGTTTCATCAGCACTGTGAAGGTCCACAGATTACAGAATGCCTCCAGATGTGCGTCGGAAACTACTACTGGTCTTCCAGGGAAATATCAAAGGGTACACTGTTCGAGACATTACTCCTATGTAGGAAAGTGCGCATGGTGACTGTTGTATTCAATCCCGATGCAAATTCTGTGTTTCATCGACACTCTGATAGTCCACAGATTACAGAATGCCTCCAGATGTGCATCGGAAACAACTACTGGTCTTCAAGGGAACGATCAAAGCGTAGTCTCTTTGAGACTTTACTCCCATGGATGAAACTGCGCATGGTGACTGTTGTATTCAATCCCGATGCAATTTCTGTGTTTCAACAACATTTTGATAGTAAAAAGATTACAGAATGCCTCCAGATGTGCATCGGAAACTACTACTGGTCTTCCTGCGAACGATCAAAGCGTAGACTGTTTGAGACATTACTCCCATGAAGGAAAGTGCGCATGGTGACTGTTGTATTCATTCCCGATGCAATTTCTGTGTTTCATCAACACTCTGATAGTCCCCACATTACAGAATGCACCCAGATGTGCATCGGAAACTACTACTTATCTTCCAGGGAACGATAAAAGCGTAGACTGTTTGAGACATTACTCCCATGGAGGAAAGTGAGCATGGTGACTGGTGTATTCAATCCCAATGCCATTTCTGTGTTTCATCAACACCCTGATAGTCCACACATTACAGAAGGCCCCCAGATGTGCATCGGAAACTACTACTGGTCTTGCAGGGAATGATCAAAGCGTAGACTGTTTGAGACATTACTCCCAAGGAGGAAAGTGCGCATGGTGACTGTGGTATTCAATTCCGATGCAATTTCTGTGTTTCGTCAACACTTTGATGGTCCACAGATTACAGAATGATTCCAGATGTACATCGGAAACTACTACTGGTCTTCCAGGGAACGATGTAAGCGTAGACTGTTTGAGAAAATACTCCCTTGGAGGAAAGTGCGCATGGTGACTGTTGTATTCAATCCCGATGCAATTTCTGTGTTTCAACAACACTCAGATAGTAAACAGATTACAGAATGCCTCCAGATGTGCATCGGAAACTACTACTGGTCTTCCAGGGAACGATAAAAGCGTAGACTGTTTGAGACATGACTCCCATGGAGAAAAGTGCGCATGGTGACTGTTGTATTCAATCCCAATGCAATTTCTGTGTTTCATCAACACTTTGCAGGTCCACAGACTACAGAATGCCTCAAGATGTGCATCGGAATCTTCTACTGGTCTTCCGGGGAACCATCAAACCGTAGACTGTTTGAGACATTACCCCCATGGAGGAAAGTACGCATTGTGACTGTTGTATTCAATCCCGATGTAATTTCTGTGTTTCATCAACACTCAGTTTGTCCCCAGATTTCAGAATGCCTCCAGATGTGCATCGGAAACTACTACTGGTCTTCCAGGGAACGATCAAAGCGTAGACTGTTTGAAACATTACTCCCATTTAGGAAAGTGTGCATGAGGACTGTTGTATACAATCCCGTTGCAATTTCTGTTATTCATCAACACTTTGAAGGTCCGCAGATTACAGAATGCCTCCAGGTGTGAATCGAAACTACTACTGGTCTTCCAGGGAACGATCAAACCGTAGACTGTTTGAGACATTACTCACATGGAGAAAAGTGCGCATTGCGACTGTTGTACTCAATCCCGATGTAATTTCTGTGTTTCAACAACACTCTGATAGTCCACAGATTACAGAATGGCACCAGATGTGCATCGGAAACTACTACTGGTTCCAGGGAACGATCAAAGGGTACACTGTTCGAGACATTACTCCTATGTAGGAAAGTGCGCATGGTGACTGTTGTATTCAATCCCGATGCAATTTCTGTGTTTCAGCGACACTCTGATAGTCCACAGATTACAGAATGCCTCCAGATGTGCATCGGAAACAACTACTGGTCTTCAAGGGAACGATCAAAGCGTAGTCTCTTTGAGACATTACTCCCATGGATGAAACTGCGCATGGTGACTGTTGTATTCAATCCAGATGCAATTTCTGTGTTTCAACAAAACTCTGATAGTAAACAGATTACAGAATGCCTCCAGATGTGCATCGGAAACTACTACTGGTCTTCCAGAGAACGGTAAAAGCGTAGACTGTTTGAGACATTACTCCCATGGAGGAAAGTGCGCATGGTGACTGTTGTATTCATACCCGATGCAATTTCTGTGTTTCATCAACACTCTGATAGTCCACAGATTACTGAATGCCACCAGATGTGCATTGGAAACTACTACTTTTGTTTCAGGGAACGGTCAAAGCGTAGACTGTTTGAGACGTTACTCCCATGGAGAAAAGTGCGCATGGTGAGTGTTGTATTCAATCCCGATGCAACTTCTTTGTTTCATCAACGCTCTGATAGTCCACAGATTACAGAAAGCCTCCAGATGTGCATGGGAAAATACTACTGGTCTTCCACGGAACGATCAAAGCGTAGCCTGTTTCAGACATTACTCCCATGGAGGAGGTGCACATGGTGACTGTTGTATTCAATCCCGATGCAAAATCTGTGTTTCATCAACACTCTGATAGTCGACAGGTTACAGAATGACTCCAGATGCGCATCGGAAACGACTACTAGTCTTCCAGGGAACGATCAAAGCGTAGACAGTTTGAGACATTACTCCCATGGAGGAAAGTTCGCATGGTGACTGTTGTATTCAATCCCGATGCAATTTCTGTGTTTCAACAACACTCTGATAGTAAACAGACTACAGAATGCCTCCAGATGTGCATCGGAAACTACTACTGGTCTTCCAGGGAACGATAAAAGCGTAGACTGTTTGAGACATTACTCCCATGGAGGAAAGTGCGCATGGTGACTGTTGTATTCAATCCCGATGCAATTTCTGTGTTTCAACAACACTCTGATAATAAACAGATTACAGAATGCCTTCAGATGTGCATCGGAAACTACTACTGGTCTTCCAGGGAACGATCAAAGCGTAGACTGTTTGAGAAATTACTACCATAGACGAAAGTGGTCATGGTGACGGTTGTATTCAATCCCGATGCAATTTCTGTGTTTCATTTACACTGGGATAGTCTACAGATTACAGAATGCCTCGAGATGTGCATCGGAAACTACTACTGGTCTTGAGGGAACGATCAAAGCGATGACAGTTTGAGACATTACTCCAATGGAGAAATGTACGTATGAGGTCTGTTGTATTCAATCCCGATGCAATTTCTGCGTTTCATCAACACTTTGAAGGTCCACAGATTACAGAATGCCTCCAGATGTTCATCGGAAACTACTACTGGTCTTCCAGGGAAATATCAAAGGGTACACTGTTCGAGACATTACTCCTATGTAGGAAAGTGCGCATGGTGACTGTTGTATTCAATCCCGATGCAATTTCTGTGTTTCATCGACACTCTGATAGTCCACAGATTACAGAATGCCTCCAGATGTGCATCGGAAACAACTACTGGTCTTCAAGGGAACGATCAAAGCGTAGTCTCTTTGAGACATTACTCCCATGGATGAAACTGCGCATGGTGACTGTTGTATTCAATCCCGATGCAATTTCTGTGTTTCATCAACACTCTGATAGTCCACAAATTACAGAATGCCCCCAGATGTGCATCGGAAACTACTACTGCTCTTCCAGGGAACGATCAAAGCGTAGACTGTTTGAGACATTACTCCCATGGAGGAAAGTGTGCATGTTGGCTGTTGTATTCAATCCCAATGCAATTTCTGTGTTTCATCAACACCCTGATAGTCCACACATTACAGAAAGCCCCCAGATGTGCATCGGAAACTACTACTGGTCTTGCAGGGAATGATCAAAGCGTAGACTGTTTGAGACATTACTCCCATGGAGGAAAGTGCGCATGGTGACTGTTGTATTCAATCCCGGTACAAAATCTGTGTTTCATCAACACTCTCATAGTCCACAGATTACAGAATGCCTCCAGATGTGCATCAGAAACTACTACTGTTCTTCCAGGGAACGATCAAAGCGTATACTGTTTGAGACATTACTACCATGGAGGAAAGTGCGAATATTGACTGTTATATTCAATCCAGATGCAATTTCTGTGTTTCATCAACAGTGTGATAGTCCACAGATTACAGATTGCCTCCAGATGTGCATCGGAAACTACTACTGGTCTTCCAGGGAACGATCAAAGCGTAGACTGTTTGAGACATTACTCCCATGGAGGAAAGTGCGCATGGTGACTGTGGTATTCAATTCCGATGCAATTTCTGTGTTTCAACAACACACTGACAGTCCACAGATTACAGAATAACTCCAGATGTGCATCGGAAACTACTACTGGTCTTCCTGGGAACGATCAAAGCGTAGACTCTTTGAGACATTACTCCCATGGAGGAATGTGCGCCTGGTGACTGTTGTATTCAATCGCGATGCAATTTCTGTGTTTCAACAACACTCTGATAGTAAACAGATTACAGAATGCCTCCAGATGTGCATCGGAAACTACTACTGGTCTTCCAGGGAACGATAAAAGCGTAGACTGTTTGAGACATGACTCCCATGGAGGAAAGTGCGCATGGTGACTGTTGTATTCAATCCCGATGCAATTTCTGTGTTTCATCAACACTTTGAAGGTCCACACACTACAGAATGCCTCAGGATGTGCATCGGAATCTTCTACTGGTCTTCCGGGGAACGATCAAACCGTAGACTGTTTGAGACATTACTCCCATGGAGGAAAGTACGCATTGTGACTGTTGTATTCAATCCCGATGTAATTTCTGTGTTTCAACAACACTCTTATAGTCCACAGATTACAGAATGCCTCCTGATGCGCTTCAGAAACTACTACAGGTCATCCAGGGAACGATCAAAGCGTAGACTGTTTGAAACATTACTCCCATTTAGGAAAGTGTGCATGAGGACTGTTGTATTCAATCCCGTTGCAATTTCTGTGTTTCATCAAAACTTTGAAAGTCCACAGATTACAGAATGCCTCCAGGTGTGAATCGAAACTACTACTGGTCTTCCAGGGAACGATCAAACCGTAGACTGTTTGAGACATTACTCACATGGAGAAAAGTGCGCATTGTGACTGTTGTATTCAATCCCGATGTAATTTCTGTGTTTCAACAACACTCTGATAGTCCACAGATTACAGAATGGCACCAGATGTGCATCGGAAACTACTACTGGTTCCAGGGAACGATCAAAGGGTACACTGTTCGAGACATTACTCCTATGTAGGAAAGTGCGCATGGTGACTTTTGTATTCAATCCCGATGCAATTTCTGTGTTTCATCGACACAAACAACTACTGGTCTTCAAGGGAACGATCAAAGCGTAGTCTCTTTGAGACATTACTCCCATGGATGAAACTGCGCATGGTGACTGTTGTATTCAATCCCGATGCAATTTCTGTGTTTCAACAACACTCTGATAGTAAACTGATTACAGAATGCCTCCAGATGTGCATCGGAAACTACTACTGGTCTTCCAGAGAACGGTAAAAGCGTAGACTGTTTGAGACATTACTCCCATGGGGGAAAGTGCGCATTATGACTGTTGTATTCATTCCCGATGCAATTTCTGTGTTTCATCAACACTCTGATAGTACACAGATTACTGAATGCCACCAGATGTGCATTGGAAACTACTACTTTTGTTTCAGGGAACGGTCAAAGCGTGGACTGTTTGAGACATTACTCCCATGGAGAAAAGTGCGCATGGTGACTGTTGTATTCAATCCCGATGCAAATTCTTTGTTTCATCAACGCTCTGATAGTCCACAGATTACAGAAAGCTTCCAGATGTGAATCGGAAACTACTACTGGTCTTCCAGGGAACGATCAAAGCGTAGCCTGTTTCAGACATTACTCCCATGGAGGAGGTGCGCATGGTGACTGTTGTATTCAATCCCGATGCAAAATCTGTGTTTCATCAACACTCTGATAGTCGACTGATTACAGAATGCCTCCAGATGTGCATCGGAAACTACTACTGTTCTTCCAGTAGAACGATCAAAGCGTATACTGTTTGAGACATTACTACCATTGTGGAAAGTGCGAATATTGACCGTTGTATTCAATCCCGATGCAATTTCTGTGTTTCATCAACAGTGTGATAGTCCACAGATTACAGACTGCCTCCAGATGTTCATCGGAAACTACTACTGGTCTTCCAATGAACGATCAAAGCGTACACTGTTTCAGACATTACTCCCATGGAGGAAAGTGCGCATGGTGACTGTTGTATTCATTCCCGATGCAATTGCTGTGTTTCTTCAACGCTCTGATAGTCCACAGATTACAGAATGCTTCCAGATGTGAATCGGAAACTACTACTGGTCTTCCAGGGAACGACCAAAGCGTAGACTGTTTCAGACATTAATCCCACGGAGGAAAGTGCGGATGTTGACTGTTGTATTCAATCCCGATGCAATTTCTGTGTTTCAACAACACTCTGATAATAAACAGATTACAGAATGCCTCCAGATGTGCATCGGAATCTTCTACTGGTCTTCCGGGGAACGATCAAACCGTAGACTGTTTGAGACATTACTCCCATGGAGGAAAGTACGCATTGTGACTGTTGTATGCAATCCCGATGTAATTTCTGTGTTTCAACAACACTCTTATAGTCCACAGATTACAGAATGCCTCCAGATGCGCTTCAGAATCTACTACTGGTCTTCCAGGGAACGATCAAAGCGTAGACTGTTTGAAACAATACTCCCATTTAGGAAAGTGTGCATGAGGACTGTTGTATTCAATCCCGTTGCAATTTCAGTGTTTCATCAACACTTTGAAGGTCCACAGATTACAGAATGCCTCCAGGTGTGAATCGAAACTACTACTGGTCTTCCAGGGAACGATCAAACCGTAGACTGTTTGAGACATTACTCACATGGAGAAAAGTGCGCATTGTGACTGTAGTATTCAATCCCGATGTAATTTCTGTGTTTCAACAACACTCTGATAGTCCACAGATTACAGAATGGCACCAGATGTGCATCGGAAACTACTACTGGTTCCAGGGAACGATCAAAGGGTACACTGTTCGAGACATTACTCCTATGTAGGAAAGTGCGCATGGTGACTTTTGTATTCAATCCCGATGCAATTTCTGTGTTTCAACAAAACTCTGATAGTAAACAGATTACAGAATGCCTCCAGATGTGCATCGGAAACTACTACTGGTCTTCCAGTAGAATGATCAAAGCGCATACTGTTTGAGACATTACTCCCATGGATGAAACTGCGCATGGTGACTGTTGTATTCAATCCCGATGCAATTTCTGTGTTTCAACAACACTCTGATAGTAAACAGATTACAGAATGCCTCCAGATGTGCATCGGAAACTACTACTGGTCTACCAGTAGAACGATCAAAGCGTATACTGTTTGAGACATTACTCCAATGGAGGAAAGTGCGCAAGGTGACTGTTGTATTCAATCCCGATGCAATTTCTGTGTTTCAACAACACAATCATAGTCCACAGATTACAGAAGGCCTCCAGATTTGCTTCGGAAACTACTACTATTCTTGCAGGGAACGATCAAGGCGTAGACGGTTTGAGACATTACTCCCATGGAGGAAAGTGCTCATGGTGACTGTTGTATTCAATCCCGATGCAATTTCTGTGTTTCATCAACACTTTGAAGGTCCACAGATTACAGAATGCTTCGAGATGTGTATTGAAACTACTACTTGTCTTCCAGGGAACGATCAAAGCGTAGACTGAGACATTACTCCCATGGAGGAACGTGCGGATGGTTAGTGTTGTATTAAATCGCGATGCAATTTCTGTGTCTCAACAACACAATCATAGTCCACAGATTACAGAAGGCCTCCAGATGTGCATCGGAAACTACTACTTTTCTTCCAGGGCTCGATCAAACCGTAGACTGTTTGAGACATTACTCCCATGGAGCGAAGTGCGCATTGTGACTGTCGTATTCAATCCAGATGCAATTTCTGTGTTTCAACAACACTCTGATAGTCCACAGATTACAGAATGCTTCCAGATGTGAATCGGAAACTACTACAGGTCTTCCAGGGAACGATCAAAGCGTAGCCTGTTTCAGACATTACTCCCATGGAGGAGGTGCGCATGGTGACTGTTGTATTCAATCCCGATGCAAAATCTGTGTTTCATCAACACTCTGATAGTCGACAGATTACAGAATGCCTCCAGATGTGCATCGGAAACTACTACTGTTCTTCCAGTAGAACGATCAAAGCGTATACTGTTTGAGACATTACTACCATGGTGGAAAGTGCGAATATTGAGCGTTGTATTCAATCCCGATGCAATTTCTGTGTTTCATCAACAGTGTGATAGTCCACAGATTACAGATTGCCTCCAGATGTTCATCGGAAACTACTACTGGTCTTCCAGGGAACGATCAAAGCGTACACTGTTTCAGACATTACTCCCATGGAGGAAAGTGCGCATGGTGACTGTTGTATTCAATCCCGATGCAAAATCTGTGTTTCATCAACACTCTGATAGTCCACACATTACAGAATGCCCCCAATTGTGCATCGGAAACTACTACTGCTCTTCCAGGGAACGATCAAAGCGTAGACAGTTTGAAACATGACTCCCATGGAGGAAAGTGCGCATGGTGACTGTTGTATTCAATCCCGTTGCAATGTCTGTGTTTCAACAACAGTCTGATAATAAACAGATTACAGAATGCCTCCAGATGTGCATCGGAAACTACTACTGGTCTTCCAGGGAACGATCAAAGCGTAGACTGTTTGAGACACTACTCCCATGGACGAAAGAGTTCATGGTGACGGTTGTATTCAATCCCGATGCAATTTCTGTGTTTCATTTACACTCGGATAGTCCACAGATTACAGAATGCCTCCAGATGTGCATCGGAAACTACTACTAGGCTTTAGGGAACGATCAAAGCGATGACAGTTTGAGACGTTACTTCAATGGAGAAATGTACGCATGAGGCCTGTTGTATTCAATCCCGATGCAATTTCTGTGTTTCATCATCACTTTGAAGGTCCACAGATTACAGAGTGCCTCCAGATGTGCGTCGGAAACTACTACTGGTCTTCCAGGGAACGATCAAAGGGTACAATGTTCGAGACATTACTCCTATGTAGGAAAGTGCGCATGGTGACTGTTGTATTCAATCCCGATGCAATTTCTGTGTTTC
Organism: Schistocerca gregaria; assembly: GCF_023897955.1. NCBI lineage: Eukaryota > Metazoa > Arthropoda > Insecta > Orthoptera > Acrididae > Schistocerca > Schistocerca gregaria. Next base: position 728,300 of record NC_064927.1, read on the forward strand.
ATCGACACTCTGATAGTCCACAGATTACAGAATGCCTCCAGATGTGCATCGGAAACAACTACTGGTCTTCAAGGGAACGATCAAAGCGTAGTCTCTTTGAGACATTACTCCCATGGATGAAACTGCGCATGGTGACTGTTGTATTCAATCCCGATGCAGTTTCTGTGTTTCAACAACACTCTGATAGTAAACAGATTACAGAATGCCTCCAGATGTGCATCGGAAACTACTACTGGTCTTCCAGAGAACGGTAAAAGCGTAGACTGTTTGAGACATTACTCCCATGGAGGAAAGTGCGCATGGTGTCTGTTGTATTCAATCCCGATGCAATTTCTGTGTTTCATCAACACTCTGATAGTCCACACATTACAGAAGGCCCCCAGATGTGCATCGGAAACTACTACTGGTCTTGCAGGGAATGATCAAAGCGTAGACTGTTTGAGACATTACTCCCATGGAGGAAAGTGCGCATGGTGACTGTTGTATTCAATCCCGATGCAAAATCTGTGTTTCATCAACACTCTGATAGTCCACAGATTACAGAATGCCTCCAGATGTGCATTGGAAACTACTACTGTTCCTCCAGGGAACCATCGAAGCGTATACTGTTTGAGATATTACTACCATGGAGGTAAGTGCTAATATTGACTGTTATATTCAATCCCGATGCAATTTCTGTGTTTCATCAACATTGTGATAGTCCACAGATTACAGATTGCCTCCAGATGTGCATCGGAGACTACTACTGGTCTTCCAGGGAACGATCAAAGTGTACACTGTTTGAGACATTACTCCCATGGAGGAGAGTGCGCATGGTGACTGTTGTATTCAATCCCGATGCAATTTCTGTGTTTCAACAACACTCTGACAGTCCACAGATTACAGAATGCCTCCAGATGTGCATCGGAAACTACTACTGGTCATCCAGGGAACGATGAAAGCGTAGACTGTTTGAGACATTACTCCCATGGAGGAAAGTGCGCATGCTGACTGTTGTATTCAATCCCGATGCAATTTCTGTGTTTCATCAACACTCTGATAGTCCACACATTACAGAATGCCCCCAGATGTGCATCGGAAACTACTACTGCTCTTCCGGGGATCGATCAAAGCGTAGACTGTTTGAGACATTCCTCCCATGGAGGAAAGTGTGCATGGTGACTGTTGTATTCAATCCCGATGCAAATTCTGTGTTTCATCAACACTCTGATAGTCCACAGATTACAGAATGCCTCCAGATGTGCATCGGAAACTACTACTGGTCTTCCAGGGAACGATCAAAGCGTAGTCTCTTTGAGACATTACTCCCATGGAGGAAAGTGCGCATGGTGACTGTTGTATTCAATCCCGATGCAATTTCTGTGTTTCAACAACACTCTGACAGTCCACAGATTACAGAAGCCTCCAGATGTGCATCGGAAACTACTACTGGTCTTCCTGGGAACGATCAAAGCGTAGACCGTTTGAGACATTACTCCCATGGAGGAAAGTGCGCATGGTGACTGTTGTATTCAATCCCGATGCAATTTCTGTGTTTCTACAACACTCTGATAGTGAACAGATTACAGAATGCCTCCAGATGTGCATAGGAAACTACTACTGGTCTTCCAGATAACGATAAAAGCGTAGACTGTTTGAGACATTACTCCCATGGAGGAAAGTGCGCATGGTGACAGTTGTATTCAATCCCGATGCAATTTCGGTGTTTCATCAACACTTTGAAGGTCCACAGACTACAGAATGCCACAAGATGTGCTTCGGAATCTTCTACTGGTCTTCCGGGGAACGATCAAACCGTAGACTGTTTGAGACATTACTCCCATGGAGGAAAGTACGCATTGTGACTGATGTATTCAATCCCGATGTAATATCTGTGTTTCAACAACACTCTCATGGTCCACAGATTACAGAATGCCTCCAGATGCGCTTCAGAAACTACTACTGGTGTTCCAGGGAACGATCAAAGCGTAGACTGTTTGAAACATTACTCCCATTTAGGGAAGTGTGCATTAGGACTGTTGTATTCAATCCCGTTGCAATTTCTGTGTTTCATTAACACTCTGATAGTCCACAGATTACTGAATGCCAGCAGATGTGCATTGGAAACTACTACTTTTGTTTCAGGGAACGGTCAAAGCGTAGACTGTTTGAGACATTACTCCCATGGAGAAAAGTGCGCATGGTGACTGTTGTATTCTATCCCGATGCAATTTCTTTGTTTCATCAACGCTCTGATAGTCCACAGATTACAGAAAGCCTCCAGATGTGCATGGGAAACTACTACTGGTCTTCCACGGAACGATCGAAGCGTAGCCTGTTTCAGACATTACTCCCATGGAGGAGGTGCGCATGGTGACTGTTGTATTCAATCCCGATGCAATTTCGGTGTTTCAACAACACTCTGACAGTCCATAGATTACAGAATGATTCCAGATGTGCATCGGAAACTACTACTGGTCTTCCTGGGAACGATCCAAGCGTAGACTGTATGAGACATTACTTCCATGGAGGAAAGTGCGCATGGTGACTGTTGTATTCAATCCCGATGCAATTTCTGTGTTTCAACAACACTCTGATAGTAAACAGATTACAGAATGGCTCCAGATTGTGCATCGGAAACCACTTCTGGTCTTCCAGGGAACGATCAAAGCGTAGACTGTTTGAGACATTACACCCATGGAGGAAAGTGCGCATGGTGACTGTTGTATTCATTCCCGATGTAATTTCTGTGTTTCATCAACACTCTGATAGCCCACAGATTACTGAATGCCACAAGATGTGCACTGGTAACTACTACTTTTGTTTCAGGGAACGGTCAAAGCGTAGACTGTTTGAGACATTACTCCCATGGAGAAAAGTGCGCATGGTGACTTTTGTATTCAATCCCGTTGCAATTTCTTTGTTTCATCAACGCTCTGATAGTCCACAGATTACAGAAAGCCTCCAGATGTGCATCGGAAACTACTGCTGGTCTTCCAGGGAACGATCAAAGCGTAGACTGTATGAGACATTATTCCCATGGAGTAAAGTGCGCATTGTGACTGTTGTATTCAATCCCGATGCAATTTCTGTGTTTCAACAACACTCTGGTAGCAAAAAGATTACATAATGGCTCCAGATTGTGCATCGGAAACTACTTCTGGTCTTCCAGGGAACGATCAAAGCGTAGACTGTTTGAGACATTACACCCATGGAGGAAAGTGCGCATGGTGACTGTTGTATTCATTCCCGATGTAATTTCTGTGTTTCATCAACACTCTGATAGCCCACAGATTACTGAATGCCACCAGAAGTGCACTGGAAACTACTACTTTTGTTTCAGGGAACGGTCAAAGCGTAGACTGTTTGAGACATTACTCCCATGGAGAAAAGTGCGCATGGTGACTTTTGTATTCAATCCCGATGCAATTTCTTTGTTTCATCAACGCTCTGATAGTCCACAGATTACAGAAAGCCTCCAGATGTGCATGGGAAACTACTACTGGTCTTCCACGGAACGATCGAAGCGTAGCCTGCTTCAGACATTACTCCCACGGAGGAGGTGCGCATGGTGACTGTTGTATCCAATCCCGATGCAATTTCTGTGTTTCATTAATACTCATATAGTCCGCAGATTACAGAATGCCTCCAGATGTGCATCGGAAACTACTACTGGTCTTGAGGGAACGATCAAAGCGATGACAGTTTGAGATATTACTCCAATGGAGAAATGTACGCATGAGGCCTGTTGTATTCAATCCCGATGCAATTTCTGTGTTTCATCAACATCTTGAAGGTCCACAGATTACAGAATGCCTCCAGATGTGCATCGGAAACTACTACTGGTCGTCCAGGGAACGATCAAAGGGTACACTGTTCGAGACATTACTCCTATGTAGGAAAGTGCGCATGGTGACTGTTGTATTCAATCCCGATGAGTTTTCTGTGTATCATCGACACTCTGATAGTCCACAGATTACAGAATGCCTCCAGATGTGCATCGGAAACTACTACTGGTCTTCCAGGGAACGATCAATGCGTAGACTGTTTCAGACATTAGTCCCACGGAGGAAAGTGCGCATGGTGACTGTTGTATTCAATCCCGATGCAATTTCTGTGTTTCAACAACACTTTGATAGTCCACAGATTACAGAATGCCTCCAGATGTGCATCGGAAACTACTACTGGTCTTCCTCGGAACGATCAATGCGTAGACTGTTTCAGACATTAGTCCCAAGGAGGAAAGTGCGGATGTTGTCTGTTGTATTCAATCCAGATGCAATTTCTGTGTTTCATCAATACTCTGATAGTCCGCAGATTACAGATTGCCTCCAGATGTGCATCGGAAACTACTACTGGTCTTGCTGGGAACGATCAATGCGGAGACCGTTTGAGACATTACTCCCATGGAGGAAAGTGCGCATGGTGACTCTTGTATGCAATCCCGATGCAATTTCTGTGTTTCATCAACACTTTGAAGGTCCACAGATTACGGAATGCCTCCAGATGTGCATCGGAAACTACTACTGGCCTTCCAGGGAACGATCAAAGCGTAGACTGTTTGAGACATTACTCCCATTGAGGAAAGTGCGCATGGTGACTGTTGTATTCAATCCCGATGCAATTTCTGTGTTTCTTCAACACTCTGATAGTCCACAGATTACATAATGCCCCAAGATGTGCATCGGAAAGTACTACTGGTCTTCCAGGGAACGATCAAAGCGTAGCCTGTTTGAGACATTACTCCCATGGAGTAAAGTGCGCATGGTGTCTGTTGTATTCTTTCCCGATGCTATTTCTGTGTTTTATCAACAATCTGATAGTCCACAGATTAGAGAATGCCACCAGATGTGCGTCGGAAACTACTACTTGTCTTCCTGCGAAAGTTCAAAGCGTAGACTGTTAGAGTCATTACTCCCATGGAGGAACGTGCGCATGGTTACTGTTGTATTAAATCGCGATGCAATTTCTGTGTTTCAACAACACAATCATAGTCCACAGATTACAGACGTCCTCCAGATGTGCATCGGAAACTACTACTTTTCTTCCAGGGAACGATCAAGGCGTAGACGGTTTGAGACATTACTCCCATGGAGCGAAGTGCGCATTGTGACTGTTGTGTTCAATCCCGATGTAATTTCTGTGTTTCAACAACACTCTGATAGTCCACAGAGTACAGAATGCCTCCAGATTTGCATCGGAAACTATTACTGGTCTTCCAGGGAACGATCAAATCGTAGACTGTTTGAAACATGACTCCCATGGAGGAATGTGCGCATGGTGAATGTTGTATTCAATCCCGTTGCAATTTCTGTGTTTCATCAACACTTTGAGGGTCCACAGATTACAGAATGCTTCGAGATGTGAATCGAAACTACTACTGGTCTTCCAGGGGACTATCAAAGCGTAGAATGTTTGAGACATTACTCCCATGGAGGAAAGTGCGCATGGTGACTGTTGTATTCAATCCCGATGCAATTTGTGTGTTTCAGCAACACTCTGACAGTCCACAGATTAAACAATGCCTCATTATGTGCATCGGAAACTACTACTGGTATTCCTGGGAACGATCAAAGCGTAGACTGTTTGAGACATTACTCCCATGGAGGAAAGTGCACATGGTGACTGTTGTATTCAATCCCGATGCAATTTCTGTGTTTCAACAACACTCTGATAGTAAATAGATTACAGAATGCCTCCAGATGTGCATCGGAAACTACTACTGGTCTTCCAGGGAACGATAAAATCGTAGACTGCTTAAGACATAACTCCCATGGAGGAAAGTGCGCATGGTGACTGTTGTATTCAATCCCGATGCAATATCTGTGTTTCATCAACACTCTCATAGTCCACACATTACAGAATGCCCCCAGATGTGCATCGGAAACTACTACTGCTCATCCAGGTAACGATCAAAGCGTTAACTGTTTAAGACATTACTCCCATGGAGGAAAGTGTGCATTTTGACTGTTGTATTCAGTCCCGATGCAATTTCTGTGTTTCATCAACACTCTGCAAGTCCACACATTACAGAAGGTCCCCAGATGTGCATCGGAAACTACTACTGGTCTTCAGGGAACGATCAAAGCGTAGACTGTTTGAGACATTACTCCCATGGAGGAAAGTGGTCATGGTGACGGTTGTATCCAATCCCGATGCAATTTCTGTGTATCATTAACACTCATATAGTCCGCAGATTACAGAATGCCTCCAGATGTGCATCGGAAACTACTACTGGTCTTGAGGGAACGATCAAAGCGATGACAGTTTGAGATATTACTCCAATGGAGAAATGTACGCATGAGGCCTGTTGTATTCAATCCCGATGCAATTTCTGTGTTTCATCAACACTTTGAAGGTCCACAGATTACAGAATGCCTCCAGATGTGCATCGGAAACTACTACTGGTCGTCCAGGGAACGATCAAAGGGTACACTGTTCGAGACATTACTCCTATGTAGGAAAGTGCGCATGGTGACTGTTGTATTCAATCCCGATGCAATTTCTGTGTTTCATCGACACTCTGATAGTCCACAGATTACACAATGCCTCCAGATGTGCATCGGACACAACTACTGGTCTTCAAGGGAAAGATCAAAGCGTAGTCTCTTTGAGACATTACTCCCATGGATGAAGCTGCGCATGGTGACTGTTGTATTCAATCCCGATGCAATTTCTGTGTTTCAACAACACTCTGATAGTCCACAGATTACAGAATGCATCCAGATGTGCATCGGAAACTACTACTGGTCTTCCAGGGAACGATCAATGCGTAGACTGTTTCAGACATTAGTCCCACGGATGAAAGTGCGGATGTTGACTGTTGTTTTCAATCCAGATGCAATTTCTGTGTTTCATGAACACTCTAATAGTCCACAGATATCAGATTGCCTCCAGATGTGCATCGGAAACTACTACTGGTCTTCCTGGGAACGATCAATGCGTAGACTGTTTGAGACATTACTCCCATGGAGGAAAGTGCGCATGGTGACTCTAGTATTCAATCCCGATGCAATTTCTGTGTTTCATCAACACTCTGATAGTCCACAGATTACATAATGCCCCCAGATGTGCATCGGAAAGTAGTACTGGTCTTCCAGGGAACGATCAAAGCGTAGCCTGTTTGAGACATTACTCCCATGGAGGAAAGTGCGCATGGTGTCTGTTGTATTCATTCCCGGTGCTATTTCTGTGTTTTATCAACACTCTGATAGTCCACAGATTACAGAATGCCACCAGATGTGCATCGGAAACTACTACTGGTCTTCCTGCGAAAGATCAAAGCGTAGACTGATAGAGTCATTACTCCCATGGAGGAACGTGCGCATGGTGACTGTTGTATTCAATCCCGATGCAATTTCTGTGTTTCATCAACACTTTGAAGGTCCACAGATTACAGAATGCTTCGAGATGTGTATTGAAACAACTACTTGTCTTCCAGGGAACGATCAAAGCGTAGACTGTTTGAGACATTACTCCCATGGAGGAACGTGCGGATGGTTAGTGTTGTATTAAATCGCGATGCAATTTCTGTGTCTCAACAACACAATCATAGTCCACAGATTACAGAAGGCCTCCAGATGTGCATCGGAAACTACTACTTTTCTTCCAGGGCTCGATCAAACCGTAGACTGTTTGAGACATTACTCCCATGGAGCGAAGTGCGCATTGTGACTGTCGTATTCAATCCCGATGCAATTTCTGTGTTTCAACAACACTCTGATAGTCCACAGATTACAGAATGCCTCCAGATGTGCATCGGAAACTACTACTGGTCTTCCAGGGAACGATCAATGCGTAGACTGTTTCAGACATTAGTCCCACGGAGGAAAGTGCGGATGTTGACTGTTGTATTCAATCCAGATGCAATTTCTGTGTTTCATCAACACTCTGATAGTCCACAGATTACAGATTGCCTCCAGATGTGCATCGGAAACTACTAATGGTCTTCCTGGGAACGATCAATGCGTAGACTGTTTGAGACATTACTCCCAAGGAGGAAAGTGCGCATGGTGACTCTTGTATTAAATCCCGATGCAATTTCTCTGTTTCATCAACACTTTGAAGGTCCACAGATTACAGAATGCCTCCAGATGTGCATCGGAAGCTACTACTGGTCTTCCAGGGAACGATCAAAGCGTAGACTGTTTGAGACATTACTCCCATAGAGGAAAGGGGGCATGGTGTCTGTTGTATTCATTCCCGATGATATTTCTGTGTTTTATCAACACTCTGATAGCCCACAGATTACTGAATGCCACCAGATGTGCACTGGAAACTACTATTTTTGTTTCAGGGAACGGTCAAAGCGTAGACTGTTTGAGACATTACTCCCATGGAGAAAAGTGCGCATGGTGACTTTTGTATTCAATCCCGATGCAATTTCTTTGTTTCATCAACGCTCTGATAGTCCACAGATTACAGAAAGCCTCCAGATGTGCATGGGAAACTACTACTGGTCTTCCACGGAACGATCGAAGCGTAGCCTGTTTCAGACATTACTCCCATGGAGGAGGTGCGCATGGTGACTGTTGTATTCAATCCCGATGCAATTTCGGTGTTTCAACAACACTCTGACAGTCCACAGATTACAGAATGCCTCCAGATGTGCATCGGAAACTTCTACTGTTCTTCCAGAGAACGATCAAAGCGTATACTGTTTGAGACATTACTCCCATGGAGGAAAGTGCGCATGGTGACTTTTGTATTCAATCCCGATGCAATTTCTTTGTTTCATCAACGCTCTGATAGTCCACAGATTACATAATGCCCCCAGATGTGCATCGGAAAGTACTACTGGTCTTCCAGGGAACGATCAAAGCGTAGCCTGTTTGAGACATTACTCCCATGGAGGAAAGTGCGCATGGTGTCTGTTGTATTCATTCCCGGTGCTATTTCTGTGTTTTATCAACACTCTGATAGTCCACAGATTACAGAATGCCACCAGATGTGCATCGGAAACTACTACTGGTCTTCCTGCGAAAGATCAAAGCGTAGACTGTTAGAGTCATTACTCCCATGGAGGAACGTGCGCATGGTTACTGTTGTATTAAATCGCGATGCAATTTCTGTGTTTCAACAACTCAATCATAGTCCACAGATTACAGAAGGCCTCCAGATGTGCATCGGAAACTACTACTTTTCTTCCAGGGAACGATCAAGGCGTAGACGGTTTGAGACATTACTCCCATGGAGGAAAGTGCGCATGGTGACTGTTGTATTCAATCCCGATGCAATTTCTGTGTTTCATCAACACTTTGAAGGTCCACAGATTACAGAATGCTTCGAGATGTGTATTGAAACAACTACTTGTCTTCCAGGGAACGATCAAAGCGTAGACTGTTTGAGACATTACTCCCATGGAGGAACGTGTGGATGGTTAGTGTTGTATTAACTCGCGATGCAATTTCTGTGTCTCAACAACACAATCATAGTCCACAGATTACAGAAGGCCTCCAGATGTGCATCGGAATCTACTACTTTTCTTCCAGGGCTCGATCAAACCGTAGACTGTTTGAGACATTACTCCCATGGAGCGAAGTGCGCATTGTGACTGTCGTATTCAATCCCGATGCAATTTCTGTGTTTCAACAACACTCTGATAGTCCACAGATTACAGAATGCCTCCAGATGTGCATCGGAAACTACTACTGGTCTTCCAGGGAACGATCAATGCGTAGACTGTTTCAGACATTAGTCCCAAGGAGGAAAGTGCGGATGTTGACTGTTGTATTCAATCCAGATGCAATTTCTGTGTTTCATCAACACTCTGATAGTCCACAGATTACAGATTGCCTCCAGATGTGCATCGGAAACTACTAATGGTCTTCCTGGGAACGATCAATGCGTAGACTGTTTTAGACATTACTCCCAAGGAGGAAAGTGCGCATGGTGACTCTTGTATTAAATCCCGATGCAATTTCTCTGTTTCATCAACACTTTGAAGGTCCACAGATTACAGAATGCCTCCAGATGTGCATCGGAAACTACTACTGGTCTTCCAGGGAACGATCAAAGCGTAGACTGTTTGAGACATTACTCCCATAGAGGAAAGGGGGCATGGTGTCTGTTGTATTCATTCCCGATGATATTTCTGTGTTTTATCAACACTCTGATAGCCCACAGATTACTGAATGCCACCAGATGTGCACTGGAAACTACTATTTTTGTTTCAGGGAACGGTCAAAGCGTAGACTGTTTGAGACATTACTCCCATGGAGAAAAGTGCGCATGGTGACTTTTGTATTCAATCCCGATGCAATTTCTTTGTTTCATCAACGCTCTGATAGTCCACAGATTACAAAAAGCCTCCAGATGTGCATGGGAGACTACTACTGGTCTTCCACGGAACGATCGAAGCGTAGCCTGTTTCAGACATTACTCCCATGGAGGAGGTGCGCATGGTGACTGTTGTATTCAATCCCGATGCAATTTCGGTGTTTCAACAACACTCTGACAGTCCACAGATTACAGAATGCCTCCAGATGTGCATCGGAAACTTCTACTGTTCTTCCAGAGAACGATCAAAGCGTATACTGTTTGAGACATTACTACCATGGAGGAAAGTGCGAATATTGACCGTTGTATTCTATTCCGATGCAATTTCTGTGTTTCATCAACAGTGTGATAGTCCACAGATTACAGATTGCCTCCAGATGTGCATCGGAAACTACTGCTGGTCTTCCAGGGAACGATCAAAGCGTAGACTGTTGGAGACATTATTCCCATGGAGTAAAGTGCGCATTGTGACTGTTGTATTCAATCCCGATGCAATTTCTGTGTTTCAACAACACTCTGATAGTAAACAGATTACAGAATGCCTCCAGATGTGCATCGGAAACTACTACTGGTCTTCAGGGAACGATCAAAGCGTAGACTGTTTGAGACATTACTCCCATGGAGGAAAGTGGTCAAGGTGACGGTTGTATCCAATCCCGATGCAATTTCTGTGTTTCATTAACACTCATATAGTCCGCAGATTACAGAATGCCTCCAGATGTGCATCGGAAACTACTACTGGTCTTGAGGGAACGATCAAAGCGATGACAGTTTGAGATATTACTCCAATGGAGAAATGTATGCATGAGGCCTGTTGTATTCAATCCCGATGCAATTTCTGTGTCTCATCAACACTTTGAAGGTCCACAGATTACAGAATGCCTCCAGATGTGCATCGGAAACTACTACTGGTCGTCCAGGGAACGATCAAAGGGTACACTATTCGAGACATTACTCCTATGTAGGAAAGTGCGCATGGTGACTGTTGTATTCAATCCCGATGCAATTTCTGTGTTTCATCGACACTCTGATAGTCCACAGATTACAGAATGCCTCCAGATGTGCATCGGAAACTACTACTGGTCTTCCAGGGAACGATCAATGCGTAGACTGTTTCAGACATTAGTCCCACGGAGGAAAGTGCGCATGGTGACTGTTGTATTCTATCCCGATGCAATTTCTGTGTTTCAGCAACACTCTGATAGTCCACAGTTTACAGAATTCCTCCAGATGTGCATCGGAAACTACTACTGGTCTTCCAGGGAACGATCAATGCGTAGACTGTTTCAGACATTAGTCCCAAGGAGGAAAGTGCGGATGTTGACTGTTGTATTCAATCCAGATGCAATTTCTGTGTTTCATCAACATTTTGAGGGTCCACAGATTACAGAATGCTTCGAGATGTGAATCGAAACTACTACTGGTCTTCCAGGGGACTATCAAAGCGTAGACTGTTTGAGACATTACTCCCATGGAGGAAAGTGTGCATTTTGACTGTTGTATTCAGTCCCGATGAAATTTCTGTGTTTCATCAACACTCTGCAAGTCCACACATTACAGAAGGCCCCCAGATGAGCATCGGAAACTACTACTGGTCTTCAGGGAACGATCAAAGCGTAGACTGTTTGAGACATTACTCCCATGGAGGAAAGTGGTCATGGTGACGGTTGTATCCAATCCCGATGCAATTTCTGTGTTTCATTAACACTCATATAGTCCGCAGATTACAGAATGCCTCCAGATGTGCATCGGAAACTACTACTGGTCTTGAGGGAACGATCAAAGCGATGACAGTTTGAGATATTACTCCAATGGAGAAATGTACGCATGAGGCCTGTTGTATTCAATCCCGATGCAATTTCTGCGTTTCATCAACACTTTGAAGGTCCACAGATTACAGAATGCCTCCAGATGTGCATCGGAAACTACTACTGGTCGTCCAGGGAACGATCAAAGGGTACACTGTTCGAGACATTACTCCTATGTAGGAAAGTGCGCATGGTGACTGTTGTATTCAATCCCGACGCAATTTCTGTGTTTCAACAACACTCTGATAGTCCACAGATTATAGAATGCCTCCAGATGTGCATCGGAAACTACTACTGGTCTTCCAGGGAACGATCAATGCGTAGACTGTTTCAGACATTAGTCCCACGGATGAAAGTGCGGATGTTGACTGTTGTATTCAATCCAGATGCAATTTCTGTGTTTCATCAACACTCTGATAGTCCACAGATATCAGTTTGCCTCCAGATGTGCATCGGAAACTACTACTGATCTTCCTGGGAACGATCAATGCGTAGACTGTTTAAGACATTACTCCCATGGAGGAAAGTGCGCATGGTGACTCTTGTATTCAATCCCGATGCAATTTCTGTGTTTCAACAACACTCTGACAGTCCACAGTATACAGAATGCCTCCAGATGTGCATCGGAAACTACTACTGGTCTTCCTGGGAACGATCAAAGCGTAGACTGTTTGAGACATTACTCCAATGGAGGAACGTGCGCATGGTTACTGTTGTATTAAATCGCGATGCAATTTCTGTGTTTCAACAACACAATCATAGTCCACAGATTACAGAAGGCCTCCAGATGTGCATCGGAAACTACTACTTTTCTTCCAGGGAACGATCAAGGCGTAGACGGTTTGAGACATTACTCCCATGGAGGAAAGTGCGCATGGTGACTGTTGTATTCAATCCCGATGCAATTTCTGTGTTTCAACAACACTCTGACAGTCCACAGTATACAGAATGCCTCCAGATGTGCATCGGAAACTACTACTGGTCTTCCTGGGAACGATCAAAGCGTAGACTGTTTGAGACATTACTCCAATGGAGGAAAGTGCGCATGGTGACTGTTGTATTCAATCCCGATGCAATTTCTGTGTTTCAACAACACAATCATAGTCCACAGATTACAGAAGGCCTCCAGATTTGCTTCGGAAACTACTACTATTCTTGCAGGGAACGATCAAGGCGTAGACGGTTTGAGACATTACTCCCATGGAGGAAAGTGCTCATGGTGACTGTTGTATTCAATCCCGATGCAATTTCTGTGTTTCATCAACACTTGGAAGGTCCACAGATTACAGAATGCTTCGAGATGTGTATTGAAACTACTACTTGTCTTCCAAGGAACGATCAAAGCGTAGACTGAGACATTACTCCCATAGAGGAACGTGCGGATGGTTAGTGTTGTATTAAATCGCGATGCAATTTCTGTGTCTCAACAACATAATCATAGTCCACAGATTACAGAAGGCCTCCAGATGTGCATCGGAAACTACTACTTTTCTTCCAGGGCTCGATCAAACCGTAGACTGTTTGAGACATTACTCCCATGGAGCGAAGTGCGCATTGTGACTGTCATATTCAATCCAGATGCAATTTCTGTGTTTCAACAACACTCTGATAGTCCACAGATTACAGAATGCCTACAGATGTGCATCGGAAACTACTACTGGTCTTCCAGGGAACGATCAATGCGTAGACTGTTTCAGACATTAGTCCCACGGAGGAAAGTGCGGATGTTGACTGTTGTATTCAATCCAGATGCAATTTCTGTGTTTCATCAACACACTGATAGTCCACAGATTACAGATTGCCTCCAGATGTGCATCGGAAACTACTAATGGTCTTCCTGGGAACGATCAATGCGTAGACTGTTTGAGACATTACTCCCAAGGAGGAATGTGCGCATGGTGACTCTTGTATTCAATCCCGATGCCATTTCTCTGTTTCATCAACACTTTGAAGGTCCACAGATTACAGAATGCCTCCAGATGTGCATCGGAAACTACTACTGGTCTTCCAGGGAACGATCAAAGCGTAGACTGTTTGAGACATTACTCCCATGGAGGAAAGTGCGCATGGTGACTGTTGTATTCAATCCCGATGCAATTTCTGTGTTTCATCAACACTCTGATAGTCCACAGATTACATAATGCCCCCAGATGTGCATCGGAAAGTACTACAGGTCTTCTAGGGAACGATCAAAGCGTAGCCTGTTTCAGACATTACTCCCATGGAGGAAAGTGCGCATGGTGTCTGTTGTAATCATTCCCGATGATATTTCTGTGTTTTATCAACACTCTGATAGCCCACAGATTACAGAATGCCACCAGATGTGCATCGGAAACTACTACTGGTCTTCCTGCGAAAGATCTAAGGATAGACTGTTAGAGTCATTACTCCCATGGAGGAACTTGCGCATGGTTACTGTTGTATTAAATCGCGATGCAATTTCTGTGTTTCAACAACACAATCATAGTCCACAGATTACAGAAGGCCTCCAGATGTGCATCGGAAACTACTACTTTTCTTCCAGGTAACGATCAAGGCGTAGACGGTTTGAGACATTACTCCAATGGAGGAAAGTGCGCATGGTGACTGTTGTATTCAATCCAGATGCAATTTCTGTGTTTCAACAACACTCTGACCGTCCACAGTTTACAGAATGCCTCCAGATGTGCATCGGAAACTACGACTGGTCTTCCAGGGAACGATCAAAGCGTAGACTGTTTGAGACACTACTCCAACGGAGGAAAGTGCGCATGGTGACTGTTGTATTCAATCCCGATGCAATTTCTGTGCTTCAACAACACAATCATAGTCCACAGATTACAGGAGGTCTCCAGATTTGCATCGGAAACTACTACTTTTCTTGCAGGGAACGATCAAGGCGTAGACGGTTTGAGACATTACTCCCATGGAGGAAAGTGCTCATGGTGAATGTTGTATTCAATCCCGTTGCAATTTCTGTGTTTCATCAACACTTTGAGGGTCCACAGATTACAGAATGCTTGGAGGTGTGAATCGAAACTACTACTGGTCTTCCAGGGGACTATCAAAGCGTAGACTGTTTGAGACATTACTCCCATGGAGGGAAGTGCGCATGGTGACTGTTGTATTCAATCCCGATGCAATTTGTGTGTTTCAACAACACTCTGACAGTCCACAGATTAAACAATGCCTCATTATGTGCATCGGAAACTACTACTGGTATTCCTGGGATCGATCAAAGCGTAGACTGTTTGAGACATTACTCCCATGGAGGAAAGTCCACATGGTGACTGTTGTATTCAATCCCGATGCAATTTCTGTGTTTCAACAACACTCTGATAGTAAATAGATTACAGAATGCCTCCAGATGTGCATCGGAAACTACAACTGGTCTTCCAGGGAACGATAAAATCGTAGACTGTTTGAGACATAACTCCCATGGAGGAAAGTGCGCATGGTGACTGTTGTATTCAATCCCGATGCAATAACTGTGTTTCATCAACACTCTCATAGTCCACACATTACAGAATGCCCCCAGAAGTGCATGGGAAACTACTACTGCTCATCCAGGGAACGATCAAAGCGTTAACTGTTTGAGACATTACTCCCGTGGAGGAAAGTGTGCATTTTGACTGTTGTATTCAGTCCCGATGCAATTTCTGTGTTTCATCAACAATCTGATAGTCCACACATTACAGAAGGCCCCCAGATGTGCATCGGAAACTACTACTGGTCTTGCAGGGAACGATCAAAGCGTAGACTGTTTGAGACATTACTCCCATGGAGGAAAGTGCGCATGTTGACTGTTGTATTCAATCCCGATGCAATTTCTGTGTTTCATCAACACTTTGAAGGTCCACAGATTACAGAATGCCTCCAGATGTGCATCGGAAACTACTACTGGTCGTCCAGGAAACGATCAATGGGTACATTGTTCGAGACATTTCTCCTATGTAGGAAAGTGCGCATGGTGACAGTTGTATTCAATCCCGATGCAATTTCTGTGTTTCATCGACACTCTGATAGTCCACAGATTACAGAATGCCTCAAGATGTGCATCGGACACAACTACTGGTCTTTAAGGGAAAGATCAAAGCGTAGTCTCTTTGAGACATTACTCCCATGGATGAAACTGCGCATGGTGACTGTTGTATTCAATCCCGATGCAATTTCTGTGTTTCAACAACACTCTGATAGTCCACAGATTACAGAATGCCTCCAGATGTGCATCGGAAACTACTACTGGTCTTCCAGGGAACGATCAATGCGTAGACTGTTTCAGACATTAGTCCCACGGATGAAAGTGCGGATGTTGACTGTTGTATTCAATCCAGATGCAATTTCTGTGTTTCATCAACACTCTGATAGTCCACAGATATCAGATTGCCTCCAGATGTGCATCGGAAACTACTACTGGTCTTCCTGGGAACGATCAATGCGTAGACTGTTTGAGACATTACTCCCATGGAGGAAAGTGCGCATGGTGACTCTTGTACTCAATCCCGATGCAATTTCTGTGTTTCATCAACACTTTGAAGGTCCACAGATTACAGAATGCCTCCAGATGTGCATCGGAAACTACTACTGGTCTTCCAGGGAACGATCAAAGCGTAGACTGTTTGAGACATTACTCCCATGGAGGAAAGTGCGCATGGTGTCTGTTGTATTCATTCCCGATGCTATTTCTGTGTTTTATCAACACTCTGATAGTCCACAGATTACAAAATGCCACCAGATGTGCATCGGAAACTACTACTGGTCTTCCTGCGAAAGATCAAAGCGTAGACTGTTAGAGTCATTACTCCCATGGAGGAACGTGCGCATGGTTACTGTTGTATTAAATCGCGATGCAATTTCTGTGTTTCAACAAAACAATCATAGTCCACAGATTACAGAAGGCCTCCAGATGTGCATCGGAAACTACTACTTTTCTTCCAAGGAACGATCAAGGCGTAGACGGTTTGAGACATAACTCCAGTGGAGGAAAGTGCGCATGGTGACTGTTGTATCAATCCCCATGCAATTTCTGTGTTTCAACAACACTCTGACAGTCCACAGTTTACAGAATGCCTCCAGATGTGCATCGGAAACTACTACTGGTCTTTCTGGGAACGATCAAAGCGTAGACTGTTTGAGACAATACTCCAATGGAGGAAAGTGCGCATGGTGACTGTTGTATTCAATCCCGATGCAATTTCTGTGTTTCAACAACACAATCATAGTCCACAGATTACAGAAGGCCTCCAGATTTGCATCGGAAACTACGCCTTTTCTTGCAGGGAACGATCAAGGCGTAGACGGTTTGAGACATTACTCCCATGGAGCGAAGTGCGCATTGTGACTGTTGTATTCAATCCCGATGCAATTTGTGTGATTCGACAACACTCTGACAGTCCACAGTTAAACAATGCCTCATTATGTGCATCGGACACTACTACTGGTATTCCTGGGTACGATCAAAGCGTAGACTGTTTGAGACATTACTCCCATGGAGGAAAGTGCACATGGTGACTGTTGTATTCAATCCCGATGCAATTTCTGTGTTTCAACAACACTCTGATAGTAAATAGATTACAGAATGCCTCCAGATGTATATCGGAAACTACTACTGGTCTTCCAGGGAACGATAAAATCGTAGACTGTTAGAGACATAACTCCCATGGAGGAAAGTGCGCAGGGCGACTGTTGTATTCAATCCCGATGCAATATCTGTGTTTCATCAACACTCTCATAGTCCACACATTACAGAATGCCCCCAAATGTGCATCG
Organism: Schistocerca gregaria; assembly: GCF_023897955.1. Taxonomy (NCBI): domain Eukaryota; kingdom Metazoa; phylum Arthropoda; class Insecta; order Orthoptera; family Acrididae; genus Schistocerca; species Schistocerca gregaria. The sequence goes on from NC_064927.1 coordinate 746,113, forward strand.
AAAACTACTACTGCTCATCCAGGGTACGATCAAAGCGTTAACTGTTTGAGACATTACTCCCATGGAGGAAAGTGCGCATGGTGACTGTTGTATCAATCCCCATGCAATTTCTGTAATTCAACAACACTCTGACAGTCCACAGTTTACAAAATGCCTCCAGATGTGCATCGGAAACTACTACTGGTCTTCCAGGGAACGATAAAATCGTAGACTGTTTGAGACATAACTCCCATGGAGGAAAGTGCGCATGGTGACTGTTGTATTCAATCCCGATGCAATATCTGTGTTTCATCAACACTCTCATAGTCCACACATTACAGAATGCCCCCAGATGTGCATCGGAAACCACTACTGCTCATCCAGGGAACGATCAAAGCGTTAACTGTTTGAGACATTACTCCCATGGAAGGAAAGTGTGCTTTTTGTCTGTTGTATTCAGTCCCGATGCAATTTCTGTGTTTCATCAACACTCTGATAGTCCACACATTACAGAAGGCCCCCAGATGTGCATCGGAAACTACTACTGGTCTTCCAGGGAACGATGAAATCGTAGACTGTTTGAGACATAACTCCCATGGAGGAAAGTGCGCATGGTGACTGCTGTATTCAATCCCGATGCAATATCTGTGTTTCATCAACACTCTCATAGTCCACACATTACAGCATGCCCCCAGATGTGCATCGGAAACTACTACTGCTCATCCAGGGAACGATCAAAGCGTTAACTGTTTGAGACATTACTCCCATGGAGGAAAGTGCGCATGGTGACTGTTGTATTCAATCCCGATTCAATTTCTGTGTTTCATCAACACTTTGAAGGTCCACAGATTACAGAATGCCTCCAGATGTGCATCGGAAGCTACTACTAGTCTTCCACGGAACGATCAAAGCGTAGACTGTTTAAGACATTACTCCTATGGAGGAAAGTGCGCATGGTGACTGTTGTATTCAATCCCGATGCAATTTCTGTGTTTCAACAACACTCTGACAGTCCACAGTTTACAGAATGCCTCCAGATGTGCATCGGAAACTACTACTGGTCTTCCTGGGAACGATCAAAGCGTAGACTGTTTGAGACATTACTCCAATGGAGGAAAGTGCGCATGGTGACTGTTGTATTCAATCCCGATGCAATTTCTGTGTTTCAACAACACAATCATAGTCCACAGATTACAGAAGGCCTCCAGATTTGCATCGGAAACTACTACTTTTCTTGCAGGGAACGATCAAGGCGTAGTCTGTTTCAGACATTAGTCCCATTGAGGAAAGTGCGGATGTTGACTGTTCTATTCAATCCAGATGCAATTTCTGTGTTTCAACAACACTCTGATAGTAAATAGATTACAGAATGCCTCCAGATGTGCATCGGAAACTACTACTGGTCTTCCAGGGAACGATAAAATCGTAGACTGTTTGAGACATAACTCCCATGGAGGAAAGTGCGCATGGTGACTGTTGTATTCAATCCCGATGCAATATCTGTGTTTCATCAACACTCTTATAGTCCACACATTACAGAATGCCCCCATATGTGCATCGGAAACTACTACTGCTCATCCAGGGAACGATCGAAGCGTTAACTGTTTGAGACATTACTCCCATGGAGGAAAGTGCGCATGGTGACTGTTGTATTCAATCCCGATGCAATTTGTGTGTTTCAACAACACTCTGACAGTCCACAGATTAAACAATGCCTCATTATGTGCATCGGAAACTACTACTGGTATTCCTGGGACCGATCAAAGCGTAGACTGTTTGAGACATTACTCCCATGGAGGAAAGTGCACATGGTGACTGTTGTATTCAATCCCGATGCAATTTCTGTGTTTCAACAACACTCTGATAGTCCACAGATTACAGAATGCCTCCAGATGTGCATCGGAAACTACTACTGGTCTTCCAGGGAACGATCAATGCGTAGACTGTTTCAGACATTAGTCCCATTGAGTAAAGTGCGGAAGTTGACTGTTCTATTCAATCCAGATGCAATTTCTGTGTTTCGTCAACACTCCGATAGTCCACAGATTACAGATTGCCTCCAGATGTGCATCGGAAACTACTACTGGTCTTCCAGGGAACGATCAAAGCGTAGACTGTTTGAGACATTACTCCCATGGAGGAAAGTTCGCATGGTGTCTGTTGTATTCATTCCCGATGCTATTTCTGTGTTTTATCAACACTCTGATAGTCCACAGATTACAGAATGCCACCAGATGTGCATCGGAAACTACTACTGGTCTTCCTGCGAAAGATCAAAGCGTAGACTGTTAGAGTCATTACTCCCATGGAGGAACGTGTGCAAGGTTACTGTTGTATTAAATCACGATGCAATTTCTGTGTTTCAACAACACAATCATAGTCCACACATTACAGAAGGCCTCCAGATGTGCATCGGAAACTACTACTTTTCTTGCAGGGAACGATCAAGGCGTAGACGGTTTGAGACATTACTCCCATGGAGGAAAGTGCTCATGGTGACTGTTGTATTCAATCCCGAAGCAATTTCTGTGTTTCATCAACACTTTGAAGGTCCACAGATTACAGAATGCTTCGAGATATGCATTGAAACTACTACTTGTCTTCCAGGGAACGATCAAAGCGTAGACTGTTTGAGACATTACTCCCATGGAGGAACGTGTGGATGGTTAGTGTTGTATTAAATCGCGATTCAATTTCTGTGTTTCAACAACACAATCATAGTCCACAGATTACAGAAGGCCTCCAGATGTGCATCGGAAACTACTACTTTTCTTCCAGGGCTCGATCAAACCGTAGACTCTTTGAGACATTACTACCATAGAGCGAAGTGCGCATTGTGACTGTTGTATTCAATCCCGATGTAATTTCTGTGTTTCAACAACACTCTGATAGTCCACAGAGTACAGAATGCCTCCAGATTTGCATCGGAAACTATTACTGGTCTTCCAGGGAACGATCAAATCGTAGACTGTTTGAAACATGACTCCCATGGAGGAAAGTGGGCATGGTGAATGTTGTATTCAATCCCGTTGCAATTTCTGTGTTTCATCAACACTTTGAGGGTCCACAGATTACAGGATGCTTCGAGGTTTGAATCGAAAGTACTACTGGTCTTCCAGGGGACTATCAAAGCGTAGACTGTTTGTGACATTACTCCCATGGAGGAAAGTGCTTATGGTGTCTGTTGTATTCAATCCCGATGCAATTTGTGTGTTTCAACAACACTCTGACAGTCCACAGATTAAACAATGCCTCATTATGTGCATCGGAAACTACTACTGGTATTCCTGGGAACGATCAAAGCGTAGACTGTTTGAGACATTACTCCCATGGAGGAAAGTGCACATGGTGACTGTTGTATTCAATCTCGATACAATTTCTGTGTTTCATCAACACTCTGATAGTCCACACATTACGGAATGCCCCCAGATGTGCATCGGAAACTACTACTGGTCTTCCAGGAAACGATCAAAGCCTAGACTGTTTGAGACATTACTCCCATGGAGGAAAGTGGGTCATGGTGACGGTTGTATTCAATCCCGATACAATTTCTGTGTTTCATTAACACTCGGATAGTCCACAGATTACCGAATGCCTCTAGATGTGCATCGGAAACTACTACTGGTCTTGAGGGAACGATCAAAGCGATGACAGTTTGAGACATTACTCCAATGGAGAAATGTAGGCATGAGGCCTGTTGTATTCAATCCCGATGCAATTTCTGTGTTTCATCAACACTTTGAAGGTCCACAGATTACAGAATGCCTCCAGATGTGCTTCGGAAACTTTTACTTTTCTTCCAGGGAACAATCAAGGCGTAGACTGTTTGAGACATTACTCCCATGGAGGAAAGTGCACATGGTGACTGTTGTATTGAATCCCGATGCAATTTCAGTGTTTAATAAACACTTTCAAGGTCCACTGATTACAGAATGCATCCAGATGTGCATCGGAATCTTCTACTGGTCTTCTGGGGAACGATCAAACAGTAGACTGTTTGAGATATTACTCCCATGGAGGAAAGTACGCATTGTGACGGTTGTATTCAATCCCGATATAATTTCTGTGTTTCAACAACACTCTGATAGTCCACAGATTACAGAATGCCTCCAGATGTGCATCGGAAACTACTACTGGTCTTCCAGGGAACGATCAAAGCGTAGACTGTTTGAGACATTACTCCCATGGAGGAAAGTGGGTCATGGTGACGGTTGTATTCAATCCCGATGCAATTTCTGTGTTTCATTAACACTCGGATAGTCCACAGATTACCGAATGCCTCTAGATGTTCATCGGAAACTACTACTGGTCTTGAGGGAACGATCAAAGCGATGACAGTTTGAGACATTACTCCAATGGAGAAATGTAGGCATGAGGCCTGTTGTATTCAATGCCGATGCAATTTCTGTGTTTCATCAACACTTTGAAGGTCCACAGATTACAGAATGCCTCCAGATGTGCTTCGGAAACTACTACTGGTCTTCCAGGGAACGATCAAAGAGTAGACTGTTTGAGACATTACTCCCATGGATTGAAGTGCGGATGGTAACTGTTGTATTCACTCCCGATGCAATATCTGTGTTTCATAAACACATTGAAGGTCCACAGATTACAGAATGCCCCCAGATGTGCATCGGAAACTACTACTGGTTTTCCAGGGAACGATCAATGCGTAGACTGTTTCAGACATTAATCCCACGGAGGAAAGTGCGGATGTTGACTGTTGTATTCAATCCAGATGCAATTTCTGTGTTTCATCAACACTCTGATAGTCCACAGATTACAGAATGCTTCCAGATGTGCATCGGAAACTACTACTGGTCTTCCAGGGAACGAAAAGCGTAGACTGTTTGAGTCATTGCTCCCATGGAGGAAAGTGCGCATGGTGACTGTTGTATTCATTCACGATGCAATTTCTGTGTTTCATCAACACTCTGATAGTCCACAGATTACAGAATTTCTCCAGATGTGCATCGGAAACTACTACTGGTCTTCCAGGGAACGAAAAGCGTAGACTGTTTGAGTCATTACTCCCATGGAGGAAAGTGCGCATGGTGACTGTTGTATTCAATCCCGATGCAATTTCTGTGTTTCAACAACACAATCATAGTCCACAGATTACAGAAGGCATTCAGATGTGCATCGGAAACTACTACTTTTCTTGCAGGGAACGATCAAGGCGTAGACGGTTTCAGACATTACTCCCATGGAGGAAAGTGCTCATGGTGACTGTTGTATACAATCCAGATGCAATTTCTGGGTTTCATCAACACTTTGAAGGTCCACAGATTACAGAATGCTTCGAGATGAGAATCGAAACTACCACTGGTCTTCCAGGGAACGATCAAAGCGTAGACTGTTTAAGACATTACTCCCATGGAGAACCGTGCGGATGGTTAGTGTTGTATTAAATCGCGATGCAATTTCTGTGTTTCAACAACACAATCATAGTCCACAGATTACAGAAGGCCTCCAGATGTGCATCGGAAACTATTACATTTCTTCCAGGGCTCGATCAAACCGTAGACTGTTTGAGTTATTACTCCCATGGAGCGAAGTGCGCATTGTGACTGTTGTATTCAATCCCGATGTAATTTCTGTGTTTCAACAACATTCTGATAGTCCACAGAGTACAGAATGCCTCCAGATTTGCATCGGAAACTATTACTGGTCTTCCAGGAACGATCAAAGCGTAGACTGTTTGAAACATGACTCCCATGGAAGAAAGTGCGCATGGTTACTGTTGTATTCAATCCCGATGCAATTTCTGTGTTTCAACAACACTCTGACAGTCCACAGTTTAAAAAATGCCTCCAGATGTGCATCGGAAACTACTACTGGTATTCCTGGGAACGATCAAACCGTAGCCTGTTTGAGATATTACTCCCATGGAGGAAAGTACGCATTGTGACGGTTGTATTCAATCCCGATGTAATTTCTGTGTTTCAACAACACTCTGATAGTCCACAGATTACAGAATGGTACCGGATGTGCATCGGAAACTACTGCTGGTTCCAGGGAACGATCAAAGCGTAGACTGTTTGAGACATTACTCCCATGGAGGAAAGTGCACATGGTGACTGATGTATTCAATCCCGATGCAATTTCAGTGTTTCATCAACACTTTGAAGATCCACAGATTACAGGATGCCTCCAGATGTGCATCGGAAGCTACTACTGGTCTTCCAGAGAACGATCAAAGCGTAGACTGTTTGAGTCATTACTCCCATGGAGGAAAGTGCGCATGGTGACTGTTGTATTCAATCCCGATGCAATTTCTGTGTTTCAACAACACTCTGATAGTCCACAGACTACAGAATGCCTCCAGATGTGCATCGGAAACTACTACTGCTGGTTCCAGGGAACGATCAAAGCGTAGTCTGTTTAAGACATTACTCCCATGGAGGAAAGTGCACATGGTGACTGTTGTATTCAATCCTGATGCAATTTCTGTGTTTCAACAACACTCTGATAGTAAAAAGATTACAGAATATCTCCAGATGTGCATCGGAAACTAATAATGGTCTTCCAGGGAACAATCAAAGCGTAGACTGTTTGAGACATTACTCCCATGGAGGAAAGTGTTCATGGTGACGGTTGTATTCAATCCCGATGCAATTTCTGTGTTTCATTAACACGCGGATAGTCCACAGATTACCGAATGCCTCCAGATGTGCATCGGAAACTACTACTGGTCTTGAGGGAACGATCAAAGCGATGACAGTTTGAGACATTACTCCAATGGAGAAATGTACGCATGAGGCCTGTTGTATTCAATCCCGATGCAATTTCTGTGTTTCATCAACACTTCGAAGGTCCACAGTTTACAGAATGCCTCCAGATGTGCATCGGAAACTACTACTGGTCTTCCAGGGAACGATTAAAGGGTACACTGTTCGAGACATTACTCCTATGTAGGAAAGTGCGCATGGTGACTGTTGTATTCAATTCCGATGCAATATCTGTGTTTCATCGACACTCTGATAGTCCACAGATTACAGAATGCCTCCAGATGTGCAAAGGAAACAACTTCTGGTCTTCAAGGGAACGATCAAAGCGTAGTCTCTTTGAGACATTATTCCCATGGATGAAACTGCGCATGGTGACTGTTGTATTCAATCCTGATGCAATTTCACTGTTTCAAAAACACTCTGATAGTCCACAGATTACAGAATGCCTCCAGATGTGCATCGGAAACTACTACTGGTCTTCCAGGGAACGATCAAAGCGTAGACTGCTTGAGACATTACTCCCATGGATTGAAGTGCGGATGGTAACTGTTGTATTCACTCCCGATGCAATATCTGTGTTTCATCAACACATTAAAGGTCCACAGATTACAGAATGCCTCCAGATGTGCATCGTAAACTACTACTGGTTTTCCAGGGAACGATCAATGCGTAGACTGTTTCAGACATTAATCCCACGGAGGAAAGTGCGGATGTTGACTGTTGTATTCAATCCAGATGCAATTTCTGTGTTTCATCAACACTCTGATAGTCCACAGATTACAGATTGTCTCCAGATGTGCATCGGAAACTACTACTGGCCTTCCAGGGAACGTTCAAAGTGTACACTGTTCGAGACATTACTCCTATGTAGGAAAGTGCGCATGGTGACTGTTGTATTCAATCCCGATGCAATTTCTGTGTTTCATCGACACTTTGATAGTCCACAGATTACAGAATGCCTCCAGATGTGCAAAGGAAACAACTTCTGGTCTTCAAGGGAACGATCAAAGCGTAGTCTCTTTGAAACATTATTCCCATGGATGAAACTGCGCATGGTGACTGTTGTATTCAATCCCGATGCAATTTCAGTGTTTCAACAACACTCTGATAGTCCACAGATTACAGAATGCCTCCAGATGTGCATCGGAAAATACTACTGGTCTTCCAGGGAACGATCGAAGCGTAGACTGCTTGAGACATTACTTCCATGGATTGAAGTGCGGATGGTAACTGTTGTATTCACTCCCGATGCAATATCTGTGTTTCATCAACACATTGAAGGTCCACAGATTACAGAATGCCTCCAGATGTGCATCGGAAACTACTACTGGTTTTCCAGGGAACAATCAATGCGTAGACTGTTTCAGACAATAATCCCACGGAGGAAAGTGCGGATGTTGACTGTTGTATTCAATCCAGATTCAATTTCTGTGTTTCATCAACACTCTGATAGTCCACGGATTACAGATTGCCTCCAGATGTGCATCGGAAACTACTACTGATCTTCCTGGGAACGATCAATTCGTAGACTGTTTGAGACATTACTCCCATAGAGGAAAGTGCTCATGGTGACTGTTGTATTCATTCACGATGCAATTTCTGTGTTTCATCAACACTATGATAGTCCACAGATTACAGAATGCCTCCAGATGTGCATCGGAAACCACAACTTTTCTTCCAGGGAACGATCAAACCGTAGACTGTTTGAGATATTACTCCCATGGAGGAAAGTGCGCATGGTGACTGTTGTATTCAATCCCGATGCTATTTCTGTGTTTCAACAACACAATCACAGTCCACAGATTACAGAAGGCATTCAGACGTGCATCGGAAACTACTACTTTTCTTGCAGGGATGGATCAAGGCGTAGACGGTTTGAGACATTACTCCCAAGGAGGAAAGTGCTCATGGTGACTGTTGTATTCAATCCCGATTCAATTTCTGTGTTTCATCAACACTTTGAAGGTCCACAGATTACAGAATGCTTCGAGATGAGAATCGAAACTTCTACTGGTCTTCCAGGGAACGATCAAAGCGTAGACTGTTTAAGACATTACTCCCATAGAGGAACGTGCGGATGGTTGGTGTTGTATTAAATCGCGATGCAATATCTGTGTTTCAACAACACAATCATAGTCCACAGATTACAGAAGGCCTCCAGATGTGCATCGGAAACTACTACATTTCTTCCAGGGCTCGATCAAACCGTAGACTGTTTGAGACATTGCTCCCATGGAGGAAAGTGCGCATGGTGACTGTTGCATTCAATCCCGTTGCAATTTCTGTGTTTCATCAACACTTTGAGGGTCCACAGATTACAGAATGCTTTGAGATGTGCATCGGAAGCTACTACTGGTATTCTTGGGAACGATCAAAGCGTAGACTGTTTGAGATATTACTCCCATGGAGGAAAGTACACATTGTGACGGTTGTATTCAATCCCGATGTAATTTCTGTGTTTCAACAACACTCTGATAGTCCACAGATTACAGAATGCCTCCAGATGTGCATCGGAAACTACTACTGGTCTTTCAGGGAACGATAAAAGCGTAGACTGTTTGAGACATACTCCCATGGAGGAAAGTGCGCATGGTGACTGTTGTATTCTTTCCCGATGCAATTTTTGTGTTTCATCAACACTCTGATAGTCCACAGATTACAGAATGGCACCAGATGTGCATCGGAAACTACTACTGGTTCCAGGGAACGATCAAAGCGTTGACTGTTTGAGACATTACTCCCATGGAGGAAAGTGCACATGGTGACTGTTGTATTCAATACCGATGAAATTTCTGTGTTTCAACAACACTCTGATAGAAAATAGATTACAGAATGCCTCCAGATGTGCATCGGAAACTACTACTGGTCTTCCAGGGAACGATAAAATCGTAGACTGTTTGAGACATTACTCCCATGGAGGAAAGTACGCATGGCGACTGTTGTATTCAATCCCGATGCAATATCTGTGTTTCATCAACACTCTCATAGTCCACACATTACAGAATGCCCCCAGGTGTGCATTGGAAACTACTACTGCTCATCCAGGGAACGATCAAAACGTTAATTGTTTGAGACATTACTCCCATGGAGGAATGTGTGCATTATGACTGTTGTATTTAATCCCGATGCAATTTCTGTGTTTCATCAACACTTCGATAGTCCACACATTACAGAAGGCCCCCAGATGTGCATCGGAAACTACTACTGGTCTTGCATTGAACGATCAAAGCGTACACTGTTTGAGACATTACTTCCATTGAGGAAAGTGCGCATGGTGACTGTTGTATTCAATCCCAATGCAATTTCTATGTTTTTCATCAACACTTTGAAGGTCCACAGATTACAGAATGCCTCCAGATGTGCATCGGAAACTACTACTTTTCTTCCAGGGAACGATCAAGGCGTTGACTGTTTGAGACATTACTCCCATGGAGGAAAGGGCGCATGGTGACTGTTGTATTCAATACCTATGCAATTTCTGTGTTTTAACAACACTATGGTAGTAAACAGATCAAAGAATGCCTCTAGATGTGCATTGAAAACTACTACTGGTCTTCCAGGGAACGATAAAAGCGTAGACTGTTTGAGACATTACTCCCATGGAGGAAAGTGCGCATGGTGACTGTTGTATTCAATCCCGATGCAATTTCTGTGTTTCAACAACACTCTGATAGTCCACAGATTACAGAATGCCTCCAGATTGTGCATCGGAAACTACTACTGGTCTTCCAGGGAACGATCAAAGCGTAGACTGTTTGAGACATTACTCCCATGGAGGAAAGTGCGCATGTTGACTGTTGTATTCATTCCCGATGCAATTTCTGTGTTTCATCAACACTCTGATAGTCCACAGATTACAGAATGGCACCAGATGTGCATCGGAAACTACTACTGGTTCCAGGGAACGCTCAAAGCGTAGACTGTTTGCGACATTACTCCCTTGGAGAAAAGTGCGGATGGTGACTGTTGTATTCAATCCCGATGCAATTTCTGTGTTTCATCAACACTTTGAAGGTCCACAGATTACAGAATGCCTCCAGATGTGCAAAGGCAACAACTTCTGGTCTTCAAGGGAACGATCAAAGCGTAGTCTCTTTGAGTCATTATTCCCATGGATGAAACTGCGCATGGTGACTGTTGTATTCAATCCCGATGCAATTTCACTGTTTCAAAAACACTATGATAGTCCACAGATTACAGAATGCCTCCAGATGTGCATCGGAAACTACTACTGGTCTTCCAGGGAACGATCAAAGCGTAGACTGCTCTAGACATTACTCCCATGGATTGAAGTGCGGATGGTAACTGTTGTATTCACTCCCGATGCAATATCTGTGTTTCATCAACACATTGAAGGTCCACAGATTGCAGAATGCCTCCAGATGTGCATCGGAAACTACTACTGGTTTTCCAGGGAACGATCAATGCGTAGACTGTTTCAGACATTAATCCCACGGAGGAAAGTGCGGATGTTGACTGTTGTATTCAATCCAGATGCAATTTCTGTGTTTCATGAACACTCTGATAGTCCACAGATTACAGATTGCCTCCAGATGTGCATCGGAAACTACTACTAGCCTTCCAGGGAACGTTCAAAGTGTACACTGTTCGAGACATTACTCCTATGTAGGAAAGTGCGCATGGTGACTGTTGTATTCAATCCCGATGCAATTTCTGTGTTTCATCGACACTTTGATAGTCCACAGATTACAGAATGCCTCCAGATGTGCAAAGGAAACAACTTCTGGTCTTCAGGGGAACGATCAAAGCGTAGTCTCTTTGAAACATTATTCCCATGGATGAAACTGCGCATGGTGACTGTTGTATTCAATCCCGATGCAATTTCAGTGTTTCAACAACACTCTGATAGTCCACAGATTACAGAATGCCTCCAGATGTGCATCGGAAAATACTACTGGTCTTCCAGGGAACGATCGAAGCGTAGACTGCTTGAGACATTACTTCCATGGATTGAAGTGCGGATGGTAACTGTTGTATTCACTCCCGATGCAATATCTGTGTTTCATCAACACATTGAAGGTCCACAGATTACAGAATGCCTCCAGGTGTGCATCGGAAACTACTACTGGTTTTCCAGGGAACAATCAATGCGTAGACTGTTTCAGACAATAATCCCACGGAGGAAAGTGCGGATGTTGACTGTTGTATTCAATCCAGATTTAATTTCTGTGTTTCATCAACACTCTGATAGTCCACGGATTACAGATTGCCTCCAGATGTGCATCGGAAACTACTACTGATCTTCCTGGGAACGATCAATTCGTAGACTGTTTGAGACATTACTCCCATTGAGGAAAGTGCTCATGGTGACTGTTGTATTCATTCACGATGCAATTTCTGTGTTTCATCAACACTCTGATAGTCCACAGATTACAGAATGCCTCCAGATGTGCATCGGAAACCACAACTTTTCTTCCAGGGAACGATCAAACTGTAGACTGTTTGAGATATTACTCCCATGGAGGAAAGTGCGCATGGTGACTGTTGTATTCAATCCCGATGCTATTTCTGTGTTTCAACAACACAATCACAGTCCACAGATTACAGAAGGCATTCAGATGTGCATCGGAAACTACTACTTTTCTTGCAGGGAACGATCAAGGCGTAGACGGTTTGAGACATTACTCCCAAGGAGGAAAGTGTTCATGGTGACTGTTGTATTCAATCCCGATTCAATTTCTGTGTTTCATCAACACTTTGAAGGTCCACAGATTACAGAATGCTTCGAGATGAGAATCGAAACTACTACTGGTCTTCCAGGGAACGATCAAAGCGTAGACTGTTTAAGACATTACTCCCATAGAGGAACGTGCGGATGGTTGGTGTTGTATTAAATTGCGATGCAATATCTGTGTTTCAACAACACAATCATAGTCCACAGATTACAGAAGGCCTCCAGATGTGCATCGGAAACTACTACATTTCTTCCAGGGGTCGATCAAACCGTAGACTGTTTGAGACATTACTCCCATGGAGCGATGTGCGCATTGTGACTGTTGTATTCAATCCCGAGTTAATTTCTGTGTTTCAACAACACTCTGATAGTCCACAGAGTACAGAATGCCGCCAGATTTGCATCGGAAACTATTACTGGTCTTCCAGGGAACAATCTAAGCGTAGACTGTTTGAAACATGACTCCCATGGAGGAAAGTGCGCATGGTGACTGTAGTATTCAATCCCGTTGCAATTTCTGTGTTTCATCAACACTTTGAGGGTCCACAGATTACAGAATGCTTTGAGATGTGAATCGAAACTACTACTGGTCTTCTAGGGAACGATCAAAGCGTAGACTGTTTGAGACATTACTCCCATGGAAGAAAGTCCGCATGGTGACTGTTGTATTCAATCCCGATGCAATTTCTGTGTTTCAACAACACTCTGACAGTCCACAGTTTAAAAAATGCCTTAAGATGTGCATCGGAAACTACTACTGGTATTCTTGGGAACGATCAAAGCGTAGACTGTTTGAGATATTACTCCCATGGAGGAAAGTACACATTGTGACGGTTGTATTCAATCCCGATGTAATTTCTGTGTTTCAACAACACTCTGATAGTCCACAGATTACAGAATGCCTCCAGATGTGCATCGGAAACTACTACTGGTCTTTCAGGGAACGATAAAAGGGTAGACTGTTTGAGACATACTCCCATGGAGGAAAGTGCGCATGGTGACTGTTGTATTCTTTCACGATGCAATTTTTGTGTTTCATCAACACTCTGATAGTCCACAGATTACAGAATGGCACCAGATGTGCATCGGAAACTACTACTGGTTCCAGGGAACGATCAAAGCGTTGACTGTTTGAGACATTACTCCCATGGAGGAAAGTGCACATGGTGACTGTTGTATTCAATACCGATGAAATTTCTGTGTTTCAACAACACTCTGATAGTAAATAGATTACAGAATGCCTCCAGATGTGCATCGGAAACTACTACTGGTCTTCCAGGGAACGATAAAATCGTAGACTGTTTGAGACATTACTCCCATGGAGGAATGTGCGCATGGCGACTGTTGTATTCAATCCCGATGCAATATCTGTGTTTCATCAACACTCTCATAGTCCACACATTACAGAATGCCCCCAGGTGTGCATTGGAAACTACTACTGCTCATCCAGGGAACGATCAAAACGTTAATTGTTTGAGACATTACTCCCATGGAGGAATGTGTGCATTATGACTGTTGTATTTAATCCCGATGCAATTTCTGAGTTTCATCAACACTTCTATAGTCCACACATTACAGAAGGCTCCCAGATGTGCATCGGAAACTACTACTGGTCTTGCATTGAACGATCAAAGCGTACACTGTTTGAGACATTACTTCCATTGAGGAAAGTGCGCATGGTGATTGTTGTATTCAATCCCAATGCAATTTCTGTGTTTTTCATCAACACTTTGAAGGTCCACAAATTACAGAATGCCTCCAGATGTGCATCGGAAACTACTACCTTTCTTCCAGGGAACGATCAAGGCGTTGACTGTTTGAGACATTACTCCCATGGAGCAAAGTGCACATGGTGACTGTTGTATTCAATCCCGATGGAATTTCTGTGTTTCATCAACACTTTGAAGGTCCACAGATTACAGAATGCATCCAGATGTGCATCGGAATCTTCTACTGGTCTTCCGGGGAACGATCAAACCGTAGACTGTTTGAGATATTACTCCCATGGAGGAAAGTACGCATTCTGACGGTTGTATTCAATCCCGATGTAATTTCTGTGTTTCAACAATACTCTGATAGTCCACAGATTACAGAATGCCTCCAGATGTGCATCGGAAACTACTACAGGTCTTCCTGGGAACGATCAAAGCGTAGACTCTTTGAGACATTACTCCCATGGAGGAAAGTGCGCATGGTGACTGTTGTATTCAATCCCGATGCAATTTCTGTGTTTCAACAACACTCTGATAGTAAACAGATTAAAGAATGCCTCCAGATGTGCATCGGAAACTACTACTGGTCTTCCAGGGAACGATAAAAGCGTAGACTGTTTGAGACATTACTACCATGGAGAAAAGTGCGGATGGTGACTGTTGTATTCAATCCCGATGCAATTTCTGTGTTTCATCAACACTCTGATAGTCCACAGATTACAGAATGCCACCAGATGTGCATCGGAAACTACTACTGGTTCCAGGGAACGATCAAAGCGTAGACTGTTTGCGACATTGCTACCATGGAGAAAAGTGCGGATGGTGACTGTTGTATTCAATCCCGATGCAATTTCTGTGTTTCATCAACACTCTGATAGCCCACAGATTACAGAATGCCACCAGATGTGCATCGGAAACTACTAGTGGTTCCAGGGAACGATCAAAGCGTAGACTGTTTGCGACATTACTACCATGGAGAAAAGTGCGGATGGTGGCTCTTGTATTCAATCCCGATGCAATTTCTGTGTTTCATCAACACTCGGATAGTCCACAGATTACAGATTGATACCAGATGTGCATCGGAAACTATTACTGGTCTTCCAGGGAACGATCAAAGCGTAGCCTGATTGAGACAGTACTCCCATGGAGGAAAGTGCGCATGGTGACTGTTGTATTCAATCCCGATGCATTTTCTGTGTTTCAACAACACTCGGATAGTCCACAGATTACAGATAGATACCAGATGTGCATCGGAAACTACTACTGGTTCCAGGGAACGATCAAAGCGTAGACTGTTTGCGACATTACTACCATGGAGAAAAGTGCGGATGGTGACTGTTGTATTCAATCCCGATGCAATTTCTGTGTTTCATCAACACTCTGATAGTCCACAGATTACAGAATGCCACCAGATGTGCATCGGAAACTACTACTGGTCTTCCAGGGAACGATCAAAGCCTAGACTGTTTGAGACATTACTCCCATTGAGGAAAGTGCGCATGGTGACTATTGTATTCAATCCCGTTGCAATTTCTGTGTTTCAACAACACTCTGACAGTCCACAGATTAAAGAATGCCTCCAGATGTGCATCGGAAACTACTACTGGTCTTCCTGGGAACGATCAAAGCGTAGACTGTTTGAGACATTACTCCCATGGAGGAAAGTGCGCATGGTGACTGTTGTATTCAATCCCGATGCAATTTCTGTGTTTCAACAACAGTCTGACTGTCCACAGATTAAAGAATGCCTCCAGATGTGCATCGGAAACTACTACTCGTCTTCCTAGGAACGATCAAAGCGTAGACTGTTTGAGACATTACTCCCATGGAGGAAAGGGCGCATGGTGACTGTTGTATTCAATACCTATGCAATTTCTGTGTTTTAACAACACTATGGTAGTAAACAGATCAAAGAATGCCTCTAGATGTGCATTGAAAACTACTACTGGTCTTCCAGGGAACGATAAAAGCGTAGACTGTTTGAGACATTACTCCCATGGAGGAAAGTGCGCATGGTGACTGTTGTATTCAATCCCGATGCAATTTCTGTGTTTCAAGAACACTCTGATAGTCCACAGATTACAGAATGCCTCCAGATTGTGCATCGGAAACTACTACTGGTCTTCCAGGGAACGATCAAAGCGTAGACTGTTTGAGACATTACTCCCATGGAGGAAAGTGCGCATGTTGACTGTTGTATTCATTCCCGATGCAACTTCTGTGTTTCATCAACACTCTGATAGTCCACAGATTACAGTATGGCACCAGATGTGCATCGGAAACTACTACTGGTTCAAGGGAACGCTCAAAGCGTAGACTGTTTGCGACATTACTCCCTTGGAGAAAAGTGCGGGTGGTGACTGTTGTATTCAATCCCGATGCAATTTCTGTGTTTCATCAACACTTTGAAGGTCCACAGATTACAGAATGCCTCCAGATGTGCATCGGAATCTTCTACTGGTCTTACAGGGAACGATCAAACCGTAGACTGTTTGAGACATTACTCGCATGGAGGAATGTGCGCATGGTGACTGTTGTATTCAATCCCGATGTAACTTCTGTGTTTCATCAACACTCTGATAGTCCACAGATTACTGAATGCCACCAGATGTGCATTGGAAACTACTACTTTTGTTTCAGGGAACGATCAAGGCGTAGACTGTTTGAGACATTACTCCCATGGAGGAAAGTGCGCATGGTGACTGTTGTATTCAATCCCGAAGCAATTTCTTTGTTTCATCAAGACTTTGAAGGTCCACAGATTACAGAATGCCTCCAGATGTGCATCGGAAACTACCACTGGTCTTCCAGGGAACGATCATAGCGTAGACTGTTTCAGACGTTACTCCCATGGAGGAAAGTGCGCATGGTGACTGTTGTATTCAATCCCGAAGCAATTTCTTTGTTTCATCAAGACTTTGAAGGTCCACAGATTACAGAATGCCCCCAGATGTGCATAGGAATCTTCTACTGGTCTTCCAGGGAACAATCAAAGCGGTGACTGTTTGAGAATTTACTCCAATGAAGGAAAGTGCGCACGGTGACTGTTGTATTCTATCCCGATGCAATTTCTATGTTTCATCAACATTCTGACAGTCCACAGATTACTGAATGCCTCCGGATTCTGCATCGGAAACTACTACTGGTCTTCCAGGGAACGATCAAAGCGTAGACTGTTTGAGACATTACTCCCATGGAGGAAAGTGCGCATGTTGACTGTTGTATTCATTCCCGATGCAATTTCTGTGTTTCATCAGCACTCAGTTAGTCCACACATTACAGAATACCCCCAGATGTGCATCGGAAACTACTACTAGTCTTCCTGCGAACGATCAACGCGTAGACTGTTTGAGACAATACTCCCATGGAGGAAAGTGCGAATGGTGACTATTGTATTCAATCCCGATGCAATTTCTGTGTTTCAACAACACTCTGACAGTCCACAGATTACAGAATGCCTCCAGATGTGCATCGGAAACTACTACTAGTCTTCCAGGGAACGATAAAAGCGTAGGCTGTTTGAGACATTATTCCCATGGAGGAAAGTGCGCATGGTGACTGTTGTATTCAAACCCGATGCAATTTCTGTGTTTCATCAACACTCTGATAGTCCACACATTACAGAATGCCCCCAGATGTGCATCGGAATCTGCTTTTGCTCTTCCAGGGAACGATCAAAGCGTAGACTGTTTGAGACATTACTCCCATGGAGGAAAGTGCGCATGGTGACTGTTGTATTCATTCCCGATGCAATTTCTGTGTTTCAACACTCTGATAGTCCACACATTACAGAATGCCTCCAGATGTGCATCGGAAACTACTACTTTTCTTCCAGGGAACGATCAAGACGTAGACTATTTGAGACATTACTCCCATGGAGAAAAGTGCGCATGGTGACTGTTGTATTCAATACCGATGCAATTTCTGTGTTTCATCAACACTTTGAAGATCAACAGATTACAGAATGCCTCCAGATGTGCATCGGAATCTTCTACTGGTCTTCCGGGGAGCGATCAAATCGTAGACTGTTTGAGACATTACTCCCATGGAGGAAAGTACGCAATGTGACTGTTGTATTCAATCCCGATGTAATTTTTGTGTTTCAACAACACTCTGATAGTCCACAGTTTACAGAATGCCTCCAGATGTGCATCGGAAACTACTACTGGTCTTCCAGGGAACCATCAAAGCGTAGACTGTTTGAGACATTACTCCCATGGAGGAAAGTGGGCATGGTGACTGTTGTATTCAATCCCGATGCAATTTCTGTGTTTCAACAACACTCTGACAGTCCACTGATTACAGATTGCCTCCAGATGCGCATCGGAAACTACTACTGGTCTTCCAGGGAACGATCAAAACGTAGACTGTTTGAGACATTTCCCCCATGGAGGAAAGTGCGCATGGTGACGGTTGTATTCATTCCCGATGCAATTTCTGTGTTTCATCAACACTCTGATAGTCCACAGATTAGAGAATGCCACCAGATGGGCATCGGAAACTACTACTGGTTCCAGGGAACGATCAAAGCGTACACTGTTTGCGACATTACTCCCATGGAGGAAAGTGCGCATGGTGACTGTTGTATTCAATCCCGATGCAATTTCTGTGTTTCAACAACACTCTGACAGTCCACAGATTACAGAATGCCTCCAGATGTGCATCGGAAACTACTACTAGTCTTCCAGGGAACGATAAAAGCGTAGACTGTTTGAGACATTATTCCCATGGAGGAAAGTGCGCATGGTGACTGTTGTATTCAAACCTGATGCAATTTCTGTGTTTCATCAACACTCTGATAGTCCACACTTTACAGAATGCCCCCAGATGTGCATCGGAATCTGCTTTCGCTCGTCTAGGGAAAGATCAAAGCGTAGACTGTTTGAGACATTACTCCCATGGAGGAAAGTGCGCATGGTGACTGTTGTATTCATTCCCGATGCAATTTCTGTGTTTCATCAACACTCTGATAGTCCACAGATTACAGAATGCCTAAAGATGTGCATCGGAATCTACTACATTTCTTCCAGGGAACGATCAAGTCGTAGACTATTTGAGACATTACTCCCATGGAGAAAAGTGCTCATGGTGACTGTTGTATTCAATACCGATGCAATTTCTGTGTTTCATCAACACTTTGAAGATCCACAGATTACAGAATGCCTCCAGATATGCATCGGAATCTTCTACTGGTCTTCCGGGGAACGATCAAATCGTAGACTGTTTGAGACATTACACCCATGGAGGAAAGTACGCAATGTGACTGTTGTATTCAATCCCGATGTAATATCTGTGTTTCAAAAAAACTCTGATAGTCCACAGTTTACAGAATGCCTATAGATGTGCATCGGAAACTACTACTGGTCTTCCAGGGAACGATCAAAGCGTAGACTGTTTTAAACATTACTCCCATGGAGGAAAGTGCGCATGGTAACTGTTGTATTCAATCCCGTTGCAATTTCTGTGTTTCATCAACACTTTGAAGGTCCACTGATTACAGAATGCCTCCAGATGTGCATCGTAATCTTCTACTGGTCTTCCGGAGAACGATCAAACCGTAGACTGTTTGAGACATTACTCCCTTTGAGGAAAGTGCGCATGGTGACTGTTGTATTCAATCCCGATGCAATTTCTGTGTTTCAACAACAGTCTGACAGTCCACAGATTACAGAATGCCTCCAGATGTCCATCGGAATCTTCTACTGGTCTTACAGGGAACAATCAAAGCGTAGACCGTTTGAGAATTTACTCCAATGAAGGAAAGTACGCAATGTGACTGTTGTATTCAAACCCGATGCAATATCTGTATTTCATCAACACTCTGATAGTCCACACATTACAGAATGCCCCCAGATGTGCATAGGAACCTGCTACTGCTCTTCCAGGGAACGATCTAAGCGTAGACTGTTTGAGACATTACTCCCATGGAGGAAAGTTCGCATGGTTACTGTAGTATTCAATCCCGTTGCAATTTCTGTGTTTCATCAACACTTTAAAGGTCCACAGATTACAGAATGCCTCCAGATGTGAATCGAAACTACTACTGGTCTTCCAGGGAACGATCAAAGCGTACACTGTTTGCGACATTACTCCCATTGAGAAAAGTGTGGATGGTGACTGTTGTATTCAATCCCGATGTAAAGTCTGTGTTTCAACAACACTCTGATAGTCCACAGATTACAGAATGCCTCCAGATGTGCATCGGAATCTTCTACTGGTCTTCCGGGGAACGATCAAACCGTAGACTCGTTGAGACATTACTCCCATGGAGGAAAGCACGCAATGTGACTGTTGTATTCAATCCCGATGTAACTTCTGTGTTTCAACAACACTCTGATAGTCCACAGTTTACAGAATGCCTCCAGATGTGCATCGGAAACTACTACTGGTCTTCCAGGGAACGATCAAAGCGTAGACTGTTTGAAACATTACTCCCATGGAGGAAAGTGCGCATGGTGCATGTTGTATTCAATCCCGATGTAATTTCTGTTTTTCAACAACACTCTGATAGTCCACAGGTTACAGAATGCCTCCAGATGTGCATCGGAAACTACTACTTGTCTTCCAGGGAACGATCAAAGCGTAGACTGTTTGAAACATTACTATCAAGGAGGAAAGTGCGCATGGTGACTGTTGTATTCAATCCCGTTGCAATTTCTGTGTTTCAAGAACACTCTGATAGTCCACAGATTACAGAATGCCTCCAGATGTGCATCGAAAACTACTACTGGTCTTCCAGGGAACGATCAAAGCTTAGACTGTTTGAGACATTACTCCCATGGAGGAAAGTGCGCATGGTGACTGTTGTATTCAATCCCGATGCAATTTATGTGTTTCATCAACACTCTGATAGTCAACACTTTACAGAATGAACGCAGATGTGCATCGGAAACTACTACTGGTCTTCCTGGGAACGGTCCAAGCGTAGACTGTTTGAGACATTACTCCCATGGAGGAAAGTGCGCATGGTGACTGTTGAATTGAATCCCGATGCAATTTCTGTGTTTCATCAACACTCTAATAGACCTCAAATTTCAGAATGGCACCAGATGTGCATCGGAAACTACTACTGGTCCAGGGAACGATCAAAGCGTAGACTGTTTGCGACATTACTCCCATGGAGAAAAGTGCGGATGGTGACTGTTGTATTCAATCCCGATGCAATTTCTGTGTTTCATCAACACTCTGATTGTCCACTGATTACAGAATGCCACCAGATGTGCATCGGAAACTACTACTGGTCTTCCAGGGAACGACCAAAGTGTAGACTGTTTGAGAGATTACTCCCGAGGAGGAAAGAGCGCATGGTGACTGTTGTATTCAATCTTGATGCATTTTCTGTGTCTCATCAACGCTCGGATAGTCCACAGATTACAGATTGATTCCAGATGTGCATCGGAAACTATTAGTGGTCTTCCAGGGAACAATCAAAGCGTAGACTGTTTGAGAATTTACTCCCATGGAGGAAAGTGCGCATGGTTACTGTTGTATTCAATCCCGATGCAATTTCTGTGTTTCATCAACACTTTGAAGGTCCACAGATTTCATAATGCCTCCAGATGTGCATCGGAATCTTCTATTGGTCTTACAGGGAACGATCAAATCGTAGACTGTTTGAGACATTACGCCCATGGAGGAAAGTGCGCATGGTGACTGTTGTATTCAATCCCGATGCAATTTCTGTGTTTCAACAACACTCTGATAGTAAACAGATTACAGAATGCCTCCAGATGTGCATCGGAAACTACTACTGGTCTTCCAGGAAACGATCAAAGCGTAGACTGTTTGAGACATTACTCCCATGGAGGAAAGTGCGCATGGTGACTGTTGTATTGAATCCCGATGTATTCTCTGTGTTTCAACAACACTCTTATAGTCCACAGATTACAGAATGCCTCCAGATGTATATCGGAAACTACTACTGGTCTTCCAGGGAACGATCAAAGCTTAGAGTGTTTGAGACATTACTCCCATGGAGGAAAGTGCGCATGGTGACTGTTGTATTCAATCCCGATGCAATTTCTGTGTTTCATCAACACTCTGATAGTCAACACATTATAGAATGCCCCCAGATGTGCATAGGAAACCCACTACTGCTCTTCCAGGGAACGATCAAAGCGTAGACCGTTTGAGACATTACTCCTATGGAGGAAAGTGCGCACGGTGACTGTTGTATTCATTCCCGATGCAATTTCTGTGCTTCATCAACACTCTGATAGACCACAGATTACAGAATGGCACCAGATGTGCATCGGAAACAACTACTGGTCCAGGGAACGATCAAAGCGTAGACTGTTTGCAACATTACTCCCATGGAGAAAAGTGCGGATGGTGACTGTTGTATTCAATCCCGATGCAATTTCTTTGTTTCATCAACACTCTGATTGGCCACTGATTACAGAATGCCATCAGATGTGCATCGGGAACTACTACTGGTCTTCCAGGGAACGACCAAAGTGTAGACTGTTTGAGAGATTACTCCCGAGGAGGAAAGAGCGCATGGTGACCGTTGTATTCAATCTTGATGCATTTTCTGTGTCTCAACAACACTCGGATAGTCCACAGATTTCAGATTGATTCTAGATGTGCATCGGAAACTATTAGTGGTCTTCCAGGGAACAATCAAAGCGTAGACTGTTTGAGAATTTACTCCCATGGAGGAAAGTGCGCATGGTTACTGTTGTATTCAATCCCGATGCAATTTCTGTGTTTCATCAACACTTTGATGGTCCACAGATTTCAGAATGCCTCCAGATGTACATCGGAATCTTCTATTGGTCTTACAGGGAACGATCAAAGCATAGACTGTTTGAGACATTACGCCCATGAAGGAAAGTGCGCATGGTGACTGTTGTATTCAATCCCGATGCAATTTCTGTGTTTCAACAACACTCTGATAGTAAACAGATTACAGAATGCCTCCGGATGTGCAACGGAAACTACTACTAGTCTTCCAGGAAACGATCAAAGCGTAGACTGTTTGAGACATTACTCCTATGGAGGAAAGTGCGGATGGTGGCTGTTGTATTCAATCCCGATGCAATATCTGTGTTTCATCAACACTTTGAAGGTCCACAGATTACAGAATGACTCCAGATGTGCATCGGAATCTTCTACTGGTCTTACAGGGAACGATCAAACCGTAGACAGTTTCAGACATTACTCCCGTGGAGGAATTTGCGCATGGTGACTGTTGTATTCAATACCGATGCAATTTCTGTGTTTCAACAACACTCTGACAGTCCACTGATTACAGAATACCTCCAGATGTGCATCGGAAACTACTACTGGTCTTCCAGAGAACGATCAAAGCGTAGACTGTTTGAGACATTACTCCCATGGAGGAAACTGCGCATGGTGACTGTTGTATTCAATCCCGATTCAATTTCTGTGTTTCAACAACACTCTGATAGTAAACAGATTACAGAATGCCTCCAGATGTGGATCGGAAACTACTACTGGTCTTCCAGGGAACTATCAAAGCGTAGACTGTTTGAGACATTACTCCCATGGAGGAAAGTGCGCATGGTGACTGTTGTATTCATTCCCGATGCAATTTCTGTGTTTCATCAACACTCTGATAGTGCACAGATTACAGAATGCCACCAGATGGGCATCGGAAACTACTACTGGTTCCAGGGAACGATCAAAGCATAAACTGTTTGCGACATTACTCCCATGGAGAAAAGTTCTGATTGTAACTGTTGTATTCACTCCCGTTGCAATTTCTATGTTTCATCAACACTCTGATAGTCCACACATTACAGAATGCCCCCAGATGTGCATCGGAAACTACTACTGCTCTTCCAGGGAACGATCAAAGCGTAGACTGTTTGAGACATTACTCCCATGGAGGAAAGTGCGAATGGTGACTGTTGTATTCAATCCCGATGCAATTTCTGTGTTTCAACAACACTCTGATAGTAAACAGATTACAGAATGCCTCCAGATGTGCATCGGAAACTACTACTGGTCTTCCAGGAAACGATCAAAGCGTAGACTGTTTGAGACATTACTCCTATGGAGGAATGTGCGGATGGTGGCTGTTGTATTCAATCCCGATGCAATATCTGTGTTTCATCAACACTTTGAAGGTATACAGATTACAGAATGACTCCAGATGTGCATCGGAATCTTCTACTGGTCTTACAGGGAACGATCAAACCGTAGACTGTTTGAGACATTACTCCCGTGGAGGAATTTGCGCATGGTGACTGTTGTATTCAATACCGATGCAATTTCTGTGTTTCAACAACACTCTGACAGTCCACATATTACAGAATGCCTCCAGATGTGCATCGGAAACTACTACTGGTCTTCCAGGGAACGATCAAAGCTTAGACTGTTGGAGACATTACTTCCATGGAGGAAAGTGCGCATGGTGACTGTTGTATTCAATCCCGATGCAATTTCTGTGTTTCATCAATACTCGGATAGTCCACAGATTACAGATTGATACCAGATGTGCATCGGAAACTACTACTGGTCTTCCAGGGATCGATCAAAGCGTATACTGTTTGAGACATTACTCCCATGTAGGAAAGTGCGCATGGTGACTTTGGTATTCAACCCCCATGCAATTTCTGTGTTTCATCAGCACTCTGATAGTCCACACATTACAGAATGCCCCCAGAAGGGCATCGGAAACTACTGCTGGTCGTCCAGGGAACGATCAAAGCGTAGACTGTGTGAGACACTACACCCATGGAGGAAAGTGCGCATGGTGACTGTTGTATTCATTCCCAATGCAATTTCTGTGTTTCATCAACACTCTGATAGTCCACAGATTACAGAATGCCACCAGATGTGCATCGGAAACTACTACTTTTCTTCCAGGGAACGATAAAGACGTAGACTGTTTGAGACATTACTCCCATGGAGGAAAGTGCGCATGGTGACTGTTGTATTCAATCCCGATCCAATTTCTGTGTTTCATCAACACTTTGAAGGTCCACAGATTACAGAATGCCTCCAGTTGTGCTCCGGAAACTTCTACTGGTCTTCCAGGGAACGATCAAACCGTAGACTGTTTGAGTCATTACTCCCATGGAGCAAAGTGCGCACGGTGACTGTTGCATTCAATCCCGATGTAATTTCTGTCTTTCAACAACACTCTGATAGTAAACAGACTACAGAATGCCTCCAGATGTGCATCGGAAAATACTACTGGTCTTCCAGGGAACGATCAAAGCGTAGACTGTTTGAGACATTACTCCCATGGAGGAAAGTGCGCATGGTGACTGTTGTGTTCATTCCCGATGCAATTTCTGTGTTTCATCAACACTCTGAAGTTCCACATGTTACAGAATACCTCCAGTTGTGCTTCGGAAACTACTACTGGTCTTCCAGGGAACGATCAAAGCGTAGACTGTTTCAGACATTACTCCCGTGGAGGAAAGTGCGGATGGTGAATGTTGTATTCAATCCAGATGCAATTTCTGTGTTTCATCAACATTCTGATAGACCACAGATTACAGAATGCCACCAGACGTGCATCGGAATCTACTACTGGTCTTCCAGGGAACGATCAAAGCGCAGACTGTTTGAGACATTACTCAAGTGGAGGAAAGTGCGCATTGTGACTGTTGTATTCAATCCTGATGCAATTTCTGTGTTTCATCAACACTCGGATAGTCCACAGATTACAGAATGATACCAGATGTGCATCGGAAACTACTACTGGTCTTCCAGGGAAAGATCAAAGCGTAGACGGTTTGAGACATTATTCCCGTGGAGGAAAGTGCGCATGGTGACTGATGTATTCACTCCCGATGCAATTTCTGTGTTTCATCAACACAATGAAGGTCCACAGATTACAGAATGCCTGCAGATGTGCATCGGAAACTACTACTGGTCTTCCAGGGAACGATTAAAGCGTAGACTGTTTCAGACATTACTCCCATGGAGGAAAGTGCGGATGGTGAATGTTGTATTCAATCCAGATGCAATTTCTGTGTTTCATCAACACTCTGAAGGCCACATATTACAGAATGCTATCAGATGTGCTTTGGAAACTATTACTGGTCTTCCAGGGAACCATCAAAGCGTAGACAGTTTGAGACATTACTTCCATGCAGAAAAGTCCGTTGGTTCCTGTTGTATAAAATCCAGAAACGATTTCTGTGTTTCATCAACACTCTGAAGGTTCACATGTTACAGAATACCTCCAGTTGTGCTTCGGAAACTACTACTGGTCTTCCAGGGAACGATCAAAGCGTAGACTGTATGAGACATTACTCCCATGGAGGAAAGTGCGGTTGTTGACTGTTGTATTCAATCCAGATGCAATTTCTGTGTTTCATCAACACTCTGATAGTCGACAGATTTCAGATTGCCTCCTGATGTACATCGGAAACTACTACTGGTCTTCCTGGGAACGATCAATGACCGACTGTTTGAGACATTACTCCCATGGCGGAAAGTGCGTATGGTGACTGAAGTATTCAATGCCGATGCAGTTTCTGTGTTTCATCAACACTTTGAAGGTCCATAGATTACAGAATGCCTCCAGATGTGCATCGGAAACTACTACTGGTCTTCCAGGGAACGATCAAAGCGTAGACTGTTTGAGACATTACTCCCATGGAGGGAAGTGCGCATGGTGACTGTTGTATTCAATCCCGATGCAATTTCTGTGTATCATCAACACTCTGATAGTCCACTTATTACAGAATGCCCCCAGATGTGCATCGGAAACTACTACTGGCCTTCCAGGGAACGATCAAAGCGTACACTGCTTGAGAGATTACTCCCATGGAGGTAAGTGCGCATGGTGTCTGTTCTATTCATTCCCGATGCAATTTCTGTGTTTCATCAACACTCTGATAGTCCACAGATTACAGAATGCCACCAGATGTGCATCGGAAACTACTACAGGTCTTCCAGGGAACGATCAAATCGTAGACTGTTTGAGACATTACTCCCGTGGAGGAAAGTGCGCAAGGTGACTGTTGTATTCAATCCCGATGCAATCTCTGTGTTTCATCAATACTCTGATAGACCACAGATTACAGATTGATACCAGATGCACATCGGAAACTACTACTGGTCTTCCAGGGAACGATCAAAGCTTAGACTGTTTGAGACATTACTCCCATGGAGGAAAGTGCGCATGGTGACTGTTGTATTCAATCCCGATGCAATTTCTGTGTTTCATCAACACTCTGATAGTCAACACATTATAGAATGCCCCCAGATGTGCATAGGAAACCCACTACTGCTCTTCCAGGGAACGATCAAAGCGTAGACCGTTTGAGACATTACTCCTATGGAGGAAAGTGCGCACGGTGACTGTTGTATTCATTCCCGATGCAATTTCTGTGCTTCATCAACACTCTGATAGACCACAGATTACAGAATGGCACCAGATGTGCATCGGAAACTACTACTGGTCCAGGGAACGATCAAAGCGTAGACTGTTTGCAACATTACTCCCATGGAGAAAAGTGCGGATGGTGACTGTTGTATTCAATCCCGATGCAATTTCTGTGTTTCATCAACACTCTGATTGGCCACTGATTACAGAATGCCACCAGATGTGCATCGGGAACTACTACTGGTCTTCCAGGGAACGACCAAAGTGTAGACTGTTTGAGAGATTACTCCCGAGGAGGAAAGAGCGCATGGTGACTGTTGTATTCAATCTTGATGCATTTTCTGTGTCTCAACAACACTCGGATAGTCCACAGATTACAGATTGATTCTAGATGTGCATCGGAAACTATTAGTGGTTTTCCAGGGAACAATCAAAGCGTAGACTGTTTGAGAATTTACTCCCATGGAGGAAAGTGCGCATGGTTACTGTTGTATTCAATCCCGATGCAATTTCTGTGTTTCATCAACACTTTGATGGTCCACAGATTTCAGAATGCCTCCAGATGTACATCGGAATCTTCTATTGGTCTTACAGGGAACGATCAAAGCATAGACTGTTTGAGACATTACGCCCATGGAGGAAAGTGCGCATGGTGACTGTTGTATTCAATCCCGATGCAATTTCTGTGTTTCAACAACACTCTGATAGTAAACAGATTACAGAATGCCTCCAGATGTGCATCGGAAACTACTACTAGTCTTCCAGGAAACGATCAAAGCGTAGACTGTTTGAGACATTACTCCTATGGAGGAAAGTGCGGATGGTGGCTGTTCTATTCAATCCCGATGCAATATCTGTGTTTCATCAACACTTTGAAGGTCCACAGATTACAGAATGACTCCAGATGTGCATCGGAATCTTCTACTGGTCTTACAGGGAACGATCAAACCGTAGGCAGTTTGAGACATTACTCCCGTGGAGGAATTTGCGCATGGTGACTGTTGTATTCAATACCGATGCAATTTCTGTGTTTCAACAACACTCTGACAGTCCACTGATTACAGAATACCTCCAGATGTGCATCGGAAACTACTACTGGTCTTCCAGAGAACGATCAAAGCGTAGACTGTTTGAGACATTACTCCCATGGAGGAAATTGCGCATGGTGACAGTTGTATTCAATCCCGATGCAATTTCTGTGTTTCAACAACACTCTGATAGTAAACAGATTACAGAATGCCTCCAGATGTGGATCGGAAACTACTACTGGTCTTCCAGGGAACTATCAAAGCGTAGACTGTTTGAGACATTACTCCCATGGAGGAAAGTGCGCATGGTGACTGTTGTATTCATTCCCGATGCAATTTCTGTGTTTCATCAACACTCTGATAGTGCACAGATTACAGAATGCCACCAGATGGGCATCGAAAACTACTACTGGTTCCAGGGAACGATCAAAGCATACACTGTTTGCGACATTACTCCCATGGAGAAAAGTTCTGATGGTAACTGTTCTATTCACTCCCGTTGCAATTTCTATGTTTCATCAACACTCTGATAGTCCACACATTACAGAATGCCCCCAGATGTGCATCGGAAACTACTACTGCTCTTCCAGGGAACGATCAAAGCGTAGACTGTTTGAGACATTACTCCCATGGAGGAAAGTGCGAATGGTGACTGTTGTATTCAATCCCGATGCAATTTCTGTGTTTCAACAACACTCTGATAGTCAACACATTACAGAATGCCCCAGATGTGCATCGGAAACTACTACTGGTCTTCCAGGGAACGATCAAAGCTTAGACTGTTTGAGACATTACTCCCATGGAGGAAAGTGCGCATGGTGACTGTTGTATTCAATCCCGATGCAATTTCTGTGTTTCATCAATACTCGGATAGTCCACAGATTACAGATTGATACCAGATGTGCATCGGAAACTACTACTGGTCTTCCAGGGATCGATCAAAGCGTATACTGTTTGAGACATTACTCCCATGTAGGAAAGTGCGCATGGTGACTTTGGTATTCAACCCCCATGCAATTTCTGTGTTTCATCAGCACTCTGATAGTCCACACATTACAGAATGCCCCCAGAAGGGCATCGGAAACTACTACTGGTCGTCCAGGGAACGATCAAAGCGTAGACTGTGTGAGACACTACACCCATGGAGGAAAGTGCGCATGGTGACTGTTGTATTCATTCCCAATGCAATTTCTGTGTTTCATCAACACTCTGATAGTCCACAGATTACAGAATGCCACCAGATGTGCATCGGAAACTACTACTTTTCTTCCAGGGAACGATAAAGACGTAGACTGTTTGAGACATTACTCTTATGGAGGAAAGTGCGCATGGTGACTGTTGTATTCAATCCCGATCCAATTTCTGTGTTTCATCAACACTTTGAAGGTCCACAGATTACAGAATGCCTCCAGATGTGCTCCGGAAACTTCTACTGGTCTTCCAGGGAACGATCAAACCGTAGACTGTTTGAGTCATTACTCCCATGGAGCAAAGTGCGCACGGTGACTGTTGCATTCAATCCCGATGTAATTTCTGTCTTTCAACAACACTCTGATAGTAAACAGACTACAGAATGCCTCCAGATGTGCATCGGAAAATACTACTGGTCTTCCAGGGAACGATCAAAGCGTAGACTGTTTGAGACATTACTCCCATGGAGGAAAGTGCGCATGGTGCCTGTTGTATTCATTCCCGATGCAATTTCTGTGTTTCATCAACACTCTGAAGTTCCACATGTTACAGAATACCTCCAGTTGTGCTTCGGAAACTACTACTGGTCTTCCAGGGAACGATCAAAGCGTAGACTGTTTCAGACATTACTCCCGTGGAGGAAAGTGCGGATGGTGAATGTTGTATTCAATCCAGATGCAATTTCTGTGTTTCATCAACACTCTGATAGACCACAGATTACAGAATGCCACCAGACGTGCATCGGAATCTACTACTGGTCTTCCAGGGAACGATCAAAGCGCAGACTGTTTGAGACATTACTCAAGTGCAGGAAAGTGCGCATTGTGACTGTTGTATTCAATCCTGATGCAATTTCTGTGTTTCATCAACACTCGGATAGTCCACAGATTACAGAATGATACCAGATGTGCATCGGAAACTACTACTGGTCTTCCAGGGAAAGATCAAAGCGTAGACGGTTTGAGACATTATTCCCGTGGAGGAAAGTGCGCATGGTGACTGATGTATTCACTCCCGATGCAATTTCTGTGTTTCATCAACACAATGAAGGTCCACAGATTACAGAATGCCTGCAGATGTGCACCGGAAACTACTACTGGTCTTCCAGGGAACGATTAAAGCGTAGACTGTTTCAGACATTACTCCCATGGAGGAAAGTGCGGATGGTGAATGTCGTATTCAATCCAGATGCAATTTCTGTGTTTCATCAACACTCTGAAGGCCACATATTACAGAATGCTATCAGATGTGCTTTGGAAACTATTACTGGTCTTCCAGGGAACCATCAAAGCGTAGACAGTTTGAGACATTACTTCCATGCAGAAAAGTCCGCATGGTTCCTGTTGTATAAAATCCAGAAACAATTTCTGTGTTTCATCAACACTCTGAAGGTTCACATGTTACAGAATACCTCCAGTTGTGCTTCGGAAACTACTACTGGTCTTCCAGGGAACGATCAAAGCGTAGACTGTATGAGACATTACTCCCATGGAGGAAAGTGCGGTTGTTGACTGTTGTATTCAATCCAGATGCAATTTCTGTGTTTCATCAACACTCTGATAGTCGACAGATTTCAGATTGCCTCCTGATGTGCATCGGAAACTACTACTGGTCTTCCTGGGAACGATCAATGACCGACTGTTTGAGACATTACTCCCATGGAGGAAAGTGCGTATGGTGACTGAAGTATTCAATCCCGATGCAGTTTCTGTGTTTCATCAACACTTTGAAGGTCCACAGATTACAGAATGCCTCCAGATGTGCATCGGAAACTACTACTGGTCTTCCAGGGAACGATCAAAGCGTAGAGTGTTTGAGACATTACTCCCATGGAGGGAAGCGCGCATGGTGACTGTTGTATTCAATCCCGATGCAATTTCTGTGTATCATCATCACTCTGATAGTCCACTTATTACAGAATGCCCCCAGATGTGCATCGGAAACTACTACTGGCCTTCCAGGGAACGATCAAAGCGTACACTGCTTGAGAGATTACTCCCATGGAGGTAAGTGCGCATGGTGTCTGTTCTATTCATTCCCGATGCAATTTCTGTGTTTCATCAACACTCTGATAGTCCACAGATTACAGAATGCCACCAGATGTGCATCGGAAACTACTACTGGTCTTCCAGGGAACGATCAAATCGTAGACTGTTTGAGACATTACTCCCGTGGAGGAAAGTGCGCAAGGTGACTGTTGTATTCAATCCCGATGCAATTTCTGTGTTTCATCAATACTCTGATAGACCACAGATTACAGATTGATACCAGATGCACATCGGAAACTACTACTGGTCTTCCAGGGATCGATCAAAGCGTAGACTGTTTGAGACATTACTCCCATGGAGGAAAGTGCGCATGGTGACTGTTGTATTCATTCCCAATGCAATTTCTGTGTTTCATCAACACTCTGATAGTCCACAGATTACAGAATGCCACCAGATGTGCATCGGAAACTACTACATTTCTTCCAGGGAACGATAAAGTCGTAGACTGTTTGAGACATTACTCCCATGGAGGAAAGTGCGCATGGTGACTGTTGTATTCAATCCCGATCCAATATCTGTGTTTCATCAACACTTTGAAGGTCCACAGATTACAGAATGCCTCCAGATGTGCCCGGGATCTTCTACTGGTCTTCCAGGGAACGATCAAACCGTAGACTGTTTGAGTCATTACTCCCATGGAGCAATGTGCGCACGGTGACTGTTGCATTCAATCCCGATGTAATTTCTGTATTTCAACAACACTCTGATAGAAAAACAGATTACAGAATGCCTCCAGATGTGCATCGGAAAATACTACTGGTCTTCCAGGGAACGATCAAAGCGTAGACTGTTTGAGACATTACTCCCATGGAGGAAAGTGCGCATGGTGACTGTTGTATTCATTCCCGATGCAATTTCTGTGTTTCATCAACACTCTGAAGGTCCACATGTTACAGAATACCTCCAGTTGTGCTTCGGAAACTACTACTGGTCTTCCAGGGAACGATCAAAGCGTAGACTGTTTGAGACATTACTCCCATGGAGGAAAGTGCGCGTGGTGACTGTTGTATTCATTCCCGATGCAATTTCTGTGTTTCATCAACACTCTGAATGTCCACATGTTACAGAATACCTCCAGTTGTGCTTCGGAAACTACTACTGGTCTTCCAGGGAACGATCAAAGCGTAGACTGTTTCAGACATTACTCCCATGGAGAAAAGTGCGGTTGTTGACTGTTGTATTCAATCCAGACGCAATTTCTGTGTTTCATCAACACTCTGATAGACCACAGATTACAGAATGCCACCAGATGTGCATCGGAAACTACTACTGGTCTTCCAGGGAACGATCAAAGCGTAGACTGTTTGAGACATTACTCAAGTGGAGGAAAGTGCGCATTGTGACTGTTGTATTCAATCCCGATGCAATTTCTGTGTTTCATTAACACAATGAAGGTCCACAGATTACAGAATGCCTGCAGATGTGCATCGGAAATTACTACTGGTCTTCCAGGGAACGATCAACGCGTAGACTGTATCAGACATTACTCCCATGGAGGAAAGTGCGGATGGTGAATGTTGTATTCAATCCAGATGCAATTTCTGTGTTTCATCAACACTCTGAAGGCCACATATTACAGAATGCTATCAGATGTACTTTGGAAAATATTACTGGTCTTCCAGGGAACCATCAAAGCGTAGACAGTTTGAGACATTACTCCCATGCAGAAAAGTAAGCATGGTTCCTGTTGTATAAAATCCAGAAACGATTTCTGTGTTTCATCAACACCCTGAAGGTTCACATGTTACAGAATACCTCCAGTTGTGCTTCGGAAACTACTACTGGTCTTCCAGGGAACGATCAAAGCGTAGACTGTATGAGACATTACTCCCATGGAGGAAAGTGCGGTTGTTGACTGTTGTATTCAATCCAGATGCAATTTCTGTGTTTCATCAACACTTTGAAGGTCCACAGATTACAGAATGCCTCCAGATGTGCATCGGAAACTACTACTGGTCTTCCAGGGAACGATCAAAGCGTAGACTGTTTGAGACATTACTCCCATGGAGGGAAGCGCGCATGGTGACTGTTGTATTCAATCCCGATGCAATTTCTGTGTATCATCAACACTCTGATAGTCCACTTATTACAGAATGCCCCCAGATGTGCATCGGAAAGTACTACTGGCCTTCCAGGGAACGATCAAAGCGTACACTGCTTGAGAGATTACTCCCATGGAGGTAAGTGCGCATGGTGTCTGTTCTATTCATTCCCGATGCAATTTCTGTGTTTCATCAACACTCTGATAGTCCACAGATTACAGAATGCCACCAGATGTGCATCGGAAACTACTACTGGTCTTCCAGGGAACGATCAAATCGTAGACTGTTTGAGACATTACTCCCGTGGAGGAAAGTGCGCAAGGTGACTGTTGTATTCAATCCCGATGCAATTTCTGTGTTTCATCAATACTCTGATAGACCACAGATTACAGATTGATACCAGATGCACATCGGAAACTACTACTGGTCTTCCAGGGATCGATCAAAGCGTAGACTGTTTGAGACATTACTCCCATGGAGGAAAGTGCGCATGGTGACTGTTGTATTCATTCCCAATGCAATTTCTGTGTTTCATCAACACTCTGATAGTCCACAGATTACAGAATGCCACCAGATGTGCATCGGAAACTACTACATTTCTTCCAGGGAACGATAAAGTCGTAGACTGTTTGAGACATTACTCCCATGGAGGAAAGTGCGCATGGTGACTGTTGTATTCAATCCCGATCCAATATCTGTGTTTCATCAACACTTTGAAGGTCCACAGATTACAGAATGCCTCCAGATGTGCCCGGGATCTTCTACTGGTCTTCCAGGGAACGATCAAACCGTAGACTGTTTGAGTCATTACTCCCATGGAGCAATGTGCGCACGGTGACTGTTGCATTCAATCCCGATGTAATTTCTGTATTTCAACAACACTCTGATAGAAAAACAGATTACAGAATGCCTCCAGATGTGCATCGGAAAATACTACTGGTCTTCCAGGGAACGATCAAAGCGTAGACTGTTTGAGACATTACTCCCATGGAGGAAAGTGCGCATGGTGACTGTTGTATTCATTCCCGATGCAATTTCTGTGTTTCATCAACACTCTGAAGGTCCACATGTTACAGAATACCTCCAGTTGTGCTTCGGAAACTACTACTGGTCTTCCAGGGAACGATCAAAGCGTAGACTGTTTGAGACATTACTCCCATGGAGGAAAGTGCGCGTGGTGACTGTTGTATTCATTCCCGATGCAATTTCTGTGTTTCATCAACACTCTGAATGTCCACATGTTACAGAATACCTCCAGTTGTGCTTCGGAAACTACTACTGGTCTTCCAGGGAACGATCAAAGCGTAGACTGTTTCAGACATTACTCCCATGGAGAAAATTGCGGTTGTTGACTGTTGTATTCAATCCAGACGCAATTTCTGTGTTTCATCAACACTCTGATAGACCACAGATTACAGAATGCCACCAGATGTGCATCGGAAACTACTACTGGTCTTCCAGGGAACGATCAAAGCGTAGACTGTTTGAGACATTACTCAAGTGGAGGAAAGTGCGCATTGTGACTGTTGTATTCAATCCCGATGCAATTTCTGTGTTTCATCAACACTCGGATAGTCCACAGATTACAGAATGATACCAGATGTGCATCGGAAACTACTACTGGTATTCCAGGGAAAGATCAAAGCGTAGACTGTTTGAGACATTACTCCCGTGGAGGAAAGTGCGCATGGCGACTGATGTATTCACTCCCTATGCAATTTCTGTGTTTCATTAACACAATGAAGGTCCACAGATTACAGAATGCCTGCAGATGTGCATCGGAAATTACTACTGGTCTTCCAGGGAACGATCAACGCGTAGACTGTTTCAGACATTACTCCCATGGAGGAAAGTGCGGATGGTGAATGTTGTATTCAATCCAGATGCAATTTCTGTGTTTCATCAACACTCTGAAGGCCACATATTACAGAATGCTATCAGATGTACTTTGGAAAATATTACTGGTCTTCCAGGGAACCATCAAAGCGTAGACAGTTTGAGACATTACTCCCATGCAGAAAAGTCCGCATGGTTCCTGTTGTATAAAATCCAGAAACGATTTCTGTGTTTCATCAACACCCTGAAGGTTCACATGTTACAGAATACCTCCAGTTGTGCTTCGGAAACTACTACTGGTCTTCCAGGGAACGATCAAAGCGTAGACTGTATGAGACATTACTCCCATGGAGGAAAGTGCGGTTGTTGACTGTTGTATTCAATCCAGATGCAATTTCTGTGTTTCATCAACACTCTGATAGTCGACAGATTTCAGATTGCCTCCAGATGTGCATCGGAAACTACTACTGGTCTTCCTGGGAACGATCAATGACCGACTGCTTGAGACATTACTCCCATGGAGGAAAGTGCGCATGGTGACTGATGTATTCAATCCCGATGCAGTTTCTGTGTTTCATCAACACTTTGAAGGTCCACAGATTACAGAATGCCTCCAGATGTGCATCGGAAACTACTACTGGTCTTCCAGTTAACGATCAAAGCGTAGACTGTTTGAGACATTACTCCCATGGAGGGAAGTGCGCATTGTGACTGTTGTATTAAATCCCGATGCAATTTCTGTGTTTCATAAACACTCTGATAGTCCACTCATTACAGAATGCCCCCAGATGTGCATCGGAAACTACTACTGGTCTTCCAGGGAACGATCAAAGCGTACACTGCTTGAGAGATTACTCCCATGGAGGAAAGTACGCATGGTGACTGTTGTATTCAATCCCGATGCAATTTCTGTGTTTCATCAACACTCTGATAGTCCACAGGTTACAGAATGCCCCCAGATGTGCATCGGAAACTACTACTGGTCTTCCACAGAACGATCAAAGCGTAGACTGTTTGAGATATTACTCCCATGGAGGAAAGTGCGCATGGTGACTGTTGTATTCATTCCCTATGCAATATCTGTGTTTCATCAACACTCTGGTAGTCCACAGATTACTGAATGCCACCAGATGTGCATTGGAAGCTACTACTTTTGTTCCAGGGAACGATCAAGGCGTAGACTGTTTGAGACATTACTCCCATGGAGGAAAGGGCGCATGGTGACTGTTGTATTCAATCCCGATGCTATTTCTGTGTTTCATCAACACTTTGAAGGTCCACAGATTACAGAATGCTTCCAGATGTGCATCGGAATCTTCTACTGGTGTTCCAGGGAACGATCAAACCGTAGACTGTTTGAGACTTTACTCCCATGGAGGAAAGTGCGCATGGTGACTGTTGTATTCAATCCCGATGTAATTTCTGTGTTTCAACAACACTCTGATAGTCCATAGATTACAGAATGCTTCCAGATGTGCATCGGAAACTACTACTGGTCTTCCAGGGAGCGATCAAAGCGTAGACTGTTTGAGACATTACTCCCATGGAGGAAAGTGCGCATGGTGACTGTTGTATTCAATCCCGATGCAATTTCTGTGTTTGATCAACACTCTGATAGTCAACACATTACACAATGCCCCCAGATGTGCATCGGAAACTACTACTGGTCTTCCAGGGAACGATCAAAGCGTAGACTGTTTGAGACATTACTCCCATGAAGGAAAGTGCGCATGGTGACTGTTGTATTCATTCCCTGTGCAATTTCTGTGTTTCATCAACACTCTGATAGCCCACAGATTACAGAATGCCACCAGATGTGCATCGGAAACTACTTCTGGTCTTCCTGGGAACGATCAAAGCGTAGACTGTTAGAGTCATTACTCTCATGGAGGAAAGTGCGCATGGTTACTGTTGTAT
Source organism: Schistocerca gregaria (assembly GCF_023897955.1). Classification (NCBI taxonomy): domain Eukaryota; kingdom Metazoa; phylum Arthropoda; class Insecta; order Orthoptera; family Acrididae; genus Schistocerca; species Schistocerca gregaria. The sequence goes on from NC_064927.1 coordinate 783,607, forward strand.
TAAATCGCGATGCAATTTCTGTGTTTCAACAACACTCTCATAGTCCACCGATTACAGAATGCCTCCAGATGTGCATCGGAAACTACTACTTTTCTACCAGGGATCGACCAAGGCGTAGACTGTTTGAGACATTACTCCCATGGGGGAAAGTGCGCATGGTGACTGTTGTATTCAATCCCGATGCAATTTCTGTGTTTCATCAACACTTTGAAGGTCCACAGATTACAGAATGCCTCCAGATGTGCATCGGAAACTTCTACTGGTATTCCGGGGAACGATCTAACCGTAGACTGTTTGAGACACTGCTCCAATGGAGGAAAGTATGCATTGTGACTGTTGTATTCAATCCCGATGTAATTTCTGTGTTTCAACAACACTCTGATAGTCCACAGATTACAGAATGCCTCCAGATGTGCATCGGAAGCTACTACTGGTCTTCCAGGGAACGATCAACGCGTAGACTGTGATTCTTGAGTTTCTCCCGGCGTATTTGATAATCAAAATATCCCTCCGCCGTCCGCGCCCCGCGCCACGGTCTCGCGGTGGAACAGATTGCGACGGCGTCTGAGATGTCGTCGGTGTGATGGCTCTGTCCGCCGTGGTCGTCACAACTATGCGTTTGCTCGATTTGCTCTTTAATATCCCAATCGCTGGTTCCCAAGCCTTGCTGAGATTATAGCCACAGTCACGGTTTATGAGGTCGTAATTGGTGCGAATTTCGATGGCCTCTCTAACAACGCTGTCCCAGTATCTCGACGTCTGTACCAGAATCCTCGTGCGGTCATACTCCATAGCGTGATTTTCCGACATACAATGTTCAGCGACCGCCGACTTGCTCGGATACATTAGTCGAGTGTGCCTCTGGTGTTCACGGCTTCGATCCTCGACAGTACGCATCGTCTGACCAATATACGACTTGCCACATTGACACGGAATCTGGTACACGCGAGCCTTCCTCAAACCGAGGTCATCTTTGGCGCTCCCGACCTGTACACGAGTTTTATTCGGAGGACAAAACACAGTTCTGACACGGTGTTTCTTCAGAATGCGGGCGATTTTCCCTGAGAGTGCGCCTGTGTATGGAATAAATGCAGTGCCTATCTCCTCCCTCGTGACTTCATCCATATCAACAGGTTGTGCTGCAGTGGTTGGGCGGAGAGCACGTTGGATCTGCCACTCTGCGTACCCATTCTTTCGAAACACAGTTCTCAGATGTTCCAATTCCTGGGGTAGACTGTCTGTGTCAGAGATAGTGCGCGCCCTATGTACTAGAGTTTTAAGTACCCCATTCCTCTGTGAAGGGTGGTGGCAGCTGTCTGCGTGTAAATACAGATCAGTGTGTGTTGTCTTTCGATACACCCCATGACCTAGGGTGCTTTCAGCCCTTCTCCTGAGCAAGACGTCAAGGAAAGGTTATTTACCATCCTTTTCAGTCTCCATAGTGAATTTGATGTTGGGGTTTATGGAGTATAGATGTGTAAGGAAGTCAAGGAGTTTATCCATACCATGTGGCCATATGACGAACGTGTCGTCCACGTAACGGAAAAAGCAAGTAGGTTTCCATTCGGATGACGACAGGGCTTCCTCCTCGAAGTTCTCCATGTACAAATTCACCACCACCGGTGAGAGTGGGCTACCCATGGCGACTCCCTCCGTTTGTTCGTAGTATTCTCCATTAAAAAGAAAATACGTGGAAGTCAAGACCTGCCTAAAAAGTTCAGTGGTATTCTCGTCAAACCTCTGACCAATCAACTCTAGCGACTCTCGCAGGGGTACCCTCGTAAACAAGTAAACGACGTCAAAACTCACCATGATATCTGACTCATCCAACCTGAAGCTATCAAGGCGTTTAACAAAATCCACGGAATTACGGATGTGATGAGGGCATTTACCCACATAAGGACTTAATATTCCCGTCAGGTATTTGGCCAACAAATATGTACGTGCCCTGATGTTGCTGACAATGGGGCGTAATGGTACCCCCTCTTTGTGAACCTTCGGGAGTCCATATAGTCTAGGCGGTACCGGACCTTGGGGTAACAATTTCTTAGCGTCACCCTCCGGTAAATCTGCGTCCTTGAGAAGAACATGATACACCTTTACGGGGAGGAGATGTATCGCAGCATGAAGAAATTTGAAAAGTTGCGCCACCGTAGATGTCGTTTGCTAAGTACTCTTGCCTTTCTAAAGAGATGTCGTTCCGAGAATGTTGTTCCAAATTTTGCTAAGGTTATGCATCACATCGATTCTGCAGCAGCTAAGAGAATCAAGAATTGAGCCAGCCTCGCATTGGTACGTGAGAGAGTGCAATTCACCCGCCGGACCCTTGAGTTTATCTCACAGGAATTACTCAAGTTACATTTGCAACTGGCTACTAAGTTCACTTCTTTTTCTTGGGATTGGATTGATGGTGTCACCTGGGTGTCAGCTGATTCCGCCCATAAGAAGGCTACGGGACGTCAAACAGCTAAGTTCTCACGTCTCCTGGACAAACCATCTCTGCAGGTTCCGTGCAAGACTGTCATCAATTTGAGTGGCATGGTGTTGAATGATGATGCGATCTCGGTTTTGCAGAAAGGTCTCAACTTCGCTCCCACCCCCAAGTTCACTCCGGTCGCAGAAGCTGTTAGTGCTGTTGAACAGGTTGCAGCTCGACTTCCGCCAGAATCAGCCGAGGAAATACGTCGTGAAACTTGTCGTGCGTTGACGAAATCCAAGCCGATGAAGTCAAATATCAGCAGTAAAGAGAGGGCGGCCATTCGTGATCTAAGTGAACGCTCTGAAATTGTTGTCTTACCGGCTGACAAAGGCAATGCTACAGTTGTTGTCTCCGGTAAGGACTACACTGATAAGATGCAGAGCCTGCTAAATGACGATTCCTACCGGAAGATCAGCGTTGACCCTACAAAGAAGGTGGAGAACAAGACGAGGGTTCTTCTCAAGGACGCAGATTTACCGGAGGGTGACGCTAAGAAATTGTTACCCCAAGCTCCGGTACCGCCTAGACTATATGGACTCCCGAAGGTTCACAAAGAGGGGGTACCATTACGCCCCATTGTCAGCAACATCAGGGCACGTACATATTTGTTGGCCAAATACCTGACGGGAATATTAAGTCCTTATGTGGGTAAATGCCCTCATCACATCCGTAATTCCGTGGATTTTGTTAAACGCCTTGATAGCTTCAGGTTGGATGAGTCAGATATCATGGTGAGTTTTGACGTCGTTTACTTGTTTACGAGGGTACCCCTGCGAGAGTCGCTAGAGTTGATTGGTCAGAGGTTTGACGAGAATACCACTGAACTTTTTAGGCAGGTCTTGACTTCCACGTATTTTCTTTTTAATGGAGAATACTACGAACAAACGGAGGGAGTCGCCATGGGTAGCCCACTCTCACCGGTGGTGGCGAATTTTTACATGGAGAACTTCGAGGAGGAAGCCCTGTCGTCATCCGAATGGAAACCTACTTGCTTTTTCCGTTACGTGGACGACACGTTCGTCATCTGGCCACATGGTATGGACAAATTCCTTGACTTCCTTACACATCTAAACTCCATACACCCCAACATCAAATTCACTATGGAGACTGAAAAGGATGGTAAATTACCTTTCCTTGACGTCTTGCTCAGGAGAAGGGCTGACGGCACCCTAGGTTATGGGGTGTATCGAAAGACAACACACACTGATCTGTATTTACACGCAGACAGCTGCCACCACCCTTCACAGAGGAATGGGGTACTTAAAACTCTAGTACATAGGGCGCGCACTATCTCTGACACAGACAGTCTACCCCAGGAATTGGAACATCTGAGAACTGTGTTTCGAAAAAATGGGTACTCAGAGTGGCAGATCCAACGTGCTCTCCGCCCAACCACTGCAGCACAACCTGTTGATATGGATGAAGTCACGAGGGAGGAGGTAGGCACTGCATTTATTCCATACACAGGCGCACTCTCGGGGAAAATCGCCCGCATTCCGAATAAAACTCGTGCACTGGTGGGGAGCGCCAAAGATGACCTCGGTTTGAGGAAGGCTGGCGTGTACCAGATTCCGTGTCAATGTGGCAAGTCGTATATTGGTCAGACGATGCGTACTGTCGAGGATCGATGCAGTGAACACCAGAGGCACACTCGACTAATGTATCCGAGCAAGTCGGCGGTCGCTGAACATTGTTTGTCGGAAAATCACGCTATGGAGTATGACCGCACGAGGATTCTGGTACAGACGTCGAGATACTGGGACAGCGTTGCTAGAGAGGCCATCGAAATTCGCACCAATTACGACCTCATAAACCGTGACTGTGGCTATAATCTTAGCAAGGCTTGGGAACCAGCAATTGGGATAATAAAGAGTAAATCGAGGAAACGCATTGTTGTGACAACCACGGCGGACAGAGCCATCACACCGACGACATCTCAGACGCCGTCGCAATCTGTTCCACCGCGAGACCGTGGCGCGGGGCGCGGACGACCGAGGGAGCGCGCCGCGGGCGGAGGGTATTTAAATCGGCCGCCGCCGCGACCGAACCCAATTCCCCCTGAGCAGCCATAGAGTACGGATCTCCGTGCCGGCACGTTCACAGGAGCTCAGTCCGTCAGTTCACCTGATGATGGCGACATGTTTGATCGCCGAAATATTGTGCCCGTTGGACACTGTAGACCGGCAGTGCACCCGTGGATATTAAAACGCGTAGACTGTTTGAGACATTACTCCCATGGAGGAAAGTGCGCATGGTGACTGTTGTAATCAATCCCGATGCAATTTCTGTGTTTCATCAACGCTCTGATAGTCCACAGATTACAGAATGCCCCCAGATGTGCATCGGAAACTACTACTGGTCTTCCACGGAACGATCAAAGCGTAGACTGTTTGAGATATTACTCCCATGGAGGAAAGTGCGCATGGTGAATGTTGTATTCATTCCAGATGCAATTTCTGTGTTTCATCAACACTCTGATAGTCCACAGATTACTGAATGCCACCAGATGTGCATTGGAAACTACTACTTTTGTTCCAGGGAACGACCAAGGCGTATACTGTTTGAGACATTACTCCCATGGAGGAAAGTGCGCATGGTGACTGTTGTATTCAATCCCGATGCAATTTCTGTGTTTCATCAACACTTTGAAGGTCCACAGATTACAGAATACCTCCAGATGTGTATCGGAATCTTCTACTGGTCTTACTGGGAACGATCAAACCGTAGACTGTTTGAGACATTACTCACATGGAGGAAAGTGCGCATGGTGACTGTTGTATTCAATCCCGATGCAATTTCTGTGTTTCAACAACACTCTGATAGTCAACACATTACAGAATGCCCCAGATGTGCATCGGAAACTACTACAGGTCTTCCAGGGAACGATCAAAGCGTAGACTGTTTGAGACATTACTCACATGGAGGAAAGTGCGCATGGTGACTGTCCTATTCATTCCCGATGCAATTACTGTGTTTCATCAACACTCTGACAGTCCACAGATTACAGAATGCTACCAGATGTGCATCGGGAACTACTACTGGTTCCAGGGAACGATCAAAGCGTAGACTGTTTGCGACATTACTCCCATGGAGAAAAGTGCGGACGGTGACTGTTGTATTCAATCCCATGCAATTTCTCTGTTTCATCAACACTCTGATAGTCCACTGATTACAGAATGCCACCAGATGTGCATCGGAAACTACGACTGGTCTTCCAGGGAACGATCAAAGCGTAGACTGTTTGTGACATTACTCCCTAGGAGGAAAGTGCGCATGGTGACTGTTGTATTCAATCCCGATGCAATTTCTGTGTTTTTTAAACACTCGGATAGTCCACAGATTACAGATTGATACCAGATGTGCATCGGAAACCTTTACTGGTCTTCCAGGGAACGATCGAAGCGTAGACTGTTTGAGACATTACTCCCATGGAAGAAAGTGCGCATGGTGACTGTTGTATTCATTCCCATTGCAATTTCTGTGTTCCATCAAAACTCTGATAGTCCACAGATTACAGAATGCCACCAGATGTGCATCGGGAACTACTACAGGTTCCAGGGAACGATCAAAGCGTAGACTAATTGCGACATTACTCCCATGGAGAAAAGTGCGGACGGTGACTGTTGTATTCAATCCCGATGCAATTTCTGTGTTTCATCAACACTTTGAAGGTCCACAGATTACAGAATACCTCCAGATGTGTATCGGAATCTTCTACTGGTCTTACTGGGAACGATCAAACCGTAGACTGTTTGAGACATTACTCACTTGGAGGAAAGTGCGCATGGTGACTGTTGTATTCAATCCCGATGTAATTTCTGTGTTTCATCAACACTCTGATAGTCCAAAGATTACAGAATGCCTCCAGATGTGCATCGGAAACTACTACTGGTCTTCCAGGGAACGATCAAAGAATAAACTGTTTGAGACATTACTCCCATGGAGGAAAGTTCGCATGGTGTCTGTTGTATTCATTCCCGATGCTATTTCTGTGTTTTATCAACACTCTGATAGTCCACAGATTACAGAATGCCACCAGATGTGCATCGGAAACTACTATTGGTCTCCCTGCGAAAGTTCAAAGCGTAGACTGTTAGAGTCATTACTCCCATGGAGGAAAGTGCGCCTGGTGACGGTTGTATTCAATCCCGATGCAATTTCCGTGTTTCAACAACACTCTGATAGTCAACACATTACAGAATGCCCCCAGATGTGCATCGGAAATTACTACTGGTCTTCCAGGGAACGATCAAAACGTAGACTGTTTGAGACATTACTCCCATGAAGGAAAGTGCGCATGGTGACTGTTGTATTCACTCCCGGTGCAATTTCTGTGTTTCATCAACACTCTGATAGTCCACAGATTACAGAATGCCCCCAGATGTGCATCGGAAACTAGTACTTTTCTACCAGGGATCGACCAAGGCGTAGACTGTTTGAGACATTGCTCCCATGGAGGAAAGTACGCATTGTGACTGTTGTATTCAATCCCGATGTAATTTCTGTGTTTCAACAACACTCTGATAGTCCACAGATTACAGAATGCCTGCAGATGTGCATCGGAAACTACTACTGGTCTTCCAGGGAACGATCAAAGCGTAGGCTGTTTAAGACATTACTCCCATGGAGGAAAGTGCGCATGATGACTGTTGTATCCAATCCCGATGCAATTTCTGTGTTTCATCAACACTTTGAAGGTCCACAGATAACAGAATGCCTCCAGATGTGCACCGGAATCTTCTACTGGTTGTCCTGGGAACGATCAATGCGTAGACTGTTTGAGACATTACTCCCATGGAGGAAAGTGCGCATGGTGACTGTTGTATTCATTCTCGTTGTAATTTCTGTGTTACATCAACACTCTGATGGTCCACAGATTACAGAATGCCACCAGATGTGCATCGGAAACTACTACATTTCTTCCATGGAACGATCAAGGCGTAGACTGTTTGAGACATTACTCCCATGGAGGAAAGTGCGCATGGTGACTGTTGTATTCAATCGCGATGCAATTTCTGTGTTTCATCAACACTCGGATAGTCCACAGATTACAGAATGATACCAGATGTGCATCGGAAACTACTACTGGTCTTCCAGGGAACGATCAAGGCGTAGACTGTTTGAGACATTACTCACATGGAGGAAAGTGCGCATGGAGACTGTCCTATTCATTCCCGATGCAATTACTGTGTTTAATCAACACTCTGACAGTCCACAGATTGCAGAATGCTACCAGATGTGCATCGGGAACTACTACTGGTTCCAGGGAACGATCAAAGCGTAGACTGTTTGCGACATTACTCCCATGGAGAAAAGTGCGGACGGTGACTGTTGTATTCAATCCCATGCAATTTCTCTGTTTCATCAACACTCTGATAGTCCACAGATTACAGAATGCCACCAGATGTGCATCGGAAACTACGACTGGTCTTCCAGGGAACGATCAAAGCGTAGACTGTTTGTGACATTACTCCCTAGGAGGAAAGTGCGCATGGTTACTGTTGTATTCAATCCCGATGCAATTTCTGTGTTTTTTAAACACTCGGATAGTCCACAGATTACAGATTGATACCAGATGTGCATCGGAAACCTTTACTGGTCTTCCAGGGAACGATCGAAGCGTAGACTGTTTGAGACATTACTCCCATGGAGGAAAGTGCGCATGGTGACTGTTGTATTCATTCCCGTTGCAATTTCTGTGTTCCATCAAAACTCTGATAGTCCACAGATTACAGAATGCCACCAGATGTGCATCGGGAACTACTACTGGTTCCAGGGAACGATCAAAGCGTAGACTAATTGCGACATTACTCCCATGGAGAAAAGTGCGGACGGTGACTGTTGTATTCAATCCCGATGCAATTTCTGTGTTTCATCAACACTTTGAAGGTCCACAGATTACAGAATACGTCCAGATGTGTATTGGAATCTTCTACTGGTCTTACTGGGAACGATCAAACCGTAGACTGTTTGAGACATTACTCACATGGAGGAAAGTGCGCATGGTGACTGTTGTATTCAATCCCGAAGTAATTTCTGTGTTTCATCAACACTCTGATAGTCCAAAGATTACAGAATGCCTCCAGATGTGCATCGGAAACTACTACTGGTCTTCCAGGGAACGATCAAAGAATAGACTGTTTGAGACATTACTCCCATGGAGGAAAGTGCGCCTGGTGACGGTTGTATTCAATCCCGATGCAATTTCTGTGTTTCAACAACACTCTGATAGTCAACACATTACAGAATGCCCCCAGATGTGCATCGGAAACTACTACTGGTCTTCCAGGGAACGATCAAAGCGTAGACTGTTTGAGACATTACTCCCATGAACGAAAGTGCGCATGGTGACTGTTGTATTCACTCCCGATGCAATTTCTGTGTTTCATCAACACTCTGATAGACCACAGATTACAGAATGCCCCCAGATGTGCATCGGAAACTACTACTTTTCTACCAGGGATCGACCAAGGCGTAGACTGTTTGAGACATTGCTCCCATGGAGGAAAGTGCGCATTGTGACTGTTGTATTCAATCCCGATGTAATTTCTGTGTTTCAACAACACTCTGATAGTCCACAGATTACAGAATGCCTGCAGATGTGCATCGGAAACTACCACTGGTCTTCCAGGGAACAATCAAAGCGTAGACTGTTTAAGACATTACTCCCATGGAGGAAAGTGCGCATGGTGACTGTTGTATCCAATCCCGATGCAATTTCTGTGTTGCATCAACACTTTGAAGGTCCACAGATAACAGAATGCCTCCAGATGTGCACCGGAATCTTCTACTGGTTGTCCTGGGAACGATCAATGCGTAGACTGTTTGAGACATTACTCCCATGGAGGAAAGTGCGCATGGTGACTGCTGTATTCATTCTCGTTGTAATTTCTGTGTTACATCAACACTCTGATGGTCCACAGATTACAGAATGCCACCAGATGTGCATCGGAAACTACTACATTTCTTCCAGGGAACGATCAAGGCGTAGACTGTTTGAGACATTACTCCCATGGAGGAAAGTGCGCATGGTGACTGTTGTATTCAATCCAGATGCAATTTCTGTGTTTCATCAACACTCGGATAGTCCACAGATTACAGAATGATACCAGATGTGCATCGGAAACTACTACTGGTCTTCCAGGGAACGATCAAGGCGTAGACTGTTTGAGACATTACTCACATGGAGGAAAGTGCGCATGGTGACTGTCCTATTCATTCCCGATGCAATTACTGTGTTTCCTCAACACTCTGACAGTCCACAGATTACAGAATGCTACCAGATGTGCATCGGGAACTACTACTGGTTCCAGGGAACGATCAAAGCGTAGACTGTTTGCGATATTACTCCCATGGAGAAAAGTGCGAACGGTGACTGTTGTATTCAATCCCATGCAATTTCTCTGTTTCATCTACACTCTGATAGTCCACAGATTACAGAATGCCACCAGATGTGCATCGGAAACTACGACTGGTCTTCCAAGGAACGATCAAAGCGTAGACTGTTTGTGACATTACTCCCTAGGAGGAAAGTGCGCATGGTGACTGTTGTATTCAATCCCGATGCAATTTCTGTGTTCCATCAAAACTCTGATAGTCCACAGATTACAGAATGCCACCAGATGTGCATCGGGAACTACTACTGGTTCCAGGGAACGATCAAAGCGTAGACTAATTGCGACATTACTCCCATGGAGAAAAGTGCGGACGGTGACAGTTGTATTCAATACCATGCAATTTCTGTATTTCATCAACACTCTGATGGTCCACAGATTACAGAATGCCTCCAGATGTGCACCGGAATCTTCTACTGGTTGTCCTGGGAACGATCAATGCGTAGACTGTTTGAGACATTAATCCAATGGAGGAAAGTGCGTATGGTGAACGTTGTATTCAATCCCGATGAAATTTCTGTGTTTCAACAACACTCTGATAGTAAACAGATTACAGAATGCCTCCAGATGTGCATCGGAATCTACTACTGGTCTTCATAGGGAACGATCAAATCGTAGACTGTTTCAGAAATTACTCCCATGGAGGAAAGTGAGCATGGTGACTGTTGTATTCAATCCCGAAGCAATTTCTGTGATTCATCAACACACTGATAGTAAACAGATTACAGAATGCCTCCAGATGTGCATCGGAAACTACTACTGGCCTTACAGGGAACGATCAAAGCGTACACTGTTTGAGACATTACTCCCATGGAGGAATGTGCGCATGGTGACTGTTGTATTCAGTCCCGATGCCATTTCTGTGTTTCATCAACACTCCGATAGTCCACAGATTACAGAATGTTTCCAGATGTGCATCGGAAACTACTACTGGTCTTCCTGGGAACGATCAAAGCGTAGACTGTTTGAGACACTGCTCCCATGGTGGAAAGTGCGCATTGTGACTGTTGTATTGAATCGCGATGCAATGACTGTGTTTCATCAACACTCTGATAGTCCACAGATTACAGAATGCCTCCAGATGTGCATCGCAAACTACTACTGGTCTTCAAGGGAACGATCAAATCGTAGACTGTTTCAGAAATTACTCCCATGGAGGAAAGAGCGCATAGCGACTGTTGTATTCAATCCCGATGCAATTTCTGTGTTTCATCAACACTCAGATAGTCCACAGATTACAGAATGCCTCCGGATGTGCATCGGAAACTACTACTGGTCTTCCAGGGAATGATCAAATCGTAGACTGTTAGAGACATTACTCCCATGGATGAAAGTGCGCATGGTGACTGTTGTATTAAATGCCGATGCAATTTCTGTGTTTCAATCCAAACTTTGAAGGTCCACAGATTGCAGAATGCCTCCAGATGTGCATCGGAAACAGGGAACGAACAAAGCGTAGACTGATTAAGAATATCCCCCATGGAGGAAAGTGCGCAGGGAGACTGTTGTATTCAATCCCGATGCAATTTCTATGTTTCATCAACACTCTGATAGTCCACAGTTTACAGAATGCCTCCATATGTGCTTCGGAAACTACTACTGGTCTCCCAGGGAACGATCAAAGCGTATACTGTTTGAGACATTACTTTTATGGAGGAAAGTGCGCATGGTGACTGTTGTATTCAAACCCGATCCAATTACTGTGTTTCATCAACACTCTGATTGTCCACAGATTACAGAAAGACTCCAGATGTGAATCGGTAACTACTACTGGTCTTCCAGGGAACGATCAAAGCGTAGACTGTTTGAGACATAACTCCCATGGAGAAAAGTGCGCATGGTGACTGTTGTATTCAATCCCGAGGCAATTTCTGTGTTTCAATTACACTTTGAAGGTCCATAGATTACAGAATATCTCCAGATGTGCATCGCAAACTACTACTGGTATTCAAGGGAACGATCAAATCGTAGACTGTTTCAGAAATTACTCCCATGGAGGAAAGAGCGCATAGTGACTGTTGTATTCAATCCCGATGCAATTTCTGTGTTTCATCAACACTCAGATAGTCCACAGATTACAGAATGCCTCCGGATGTGCATCGAAACTACTACTGGCCTTCCAGGGAATGATCAAATCGTAGACTGTTAGAGACATTACTCCCATGGAGGAAAGTGCGCATGGTGACTATTGTATTAAATCCCGATGCAATTTCTGTGTTTCAATCCAAACTTTGAAGGTCCACAGAATGCAGAATGCCTCCAGATGTGCATCGGAAACTACTACTGGTCATCCAGGGAATGAACAAAGCGTAGACTGTTTGAGAATAACCTCCATGGAGGAAAGTGCGCAGGGAGACTGTTGTATTCAATCCCGATGCAATTTCTATGTTTCATCAACACTCTGATAGTCCACAGTTTACAGAATGCCTCCATATGTGCTTCGGAAACTACTACTGGTCTCCCAGGGAACGATCAAAGCGTAGACTGTTTGAGACATTACTTTTATGGAGGAAAGTGCGCATGGTGACTGTTGTATTCAATCCCGATCCAATTAATGTGTTTCATCAACACTCTGATTGTCCACAGATTACAGAAAGCCTCCAGATGTGAATCGGTAACTACTACTTGTCTTCCAGGGAACGATCAAAGCGTAGACTGTTTGAGACATAACTCCCATGGAGGAAAGTGCGCATGGTGACTGTTGTATTCAATCCCGAGGCAATTTCTGTGTTTCAATTACACTTTGAAGGTCCACAGATTATAGAATGCCTCCAGATGTGCATCGGAAACTACTACTGGTCTTCGAGGAAGAGATCAAAGCGTAGACTGTTTGAGACATTACTCCCATGGAGGAAAGTGCGCATGGTGACTGTTGTATTCAATCCCGATGCAATTTCTGTGTTTCATCAACACTCTGATACTCCACACATTACAGAATGCCTCCAGATGTGCATCGGAAACTACTAGTGGTCTTCCAGGGAACGATCAAAGCTTAGACTGTTTGAGACATTCCTCCCATGGAGGAAAGTGCGCATGGTGAGTGTTGTATTCAATCCCGATGCAGTTTCGGTGTTTCATCAACATTCTGATAGTCCACAGATTACAGAATGCCTCCAGATGTGCTTCGGAAACTACTACTGCTCTTCCAGGGAACGATCAAAGCTTAGACTGTTTGAGACATTACTCCAATGGAGGTAAGTGCGCATGGTGACTGTTGTATTCAATCCCGATGCAATTTCTGTGTTTCAATCCAAACATTGAAGGTCCACAGATTGCAGAATGCCTCCAGATGTGCATCGGAAACAGGGAACGAACAAAGCGTAGACTGATTAAGAATATCCCCCATGGAGGAAAGTGCGCAGGGAGACTGTTGTATTCAATCCCGATGCAATTTCTATGTTTCATCAACACTCTGATAGTCCACAGTTTACAGAATGCCTCCATATGTGCTTCGGAAACTACTACTGGTCTCCCAGGGAACGATCAAAGCGTATTCTGTTTGAGACATTACTTTTATGGAGGAAAGTGCGCATGGTGACTGTTGTATTCAAACCCGATCCAATTACTGTGTTTCATCAACACTCTGATTGTCCACAGATTACAGAAAGACTCCAGATGTGAATCGGTAGCTACTACTGGTCTTCCAGGGAACGATCAAAGTGTAGACTGTTAGAGACATTACTCCCATGGAGGAAAGTGCGCATGGTGACTATTGTATTAAATCCCGATGCAATTTCTGTGTTTCAATCCAAACTTTGAAGGTCCACAGAATGCAGAATGCCTCCAGATGTGCATCGGAAACTACTACTGGTCATCCAGGGAACGAACAAAGCGTAGACTGTTTGAGAATAACTTCCATGGAGGAAAGTGCGCAGGGAGACTGTTGTATTCATTCCCTATGCAATTTCTATGTTTCATCAACACTCTGATAGTCCACAGTTTACAGAATGCCTCCAAATGTGCTTCGGAAACTACTACAGGTCTCCCAGGGAACGATCAAAGCGTAGACTGTTTGAGACATTACTTTTATGGAGGAAAGTGCGCATGGTGACTGTTGTATTCAATCCCGATCCAATTACTGTGTTTCATCAACACTCTGATTGTCCACAGATTACAGAAAGCCTCCAGATGTGAATCGGTAACTACTACTTGTCTTCCAGGGAACGATCAAAGCGTAGCCTGTTTGAGACATAACTCCCATGGAGGAAAGTGCGCATGGTGACTGTTGTATTCAATCCCGAGGCAATTTCTGTGTTTCAATTACACTTTGAAGGTCCACAGATTATAGAATGCCTCCAGATGTGCATCGGAAACTACTACTGGTCTTCAAGGAAGAGATGAAAGCGTAGACTGTTTGAGACATTACTCCCATGGAGGAAAGTGCGCATGGTGACTGTTGTATTAAATCCCGATGCAATTTCTGTGTTTCATCAACACTCTGATACTCCACACATTACAGAATGCCTCCAGATGTGCATCGGAAACTACTAGTGGTCTTCCAGGGAACGATCAAAGCTTAGACTGTTTGAGACATTCCTCCCATGGAGGAAAGTGCGCATGGTGAGTGTTGTATTCAATCCCGATGCAGTTTCGGTGTTTCATCAACATTCTGATAGTCCACAGATTACAGAATGCCTCCAGATGTGCTTCGGAAACTACTACTGCTCTTCCAGGGAACGATCAAAGCTTAGACTGTTTGAGACATTACTCCAATGGAGGTAAGTGCGCATGGTGACTGTTGTATTCAATCCCGATGCAATTTCTGTGTTTTATCAACACTCTGATAGTCCACAGATTACAGAAAGCACCAGATGTGCATCGGAAACTACTACTGGTCTTCCAGGGATTGATCAAAGCGTAGACTGTTAGCGACATTACTCCCATGGTGGAAAGTGCGCATGGTGACTGATGTATTCAATCCCGATGCAATTTCTGTTTTTCATCAACACTCTGATAGTCCACACGTTACAGAGTGCCACGAGATGTGCATCGGAAGCTACTACTGGTCTTCCAGGGAACGATCAAAGCGTAGACTGTTTGAGACGTACCTCCGTGGAGGAAAGTGCGCATTGTGGCTGTTGTATTCAATCCCGATGCAATTTCTGTGTTTCATCAACACTCTGATAGTCCACAGATTACGAAATGCCTCCAGATGTGCATCGGAAACTGCTACTGGTCTTCCAGGGAACGATCAAACGTAGACTGTTTGAGACATTACCCCCATGGAGGAAAGTGCGCATGGTTACTGCTGTATTCAATCCCCATGCAATTTCTGTGTTTCATCAACACTCTGATAGTCCACAGATTACAGAAAGCCTCCGGATGTGCATCGGAAACTACTACTGGTCTTGTAGGTAATGATCAAAGCGTAGACTGTTAGACACATTACTCCCTTGCAGTAAAGTGCGCATGGTGACTGTTGTATTCAATCCTGATGCAATTTCTGTGTTTCATCAACACTCTGATACTCCACAGATTACAGAATGCCTCCAGATGTGCATCGGAAACTACTAGTGGTCTTCCAGGGAACGATCAAAGCTTAGACTGTTTGAGACATTACTCCCATGGAGGAAAGTGCGCATGGTGAGTGTTGTATTCAATCCCGATGCAGTTTCTGTGTTTCATCAAATCTCTGATAGTCCACAGATTACAGAATGCCTCCAGATGTGCTTCGGAAACTACTACTGGCCTTCCAGGGAACGATCAAAGCTTAGACTGTTTGAGACATTACTCCCATGGAGGTAAGTGCGCATGGTGACTGTTGTATTCAATCCCGATGCAATTTCTGTGTTTCATCGACACTCTGATAGTCCACAGATTACAGAATTCCACCAGATGTGCATCGGAAACTACTACTGGTCTTCCAGGGAACGATCAAAAAGTAGACTCTTTGAGACGTACCTCCCGTGGAGGAAAGTGCGCATGGTGACTGTTGTATTCAATCCCGATGCAATGTCTGTGTTTCGTCAACACTCTGATAGTCCACAGATTACAGACTGGCACCAGATGTGCATCGGTAACTACTACTGGTCTTCCAGGGAACGATCAAAGCGTAGACTGTTAGAGACAATACTCCCATCGAGGAAAGAGCGCATGGTGACGGTTGTATTCAATCCCGATACAATTTCTGTGTTTCATCAACTCTCTGATAGTCCACAGATTACAGAAAGCCACCAGATGTGCATCGGAAACTACTACTGGTCTTCCAGGAAACGATCAAAGCGTAGACTGTTTGAGACATTACTCCCGTGGAAAGCAGTGCGCATGGTGACTATTGTATTCAATCCCGATGCAATTTCTGTGTTTCATCAACACTCTGATAGTCCACAGATTACAGAAAGCCTCCAGACGTGCATCGGAAACTACTCCTGGTCTTATAGGGAACGATCAAAGCGTAGACTGTTAGAGACATTACTCCCATCGAGGAAAGAGCGCATGGTGACGGTTGTATTCAATCCCGATGCAATTTCTGTGTTTCATCAACACTCTGATAGTCCACAGATTACAGAAAGCCTCCAGACGTGCATCGGAAACTACTCCTGGTCTGATAGGGAACGATCAAAGCGTAGAGTGTTAGAGACATTACTCCCATGGAGGAAAGTGTGCATGGTGACTATTGTATTCAATCCCGATGCAATTTCTGTGTTTCATCAACACTCTGATAGTCCACAGATTACAGAATGCCACCAGATGTCTATCGGAAACTACTACTGGTCTTCCAGGGAACGATCAACGCGTAGACTGTTTGAGACATTACTCCAGTGGAGGAAAGTGCGCATGGTGACTGTTGTATTCAATCCCGATGCAATTTCTGTGTTTCATCAACACTCTGATAGTCCACAGATTACAGAATGCCACCAGATGTGCATCGGAAACTACTACTGGTCTTCCAGGGAACGATCAAACGTAGACTGTTTGAGTCATTACCCCCATGGAGGAAAGTGCGCATGGTGACTGCTGTATTCAAACCCCATGCAATTTCTGTGTTTAATCAACACTCTGATAGTCCACAGATTACAGAATGCCACCAGATGTGCATCGGAAACTACTACTGGTCTTCCAGGGAACGATCAAAGCGTAGACTGTTAGACACATTACTCCCGTGGAAAGCAGTGCGCATGGTGACTATTATATTCAATCCCGATGCAATTTCTGTTTTTCATCAACACTCTGATCGTCCACACATAACAGAGTGCCACGAGATGTGCATCGGAAGTTACTACTGGTCTTCCAGGGAACGATCAAAGCGTAGACTGTTTGAGACGTACCTCCCGTGGAGGAAAGTGCGCATGGTGGCTGTTGCATTCAATCCCGATGCAATTTTTGTGTTTCATCAACACTCTGATTGTCCACAGATTACAGAAAGCCTCCAGACGTGCATCGGAAACTACTCCTGGTCTTATAGGGAACGATGAAAGCGTAGACTGTTAGAGACATTACTCCCATCTAGGAAAGTGCGCATGGTGACTATTGTATTCAATTCCGATGCAATTTCTGTGTTTCATCAACACTCTGATAGTCCACAGATTACAGAATGCCACCAGATGTCTATCGGAAACTACTACTGGTCTTCCAGGGAACGATCAACGCGTAGACTGTTTGAGACATTACTCCAGTGGAGGGAAGTGCGCATGGTGACTGTTGTATTCAATCCAGATGCAATTTCTGTGTTTCATCAACACTCTGATAGTCCACAGATTACAAAATGCCTGCAGATGTGCATCGGAAACTTCTACTGGTCTTCCAGGGAACGATCAAACGTAGACTCTTTGAGACGTACCTCCCGTGGAGGAAAGTGCGCATGGTGACTGTTGTATTCAATCCCGATGCAATGTCTGTGTTTCGTCAACACTCTGATAGTCCACAGATTACAGACTGGCACCAGATGTGCATCGGTAACTACTACTGGTCTTCCAGGGAAGGATCAAAGCGTAGACTGTTAGAGACATTACTCCCATCGAGGAAAGAGCGCATGGTGACGGTTGTATTCAATCCTGATGCAATTTCTGTGTTTCATCAACACTCTGATACTCCACAGATTGCAGAATGCCTTCAGATGTGCATCGGAAACTACTAGTGGTCTTCCAGGGAACGATCAAAGCGTAGACTGTTTGAGACATTACTCCCATGGAGGAAAGTGCTCATGGTGAGTGTTGTATTCAATCCCGATGCAGTTTCTGTGTTTCATCAAAACTCTGATAGTCCACAGATTACAGAATGCCTCCAGATGTGCTTCGGAAACTACTACTGGCCTTCCAGGGAACGATCAAAGCTTAGACTGTTTGAGACATTACTCCCATGGATCTAAGTGCGCATGGTGACTGTTGTATTCAATCCCGATGCAATTTCTGTGTTTCATCAACACTCTGATAGTCCACAGATTACAGAATTCCACCAGATGTGCATCGGAAACTACTACTGGTCTTCCAGGGAACGATCAAATCGTAGACTCTTTGAGACGTACCTCCCGTGGAGGAAAGTGCGCATGGTGACTGTTGTATTCATTCCCGATGCAATGTCTGTGTTTCGTCAACACTCTGATAGTCCACAGATTACAGACTGGCACCAGATGTGCATCGGTAACTACTACTGGTCTTCCAGGGAACGATCAAAGCGTCGACTGTTAGAGACATTACTCCCATCGAGGAAAGAGCACATGGTGACGGTTGTATTCAATCCCGATACAATTTCTGTGTTTCATCAACACTCTGATAGTCCACAGATTACAGAATGCCTCCAGATGTGAATCGGTAACTACTACTGGTCTTCCAGGGAACGATCAAAGCGTAGACTGTTAGACACATTACTCCCATGCGGTAAAGTGCGCATGGTGACTGTTGTATTCAATCCCGATGCAATTTCTGTGTATCATCAACACTCTGATACTCCACAGATTACAGAATGCCTCCAGATGTGCATCGGAAACTACTACTGGCCTTCCAGGGAACGATCAAAGCTTAGACTGTTTGAGACATTATTCCCATGGAGGTAAGTGCGCATGGTGACTGTTGTATTCAATCTCGATGTAATTTCTGTGTTTCATCAACACTCTGATAGTCCACAGATTACAGAATTCCACCAGATGTGCATCGGAAACTACTACTGGTCTTCCAGGGAACGATCAAATCGTAGACTCTTTGAGACATACCTCCCGTGGAGGAAAGTGCGCATGGTGACTGTTGTATTCAATCACGATGTAATTTCTGTGTTTCATCAACACTCCGATAGTCCACAGATTACAGAATGCCACCAGATGTGCATCGGAAACTACTACTGGTCTACCAGTGAATGATCAAAGCATAGACTGTTTGAGACATTACTCCCATGGAGGAAAGTGAGCATGGTGAGTGTTGTATTCAATCCCGATGCAGTTTCTGTGTTTCATCAAAACTCTGATAGTCCACAGATTACAGAATGCCTCCAGATGTGCTTCGGAAGCTACTACTGGCCTTCCAGGGAACGATCAAAGCTTAGACTGTTTGAGACATTACTCCCATGGAGGTAAGTGCACATGGTGACTGTTGTATTCAATCCCGATGCAATTTCTGTGTTTCATCAACTCTCTGATAGTCCACAGATTACAGAATGCCACCAGATGTGCATCGGAAACTACTACTGGTCTTCCAGGGAACGATCAAAGCGTAGACTGTTAGACACATTACTCCCGTGGAAAGCAGTGCGCATGGTGACTATTGTATTCAATCCCGATGCAATTTCTGTTTTTCATCAACACTCTGATCGTCCACACATTACAGAGTGCCACGAGATGTGCATCGGAAGTTACTACTGGTCTTCCAGGGAACGATCAAAGCGTAGACTGTTTGAGACGTACCTCCCGTGGAGGAAAGTGCGCATGGTGGCTGTTGCATTCAATCCCGATGCAATTTCTGTGTTTCATCAACACTCTGATAGTCCACAGATTACAGAAAGCCTCCAGACGTGCATCGGAAACTACTCCTGGTCTTATAGGGAACGCTGAAAGCGTAGACTGTTAGAGACATTACTCCCATCTAGGAAAGTGCGCATGGTGACTATTGTATTCAATCCCGATGCAATTTCTGTGTTTCATCAACACTCTGATAGTCCACAGATTACAGAATGCCACCAGATGTCTATCGGAAACTACTACTGGTCTTCCAGGAACGATCAACGCGTAGACTGTTTGAGACATTACTCCAGTGGAGGGAAGTGCGCATGGTGACTGTTGTATTCAATCCAGATGCAATTTCTGTGTTTCATCAACACTCTGATAGTCCACAGATTACAAAATGGCTGCAGATGTGCATCGGAAACTACTACTGGTCTTCCAGGGAACGATCAAACGTAGACTGTTTGAGACATTACCCCCATGGAGGAAAGTGCGCATGGTGACTGCTGTATTCAAACCCCATGCAATTTCTGTGTTTAATCAACACTCTGATAGTCCACAGATTACAGAAAGCCTCCAAATGTGCATCGCAAACTACTACTGGTCTTGCAGGTAACGATCAAAGCGTAGACTGTTAGACACATTACTCCCATGCAGTAAAGTGCGCATGGTGACTGTTGTATTCAATCCTGATGCAATTTCTGTGTTTCATCAACACTCTGATACTCCACAGATTACAGAATGCCTCCAGATGTGCATCGGAAACTACTAGTGGTCTTCCAGGGAACGATCAAAGCGTAGACTGTTTGAGACATTACTCCCATGGAGGAAAGTGGTCATGGTGAGTGTTGTATTCAATCCCGATGCAGTTTCTGTGTTTCATCAAAACTCTGCTAGTCCACAGATTACAGAATGCCTCCAGATGTGCTTCGGAAACTACTACTGGTCTTCCAGGGAACGATCAAATCGTAGACTCTTTGAGACGTACCTCCCGTGGAGGAAAGTGCGCATGGTGACTGTTGTATTCAATCCCGATGCAATGTCTGTGTTTCGTCAACACTCTGATAGTCCACAGATTACAGACTGGCACCAGATGTGCATCGGTAACTACTACTGGTCTTCCAGGGAACGATCAAAGCGTCGACTGTTAGAGACATTACTCCCATCGAGGAAAGAGCGCATGGTGACGGTTGTATTCAATCCCGATACAATTTCTGTGTTTCATCAACACTCTGATAGTCCACAGATTACAGAATGCCTCCAGATGTGAATCGGTAACTACTACTGGTCTTCCAGGGAACGATCAAAGCGTAGACTGTTAGACACATTACTCCCATGCGGTAAAGTGCGCATGGTGACTGTTGTATTCAATCCCGATGCAATTTCTGTGTATCATCAACACTCTGATACTCCACAGATTACAGAATGCCTCCAGATGTGCATCGGAAACTACTACTGGCCTTCCAGGGAACGATCAAAGCTTAGACTGTTTGAGACATTATTCCCATGGAGGTAAGTGCGCATGGTGACTGTTGTATTCAATCTCGATGTAATTTCTGTGTTTCATCAACACTCTGATAGTCCACAGATTACAGAAAGCCTCCAGACGTGCATCGGAAACTACTCCTGGTCTTATAGGGAACGACCAAAGCGTAGACTGTTAGAGACATTACTCCCATGGAGGAAAGTGCGCATGGTGACTATTGTATTCAATCCCGATGCAATATCTGTGTTTCATCAACACTCTGATAGTCCACAGATTACAGAATGCCACCAGATGTCTATCGGAAACTACTACTGGTCTTTCAGGGAACGATCAACGCGTAGACTGTTTGAGACATTACTCCAGTGGAGGAAAGTGCGCATGGTGACTGTTGTATTCAATCCCGATGCAGTTTCTGTGTTTCATCAAAACTCTGATAGTCCACAGAT
Organism: Schistocerca gregaria; assembly: GCF_023897955.1. Lineage (NCBI taxonomy): Eukaryota > Metazoa > Arthropoda > Insecta > Orthoptera > Acrididae > Schistocerca > Schistocerca gregaria. The sequence continues at coordinate 805,280 of NC_064927.1, forward strand.
TACAGAATGCCTCCAGATGTGCTTCGGAAGCTACTACTGGCCTTCCAGGGAACGATCAAAGCTTAGACTGTTTGAGACATTACTCCCATGGAGGTAAGTGCGCATGGTGACTGTTGTATTCAATCCCGATGCAATTTCTGTGTTTCATCAACACTCTGATAGTACACAGATTACAGAATTCCACCAGATGTGCATCGGAAACTACTACTGGTCTTCCAGGGAACGATCAAGTCGTAGACTCTTTGAGACGTACCTCCCGTGGAGGAAAGTGCGCATGGTGACTGTTGTATTCAATCCCGATGCAATGTCTGTGTTTCATCAACACTCTGATAGTCCACAGATTACAGACTGGCACCAGATGTGCATCGGTAACTACTACTGGTCTTCCAGGGAACGATCAATGCGTAGACTGTTAGAGACATTACTCCCATCGAGGAAAGAGCGCATGGTGACGGTTGTATTGAATCCCGATACAATTTCTGTGTTTCATCAACACTCTGATTGTCCACAGATTACAGAAAGACTCCAGATGTGAATCGGTAACTACTACTGGTCTTCCAGGGAACGATCAAAGCGTAGACTGTTAGACATATTACTCCCATGCAGTAAAGTGCGCATGGTGACTGTTGTATTCAATCCCGATGCAATTTCTGTGTTTCATCAACACTCTGATACTCCACAGATTACAGAATGCCTCCAGATGTGCATCGGAGACTACTAGTGGTCTTCCAGGGAACGATCAAAGCTTATACTGTTTGAGACATTACTCCCATGGAGGAATGTGCGCATGGTGAGTGTTGTATTCAATCCCGATGCAGTTTCTGTGTTTCATCAAAACTCTGATAGTCCACAGATTACAGAATGCCTCCAGATGTGCTTCTTAAGCTACGACTGGCCTTCCAGCGAACGATCAAAGCTTAGACTGTTTGAGACATTACTCCCATGGAGGTAAGTGCGCAATTGTGACTGTTGTATTCAATCCAGATGCAATTTCTGTGTTTCATCAACACTCTGATAGTCCACGGATTACAAAATGCCTCCAGATGAGCATCGGAAACTACTACTGGTCTTCCAGAGAACGATCAAACGTAGACTGTTTGAGACATTACCCCCATGAAGGGAAGTGCGCATGGTGACTGCTGTATTCAATCCCCATGCAATTTCTGTGTTTCATCAACACTCTGATACTCCACAGATTACAGAATGCCTCCAGATGTGCATCGGAAACTACTAGTGGTCTTCCAGGGAACGATCAAAGCTTAGACTGTTTGAGACATTACTCCCATGGAGGAAAGTGCGCATGGTGAGTGTTGTATTCAATCCCGATGCAGTTTCTGTGTTTCATCAAAACTCTGATAGTCCATAGATTACAGAATGCCTCCAGATGTGCTTCGGAAACTACTACTGGCCTTCCAGGGAACGATCAAAGCTTAGACTGTTTGAGACATTACTCCCATGGAGGTAAGTGCGCATGGTGACTGTTGTATTCAATCCCGATGCAATTTCTGTGTTTCGTCAGCACTCTGATAGTCCACAGATTACAGAATTCCACCAGATGTGCATCGGAAACTACTACTGGTCTTCCAGGGAACGATCAAATCGTAGACTCTTTGAGACGAACCTCCCATGGAGGAAAGTGCGCATGGTGACTGTTGTATTCAATCCCGATGCAATGTCTGTGTTTCATCAACACTCTGATAGTCGACAGATTACAGAATGGCACCAGGTGTGCATCGGAAACTACTACTGGTCTAACAGGGAACGATCAAAGCTTAGACTGTTTGAGACATTACTCCCATGGAGGTAAGTGCGCATGGTGACTGTTGTATTCAATTCCGATGCAATTTCTGTGTTTCATCAACACTCTGATAGTCCACAGATTACAGAATTCCACCAGATGTGCATCGGAAACTACTACTGGTCTTCCAGGGAACGATCAAATCGTAGACTCTTTGAGACGTACCTCCCGTGGAGGAAAGTGCGCATGGTGACTGTTGTATTCAATCCCGATGCAATGTCTGTGTTTCATCAACACTCTGATAGTCCACAGATTACAGACTGGCACCAGATGTGCATCGGTAACTACTACTGGTCTTCCAGGGAACGATCAAAGCGTAGACTGTTAGAGACATTACTCCCATCGAGGGAAGAGCGCATGGTGACGGTTGTATTCAATCCCGATACAATTTCTGTGTTTTATCAACACTCTGATAGTCCACAGATTACAGAATGCCTCCAGATGTGAATCGGTAACTACTACTGGTCTTCCAGGGAACGATCAAAGCGTAGACTGTTAGACACATTACTCCCATGCAGTAAAGTGCGTATGGTGACTGTTGTATTCAATCCCGATGCAATTTCTGTGTTTCATCAAAACTCTGATAGTCCACAGATTACAGAATGCCTCCAGATGTGCTTCTTAAGCTACTACTGGCCTTCCAGCGAACGATCAAAGCTTAGACTGTTTGAGACATTACTCCCATGGAGGTAAGTGCGCATGGTGACTGTTGTATTCAATCCCGATGCAATTTCTGTGTTTCGTCAGTACTCTGATAGTCCACAGATTACAGAATTCCACCAGATGTGCATCGGAAACTACTACTGGTCTACCAGGGAATGATCAAAGCATAGACTGTTAGCGACATTACTCCCATGAAGGAAAGTGCGCATGGTGACTGATGTATTCAATCCCGATGCAATTTCTGTGTTTAATCAACACTCTGATAGTCCACAGATTACAGAAAGCCTCCAAATGTGCATCGCAAACTACTACTGGTCTTGCAGGTAACGATCAAAGCGTAGACTGTTAGACACATTACTCCCATGCAGTAAAGTGCGCATGGTGACTGTTGTATTCAATCCTGATGCAATTTCTGTGTTTCATCAACACTCTGATACTCCACAGATTACAGCATGCCTCCAGATGTGCATCGGAAACTACTAGTGGTCTTCCAGGGAACGATCAAAGCTTATACTGTTTGAGACATTACTCCCATGGAGGAAAGTGGTCATGGTGAGTGTTGTATTCATTCCCGATGCAGTTTCTGTGTTTCATCAAAACTCTGATAGTCCACAGATTACAGAATGCCTCCAGATGTGCATCGCAAACTACTACTGGTCTTCCAGGGAACGATCAAATCGTAGACTCTTTGAGACGTACCTCCCGTGGAGGAAAGTGCGCATGGTGACTGTTGTATTCAATCCCGATGCAATGTCTGTGTTTCGTCAACACTCTGATAGTCCACAGATTACAGACTGGCACCAGATGTGCATCGGTAACTACTACTGGTCTTCCAGGGAACGATCAAAGCGTCGACTGTTAGAGACATTACTCCCATCGAGGAAAGAGCGCATGGTGACGGTTGTATTCAATCCCGATACAATTTCTGTGTTTCATTAACACTCTGATAGTCCACAGATTACAGAATGCCTCCAGATGTGCTTCGGAAGCTACTACTGGCCTTCCAGGGAACGATCAAAGCTTAGACTGTTTGAGACATTACTCCCATGGAGGTAAGTGCACATGGTGACTGTTGTATTCAATCCCGATGCAATTTCTGTGTTTCATCAACTCTCTGATAGTCCACAGATTACAGAATGCCACCAGATGTGCATCGGAAACTACTACTGGTCTTCCAGGGAACGATCAAAGCGTAGACTGTTAGACATATTACTCCCGTGGAAAGCAGTGCGCATGGTGACTATTGTATTCAATCCCGATGCAATTTCTGTTTTTCATCAACACTCTGATCGTCCACACATTACAGAGTGCCACGAGATGTGCATCGGAAGTTACTACTGGTCTTCCAGGGAACGATCAAAGCGTAGACTGTTTGAGACGTACCTCCCGTGGAGGAAAGTGCGCATGGTGGCTGTTGCATTCAATCCCGATGCAATTTCTGTGTTTCATCAACACTCTGATAGTCCACAGATTACAGAAAGCCTCCAGACGTGCATCGGAAACTACTCCTGGTCTTATAGGGAACGCTGAAAGCGTAGACTGTTAGAGACATTACTCCCATCTAGGAAAGTGCGCATGGTGACTATTGTATTCAATCCCGATGCAATTTCTGTGTTTCATCAACACTCTGATAGTCCACAGATTACAGAATGCCACCAGATGTCTATCGGAAACTACTACTGGTCTTCCAGGGAACGATCAACGCGTAGACTGTTTGAGACATTACTCCAGTGGAGGGAAGTGCGCATGGTGACTGTTGTATTCAATCCAGATGCAATTTCTGTGTTTCATCAACACTCTGATAGTCCACAGATTACAAAATGCCTGCAGATGTGCATCGGAAACTACTACTGGTCTTGCAGGTAACGATCAAAGCGTAGACTGTTAGACACATTACTCCCATGCAGTAAAGTGCGCATGGTGACTGTTGTATTCAATCCTGATGCAATTTCTGTGTTTCATCAACACTCTGATACTCCACAGATTACAGAATGCCTCCAGATGTGCATCGGAAACTACTAGTGGTCTTCCAGGGAACGATCAAAGCGTAGACTGTTTGAGACATCACTCCCATGGAGGAAAGTGGTCATGGTGAGTGTTGTATTCAATCCCGATGCAGTTTCTGTGTTTCATCAAAACTCTGATAGTCCACAGATTACAGAATGCCTCCAGATGTGCTTCGGAAACTACTACTGGTCTTCCAGGGAACGATCAAATCGTAGACTCTTTGAGACGTACCTCCCGTGAAGGAAAGTGCGCATGGTGACTGTTGTATTCAATCCCGATGCAATGTCTGTGTTTCGTCAACACTCTGATAGTCCACAGATTACAGACTGGCACCAGATGTGCATCGGTAACTACTACTGGTCTTCCAGGGAACGATCAAAGCGTCGACTGTTAGAGACATTACTCCCATCGAGGAAAGAGCGCATGGTGACGGTTGTATTCAATCCCGATACAATTTCTGTGTTTCATCAACACTCTGATAGTCCACAGATTACAGAATGCCTCCAGATGTGAATCGGTAACTACTACTGGTCTTCCAGGGAACGATCAAAGCGTAGACTGTTAGACACATTACTCCCATGCGGTAAAGTGCGCATGGTGACTGTTGTATTCAATCCCGATGCAATTTCTGTGTATCATCAACACTCTGATACTCCACAGATTACAGAATGCCTCCAGATGTGCATCGGAAACTACTACTGGCCTTCCAGGGAACGATCAAAGCTTAGACTGTTTGAGACATTACTCCCATGGAGGTAAGTGCGCATGGTGACTGTTGTATTCAATCTCGATGTAATTTCTGTGTTTCATCAACACTCTGATAGTCCACAGATTACAGAATTCCACCAGATGTGCATCGGAAACTACTACTGGTCTTCCAGGGAACGATCAAATCGTAGACTCTTTGAGACATACCTCCCGTGGAGGAAAGTGCGCATGGTGACTGTTGTATTCAATCACGATGTAATTTCTGTGTTTCATCAACACTCCGATAGTCCACAGATTACAGAATGCCACCAGATGTGCATCGGAAACTACTACTGGTCTTCCAGGGAACGATCAAAGCGTAGACTGTTTGAGACGTACCTCCCGTGGAGGAAAGTGCGCATGGTGGGTGTTGTATTCAATCCCTATGCAATTTCTGTGTTTCATCAACACTCTGATAGTCCACAGATTACAGAAAGCCTCCAGACGTGCATCGGAAACTACTCCTGGTCTTATAGGGAACGACCAAAGCGTAGACTGTTAGAGACATTACTCCCATGGAGGAAAGTGCGCATGGTGACTATTGTATTCAATCCCGATGCAATATCTGTGTTTCATCAACACTCTGATAGTCCACAGATTACAGAATGCCACCAGATGTCTATCGGAAACTACTACTGGTCTTTCAGGGAACGATCAACGCGTAGACTGTTTGAGACATTACTCCAGTGGAGGAAAGTGCGCATGGTGACTGTTGTATTCAATCCCGATGCAGTTTCTGTGTTTCATCAAAACTCTGATAGTCCATAGATTACAGAATGCCTCCAGATGTGCTTCGGAAACTACTACTGGCCTTCCAGGGAACGATCAAAGCTTAGACTGTTTGACACATTACTCCCATGGAGGTAAGTGCGCATGGTGACTGTTGTATTCAATCCCGATGCAATTTCTGTGTTTCGTCAACACTCTGATAGTCCACAGTTTACAGAATTCCACCAGATGTGCATCGGAAACTACTACTGGTCTTCCAGGGAACGATCAAATCGTAGACTCTTTGAGACGTACCTCCCGTGGAGGAAAGTGCGCATGGTGACTGTTGTATTCAATCCCGATGCAATGTCTGTGTTTCAACAACACTCTGATAGTCCACAGATTACAGAATGGCACCAGATGTGCATCGGAAACTACTACTGGTCTACCAGGGAATGATCAAAGCATAGACTGTTTGAGACATTACTCCCATGCAGGAATGTGCGCATGGTGAGTGTTGTATTCAATCCCGATGCAGTTTCTGTGTTTCATCAAAACTCTGATAGTCCACAAATTACAGAATGCCTCCAGATGTGCTTCGGAAGCTACTACTGGCCTTCCAGGGAACGATCAAAGCTTAGACTGTTTGAGACATTACTCCCATGGAGGTAAGTGCGCATGGTGACTGTTGTATTCAATCCCGATGCAATTTCTGTGTTTCATCAACACTCTGATAGTCCACAGATTACAGAATTCCACCAGATGTGCATCGGAAACTACTACTGGTCTTCCAGGGAACGATCAAATCGTAGACTCTTTGAGACGTACCTCCCGTGGAGGAAAGTGCGCATGGTGACTGTTGTATTCAATCCCGATGCAATGTCTGTGTTTCATCAACACTCTGATAGTCCACAGATTACAGACTGGCACCAGATGTGCATCGGTAACTACTACTGGTCTTCCAGGGAACGATCAAAGCGTAGACTGTTAGAGACATTACTCCCATCGAGGAAAGAGCGCATGGTGACGGTTGTATTGAATCCCGATACAATTTCTGTGTTTCATCAAAACTCTGATAGTCCATAGATTACAGAATGCCTCCAGATGTGCTTCGGAAACTACTACTGGCCTTCCAGGGAACGATCAAAGCTTAGACTGTTTGAGACATTACTCCCATGGAGGTAAGTGCGCATGGTGACTGTTGTATTCAATCCCGATGCAATTTCTGTGTTTCGTCAGCACTCTGATAGTCCACAGATTACAGAATTCCACCAGATGTGCATCGGAAACTACTACTGGTCTTCCAGGGAACGATCAAATCGTAGACTCTTTGAGACGAACCTCCCTTGGAGGTAAGTGCGCATGGTGACTGTTGTATTCAATCCCGATGCAATGTCTGTGTTTCATCAACACTCTGATAGTCGACAGATTACAGAATGGCACCAGGTGTGCATCGGAAACTACTACTGGTCTAACAGGGAATGATCAAAGCATAGACTGTTTGAGACATTACCCCCATGCAGGAAAGTGCGCATGGAGAGTGTTGTATTCAATCCCGATGCAGTTTCTGTGTTTCATCAAAACTCTGAAAGTCCACAGATTACAGAATGCCACCAGATGTGCTTCGGAAGCTACTACTGGCCTTCCAGGGAACGATCAAAGCTTAGACTGTTTGAGACATTACTCCCATGGAGGTAAGTGCGCATGGTGACTGTTGTATTCAATTCCGATGCAATTTCTGTGTTTCATCAACACTCTGATAGTCCACAGATTACAGAATTCCACCAGATGTGCATCGGAAACTACTACTGGTCTTCCAGGGAACGATCAAATCGTAGACTCTTTGAGACGTACCTCCGGTGGAGGAAAGTGCGAATGGTGACTGTTGTATTCAATCCCGATGCATCGTCTGTGTTTCATCAACACTCTGATAGTCCACAGATTACAGACTGGCACCAGATGTGCATCGGTAACTACTACTGGTCTTCCAGGGAACGATCAAAGCGTAGACTGTTAGAGACATTACTCCCATCGAGGGAAGAGCGCATGGTGACGGTTGTATTCAATCCCGATACAATTTCTGTGTTTTATCAACACTCTGATAGTCCACAGATTACAGAATGCCTCCAGATGTGAATCGGTAACTACTACTGGTCTTCCAGGGAACGATCAAAGCGTAGACTGTTAGACACATTACTCCCATGCAGTAAAGTGCGTATGGTGACTGTTGTATTCAATCCCGATGCAATTTCTGTGTTTCATCAAAACTCTGATAGTCCACAGATTACAGAATGCCTCCAGATGTGCTTCTTAAGCTACTACTGGCCTTCCAGCGAACGATCAAAGCTTAGACTGTTTGAGACATTACTCCCATGGAGGTAAGTGCGCATGGTGACTGTTGTATTCAATCCCGATGCAATTTCTGTGTTTCGTCAGCACTCTGATAGTCCACAGATTACAGAATTCCACCAGATGTGCATCGGAAACTACTACTGGTCTACCAGGGAATGATCAAAGCATAGACTGTTAGCGACATTACTCCCATGAAGGAAAGTGCGCATGGTGACTGATGTATTCAATCCCGATGCAATTTCTGTGTTTAATCAACACTCTGATAGTCCACAGATTACAGAAAGCCTCCAAATGTGCATCGCAAACTACTACTGGTCTTGCAGGTAACGATCAAAGCGTAGACTGTTAGACACATTACTCCCATGCAGTAAAGTGCGCATGGTGACTGTTGTATTCAATCCTGATGCAATTTCTGTGTTTCATCAACACTCTGATACTCCACAGATTACAGAATGCCTCCAGATGTGCATCGGAAACTACTAGTGGTCTTCCAGGGAACGATCAAAGCGTAGACTGTTTGAGACATTACTCCCATGGAGGAAAGTGGTCATGGTGAGTGTTGTATTCAATCCCGATGCAGTTTCTGTGTTTCATCAAAACTCTGATAGTCCACAGATTACAGAATGCCTCCAGATGTGCTTCGGAAACTACTACTGGTCTTCCAGGGAACGATCAAATCGTAGACTCTTTGAGACGTACCTCCCGTGGAGGAAAGTGCGCATGGTGACTGTTGTATTCAATCCCGATGCAATGTCTGTGTTTCGTCAACACTCTGATAGTCCACAGATTACAGACTGTCACCAGATGTGCATCGGTAACTACTACTGGTCTTCCAGGGAACGATCAAAGCGTCGACTGTTAGAGACATTACTCCCATCGAGGAAAGAGCGCATGGTGACGGTTGTATTCAATCCCGATACAATTTCTGTGTTTCATTAACACTCTGATAGTCCACAGATTACAGAATGCCTCCAGATGTGAATCGGTAACTACTACTGGTCTTCCAGGGAACGATCAAAGCGTAGACTGTTAGACACATTACTCCCATGCGGTAAAGTGCGCATGGTGACTGTTGTATTCAATCCCGATGCAATTTCTGTGTATCATCAACACTCTGATACTCCACAGATTACAGAATGCCTCCAGATGTGCATCGGAAACTACTACTGGCCTTCCAGGGAACGATCAAAGCTTAGACTGTTTGAGACATTATTCCCATGGAGGTAAGTGCGCATGGTGACTGTTGTATTCAATCCCGATGCAATTTCTGTGTTTCGTCAGCACTCTGATAGTCCACAGATTACAGAATTCCACCAGATGTGCATCGGAAACTACTACTGGTCTACCAGGGAATGATCAAAGCATAGACTGTTAGCGACATTACTCCCATGAAGGAAAGTGCGCATGGTGACTGATGTATTCAATCCCGATGCAATTTCTGTGTTTAATCAACACTCTGATAGTCCACAGATTACAGAAAGCCTCCAAATGTGCAACGCAAACTACTACTGGTCTTGCAGGTAACGATAAAAGCGTAGACTGTTAGACACATTACTCCCATGCAGTAAAGTGCGCATGGTGAATATTGTATTCAATCCTGATGCAATTTCTGTGTTTCATCAACACTCTGATACTCCACAGATTACAGAATGCCTCCAGATGTGCATCGGAAACTACTAGTGGTCTTCCAGGGAACGATCAAAGCTTAGACTGTTTGAGACATTACTCCCATGGAGGAAAGTGCGCATGGTGAGTGTTGTATTCAATCCCGATGCAGTTTCTGTGTTTCATCAAAACTCTGATAGTCCATAGATTACAGAATGCCTCCAGATGTGCTTCGGAAACTACTACTGGCCTTCCAGGGAACGATCAAAGCTTAGACTGTTTGAGACATTACTCCCATGGAGGTAAGTGCGCATGGTGACTGTTGTATTCAATCCCGATGCAATTTCTGTGTTTCGTCAGCACTCTGATAGTCCACAGATTACAGAATTCCACCAGATGTGCATCGGAAACTACTACTGGTCTTCCAGGGAATGATCAAATCGTAGACTCTTTGAGACGAACCTCCCATGGAGGAAAGTGCGCATGGTGACTGTTGTATTCAATCCCGATGCAATGTCTGTGTTTCATCAACACTCTGATAGTCGACAGATTACAGAATGGCACCAGGTGTGCATCGGAAACTACTACTGGTCTAACAGGGAATGATCAAAGCATAGACTGTTTGAGACATTACTCCCATGAAGGAAAGTGCGCATGGAGAGTGTTGTATTCAATCCCGATGCAGTTTCTGTGTTTCATCAAAACTCTGAAAGTCCACAGATTACAGAATGCCACCAGATGTGCTTCGGAAGCTACTACTGGCCTTCCAGGGAACGATCAAAGCTTAGACTGTTTGAGACATTACTCCCATGGAGGTAAGTGCGCATGGTGACTGTTGTATTCAATTCCGATGCAATTTCTGTGTTTCATCAACACTCTGATAGTCCACAGATTACAGAATTCCACCAGATGTGCATCGGTAACTACTACTGGTCTTCCAGGGAACGATCAAAGCGTAGACTGTTAGAGACATTACTCCCATCGAGGGAAGAGCGCATGGTGACGGTTGTATTCAATCCCGATACAATTTCTGTGTTTTATCAACACTCTGATAGTCCACAGATTACAGAATGCCTCCAGATGTAAATCGGTAACTACTACTGGTCTTCCAGGGAACGATCAAAGCGTAGACTGTTAGACACATTACTCCCATGCAGTAAAGTGCGTATGGTGACTGTTGTATTCAATCCCGATGCAATTTCTGTGTTTCATCAAAACTCTGATAGTCCACAGATTACAGAATGCCTCCAGATGTGCTTCTTAAGCTACTACTGGCCTTCCAGCGAACGATCAAAGCTTAGACTGTTTGAGACATTACTCCCATGGAGGTAAGTGCGCATGGTGACTGTTGTATTCAATCCCGATGCAATTTCTGTGTTTCGTCAGCACTCTGATAGTCCACAGATTACAGAATTCCACCAGATGTGCATCGGAAACTACTACTGGTCTACCAGGGAATGATCAAAGCATAGACTGTTAGCGACATTACTCCCATGAAGGAAAGTGCGCATGGTGACTGATGTATTCAATCCCGATGCAATTTCTGTGTTTAATCAACACTCTGATAGTCCACAGATTACAGAAAGCCTCCAAATGTGCATCGCAAACTACTACTGGTCTTGCAGGTAACGATCAAAGCGTAGACTGTTAGACACATTACTCCCATGCAGTAAAGTGCGCATGGTGACTGTTGTATTCAATCCTGATGCAATTTCTGTGTTTCATCAACACTCTGATACTCCACAGATTACAGAATGCCTCCAGATGTGCATCGGAAACTACTAGTGGTCTTCCAGGGAACGATCAAAGCGTAGACTGTTTGAGACATTACTCCCATGGAGGAAAGTGGTCATGGTGAGTGTTGTATTCAATCCCGATGCAGTTTCTGTGTTTCATCAAAACTCTGATAGTCCACAGATTACAGAATGCCTCCAGATGTGCTTCGGAAACTACTACTGGTCTTCCAGGGAACGATCAAATCGTAGACTCTTTGAGACGTACCTCCCGTGGAGGAAAGTGCGCATGGTGACTGTTGTATTCAATCCCGATGCAATGTCTGTGTTTCGTCAACACTCTGATAGTCCACAGATTACAGACTGTCACCAGATGTGCATCGGTAACTACTACTGGTCTTCCAGGGAACGATCAAAGCGTCGACTGTTAGAGACATTACTCCCATCGAGGAAAGAGCGCATGGTGACGGTTGTATTCAATCCCGATACAATTTCTGTGTTTCATTAACACTCTGATAGTCCACAGATTACAGAATGCCTCCAGATGTGAATCGGTAACTACTACTGGTCTTCCAGGGAACGATCAAAGCGTAGACTGTTAGACACATTACTCCCATGCGGTAAAGTGCGCATGGTGACTGTTGTATTCAATCCCGATGCAATTTCTGTGTATCATCAACACTCTGATACTCCACAGATTACAGAATGCCTCCAGATGTGCATCGGAAACTACTACTGGCCTTCCAGGGAACGATCAAAGCTTAGACTGTTTGAGACATTATTCCCATGGAGGTAAGTGCGCATGGTGACTGTTGTATTCAATCTCGATGTAATTTCTGTGTTTCATCAACACTCTGATAGTCCACAGATTACAGAATTCCACCAGATGTGCATCGGAAACTACTACTGGTCTTCCAGGGATCGATCAAATCGTAGACTCTTTGAGACATACCTCCCGTGGAGGAAAGTGCGCATGGTGACTGTTGTATTCAATCCCGATGCAATTTCTGTGTTTCGTCAACACTCTGATAGTCCACAGTTTACAGAATTCCACCTGATGTGCATCGGAAACTACTACTGGTCTTCCAGGGAACGATCAAATCGTAGACTCTTTGAGACGTACCTCCCGTGGAGGAAAGTGCGCATGGTGACTGTTGTATTCAATCCCGATGCAATGTCTGTGTTTCAACAACACTCTGATAGTCCACAGATTACAGAATGGCACCAGATGTGCATCGGAAACTACTACTGGTCTACCAGGGAATGATCAAAGCATAGACTGTTTGAGACATTACTCCCATGCAGGAATGTGCGCATGGTGAGTGTTGTATTCAATCCCGATGCAGTTTCTGTGTTTCATCAAAACTCTGAAAGTCCACAGATTACAGAATGCCTCCAGATGTGCTTCGGAAGCTACTACTGGCCTTCCAGGGAACGATCAAAGCTTAGACTGTTTGAAACATTACTCCCATGGAGGTAAGTGCGCATGGTGACTGTTGTATTCAATCCCGATGCAATTTCTGTGTTTCATCAACACTCTGATAGTCCACAGATTACAGAATTCCACCAGATGTGCATCGGAAACTACTACTGGTCTTCCAGGGAACGATCAAATCGTAGACTCTTTGAGACGTACCTCCCGTGGAGGAAAGTGCGCATGGTGACTGTTGTATTCAATCCCGATGCAATGTCTGTGTTTCATCAACACTCTGATAGTCCACAGATTACAGACTGGCACCAGATGTGCATCGGTAACTACTACTGGTCTTCCAGGGAACGATCAAAGCGTAGACTGTTAGAGACATTACTCCCATCGAGGGAAGAGCGCATGGTGACGGTTGTATTCAATCCCGATACAATTTCTGTGTTTTATCAACACTCTGATAGTCCACAGATTACAGAATGCCTCCAGATGTGAATCGGTAACTACTACTGGTCTTCCAGGGAACGATCAAAGCGTAGACTGTTAGACACATTACTCCCATGCAGTAAAGTGCGTATGGTGACTGTTGTATTCAATCCCGATGCAATTTCTGTGTTTCATCAAAACTCTGATAGTCCACAGATTACAGAATGCCTCCAGATGTGCTTCTTAAGCTACTACTGGCCTTCCAGCGAACGATCAAAGCTTAGACTGTTTGAGACATTACTCCCATGGAGGTAAGTGCGCATGGTGACTGTTGTATTCAATCCCGATGCAATTTCTGTGTTTCGTCAGCACTCTGATAGTCCACAGATTACAGAATTCCACCAGATGTGCATCGGAAACTACTACTGGTCTACCAGGGAATGATCAAAGCATAGACTGTTAGCGACATTACTCCCATGAAGGAAAGTGCGCATGGTGACTGATGTATTCAATCCCGATGCAATTTCTGTGTTTAATCAACACTCTGATAGTCCACAGATTACAGAAAGCCTCCAAATGTGCATCGCAAACTACTACTGGTCTTGCAGGTAACGATCAAAGCGTAGACTGTTAGACACATTACTCCCATGCAGTAAAGTGCGCATGGTGACTGTTGTATTCAATCCTGATGCAATTTCTGTGTTTCATCAACACTCTGATACTCCACAGATTACAGAATGCCTCCAGATGTGCATCGGAAACTACTAGTGGTCTTCCAGGGAACGATCAAAGCTTAGACCTTTTGAGACATTACTCCCATGGAGGAAAGTGCGCATGGTGAGTGTTGTATTCAATCCCGATGCAGTTTCTGTGTTTCATCAAAACTCTGATAGTCCATAGATTACAGAATGCCTCCAGATGTGCTTCGGAAACTACTACTGGCCTTCCAGGGAACGATCAAAGCTTAGACTGTTTGAGACATTACTCCCATGGAGGTAAGTGCGCATGGTGACTGTTGTATTCAATCCCGATGCAATTTCTGTGTTTCGTCAGCACTCTGATAGTCCACAGATTACAGAATTCCACCAGATGTGCATCGGAAACTACTACTGGTCTTCCAGGGAACGATCAAATCGTAGACTCTTTGAGACGAACCTCCCATGGAGGAAAGTGCGCATGGTGACTGTTGTATTCAATCCCGATGCAATGTCTGTGTTTCATCAACACTCTGATAGTCGACAGATTACAGAATGGCACCAGGTGTGCATCGGAAACTACTACTGGTCTAACAGGGAATGATCAAAGCATAGACTGTTTGAGACATTACTCCCATGCAGGAAAGTGCGCATGGAGAGTGTTGTATTCAATCCCGATGCAGTTTCTGTGTTTCATCAAAACTCTGAAAGTCCACAGATTACAGAATGCCTCCAGATGTGCTTCGGAAACTACTACTGGCCTTCCAGGGAACGATCAAAGCTTAGACTGTTTGAGACATTACTCCCATGGAGGTAAGTGCGCATGGTGACTGTTGTATTCAATCCCGATGCAATTTCTGTGTTTCGTCAGCACTCTGATAGTCCACAGATTACAGAATTCCACCAGATGTGCATCGGAAACTACTACTGGTCTTCCAGGGAACGATCAAATCGTAGACTCTTTGAGACGTACCTCCCGTGGAGGAAAGTGCGCATGGTGACTGTTGTATTCAATCCCGATGCAATGTCTGTGTTTCATCAACACTCTGATAGTCCACAGATTACAGACTGGCACCAGATGTGCATCGGTAACTACTACTGGTCTTCCAGGGAACGATCAAAGCGTAGACTGTTAGAGACATTACTCCCATCGAGGGAAGAGCGCATGGTGACGGTTGTATTCAATCCCGATACAATTTCTGTGTTTTATCAACACTCTGATAGTCCACAGATTACAGAATGCCTCCAGATGTGAATCGGTAACTACTACTGGTCTTCCAGGGAACGATCAAAGCGTAGACTGTTAGACACATTACTCCCATGCAGTAAAGTGCGTATGGTGACTGTTGTATTCAATCCCGATGCAATTTCTGTGTTTCATCAAAACTCTGATAGTCCACAGATTACAGAATGCCTCCAGATGTGCTTCTTAAGCTACTACTGGCCTTCCAGCGAACGATCAAAGCTTAGACTGTTTGAGACATTACTCCCATGGAGGTAAGTGCGCATGGTGACTGTTGTATTCAATCCCGATGCAATTTCTGTGTTTCGTCAGCACTCTGATAGTCCACAGATTACAGAATTCCACCAGATGTGCATCGGAAACTACTACTGGTCTACCAGGGAATGATCAAAGCATAGACTGTTAGCGACATTACTCCCATGAAGGAAAGTGCGCATGGTGACTGATGTATTCAATCCCGATGCAATTTCTGTGTTTAATCAACACTCTGATAGTCCACAGATTACAGAAAGCCTCCAAATGTGCATCGCAAACTACTACTGGTCTTGCAGGTAACGATCAAAGCGTAGACTGTTAGACACATTACTCCCATGCAGTAAAGTGCGCATGGTGACTGTTGTATTCAATCCTGATGCAATTTCTGTGTTTCATCAACACTCTGATACTCCACAGATTACAGAATGCCTCCAGATGTGCATCGGAAACTACTAGTGGTCTTCCAGGGAACGATCAAAGCGTAGACTGTTTGAGACATTACTCCCATGGAGGAAAGTGGTCATGGTGAGTGTTGTATTCAATCCCGATGCAGTTTCTGTGTTTCATCAAAACTCTGATAGTCCACAGATTACAGAATGCCTCCAGATGTGCTTCGGAAACTACTACTGGTCTTCCAGGGAACGATCAAATCGTAGACTCTTTGAGACGTACCTCCCGTGGAGGAAAGTGCGCATGGTGACTGTTGTATTCAATCACGATGTAATTTCTGTGTTTCATCAACACTCCGATAGTCCACAGATTACAGAATGCCACCAGGTGTGCATCGGAAACTACTACTGGTCTTCCAGGGAACGATCAAAGCGTAGACTGTTTGAGACGTACCTCCCGTGGAGGAAAGTGCGCATGGTGGGTGTTGTATTCAATCCCTATGCAATTTCTGTGTTTCATCAACACTCTGATAGTCCGCAGATTACAGAAAGCCTCCAGACGTGCATCGGAAACTACTCCTGGTCTTATAGGGAACGACCAAAGCGTAGACTGTTAGAGACATTACTCCCATGGAGGAAAGTGCGAATGGTGACTATTGTATTCAATCCCGATGCAATATCTGCGTTTCATCAACACTCTGATAGTCCACAGATTACAGAATGCCACCAGATGTCTATCGGAAACTACTACTGGTCTTTCAGGGAACGATCAACGCGTAGACTGTTTGAGACATTACTCCAGTGGAGGAAAGTGCGCATGGTGACTGTTGTATTCAATCCCGATGCAGTTTCTGTGTTTCATCAAAACTCTGATAGTCCATAGATTACAGAATGCCTCCAGATGTGCTTCGGAAACTACTACTGGCCTTCCAGGGAACGATCAAAGCTTAGACTGTTTGACACATTACTCCCATGGAGGTAAGTGCGCATGGTGACTGTTGTATTCCATCCCGATGCAATTTCTGTGTTTCGTCAACACTCTGATAGTCCACAGATTACAGAATTCCACCAGATGTGCATCGGAAACTACTACTGGTCTTCCAGGGAACGATCAAATCGTAGACTCTTTGAGACGTACCTCCCGTGGAGGAAAGTGCGCATGGTGACTGTTGTATTCAATCCCGATGCAATGTCTGTGTTTCAACAACACTCTGATAGTCCACAGATTACAGAATGGCACCAGATGTGCATCGGAAACTACTACTGGTCTACCAGGGAATGATCAAAGCATAGACTGTTTGAGACATTACTCCCATGCAGGAATGAGCGCATGGTGAGTGTTGTATTCAATCCCGATGCAGTTTCTGTGTTTCATCAAAACTCTGATAGTCCACAGATTACAGAATGCCTCCAGATGTGCTTCGGAAGCTACTACTGGCCTTCCAGGGAACGATCAAAACTTAGACTGTTTGAGACATTACTCCAATGGAGGTAAGTGCGCATGGTGACTGTTGTATTCAATCCCGATGCAATTTCTGTGTTTCATCAACACTCTGATAGTCCACAGATTACAGAATTCCACCAGATGTGCATCGGAAACTACTACTGGTCTTCCAGGGAACGATCAAATCGTAGACTCTTTGAGACGTACCTCCCGTGGAGGAAAGGGCGCATGGTGACTGTTGTATTCAATCCCGATGCAATGTCTGTGTTTCATCAACACTCTGATAGTCCACAGATTACAGACTGGCACCAGATGTGCATCGGTAACTACTACTGGTCTTCCAGGGAACGATCAAAGCGTAGACTGTTAGAGACATTACTCCCATCGAGGAAAGAGCGCATGGTGACGGTTGTATTGAATCCCGATACAATTTCTGTGTTTCATCAACACTCTGATTGTCCACAGATTACAGAATGCCTCCAGATGTGAATCGGTAACTACTACTGGTCTTCCAGGGAACGATCAAAGCGTAGACTGTTAGACATATTACTCCCATGCAGTAAAGTGCGCATGGTGACTGTTGTATTCAATCCCGATGCAATTTCTGTGTTTCATCAACACTCTGATACTCCACAGATTACAGAATGCCTCCAGATGTGCATCGGAGACTACTAGTGGTCTTCCAGGGAACGATCAAAGCTTATACTGTTTGAGACATTACTCCCATGGAGGAATGTGCGCATGGTGAGTGTTGTATTCAATCCCGATGCAGTTTCTGTGTTTCATCAAAACTCTGATAGTCCACAGATTACAGAATGCCTCCAGATGTGCTTCTTAAGCAACGACTGGCCTTCCAGCGAACGATCAAAGCTTAGACTGTTTGAGACATTACTCCCATGGAGGTAAGTGCGCAATGGTGACAGTTGTATTCAATCCAGATGCAATTTCTGTGTTTCATCAACACTCTGATAGTCCACGGATTACAAAATGCCTCCAGATGAGAATCGGAAACTACTACTGGTCCTCCAGAGAACGATCAAACGTAGACTGTTTGAGACATTACCCCCATGAAGGGAAGTGCGCATGGTGACTGCTGTATTCAATCCCCATGATATTTCTGTGTTTCATCAACACTCTGATACTCCACAGATTACAGAATGCCTCCAGATGTGCATCGGAAACTACTAGTGGTCTTCCAGGGAACGATCAAAGCTTAGACTGTTTGAGACATTACTCCCATGGAGGAAAGTGCCCATGGTGAGTGTTGTATTCAATCCCGATGCAGTTTCTGTGTTTCATCAAAACTCTGATAGTCCATAGATTACAGAATGCCTCCAGAAGTGCTTCGGAAACTACTACTGGCCTTCCAGGGAACGATCAAAGCTTAGACTGTTTGAGACATTACTCCCATGGAGGTAAGTGCGCATGGTGACTGTTGTATTCAATCCCGATGCAATTTCTGTGTTTCGTCAGCACTCTGATAGTCCACAGATTACAGAATTCCACCAGATGTGCATCGGAAACTACTACTGGTCTTCCAGGGAACGATCAAATCGTAGACTTTTTGAGACGTACCTCCTATGGAGGAAAGTGCGCATGGTGACTGTTGTATTCAATCCCGATGCAATGTCTGTGTTTCATCAACACTCTGATAGTCGACAGATTACAGAATGGCACCAGGTGTGCATCGGAAACTACTACTGGTCTAACAGGGAATGATCAAAGCATAGACTGTTTGAGACATTACTCCAGTGGAGGAAAGTGCGCATGGTGACTGTTGTATTCAATCCCGATGCAGTTTCTGTGTTTCATCAAAACTCTGATAGTCCATAGATTACAGAATGCCTCCAGATGTGCTTCGGAAACTACTACTGGCCTTCCAGGGAACGATCAAAGCTTAGACTGTTTGACACATTACTCCCATGGAGGTAAGTGCGCATGGTGACTGTTGTATTCCATCCCGATGCAATTTCTGTGTTTCGTCAACACTCTGATAGTCCACAGATTACAGAATTCCACCAGATGTGCATCGGAAACTACTACTGGTCTTCCAGGGAACGATCAAATCGTAGACTCTTTGAGACGTACCTCCCGTGGAGGAAAGTGCGCATGGTGACTGTTGTATTCAATCCCGATGCAATGTCTGTGTTTCAACAACACTCTGATAGTCCACAGATTACAGAATGGCACCAGATGTGCATCGGAAACTACTACTGGTCTACCAGGGAATGATCAAAGCATAGACTGTTTGAGACATTACTCCCATGCAGGAATGTGCGCATGGTGAGTGTTGTATTCAATCCCGATGCAGTTTCTGTGTTTCATCAAAACTCTGATAGTCCACAGATTACAGAATGCCTCCAGATGTGCTTCGGAAGCTACTACTGGCCTTCCAGGGAACGATCAAAGCTTAGACTCTTTGAGACATTACTCCCATGGAGGTAAGTGCGCATGGTGACTGAAGTATTCAATCCCGATGCAATTTCTGTGTTTCATCAACACTCTGATAGTCCACAGATTACAGAATTCCACCAGATGTGCATCGGAAACTACTACTGGTCTTCCAAGGAACGATCAAATCGTAGACTCTTTGAGACGTACCTCCCGTGGAGGAAAGTGCGCATGGTGACTGTTGTATTCAATCCCGATGCAATGTCTGTGTTTCATCAACACTCTGATAGTCCACAGATTACAGACTGGCACCAGATGTGCATCGGTAACTACTACTGGTCTTCCAGGGAACGATCAAAGCGTAGACTGTTAGAGACATTACTACCATCGAGGAAAGAGCGCATGGTGACGGTTGTATTGAATCCCGATACAATTTCTGTGTTTCATCAACACTCTGATTGTCCACAGATTACAGAATGCCTCCAGATGTGCATCGGAAACTACTACTGGTCTTCCAGGGAACGATCAAAGCGTAGACTGTTAGACATATTACTCCCATGCAGTAAAGTGCGCATGGTGACTGTTGTATTCAATCCCGATGCAATTTCTGTGTTTCATCAACACTCTGATACTCCACAGATTACAGAATGCCTCCAGATGTGCATCGGAGACTACTAGTGGTCTTCCAGGGAACGATCAAAGCTTATACTGTTTGAGACATTACTCCCATGGAGGAATGTGCGCATGGTGAGTGTTGTATTCAATCCCGATGCAGTTTCTGTGTTTCATCAAAACTCTGATAGTCCACAGATTACAGAATACCTCCAGATGTGCTTCTTAAGCAACGACTGGCCTTCCAGCGAACGATCAAAGCTTAGACTGTTTGAGACATTACTCCCATGGAGGTAAGTGCGCAATGGTGACTGTTGTATTCAATCCAGATGCAATTTCTGTGTTTCATCAACACTCTGATAGTCCACGGATTACAAAATGCCTCCAGATGAGCATCGGAAACTACTACTGGTCTTCCAGAGAACGATCAAACGTAGACTGTTTGAGACATTACCCCCATGAAGGGAAGTGCGCATGGTGACTGCTGTATTCAATCCCCATGCAATTTCTGTGTTTCATCAACACTCTGATACTCCACAGATTACAGAATGCCTCCAGATGTGCATCGGAAACTACTAGTGGTCTTCCAGGGAACGATCAAAGCTTAGACTGTTTGAGACATTACTCCCATGGAGGAAAGTGCGCATGGTGAGTGTTGTATTCAATCCCGATGCAGTTTCTGTGTTTCATCAAAACTCTGATAGTCCATAGATTACAGAATGCCTCCAGAAGTGCTTCGGAAACTACTACTGGTCTTCCAGGGAACGATCAAATCGTAGACTTTTTGAGACGTACCTCCCATGGAGGAAAGTGCGCATGGTGACTGTTGTATTCAATCCCGATGCAATGTCTGTGTTTCATCAACACTCTGATAGTCGACAGATTACAGAATGGCACCAGGTGTGCATCGGAAACTACTACTGGTCTAACAGGGAATGATCAAAGCATAGACTGTTTGAGACATTACTCCCATGCAGGAAAGTGCGCATGGAGAGTGTTGTATTCAATCCCGATGCAGTTTCTGTGTTTCATCAAAACTCTTAAAGTCCACAGATTACAGAATGCCACCAGATGTGCTTCGGAAGCTACTACTGGCCTTCCAGGGAACGATCAAAGCTTAGACTGTTTGAGACATAACTCCCATGGAGGTAAGTGCGCATGGTGACTGTTGTATTCAATTCCGATGCAATTTCTGTGTTTCATCAACACTCTGATAGTCCACAGATTACAGAATTCCACCAGATGTGCATCGGAAACTACTACTGGTCTTCCAGGGAACGATCAAATCGTAGACTCTTTGAGACGTACCTCCCGTGGAGGAAAGTGCGCATGGTGACTGTTGTATTCAATCCCGATGCAATGTCTGTGTTTCATCAACACTCTGATAGTCCACAGATTACAGACTGGCACCAGATGTGCATCGGTAACTACTACTGGTCTTCCAGGGAACGATCAAAGCGTAGACTGTTACAGACATTACTCCCATCGAGGGAAGAGCGCATGGTGACGGTTGTATTCAATCCCGATACAATTTCTGTGTTTTATCAACACTCTGATAGTCCACAGATAACAGAATGCCTCCAGATGTGAATCGGTAACTACTACTGGTCTTCCAGGGAACGATCAAAGCGTAGACTGTTAGACACATTACTCCCATGCAGTAAAGTGCGTATGGTGACTGTTGTATTCAATCCCGATGCAATTTCTGTGTTTCATCAAAACTCTGATAGTCCACAGATTACAGAATGCCTCCAGATGTGCTTCTTAAGCTACTACTGGCCTTCCAGCGAACGATCAAAGCTTAGACTGTTTGAGATATTACTCCCATGGAGGTAAGTGCGCATGGTGACTGTTGTATTCAATCACGATGCAATTTCTGTGTTTCGTCAGCACTCTGATAGTCCACAGATTACAGAATTCCACCAGATGTGCATCGGAAACTACTACTGGTCTACCAGGGAATGATCAAAGCATAGACTGTTAGCGACATTACTCCCATGAAGGAAAGTGCGCATGGTGACTGATGTATTCAATCCCGATGCAATTTCTGTGTTTCATCAACACTCTGATAGTCCAACAGATTACAGAATTCCACCAGATGTGCATCGGAAACTACTACTGGTCTTCCAGGGAACGATCAAATCGTAGACTCTTTGAGACGTACCTCCCGTGGAGGAAAGTGCGCATGGTGACTGTTGTATTCAATCCCGATGCAATTTCTGTGTTTCATCAACACTCTGATACTCCACAGATTACAGAATGCCTCCAGATGTGCATCGGAAACTATTACTGGTCTTCCAGGGAATGATCAAAGCGTAGACTGTTAGCGACATTACTCCCATGGACGAAAGTGCGCATGGTTACTGATGTATTCAATCCCGATGCAATATCTGTGTTTCATCAACACACTGATAATCCACAGATTACAGAACGCCTCCAGATGTGCATCGGTAACTACTACTGGGCTTCCAGGGAACGATCAAAGCGTAGACTGAAAGAGACATTACTCCCATCAAGGAAAGTGCGCATGGTGACTGTTGTATTCAATCCCGATACAATTTCTGTGTTTCATCAACACTCTGATAGTCCACAGATTACAGAATGCCTCCAGATGTGAATCGGTAACTACTACTGGTCTTCCAGGGAACGATCAAAGCGTAGACTGTTTGAGACATTACTCCCATGGAGGAAATTGCGCATGGTGACTGTTGTATACAATTCCGATGCAATTTCTGTGTTTCATCAACACTCTGATAGTCCACAGATTACAGAATGCCACCAGATGTGCATCGGAAACTACTACTGGTCTTCCAGGGAACTATTAAAGCGTCGACTGTTTGAGGATTACTCCCATGGAGGAAAGTGCGCATGGTGACTGTTGTATTCAATCCCGATGCAATTTCAGTGTTCCATCAACACTCTGATAGTCCACAGATTACAGAATGCCACCAGACGTGCATCGGAAACTACTACTGGTTTTCCAAGGAACTATCAAAGCGTAGACTGTTTGAGACATTACTCCCGTTGAGGAAGGTGCGCATGGTGACTGTTGTATTCAATCCCGATGCAATTTCTGTGTTTCATCAACACTCTGATAGTCCACACATTACAGAGTGCCACGATATGTGCATCGGAAATTACTACTGGTCTTCCAGGGAACGATCAAAACGTAGACTCTTTGAGACGTACCTCCCGTGGAGGAAAGTGCGCATGGTGGCTGTTGTATTCAATCCCGATGCAATTTCTGTGTTTCATCAACACTTTGATAGTCCACAGATTACAGAAAGCCTCTAGATGTGAATCGGAAACTACTCCTGGTCCTCCAGGGAATGATCAAAGCGTAGACTGTTAGCGACATTACTCCCATGCAGGAAAGTGCGCATGGTGATTATTGTATTCAATCCCGATGCAATTTCTGTGTTTCATCAACACTCTGATAGTCCACAGATTACAGAACGCCTCCAGATGTGCATCGGTAACTACTACTGGTCTTCCAGGGAACGATCAAAGCGTAGACTGTTAGAGACATTACTCCCATCGAGGAAAGTGCGCATGGTGACTGAAGTATTCAATCTCGATACAATTTCTGTGTTTCATCAACACTCTGATAGTCCACAGATTACAGAATGCCTCCAGATGTGAATCGGTAACTACTACTGGTCTTCCAAGGAATGATCAAAGTGTAGACTGTTTGAGACATTACTCCCATGGAGGAAAGTGCGCATGGTGACTGTTGTATTCAATCCCGATGCAATTTCTGTGTTTCATCAACACTCTGATAGTCCACTGATTGCAGAATGCCACCAGATGTGCATCGGAAACTACTACTGGTCTTCCAGGGAAGGATTAAAGCGTCGACAGTTTGAGGATTACTCCCATGGAGGAAAGTGCGCATGGTGACTGTTGTAATCGATCCCGATGCAATTTCAGTGTTCCATCAACACTCTGATAGTCCACAGATTACAGAATGCCACCAGACGTGCATCGGAAACTACTACTGGTCCTCCAGGGAACTATCAAAGCGTAGACTCTTTGAGACATTACCCCCGTTGAGGGAGGTGCGCATGGTGACTGTTGTATTCAATCCCGATGCAATTTCTGTGTTTCATCAACACTCTGATAGTCCACAGATTACATAATGCCACCAGATGTGCATCGGAAACTACTACTGGTCTTCCAGGGAACGATCAAAGCGTAGACTTTTTGAGACGTACCTCCCATGGAGGAAAGTGCGCATGGTGGCTGTTGTATTCAATCCCGATGCAATTTCTGTGTTTCATCAAGACTCTGATAGTCCACAGATTACAGAAAGCCTCCTGATGTGCATCGGAAACTACTCCTGGTCTTATAGGGAACGATCAAAGCGTAGACTGTTAGACACATTACTCCCATGCAGTAAAGTGCGCATGGTGACTGTTGTATTCAATCCCGATGCAATTTCTGTGTTTCATCAACACTCTGATACTCCACGGATTACAGAATGCCTCCAGATGTGCATTGGAAACTACTAGTGGTCTTCCAGGGAACGATCAAAGCTTAGACTGTTTGAGACATTACTCCAATGGAGGAAAGTGCGCATGGTGAGTGTTGTATTCAATCCCGATGCAGTTTCTGTGTTTCATCAACACTCTGATAGTCCACAGATTACAGAATACCTCCAGATGTGCATCGGAAACTACTACTGCTCTTGCAGGTAACGATCAAAGCGTAGACTGTTAGACACATTACTCCCACGCAGTATAGTGCGCATGGTGACTGTTGTATTCAATCCCGATGCAATTTCTGTGTTTCATCAACACTCAGATACTCCACAGATTACACAATGCCTCCAGATGTGCATCGGAAACTACTAGTGGTCTTGCAGGGAAAGATCAAAGCTTAGACTGTTAGACACATTACTCCCATGCAGTATAGAGCGCATGGTGACTGTTGTATTCAATCCCGATGCAATTTCTGTGTTTCATCAACACTCAGATACTCCACAGATTACACAATGCCTCCAGATGTGCATCGGAAACTACTAGTGGTCTTGCAGGGAACGATCAAAGCTTAGACTGTTAGACACATTACTCCCATGCAGTATAGTGCGCATGGTGACTGTTGTATTCAATCCCGATGCAATTTCTGTGTTTCATCAACACTCAGTTAGTCCACAGATTTCAGAATGCCTCCAGATGTGCATCGGAAACTACTACTGGTCTTCCAGGGAACGATCAAAGCGTAGACTGTTTGAGACATTACTCCCGTGGAGAGCAGAGCGCATGGTGACTATTGTATTCAATCCCGATGCAATATCTGTGTTTCATCAACACTCTGATAGTCCACACATTACAGAGTGCCACGAGATGTGCAACGGGAACTACTACTGGTCTTCCAGGGAACGATCAAAGCGTAGACTGTTTGAGACGTACCTCAAGTGGAAGAAAGTACGCATGGTGGCTGTTGTATTCAATCCCGATGCAATTTCTGTGTTTCATCAACACTCTGATAGTCCACAGATTACAGAATGGCACCATATCTGCATCGGAAACTACTACTGATCTTCCAGGGAATGATCAAAGCGTAGACTGTTAGCGACATTATTCCCATGGAGGAAATTGCGCATGGTGACTGTTGTATTCAATCCCAATGCAATTTCTGTGTTTCATCAACACTCTGATAGTCCACAGATTACAGAATGCCACCAGATGTGCATCGGAAACTACTATTGGTCTTCCAGGGAACGATCAAAGCGTAGACTCTTTGAGACATTACTCCCGTGGAAAGCAGTGAGCATGGTGACTATTGTATTCAATCCCGATGCAATTTCTGTGTTTCATCAACACTCTGATAGTCCACACATTACAGACTGCCACGAGATGTGCATCGGAAACTACTACTGGTCTTCCAGGGAACGATCAAAGCGTAGACTGCTTGAGACCTACCTCCCGTGGAGGAGCGCGCGCATGGTGGCTGTTGTATTCAATCCCGTTGCAATTTCTGTGTTTCATCAACACTCTGATAGTCCACAGATTACAGAACGCCTCCAGATGTGTATCGGAAACTACTCCTGGTCTTATAGGAAACGATCAAAGCGTAGACTGTTAAATACGTTACTCCCATGGAGGAAAGTGCGCATGGTGACAATTGTATTCAATCCCGATGCAATTTCTGTGTTTCATCAACACTCTGATAGTCCACAGATTACAGAATGCAACCAGATGTCTATCGGAAACTACTACTGGTCTTCCAGGGAACGATCAAAGCGTAGACTGTTTGAGACATTACTCCAGTGGAGGAAAGTGCGCATGGTGACTGTTGTATTCAATCGAGATGCAATTTCTGTGTTTCATCAACACTCTGATAGTCCACAGATTACAAAATGATTCCAGATGTGCATCAGAAACTACTACTGGTCTTCCAGGGCACGATCAAAGCGTAGACTGTTTGAGACACTACTCCCATGGAGGTAAGTGCGCATGGTGACAATTGTATTCAATCCCGATGCAATTCCTGTGTTTCATCAACACTCTGATAGTCCACAGATTACAGAAAGCCTAAAGATGTTCATCGGAAACTACTACTGGTCTTGCAGGTAACGATCAAAGCGTAGACTGTTAGCCTCATTACTCCCATGAAGTAAAGTGCGCATGGTGACTGTTGTATTCAATCCCGATGCAATTTCTGTGTTTCATCAACACTCTGATTCACCACAGATTACAGAATGCCTCCAGATGTGCATCGGAAACTACTAGTGGTCTTCCAGGGAACGATCAAAGCTTAGACTGTTTGAGACACTACTCCCATGGAGGTAAGTGCGCATGGTGACTGTTGTATTCAATCCCGATGCAATTCCTGTGTTTCATCAACACTCTGATAGTCCTCAGATTACAGAATTCCACCAGATGTGCATCGGAAACTACTACTGGTCTTCCAGGGAACGATCGAATCGTAGCCTCTTTGAGACGTACCTAGCGTGGAGGAAAGTGCGCATGGTGACTGTTGTATTCAATCCCGATGCAATGTCTGTGTTTCATCAACACTCTGATAGTCACCAGATTACAGAATGGCACCAGATGTGCATCGGTAACTACTACTGGTCTTCCAGGGAACGATCAAAGCGTAGACTGTTTGAGAAGTACCTCCGATGAGGAAAGTGCGCATGGTGGCTGTTGTATTCAATCCCGATGCAAGTTCTGTGTTTCATCAACACTCTGATAGTCCACAGATTACAGAATGCCTCCAGATGTGCATCGGAAACTACTCCTGGTCTTATAGAGAACGATCAAAGCGTAGACTGTTAGAGACATTACTCCCATGGAGGAAAGTGCGCATGGTGACTATTGTATTCAATCCCGATGCAATTTCTGTGTTTCATCAACACTCTGATAGTCCACAGATTACAGAAAGCCTCCAGATGTGCATCGGAAACTACTCCTGGTCTTATAGGGAACGATCAAACCGTAGACTGTTAGAGACATTACTCCCATGGTGGAAAGTAAGCATGGTGACTATTGTATTCAATCCCGATGCAATTTCTGTGTTTCATCAACACTCTGATAGTTTACAGATCACAGAATGCCACCAGATGTCTATTGGAAACTACTACTGGTGTTCCAGGGAACGATCAAAGCGTAGACTGTTTGAGACATTACTCCAGTGGAGGAAAGTGCGCAATGTGACTGTTGTATTCAATCCAGATGCAATTTCTGTGTTTCATCAACACTCTGATAGTCAACAGATTACAAAATGACTCCAGATGTGCATCGGAAACTACTACTGGTCTTCCAGGGCACGATCAAAGCGTAGACTCTTAGAGACATTACTCCCATGCAGTAAAGTGCGCATGGTGAATGTTGTATTCAATCCCGATGCAACTTCTGTGTTTCATCAACACTCTGATAGTCCACAGATTACAGAATGCCACCAGATGTCCATCGGAAACTACTACTGGACTTCCAGGCAACGATAAAAGCATAGACTGTTTGAGACATTACTCCTGTGGAGGAAAGTGCGCATGGTGACTGTTGTATTCAATCCCGATGCAATTTCTGTGTTTCATCAACACTCTGATAGTCCACAGATTACAGAATGGCTCCAGATGTGCATCGGTAACCACTACTGGTCTTCCAGGGAACGATCAAAGCCTAGACTGTTTGAGACATTACTCCCATGGAGTAAAGTGCGCATGGTGACAGTTGTATTCAATCCCGATGCATTTTCTGTGTTTCATCAACACTCTGATAGTCCACAGATTACAGAATGCCACCAGATGTGCATCGGAAACTACTACTGGTCTTCCAGGGAACGATCAAAGCGTAGACTGTTTGAGACATTACTCCCGTTTAAAGCAGTGAGCATGGTGACTATTGTATTCAATCCCGATGCAATTTCTGTGTTTCATCAACAGTCTGATAGTCCACAGATTACAGAATATCTCCAGATGTGCATCGGATACTACTACTGGTCTACCAGGGAACGATCAAACGTAGACTGTTTGAGACATCACCCCCATGGAGGTAAGTGCGCATGGTGACGGTTGTATTCAATCCCGATACAATTTCTGTGTTTCATCAACACTCTGATACTCCACAGATTACAGAAAGCCTAAAGATGTTCATCGGAACCTACTACTGGTCTTGCAAGTAACGATCAAAGCGTAGACTGTTAGACACATTACTCCCATGGAGATAAGTGCGCATGGTGACTATTGTACTCAATCCCGATGCAATTTCTGTGTTTCATCAACACTCTGATAGTCCACAGATTACAGAATGCCACCAGATGTCTATTGGAAACTACTACTGGTGTTCCAGGGACCGATCAAAGCGTAGACTGTTTGAGACATTACTCCAGTGGAGGTAAGTGAGCAATGTGACTGTTGTATTCAATCCAGATGCAATTTCTGTGTTTCATCAACACTTTGATAGTCCACAGATTACAAAATGCCTCCAGATGTGCATCGGAAACTACTACTGGTCTTCCAGGGCACGATCAAAGCGTAGACTGTTAGAGACATTACTCCCACGCAGTGAAGTGCGCATGGTGACTGTTGTATTCAATCCCGATGCAACTTCTGTGTTTCATCAACACTCTGATAGTCCACAGATTACAGAATGCCACCAGATGTCCATCGGAAACTACTTCTGGTCTTCCAGGGAACGATAAAAGCATACACTGTTTGAGACATTACTCCTGTGGAGGAAAGTGCACATGGTATCTGTTGTATTCAATCCCGATGCAATTTCTGTGTTTCATCAACACTCTGATAGTCCACAGATTACAGAATGGCTCCAGATGTGCATCGGTAACTACTACTGGTCTTCCAGGGAACGATCAAAGCGTAGACTGTTTGAGACATTACTCCCATGGAGGAAAGTGCGCATGGTGACTGTTGTATTCAATCCCGATGCATTTTCTGTGTTTCATCAACACTCTGATATTCCACAGATTACAAAATGCCTCCAGATGTGCATCGGAAACTACTACTGGTCTTCCAGGGCACGATCAAAACGTAGACTGTTAGAGACATTACTCCCACGCAGTGAAGTGCGCATGGTGACTGTTGTATTCAATCCCGATGCAACTTCTGTGTTTCATCAACACTCTGATAGTCCACAGATTACAGAATGCCACCAGATGTCCATCGGAAACTACTTCTGGTCTTCCAGGGAACGATAAAAGCATACACTGTTTGAGACATTACTCCTGTGGAGGAAAGTGCACATGGTATCTGTTGTATTCAATCCCGATGCAATTTCTGTGTTTCATCAACACTCTGATAGTCCACAGATTACAGAATGGCTCCAGATGTGCATCGGTAACTACTACTGGTCTTCCAGGGAACGATCAAAGCGTAGACTGTTTGAGACATTACTCCCATGGAGGAAAGTGCGCATGGTGACTGTTGTATTCAATCCCGATGCATTTTCTGTGTTTCATCAACACTCTGATATTCCACAGATTACAGAATGCCACCAGACGTGCATCGGAAACTACTACTGGTCTTCCAGGGAGCGACCAAATCGTAAACTGTTTGAGACATTACTCCCATGGAGGAAAGTGCGCATGGTGACTGTTGTATTCAATCCCGATGCAATTTCTGTGTTTCATCAACACATCAGTTAGTCCACAGATTTCAGAATGACTCCAGATGTGCATCGGGAACTACTACTGGCCTACCAGGGAATGATCAAAGCGTAGACTGTTTGAAACATTACTCTCATGGAGGAAAGGGCGCATGGTGACTGTTGTATTCAATCCCGATACAATATCTGTGTTTCATCCAAGTCTGATAGTCCACAGATTACAGAATGCCTCCAGATGTGCATCGGAAACTACTACTGGTCTTCCAGGGAAAGATCAAAGCGTAGACTGATTGAGACATTACTCCCATGGAGGAAGTGCGCATGGTGACTGTTGTATTCAATCCCGATGCTATTTCAGTGCTTCATCAACACTCTGATAGTCCACAGATTACAGAATGCCTCCAGATGTGCATCGTAAACTACTACTGGTCTTCCAGGGAACGATCAACGCGTTGACTGTTTGAGACATTACTCCAGTGGAGGAAAGTGCGCATGGTGACTGTTGTATTCAATCCAGATGCAATTTCTGTGTTTCATCAACACTCTGATAGTCCACAGATTACAAAATGCCTCCAGATGTGCATCGGAAACTACTACTGGTCTTCCAGGGCACGATCAAAGCGTAGACTGTTTGAGACATTACTTTCATGGAGGAAAGTGCGCATGGTGGCTCTTGTATTCAATCCCGATGCAATTTCTGTGTTTCATCAACAGTCTGATAGTCCACAGATTACAGAATATCTCCAGATGTGCATCGGATACTACTACTGGTCTACCAGGGAACGATCAAACGTAGACTGTTTGAGACATTACCCCCATGGAGGAAAGTGCGCATGGCGACTGTTGTATTCAATCCCCATGCAATTTCTGTGTTTCATCAACACTCTGATAGTCCACAGATTACAGAAAGCCTAAAGATGTTCATCGGCACCTACTACTGGTCTTGCAGGTAACGATCAAAGCGTAGACTGTTAGACACATTACTCCCATGGAGATAAGTGCGCATGGTGACTATTGTATTCAATCCCGATGCAATTTCTGTGTTTCATCAACACTCTGATAGTCCACAGATTACAGAATGCCACCAGATGTCTATTCGAAACTACTACTGGTGTTCCAGGGACCGATCAAAGCGTAGACTGTTTGAGACATTACTCCAGTGGAGGAAAGTGCGCAATGTGACTGTTGTATTCAATCCAGATGCAATTTCTGTGTTTCATCAACACTTTGATAGTCCACAGATTACAAAATGCCTCCAGATGTGCATCGGAAACTACTACTGGTCTTCCAGGGCACGATCAAAGCGTAGACTGTTAGAGACATTACTCCCACGCAGTGAAGTGCGCATGGTGTCTGTTGTATTCAATCCCGATGCAACTTCTGTGTTTCATCAACACTCTGATAGTCCACAGATTACAGAATGCCACCAGATGTCCATCGGAAACTACTTCTGGTCTTCCAGGCAACGATAAAAGCATAGACTGTTTGAGACATTACTCCGGTGGAGGAAAGTGCGCATGGTGACTGTTGTATTCAATCCCGATGCAATTTCTGTGTTTCATCAACACTCTGATAGTCCACAGATTACAGAATGGCTCCAGATGTGCATCGGTAACTACTACTGGTCTTCCAGGGAACGATCAAAGCGTAGACTGTTTGAGACATTACTCCCATGGAGTAAAGTGCGCATGGTGACTGTTGTATTCAATCCCGATGCATTTTCTGTGTTTCATCAACACTCTGATAGTCCACAGATTACAGAATGCCACCAGATGTGCATCGGAAACTACTACTGGTCTTCCAGCGAACGATCAAATCGTAGACTGTTTGAGACATTACTCCCGTTTAAAGCAGTGAGCATGGTGACTATTGTATTCAATCCCGATGCAATTTCTGTGTTTCATCAACAGTCTGATAGTCCACAGATTACAGAATATCTCCAGATGTGCATCGGATACTACTACTGGTCTACCAGGGAACGATCAAACGTAGACTGTTTGAGACATTACCCCCATGGAGGAAAGTGCGCATGGCGACTGTTGTATTCAATCCCCATGCAATTTCTGTGTTTCATCAACACTCTGATAGTCCACAGATTACAGAAAGCCTAAAGTTGTTCATCGGAACCTACTACTGGTCTTGCAGGTAACGATCAAAGCGTAGACTGTTAGACACATTACTACCATGGAGATAAGTGCGCATGGTGACTATTGTATTCAATCCCGATGCAATTTCTGTGTTTCATCAACACTCTGATAGTCCACAGATTACAGAATGCCACCAGATGTCTATTGGAAACTACTACTGGTGTTCCAGGGACCGATCAAAGCGTAGACTGTTTGAGACATTACTCCAGTGGAGGAAAGTGCGCAATGTGACTGTTGTATTCAATCCAGATGCAATTTCTGTGTTTCATCAACACTTTGATAGTCCACAGATTACAAAATGCCTCCAGATGTGCATCGGAAACTACTACTGGTCTTCCAGGGCACGATCAAAGCGTAGACTGTTAGAGACATTACTCCCACGCAGTGAAGTGCGCATGGTGACTGTTGTATTCAATCCCGATGCAACTTCTGTGTTTCATCAACACTCTGATAGTCCACAGATTACAGAATGCCACCAGATGTCCATCGGAAACTACTTCTGGTCTTCCAGGGAACGATAAAAGCATACACTGTTTGAGACATTACTCCTGTGGAGGAAAGTGCACATGGTGACTGTTGTATTCAATCCCGATGCAATTTCTGTGTTTCATCAACACTCTGATAGTCCACAGATTACAGAATGGCTCCAGATGTGCATCGGTAACTACTACTGGTCTTCCAGGGAACGATCAAAGCGTAGACTGTTTGAGACATTACTCCCATGGAGGAAAGTGCGCATGGTGACTGTTGTATTCAATCCCGACGCATTTTCTGTGTTTCATCAACACTCTGATATTCCACAGATTACAGAATGCCTCCCGATGTCCATCGGAAACTACTACTGGTCTTCCAGGGAACGATTAAATCGTAGACTGTTTGAGGATTACTCCCATGGAGGAAAGTGCGCATGGTGACTGTTGTATTCAATGCCGATGCAATTTCAGTGTTCCATCAACACTCTGATAGTCCAGAGATTACAGAATGCCACCAGACGTGCATCGGAAACTACTACTGGTCTTCCAGGGAACGATCAAAACGTAGACTGTTTGAGACATTACTCCCGTTGAGGAAGGTGCGCATGGTGACAGTTGTATTCAATCCCGATGCTATTTCTGTGTTTTATTAACACTCTGATAGTCCACAGATTACAGAGTGCCACCAGATGTGCATCGGAAACTACTACTGGGCTTCCAGGGAACGATCAAAGCGTAGACTCTTTGAGACATTACTCCCGTGGATATCAGTGCGCATGGTGACTATTGTATTCAATCCCGATTCAATTTTTGTGTTTCATCAACACTCGGATAGTCCACAGATTACAGAATGCCACCAGATGTCCAACGGAAACTACTACTGGTCTTCCAGGGAACTATAAAATCATAGACTGTTTGAGACATTACTCCCATGGAGGAAAGCGCGCATGGTGACTGTTGTATTCAATCCGGATGCAATTTCTGTGTTTCATCAACACTCTGATAGTCCACAGAATACAGAATGCCTCCGGTTGTGCATCGGAAACCACTACTGGTCTTCCAGGGAATGATCAAAGCGTAGACTGTTTGAGAATTACTCCCATGAAGGAAAGTGCGAATGGTGACTGTTGTATTCTATCCCGATGCAATATCTGTGTTTCATCAACACTCTGATAGTCCACTGATTACAGAATGCCTCCAGATGTGCATCGGAACCTACTACTGGTCTTCCATGGAACGATCAAAGCGTAGACTGTTTGAGAATTACTCCCGTGGAGGAAAGTGCGCATGGTGACTGTTGTATTCAATCCCGATGCAATGTCTGTGTTTCACCAACACTCTGATAGTCCACAGATAACAGATTGCGTCCAGTTGTGCATCGGAAACTAGTACTGGTCTTCCAGGGAGCGACCAAAGCGTAAACTGTTTGAGACATTACTCCCATGGAGGAAAGTGCGCATGGTGACTGTTGTATTCAATCCCGATGCAATTTCTGTGTTTCATCAACACATCAGTTAGTCCACAGATTTCAGAATGACTCCAGATGTGCATCGGGAACTACTACTGGCCTACCAGGAAATGATCAAAGCGTAGACTGTTTGAAACATTACTCTCATGGAGGAAAGGGCGCATGGTGACTGTTGTATTCAATCCCGATGCAATATCTGTGTTTCATCAACACTCTGATAGTCCACAGATTACAGAATGCCTCCAGATGTGCATCGGAAACTACTACTGGTCTTCCAGGGAACGATCAAAGCGTAGACTGATTGAGACATTACTCCCATGGAGGGAAGTGCGCATGGTGACTGTTGTATTCAATCCCGATGCTATTTCAGTGCTTCATCAACACTCTGATAGTCCACAGATTACAGAATGCCTCCAGATGTGCATCGTAAACTACTACTGGTCTTCCAGGGAACGATCAAAGCGTAGACTGTTTGAGACATTACTCCAGTGGAGGAAAGTGCGCATGGTGACTGTTGTATTCAATCCAGATGCAATTTCTGTGTTTCATCAACACTCTGATAGTCCACAGATTACAAAATGCCTCCAGATGTGCATCGGAAACTACTACTGGTCTTCCAGGGCACGATCAAACGTAGACTGTTTGAGACATTACTTTCATGGAGGAAAGTGCGCATGGTGGCTGTTGTATTCAATCCCGATGCAATTTCTGTGTTTCATCAACAGTCTGATAGTCCACAGATTACAGAATATCTGCAGATGTGCATCGGATACTACTACTGGTCTACCAGGGAACGATCAAACGTAGACTGTTTGAGACATTACCCCCATGGAGGAACGTGCGCATGGCGACTGTTGTATTCAATCCCCATGCAATTTCTGTGTTTCATCAACACTCTGATAGTCCACAGATTACAGAAAGCCTAAAGATGTTCCTCGGAACCTACTACTGGTCTTGCAGGTAACGATCAAAGCGTAGACTGTTAGACACATTACTCCCATGGAGATAAGTGCGCATGGTGACTATTGTATTCAATCCCGATGCAATTTCTGTGTTTCATCAACATTCTGATAGTCCACAGATTACAGAATGCCACCAGATGTCCATCGGAAACTACTTCTGGTCTTCCAGGGAACGATAAAAGCATACACTGTTTGAGACATTACTCCTGTGGAGGAAAGTGCACATGGTGACTGTTGTATTCAAACCCGATGCAATTTCTGTGTTTCATCAACACTCTGATAGTCCACAGATTACAGAATGGCTCCAGATGTGCATCGGTAACTACTACTGGTCTTCCAGGGAACGATCAAAGCGTAGACTGTTTGAGACATTACTCCCATGGAGGAAAGTGCGCATGGTGACTGTTGTATTCAATCCCGATGCATTTTCTGTGTTTCATCAACACTCTGATAGTCCACAGATTACAGAATGCCTCCCGATGTCTATCGGAAACTACTACTGGTCTTCCAGTGAACGATTAAATCGTAGACTGTTTGAGGATTACTCCCATGGAGGAAAGTGCGCATGGTGACTGTTGTATTCAATGCCGATGCAATTTCAGTGTTCCATCAACACTCTGATAGTCCAGAGATTACAGAATGCCACCAGACGTGCATCGGAAACTACTACTGGTCTTCCAGGGAACGATCAAAACGTAGACTGTTTGAGACATTACTCCCGTTGAGGAAGGTGCGCATGGTGACTGTTGTATTCAATCCCGATGGTATTTCTGTGTTTTATCAACACTCTGATAGTCCACAGATTACAGAATGCTACCAGATGTGCATCGGAAACTACTACTGGTCTTCCAGGGAACGATCAAAGCGTAGACTCTTTGAGACATTACTCCCGTGGATATAAGTGCGCATGGTGACTATTGTATTCAATCCCGATTCAATTTCTGTGTTTCATCAACACTCGGATAGTCCACAGATTACAGAATGCCACCAGATGTCCAACGGAAACTACTACTGGTCTTCCAGGGAACTATAAAAGCATAGACTGTTTGAGACATTACTCCCATGGAGGAAAGCGCGCATGGTGACTGTTGTATTCAATCCGGATGCAATTTCTGTGTTTCATCAACACTCTGATAGTCCACAGAATACAGAATGCCTCCGGTTGTGCATCGGAAACCACTACTGGTCTTCCAGGGAATGATCAAAGCGTAGACTGTTTGAGAATTACTCCCATGAAGGAAAGTGCGAATGGTGACTGTTGTATTCTATCCCGATGCATTATCTGTGTTTCATCAACACTCTGATAGTCCACTGATTACAGAATGCCTCCAGATGTGCATCGGAACCTACTACTGGTCTTCCATGGAACGATCAAAGCGTAGACTGTTTGAGAATTACTCCCGTGGAGGAAAGTGCGCATGGTGACTGTTGTATTCAATCCCGATGCAATGTCTGTGTTTCACCAACACTCTGATAGTCCACAGATAACAGATTGCGTCCAGTTGTGCATCGGAAACTAGTACTGGTCTTCCAGGGAGCGACCAAAGCGTAAACTGTTTGAGACATTACTCCCATGGAGGAAAGTGCGCATGGTGACTGTTGTATTCAATCCCGATGCAATTTCTGTGTTTCATCAACACATCAGTTAGTCCACAGATTTCAGAATGACTCCAGATGTGCATCGGGAACTACTACTGGCCTACCAGGGAATGATCAAAGCGTAGACTGTTTGAAACATTACTCTCATGGAGGAAAGGGCGCGTGGTGACTGTTGTATTCAATCCAGATACAATATCTGTGTTTCATCCAAGTCTGATAGTCCACAGATTACAGAATGCCTCCAGATGTGCATCGGAAACTACTACTGGTCTTCCAGGGAACGATCAAAGCGTAGACTGATTGAGACATTACTCCCATGGAGGGAAGTGCGCATGGTGACTGTTGTATTCAATCCCGATGCTAGTTCAGTGCTTCATCAACACTCTGATAGTCAACAGATTACAGAATGCCTCCAGATGTGCATCGTAAACTACTACTGGTCTTCCAGGGAATGATCAAAGCGTAGACTGTTTGCGAATTACTCCCATGGAGGAAAGTGCACATGGTGACTGTTGTATTCAATCCCAAAGCAATTTCTGTGTTTCATCAACACTCTGATAGTCCACAGATTACAGAATGCCTCCAGATGTGCATCGGAAACTACTACTGGTCTTCCAGGGAACGATCAAAGCGTAGACTGATTGAGACATTACTCCCATGGAGGGAAGTGCGCATGGTGACTGTTGTATTCAATCCCGATGCTATTTCAGTGCTTCATCAACACTCTGATAGTCCACAGATTACAGAATGCCTCCGGTTGTGCATCGGAAACCACTACTGGTCTACCAGGGAATGATCAAAGCGTAGACTGTTTGAGAATTACTCCCATGAAGGAAAGTGCGAATGGTGACTGTTGTAATCAATCCCGATGCAATTACTGTGATTCATCAACAGTCTGATAGCCCACAGATTACAGAATATCTCCAGATGTGCATCGGAAACTATTACTGGTTTTCCAGGGATCGATCAAAGCGTAGACAGTTTGAGTCATTATTCCCATGGAGGAAAGTGCGCATGGTGACTGTTGTATTCAATCTCGATGCAATTTCTGTGTTTCATCAAAACTCTAATAGTCCACTGATTACAGAATGCCACCAGATGTCCATCGGAAACTACTACTGGTCTTCCAGGGAACGATCAAAGCGTAGACTGTTTGAGACATTACTCCCGTGGAGGAAAGTGCGCATGGTGACTGTTGTATTCAATCCCGATGGAATTTCTGTGTTTCATCAACACTCTGATACTCCACAGATTACAGAATGTCTCCAAATGTGCATCGGAAACTACTACTGGTTTCCAGGGAACGATCAAAGCGTAGACTGTTTGAAACAATACTCCCATGGAGCAAAGGGCGCATGGTGACTGTTGTATTCAATCCCGATGCTATATCTGTGTTTCATCAACACTCTAATAGTCCACAGATTACAGAATGCCTCCAGATGTGCATCGGAAACTACTACTGGTCTTCCAGGGAACGATCAAAGCGTAGACTGCTTGAGACATTACTCCCATGGAGGGAAGTGCGCATGGTGACTGTTTTATTCAATCCCTAAGCAATTTCTGTGTTTCATCAACACTCTGATAGTCCACAGATTACAGAATGCATCCAGATGTGCATCGGAAACTACTACTGGTCTTCCAGGGCACGATCAAAGCGTAGACTGTTAGAGACATTACTCCCATTTTGGAAAGTGCGCATGGTGACTGTTGTATTTAATCCCCATGCAATTTCTGTGTTTCATCAACACTCTGATAGTCCACAGATAACAGAAAGCCCCCAGATGTGCATCGGAAACTACTACTGCTCTTGCAGGTAACGATCAAAGCGTAGACTGTTAGACACATTACTCCCACGCAGTATAGTGCGCATGGTGACTGTTGTATTCAATCCCGATGCAATTTCTGTGTTTCATCAACACTCAGATACTCCACAGATTACACAATGCCTCCAGATGTGCATCGGAAACTACTACTGGTATTCCAGGGAATGCTCAAAGCGTAGTTTGTTTGAAACATTACTCCCATGGAGGAAAGGGCGCATGCGGACTGTTGTATTCAATCCCAATGCAATATCTGTGTTTCATCCACAGTCTGATAGTCCACAGATCACAGAATGCCTCCAGATGTGCATCGTGAACTACTACTGGTCTTCCAGGGAACGATCAAACGTAGACTGATTGAGACATTACTCCCATGGAGGGAAGAGCGCATGGTGACTGTTGTATTCAATCCCGATGCAATTTCTGTGTTTCATCAACACTCTGATAGTCCACAGTTTACAGAATGCCTCCAGATGTGCATCGCAAACTACTACTGGTCTTCCAGGGAAGGATCAAAGCGTAGACTGTTTGAGAATTACTCCCATGGAGGAAAGTGCCCATGGTGACTGTTGTATTCAATCCCGATGCAATTTCTGTGTTTCATCAACACTCTGATAATCCACAGATTACATAATGCCTCCAGATGTGCATCGGAAACTACTACTGGTCTTCCAGGGGACGATCAAAGCGTAGACTGTTTGAGATTTACTCCCATGCGGGAAAGTGCGCTTGGTGACTGTTGTACCCAATCCCGATGCAATATCTGTGTTTCATCAACAGTCTGATAGAACACAGATTACAGAATATCTCCAGATGTGCATCGGAAACTATTACTGGTTTTCCAGGGATCGATCAAAGCGTAGAATGTTTGAGTCATTATTCCCATGGAGGAAACTGCTTATGGTGACTGTTGTATTCAATCCCGATGCAATTTCTGTGTTTCATCAATACTCTAATTGTCCACAGATTACAGAATGCCACCAGATGTCCATCGGAAACTACTATTGGTCTTCCAGGGAACGATCAAAGCGTAGACTGTTTGAGACATTACTCCCGTGGAAGAAAGTGCGCATGGTGACTGTTCTATTCAATCCCGATCCAATTTCGGTGTTTCATCAACACTCTGATACTCCACAGATTACAGAATGTCTCCAAATGTGCATCAGAGACTACTACTGGTTTCCAGGGAACGATCAAAGCGTAGACTGTTTGAAACATTACTCCCATGGAGCAAAGGGCGCATGGTGACTGTTGTATTCAATCCCGATGAAATTTCTGTGTTTCATCAACACTCTGATAGTGCACACATTACAGAATGTCACGAGATGTGCATCGGAAACTACTACTGGTCTTCCAGGGAACGATCAAAGCGTAGACAGTTAGGGACATTACTCCCACGCAGGAAAGTGTGCATGGTGACAGTTGTATTCAATCCCGATGCAATTTCTGTGTTTCATCAACACTCTGATAGTCCACAGATTACAGAATGCCTCCAGATGTGCATCGGAAACTACTGCTGGTCTTCCAGGGCACGATCAGAGCATATAATGTTTGAGAATTACTCCAATGCAGGAAAGTGCGCTTGGTGACTGTTGTATTCAATCCCGATGCAATTTCTGTGTTTCATCAACAGTCTCATAGCCCACAGATTACAGAATATCTCCAGATGTGCATCGGAAACTATTACTGGTTTTCCAGGGAACGATCAAAACGTAGACTGTTTGAGTCATTATTCCCATGGAGGAAAGTGCGCATAGTGACTGTTGTATTCAATCCCGATGCAACATCTGTGTTTCATCAACACCCTGATAGTCGACAGAATACAGGAAGCCTCCAGATGTGCATCGGAAACTACTACTGGTCTTGCAGGGAACGATCAAAGCGTAGACTGTTAGAGACATTACTCCCATGGAGGAAAGTGGGCTTGCTGACTGATGTATTCAATCCCGATGCAATTGCTGTGTTTCATCAACACTCTGATAATCCACAGATTACAGAATGCCACCAGATGTCCATCGGAAACTACTACTGGTCTTCCAGGGAACGATGAAGCCATAGACTCTTTGAGACATTACTCCCGTGGAGGAATGTGCGCATGGTGAAAGTTGTATTTAATCGCGATTCAATTTCTGTGTTTCATCAACACTCTGATAGTCCACAGACTACAGACCTCCACCTGATGTGCATCGGAAACTACTACTGGTCTTCCTGGGAACGATCAAAGCGTAGACTGTTTGAGACATACCTCCCGTGGAGGAATGTGCGCATGGTGACTGTTGTGTTCAATGCCGATGCAATTTCCGTGTTTCATCAACACTCTGATAGTCCACAAATTACAGAATGCCACCAGATGTGCATCGGAAACTACTACTGGACTTTCAGGGAACGATCAAATCGTATAGTGTTTGAGAGTTACTCCCATGGAGGGAAGTGAACATGGTGACTGTTGTATTGAATCCCGATTCAATTTCTGTATTTCATCAACAGTCTGATAGTCCACAGATTACAGAAAGCCTCCAGATGTGCATCGGATACTACTACTGGTCTTGCAGGTAACGATCAAAGCGTAGATTGTTAGAGACATTACTCCCATGGAGGAAAGTGCGCATGGTGAATGTTGTATTCAATCCCGATGCAATTTCTGTGTTTCATCAACACTCTGATAGTCCACAGATTACAGAATGCCTCCAAATGTGCATCGGAAACTACTACTGGTCTTCCAGGGAACGATCAAAGCGTAGACTGTTTGAGACATTACTCCCATGGAGGAAAGAGCGTATGAAGACTGTTGTATTCAATCCCGATGCAATTTCCGTGTTTCGTCAACACTCTGATAGTCCACAGAAATCAGAATGCCACCAGATGTCCATCGGAATTTTCTACTGGTCTTCCAGGGAACGATCAAGGCGTGGACTGTTTCAGACATTACTCCCGTGGAGGAAAGTGCGCATGGTGACTGTTGTATTCAATCCTGATGCAATTTCTGTGTTTCATCAACACTCTGATAGTCCACAGATTACAGAATGCCTCCAAATGTGCATCGGAAACTACTACTGGTCTTCCAGGGAACGATCAAAGAGTAGACTGTTTGAGACATTACTCCCATGGAGGAAAATGCGCATGGTGACTGTTGTATTCAATCCCGATGCAATTTCTGTGTTTCATCAACACTCTGATAGTCCACAGATTACAGAATGCCACCACATGTGCATCGGAAAATACTACTGGTCTTCCAGGGAACGATCAAATTGTAGACTGTTTGATACATTACTCCCGTGGAGGAAAGTGTGAGTTGTGAATGTTGTATTCAATGACGATGCTATTTCTGTGTTTAATCAACACTCTGATAGTCCACAGATTACAGAATGCCGCCAGAAGTCCATAGGAAATTACTACTGGTCTCGCAGGGAACGATCAAAGCGTAAACTCTTTGAGACATTACTCCAATGGAGGAAGGTGCGCATGTTGACTGTTGTATTCAATCGCGATGCAATTTCTGTGTTTCATCAACACTCTGATAGTCCAAAGATTACAGAATGCCACCAGATGTGCATCGGAAACTACTACTGGTCTTCCAGGGAACGATCAAAGCGTAGAATGTTTGAGAATTACTCCCATGTTGGAAAGTGCGCATGGTGACTGTTGTATTCAATCCCGATGCAATTTCTGTGTTTCATCAACACTCTTATAGTCCACAGATTACAGAATGCTTCTAGGCGTTGCAACGGAAACTACTACTGGTCTTCCAGTGAACGATCAAAGCGTAGACTGTTTGAGACATTACTCCTATGGAGGAAAGTGCGCATGGTGACTGTTTTATTCAATCGCGATGCAATTTCTGTGTTTCATCAACACTCTGATAGTCCACACATTACAGAATGCCGCCAGATGTGCATCTGAAACTACTATTGGTATTCCAGGGAACGATCAAAGCGTAGAATATTTGAGAATTACTCCCATGGAGGAAAGTGCGCATGGTGACTGTTGTATTCAATCCCGATGCAATTTCTGTGTTT
The DNA here is from genome assembly GCF_023897955.1 of Schistocerca gregaria. NCBI lineage: Eukaryota > Metazoa > Arthropoda > Insecta > Orthoptera > Acrididae > Schistocerca > Schistocerca gregaria. The sequence goes on from NC_064927.1 coordinate 848,323, forward strand.
CATCAACAGTTTGGTAGTCCACAGATTACAGAATATCTCCGGACGTGCATCGGAAACTATTACTCGTCTTCCAGGGAACGATCAAAGCGTAGATTGTTTGAGACATACCTCCCGTGGAGGAAAGTGCGTATGGTGACTGTTGTGTTCAATCCCGATGCAATTTCTGTGTTTCATCAACACTCTGATAGTCCACAGATTACAGAATGCCTCCAGATGTGCATCGGAAACTACTTCTGGTCTTCCAGGGAACGATGAAAGCGTTCACTGTTTGAGACATTACTCCCATGGAGGAAAGTGCGCATGGTGACTATTGTATTCAATCCCGATGCAATTTCTGTGTTTCATCAACTCTCTGATAGTCCACAGATTACAGAATGCCACCAGATGTGCATCGGAATCTACTACTGGTCTTCCGGGGAACGATCAAAGCGTAGAATGTTTGAGAATTATTCCCATGGAGGAAAGTGTGCATGGTGACTGTTGTATTCAATCCCAATGCAATTTCTGTGTTTCATCAACACTCTTATAGTCCACAGATTACAGAATGCTTCAAGATGTGCATCGGAAACTACTACTGGTCTTCCAGGGAACGATCAAAGCGTAGACTGTTTGAGACATTACTCCAAGGGAGGAAAGTGCGCATGGTGACTGTTTTAATCAATCCCGATGCAATTTCTATGTTTCATCAACACTCTTATAGTCCACAGATTTCAGAATGAATCCAGATGTGCATCGGAAGCTACTACTCGTTTTCCAGGGAACGATCAAAGCGTAGACTGTTTGAGACATTACTCCCATGGAGGAAAATGCGCATGGTGACTGTTGTATTCAATCCCGATGCAATTTCTGTGTTTCATCAACACTCGGATAGTCCACAGATTACAGAATGCCTAGAGATTTGCATCGGAAACTACTACTGGTTTCCCAGGGAATGATCAAATCGTAGACTGTTAGAGAATTTCTCCCATGGAGGGAAGTGCGCATGGTGACTGTTTTATTCAATCTCGAAGCAATTTCTGTGTTTCATCAACACTCTGATAGTCCACAGGTTACAGCATGCCTCCAAATGTGCATCGGAATTTACCACTGGTCTTCCAGGGAACGATCAAAGCGTAGACTGTTTGAGACATTACTCCTATGGAGGAAAATGCGCATGGTGACTGTTGTATTCAATCCCGATGCAATTTCTGTGTTTCATCAACAGTCTGATAGTCCACAGATTACAGAGTGCCTCTAGATGTGCATCGGAAACTACTATTGTTCTTCTAGGGAACGATCAAAGCGTAGACTGTTTTAGACATTACTCCCATGGAGGAAAGTGCGCATGGGGACTGTTGTATTCAATCCCGATGCAATTTCTGTGTTTCATCAGCACTCTAATAGTCCACAGATTACAGAATGCCTCCAGATGTTCATCGGAAACTACTACTGGTCTTTCAGGGAACGATCAAAGCGTAGACTGTTTGAGACATTACTTTTATTGAGGAATGTGCGCCTGGTGACTGTTGTATTCAATCCCGATGATATTTCTGTGTTTCATCAACACTCTGATAGTCCACACATTACAGAATGCCTCCAGATGTGCATCAGAAACTACTACTGGTATTCCAGGGAACGATCAAATCGTTAACTCTTTGAGACATTACTCCCATGGAGGAAAGTGCGCATGGTGACTGTTGTATTCAATCCCGATGCAATTTCTGTGTTTCATCAACACTCTGATACTCCACAGATTACAGAATGCCTCTAGATGTGCATCGGAAACTACTAATGGTCTTCCAGGGAACGATCAAGCGTAGACTGTTTGAGACATAACTCCCATGGGGGAAAGTGCGCATGGTGACTGTTGTATTCAATCCCGATGCAATTTCTGTGTTTCATCAACAGTCTGACAGTCCACAGATTACAGAATGCCACCAGATGTGCATCGGAAACTACTACTGGTCTTCCAGGGAACGATCAAAGCGTAAAATGTTTGAGAATTACTCCCATGGAGGAAAGTGCGCATGGTGACTGTTGTATTCAATTCAGATGCAATTTCTGTGTTTCATCAACACTCAGTTAGTCCACTGATTTCAGAATGCCTCCAGATGTGGATCGGAAACTACTACTGGTATTCCAGAGAACGATGAAAGCGTAGACTGTGTGAGACATTACTCCCATGGAGGAAATTGCGCATGGTGACTGTTGTATTCAATCCCGATGCATTTTCTGTGTTTCATCAACACTATGATAGACCACACATTACAGAATGAATCCAGATGTGCATCATAAACTTCTACAGGTATTCCTGGGAACGATCAAAGCGTAAACTCTTTGAGACATTACTCCCATAGAGGGAAGTGCGCATGGTGGCTGTTGTATTCAATCCCGATGCAATTTCTGTGTTTCATCAACACTCAGATAGTAGACAGATTACAGAATGCCTCCAGATGTGCATTGGAAACTACTACTGGTCTTCCAGGGAACGATCAAAGCGTAGACTGTTTGAGACATTACCCCCATGGAGAAAAGTGCGCATGGTGACTGTTGTATTCAATCCCGATGCAATTTCTTTCTTTCATCAACACTCTGATACTCCACAGATTACAGAATGCCTCCAGATGTGCATCGGAAACTACTACTGGTCTTCCTGGGAACGATCAAAGCGTAGACTGTTTGAGGCATTACTCCCATGGAAGTAAGTGCAGATGGTAACTGTTGTATTAAATCCAGATGCAATTTCTGTGTTTCATCAACACTCTGATTGTCCACAGATTACAGAATGATGCCAAATGTGCATCGGAAACTACTACTGGTATTCCAGGGAACGAACAAAGAGTAAACTCTTTGAGACTTTACTGTTATCTAGGAAAGTGCGCATGGTGACTGTTGTATTCAATCCCGATGCAATTTTACTGTCTCATCAAGACTCTGATACTCCACAGATTAAAGAGTGCCTCCAGATGTGCATCGGAAACTACTATTTGTCTTCCAGGGAACGATCAAAGCGTAGACCGGTTGAGACATTACTCCCTTGGAAAGCAGTGCGCATGGTGACTGTATTATTCAATCCCGATTCAATTTCTGTATTTCATCAACACTCTGATAGTCCTCACATTACAGAATGCCACGAGATGTGCATCGGAAACTACTACTGGTCTTCCTGGGAAAGATCAAAGCGTAGACTGTTTGAGACATTACTCCCATGGAGGAAAGTGCGCATGGTGACTGTTGTATTCAATCCCGATGCAATACCTGTGTTTCATCAACACTCTGATAGTCCACAGATTACAGAATGCCTCCAGATGTGCATCGGAAACTACTACTGGTCTTCCAGGGCACGATCAAAACGTAGACTGTTTGAGACATTACGCCCATGGAGGAAAGTGCGCATGGTGACTGTTGTATTCAATCCCGATGCAATTTCTGTGTTTTATCAACAGTCTGATAGTCCACAGATTACAGAATGCCTCCAGATGTGCATCGGAAACTACTACTGGTCTTCCAGGGAACGATCAAAGCTTAGACTGTTTGAGACATTACTCCCATGGAGGGAAGTGCGCATGGTGACTGTTGTATTCAATCCCGATGCAATTTCTGTGTTTCATCAACACTCTGATAGTCCACAGATTACAGTAAGCCTCCAGATGTGCATCGGAAACTACTACTGGTCTTGCTGGTTACGATCAAAGCGTAGAATTTTAGATACATTACTCCAATGGAGGAAAGTGCGCATGGTGAATGTTGTATTCAATCCCGATGCAATTTCTGTGTTTCATCAACATTCTGATAGTCCACAGATTACAGAATATCTCCAGTAGTGCATCGGAAACTATTACTGGTTTTCCAGGGAACGATCAAAGCGTAGACTGTTTGAGACATTACTCCCATGGAGGAAAGAGCGTATGAAGACTGTTGTATTCAATCCCGATGCAATTTCTGTGTTTCATCAACACTCTGATAGTCCACGGAATTCAGAATGCCACCAGATGTCCATCGGAAACTACTACTGATCTTCCAGGGAACGCTCAAGACGTAGACTGTTTGAGACATTACTCCCGTGGAGGAAAGTACGCATGGTGACAGTTGTATTCAATCCTGATGCAATTTCTGTGTTTCATCAACACTCTGATAGTCCACAGATTACAGAGTGCCTCCAAATGTGCATCGGAAACTACTACTGGTCTTCCAGGGAACGATCAAAGCGTAGACTGTTTGAGACATTACTCCCATGGAGGAAAATGCGCATGGTGACTGTTGTATTCAATCCCGATGCAATTTCTGTGTTTCATCAACACTCTGATTGTCCACAGATTACAGAATGCCACCAGATGTGCATCGGAAACTACTACTGGTCTTCCAGGGAACGATCAAATTGTAGACTGTTTGTTACATTACTCCCGTGGAGGAAAGTGTGAGTTGTGAATGTTGTATTCAATGCCGATGCTATTTCTGTGTTTCATCAACATTCTGATAGTCCACAGATTACAGAATGCCACCAGATATCCATCGGAAATTACTACTGGTCTTGCAGGGAACGATCAAAGTGTAAACTCTTTGAGACATTACTAAAATTGGAAGAAGGTGCGCATGATGACTGTTGTATTCAATCCCGATGCAATTTCTGTGTTTTATCAACACTCTTATAGTCCACAGATTACAGAATGCTTCTAGGTGTGCATCGGAAACTACTACTGGTCTTCCAGGGAAAGATCATAGCGTAGACTGTTTGAGACATTACCCCCATGGAGGAAAGAGCGCATGGCGACAGTTGTATTCAATCCCGATGTAATTTCTGTGTTTCATCAATTACTCAGTTTGTCCCCAGATTTCAGAATGCCTCCAGATGTGCATCGGAAACTACTACTGGTCTTCCAGTGAACGATCAAAGCGTAGACTGTTTGAGACATTACTCCCATGGAGGAAAGTGGGCGTGGTGACTGTTGTATTCAATCGCGATGCAATTTCTGTGTTTCATCAACACTCTGATAGTCCACAGATTACAGAATGCCGCCAGATGTGCATCTGAAACTACTACTGGTCTTCCAGGGAACGATCAAAGCGTAGACTGTTTGAGACATTACTCCCATGGAGGACAATGCTTATGGTGACTGTTGTATTCAATCCCGATGCAATATCTGTGTTTCATCAACACTCTGATAGTCCACAGATTACAGAATGCCACCAGATGTGCATCGGAAACTACTACTGGTCTTCCTGGGAACGATCAAATTGTAGACTGTTTGATACATTACTCCCGTGGAGGAATGTGTGAGTTGTGAATGTTGTATTCAATGCCGATGCTATTTCTGTGTTTCATCAACACTCTGATAGTCCTCTGATTACAGATTGCCACCAGATATCCATCAGAAATTACTACTGGTCTTGCAGGGAACGATCAAAGCGTAAACTCTTTGAGACATTACTCCAATGGAGGAAGGTGCGCATGATGACTGTTGTATTCAATCCCGATGCATTTTCTGTGTTTGATCAACACTCTGATAGTCCACAGATTACAGAATGCCACCAGATGTGCATCGGAAACTACTACTGATCTTCCACGGAACGATCAAAGCGTAGAATGTTTGAGAATTACTCCCATGTTGGAAAGTGCGCCTGGTGACTGTTGTATTCAATCCCGATGCAATTTCTGTGTTTCATCAACACTCTTATAGTCCACAGATTACAGAATGCTTCTAGGTGTGCATCGGAAACTACTACTGGTCTTCCAGGGAACGATCATAGCGTAGACTGTTTGAGACATTACTCCCATGGAGGAAAGTGCGCATGTCGACAGTTGTATTCAATCCCGATGTAATTTCTGTGTTTCATCAACACTCAGTTTGTCCCCAGATTTCAGAATGCCTCCAGATGTGCATCGGAAACTACTACTGGTCTTCCAGTGAACGATCAATTGTAGACTGTTTGAGACATTACTCCCATGGAGGAAAGTGCGCATGGTGACTGTTGTATTCAATCGCGATGCAATTTCTGTGTTCCATCAACACTCTGATAGTCCACAGATTACAGAATGCCGCCAGATGTGCATCTGAAACTACTATTGGTATTCCAGGGAACGATCAAAGCGTAAACTCTTTGAGACAATACTCCCATGGAGGAAAGTGCGCATGGTGACTGTTGTATTCAATCCCGATGCAATTTCTGTGTTTCATCAACACTCTGATAGTCCACAGATTACAGAAAGCCTTTAGATGTACATCGGAAACTACTACTGGTCTTGCAGGGAACGATCAAAGCGTAGAATGTTTGAGAATTACTCCCATGGAGGAAATGCGCATGGTGACTGTTCTATTCAATCCCGATGCAATTTCTGTGTTTCATCAACACTCTGATAGTCCACAGATTACAGAAAGCCTCCAGATGTGCATCGGAAACTACTACTGGTCTTGCAGGTAACGATCAAAGCGTAGTATGTTAAAGACATTACTCCCATGGAGGAAAGTGCGCATGGTGAATGTTGTATTCAATCCCGATGCAATTTCTGTGTTTCATCAACACTCTGATAGTCCACAGATTACAGAATATCTCCAGAAGTGCATCGGAAACTATTACTGGTTTTCCAGGGAACGATCAAAACGTAGACTGTTTGAGACATTACTCCCATGGAGGAAAGAGGGTATGAAGACTGTTGTATTCAATCCCGATGCAATTTCTGTGTTTCATCAACACTCTGATAGTCCACAGAAATCAGAATGCCACCAGATGTCCATCGGAAACTACTACTGGTCTTCCAGGGAACGATCAAGGCGTAGACTGTTTGAGACATTACTCCCGTGGAGGAAAGTGCGCATGGTGACTGTTGTATTAAATCCTGATGCAATTTCTGTGTTTCATCAACACTCTGATAGTCCACAGATTACAGAATGCCTAAATATGTGCAACGGAAACTACTACTGGTTTTCCAGGGAACGATCAAATTGTAGACTGTTTGATACATTACTCCCGTGGAGGAAAGTGTGATTTGTGAATGTTGTATTCAATGCCGATGCTATTTCTGTGTTTCATCAACACTCTGATGGTCCACAGATTACAGAATGCCACCAGATGTCCATCGGAAATTACTACTGTTCTTGCAGGGAACGATCAAAGCGAAAACTCTTTGAGACATTACTCCAATGGAGGAAGGTGCGCATGATGACTGTTGTATTCAATCACGATGCAATTTCTGTGTTTCATCAACACTCTGATAGTCCTCAGATTACAGAATGCCACCAGATATATATCAGAATTTACTACTGGTCTTGCAGGGAACGATCAAAGCGTAATCTCTTTGAGACATTACTCCAATGGAGGAAGGTGCGCATGATGACTGTTGTATTCAATCCCGATGCAATTTCTGTGTTTCATCAACACTCTTATAGTCCACAGATTACAGAATGCTTCTAGGTGTGCATCGGAAACTACTACTGGTCTTCCAGGGAACGATCATAGCGTAGACTGTTTGAGACATTACTCCCATGGAGGAAAGTGCGCATGTCGACAGTTGTATTCAATCCCGATGTAATTTCTGTGTTTCATCAACACTCAGTTTGTCCACAGATAACAGAATGCCTCCAGATGTGCATCGGAAACTACTACTGGTCTTCCAGTGAACGATCAAAGCGTAGACTGTTTGAGACATTACTCCCATGGAGGAAAGTGCGCATGGTGACTGTTGTATTCAATCGCGATGCAATTTCTGTGTTCCATCAACACTCTGATAGTCCACAGATTACAGAATGCCGCCAGATGTGCATCTGAAACTACTATTGGTATTCCAGGGAACGATCAAAGCGTAAACTCTTTGAGACAATACTCCCATGGAGGAAAGTGCGCATGGTGACTGTTGTATTCAATCCCGATGCAATTTCTGTGTTTCATCAACACTCTGATAGTCCACAGATTACAGAAAGCCTTTAGATGTACATCGGAAACTACTACTGGTCTTGCAGGGAAAGATCAAAGCGTAGAATGTTTGAGAATTACTCCAATGGAGGAAATGCGCATGGTGACTGTTCTATTCAATCCCGATGCAATTTCTGTGTTTCATCAACACTCTGATAGTCCACAGATTACAGAAAGCCTCCAGATGTGCATCGGAAACTACTACTGGTCTTGCAGGTAACGATCAAAGCGTAGAATGTTAAAGACATTTCTCCCATGGAGGAAAGTGCGCATGGTGAATGTTGTATTCAATCCCGATGCAATTTCTGTGTTTCATCAACACTCTGATAGTCCACAGATTACAGAATATCTCCAGAAGTGCATCGGAAACTATTACTGGTTTTCCAGGGAACGATCAAAGCGTAGACTGTTTGAGACATTACTCCCATGGAGGAAAGAGGGTATGAAGACTGTTGTATTCAATCCCGATGCAATTTCTGTGTTTCATCAACACTCTGATAGTCCACAGAAATCAGAATGCCACCAGATGTCCATCGGAAACTACTACTGGTCATCCAGGGAACGATCAAGGCGTAGACTGTTTGAGACATTACTCCCGTGGAGGAAAGTGCGCATGGTGACTGTTGTATTCAATCCTGATGCAATTTCTGTGTTTCATCAACACTCTGATAGTCCACAGATTACAGAATGCCTAAATATGTGCAACGGAAACTACTACTGGTTTTCCAGGGAACGATCAAATTGTAGACTGTTTGATACATTACTCCCGTGGAGGAAAGTGTGATTTGTGAATGTTGTATTCAATGCCGATGCTATTTCTGTGTTTCATCAACACTCTGATGGTCCACAGATTACAGAATGCCACCAGATGTCCATCGGAAATTACTACTGGTCTTGCAGGGAACGATCAAAGCGAAAACTCTTTGAGACATTACTCCAATGGAGGAAGGTGCGCATGATGACTGTTGTATTCAATCTCGATGCAATTTCTGTGTTTCATCAACACTCTGATAGTCCACAGATTACAGAATGCCACCAGATATGCATCGGAAACTACAACTGGTCTTCCAGGAAACGATCAAAGCGTAGAATGTTTGAGAATTGCTCCCATGTTGGAAAGTGCGCATGGTGACTGTTGTATTCAATCCCGATGCAATTTCTGTTTTTCATCAACACTCTTATAGTCCACAGATTACAGAATGCTTCTAGGTGTGCATCGGAAACTACTACTGGTCTTCCAGGGAACGATCATAGCGTAGACTGTTTGAGACATTACTCCCATGGAGGAAAGTGCGCATGGCGACAGTTGTATTCAATCCCGATGTAATTTCTGTGTTTCATCAACACTCAGTTTGTCCACAGATTTCAGAATGAATCCAGATGTGCATCGGAAACTACTACTGGTCTTCCAGTGAACGATCAAAGCGTAGACTGTTTGAGACATTACTCCCATGGAGGAAAGTGCGCATGGTGACTGTTGTATTCAATCGCGATGCAATTTCTGTGTTTCATCAACACTCTGATTGTCCACACATTACAGATTGCCGCCAGATGTGCATCTGAAACTACTATTGGTATTCCAGGGAACGATCAAAGCGTAAACTCTTTGAGACAATACTCCCATGGAGGAGAGTGCGCATGGTGACTGTTGTATTCAATCCCGATGCAATTTCTGTGTTTCATCAACACTCTGATAGTCCACAGATTACAGGAAGCCTCCAGATGTACATCGGAAACTACTACTGGTCTTCCAGGGAACAATCAAAGCGTAGAATGTTTGAGAATTACTCCCATGGAGGAAAGTGCGCATGGTGACTGTTGTATTCAATCCCGATGCAATTTCTGTGTTTCATCAACACTCTGATAGTCCACACATTACAGAATGCCGCACAGATGTGCATCTGAAACTACTATTGGTATTCCAGGGAACGATCAAAGCGTAAACTCTTTGAGACAATACACCCATGGAGGAAAGTGCGCATGGTGACTGTTGTATTCATTCCCGATGCAATTTCTGTGTTTCATCAACACTCTTATACTCCACACATTACACAATGCCTCCAGATGTGCATCGGAAACTACTACTGTTCTTCCAGGGAACGATCAAAGCGTAGACTGTTTGAGACACTACTCCTGTGGAGGAAAGTGCGCGTTGTGACTGTTGTATTCAATCCAGATTCAATTTCCGTGTTTCATCAACACTCTGATAGTCCACAGATTTCAGAATGCCACCAGATGTGCTTCGTAAACTACTACTGGTCTTCCAGGGAACGATCAAAGCGTAGAATGTTTGAGAATTACTCCCATGGAGGAAAGTGCGCATGGTGACTGTTGTATTCAATCCCGATGCAATTTCTGTGATTCAACAACACTCTGATAGTAAACAGATTAAAGATAAACAGATTAAAGAATGCCTCCAGATGTGCATCGGAAACTACTAATGGTCTTCCAGGGAACGATCAAAGCGAATACTGTTAGTGACATTACTCCCATGGAGGAAAGTGCGCTTGCTGACTGTTGTATTCAATCCCGATGCAATTTCTGTGTTTCATCAACAGTTTGGTAGTCCACAGATTACAGAATATCTCCAGATGTGCATCGGAAACTGTTACTGGTTTTCCAGGGAACGATCAAAGCGTCGACTGTCTGAGACATAACTTCCATGGAGGAAAGTGCGCATGAAGACTGTTGTTTTCAATCCCGATGCAATTTCTGTGTTTCATCAACACTCTGATTGTCCACAGATTACAGAAAGCCTCCAGATGTGCATCGGAAACTACTATTGGTGTTCCAGGGAACGATCAAAGCGTAGACTGTTTTAGACATTATTCCCATGGAGGAAAATGTGCATGGTGACTGTTGTATTCAATCCCGATGCAATTTCTGTGTTTCATCAGCACTCTAGTAGTCCACAGATTACAGAATGCCTCCAGATGTTCATCGGAAACTACTACTGGTCTTCCAGGGAACGATCAAATTGTAGACTGTTTGATACATTACTCCCGTGGAGGAAAGTGTGAGTTGTGAATGTTGTATTCAATGCCGATGCTATTTCTGTGTTTCATCAACACTCTGATAGTCCACAGATTACAGAATGCCACCAGATGTCCATCGGAAATTACTACTGGTCTTGCAGGGAACGATCAAAGCGTAAACTCTTTGAGACATTACTCCAATGGAGGAAGGTGCGCATGATGACTGTTGTATTCAATCCCGATGCATTTCCTGTGTTTCATCAACACTCTGATAGTCCACAGATTACAGAATGCCACCAGATGTGCATCGGAAGCTACTACTGGTCTTCCAGGGAACGATCAATGCGTAGAATGTTTGAGAATTACTCCCATGTTGGAAAGTGCGCATGGTGACTGTTGTATTCAATCGCGGTGCAATTTCTGTGTTTTATCAACACCCTTATACTCCACAGATTACAGAATGCTTCTAGGTGTGCATCGGAAACTACTACTGGTCTTCCAGGGAACGAGCATAGCGTAGACTGTTTGAGACATTACTCCCATGGAGGAAACTGCGCATGGCGACAGTTGTATTCAATCCCGATGTAATTCCTGTGTTTCATCAACACTCACTTTGTCCCCAGATTTCGGAATGCCTCCAGATGTGCATCGGAAACTACTACTGGTCTTCCAGTGAACGATCAAAATGTAGACTGTTTGAGACATTACTCCCATGGAGGAAAGTGCGCATGGTGACTGTTGTATTCAATCCCGATGCAATGTCTGTGTTTCATCAACACTCTGGTAGTCCACAGATTACAGATTGCCCCAGATGTGCATTGGTAACTACTACTAGTCTTCCAGGGAACGATCAAAGCGTAGACTGTTTGAGACATTACTCCCATGGAGGAAAGTGTGCATGGTGTCTGTTGTATTCATTCCCGAGGCAATTTCTGTGTTTCATCAACACTTTGAAGGTCCACCGATTACAGTATGCCGCCAGATGTGCATCTGAAACTACTATTGTTTTCCAGGGAACGATCAAAGCGTAAACTCTTTGAGACAATACTCCCATGGAGGAAAGTGCGCATGGTGACTGTTGTATTCAATCCCGATGCAATTTCTGTGTTTCATCAACACTCTGATAGTCCACAGATTACAGAATGCCTCCAGATGTACATCGGAAACTACTACTGGTCTTCCAGGGAACGATCAAAGCGTAGAATGTTTGAGAATTACTCCCATGGAGGAAAGTGCGCATGGTGACTGTTGTATTCAATCCTGATGCAATTTCTTTGTTTCATCAACACTCTGATACTCCACAGATTACAGAAAGCCTCCAGATGTGTATCGGAAACTACTACTGGTCTTGCAGGTAACGATCAAAGCGTAGAATGTTAGAGACATTACTCCCATGGAGGAAAGTGCGCATGGTGAATGTTGTATTCAATCCCGATGCAATTTCTGTGTTTCATCAACACTCTGATAGTCCACAGATTACAGAATATCTCCAAAAGTGCATCGGAAACTATTACTGGATTTCCAGGGAACGATCAAAGCGTAGACTGTTTGAGACATTACTCCCGTGGAGGAATGTGCGCATGGTGACTGTTGTATTCAATCCTGATGCAATTTCTGTGTTTCATCAACACTCTGATACTCCACAGATTACAGAATGCCTCCAAATGTGCATCGGAAACTACTACTGGTCTTCCAGGGAACGATCAAATTGTAGACTGTTTGATACATTTCTCCCGTGGAGGAAAGTGTGAGTTGTGAATGTTGTATTCAATGCCGATGCTATTTCTGTGTTTCATCAACACTCAGTTTGTCCACAGATTACAGAATGCCACCAGATGTCCATCGGAAATTACTACTGGTCTTGCAGGGAACGATCAAAACGTAAACTCTTTGAGACATTACTCCAATGGAGGAAGGTGCGCATGATGACTGTTGTATTCAATCCCGATGCAATTTCTGTGTTTCATCAACACTCTGATAGTCCACAGATTACAGAATGCCACCAGATGTGCATCGGAAACTACTACTGGTCTTCCAGGGAACGATCAAAGCGTAGAATGTTTGAGAATTACTCCCATGTTGGAAAGTGCGCATGGTGACTGTTGTATTCAATCCCGATGCAATTTCTGTGTTTCATCAACAGTTTGGTAGTCCACAGATTACAGAATATCTCCTGATGTGCATCGGAAACTATTACTCGTCTTCCAGGGAACGATCAAAGCGTAGATTGTTTGAGACATACCTCCCGTGGAGGAAAGTGCGTATGGTGACTGTTGTGTTCAATCCCGATGCAATTTCTGTGTTTCATCAACACTCTGATAGTCCACAGATTACAGAATGCCTCCAGATGTGCATCGGAAACTACTACTGGTCTTCCAGGGCACGATCAAAGCGTAGAATGTTGCAGAATTACTCCCATGCAGGAATGTGCGCTTGGTGACTGTTGTATTAATTCCCGATGCAATTTCTGTGTTTCATCAACATTTTGGTAGTCCACAGATTACAGAATATCTCCAGATGTGCATCGGAAACTGTTACTGGTTTTCCAGGGAACGATCAAAGCGTAGACTGTCTGAGACATAACTCCCATGGAGGAAAGTGCGCATGAAGACTGTTGTTTTCAATCCCGATGCAATTTCTGTGTTTCATCAACACTCTGATAGTCCACAGATTACAGAAAGCCTCCAGATGTGCATCGGAAACTACTACTGGTCTTCCAGAGAACGATCAAAGCGTAGACTGTTTGAGACATTACTTTTATTGAGGAATGAGCGCCTGGTGACTGTTGTATTCAATCCCGATGCAATTTCTGTGTTTCGTCAACACTCTGATAGTCCACACATTAAAGAATGCCTCCAGATGTGCATCAGAAACTACTACTGGTATTCCAGGGAACGATCAAAGCGTAAACTCTTTGAGACATTACTCCCATGGAGGAAAGTGCGCATGGTGACTGTTGTATTCAATCCCGTTGCAATATCTGTGTTTTATCAACACTCTGATACTCAACAGATTACAGAATGCCTCCAGATGTGCATCGGAAACTACTACTGGTCTTCCAGGGAACGATCAAGCGTAGACTGTTTGAGACATAACTCCCATGGAGGAAAGTGCGCATGGTGACTGTTGTATTCAATCCCGATGCAATTTCTGTGTTTCATCAACACTCTGATACTCAACAGATTACAGAATGCCTCCAGATGTTCATCGGAAACTACTACTGGTCTTCCAGGGAACGATCAAATTGTAGACTGTTTGATACATTACTCCCGTGGAGGAAAGTGTGAGTTGTGAATGTTGTATTCAATGCCGATGCTATTTCTGTATTTCATCAACACTCTGATAGTCCACAGATTACAGAATGCCACCAGATGTGCATCGGAAACTACTACTGGTCTTCCAGGGAACGATCAAAGCGTAGAATGTTTGAGATATTACTCCCATGGAGGAAAGTGCGCATGGTGACTGTTGTATTCAATCCCGATGCAATTTCTGAGTTTCATCAACACTCTTATAGTCCACAGATTACAGAATGATTCTAGGTGTGCATCGGAAACTACTACTGGTCTTGCAGGGAACGATCATAGCGTAGACTGTTTGAGACATTACTCCCATGGAGGAAAGTGCGCATGGCGACAGTTGTATTCAATCCCGATGTAATTTCTGTGTTTCATCAACACTCTGATAGTCCACAGATTACAGAATATCTCCAGAAGTGCATCGGAAACTATTATTGGTTTTCCAGGGAACAATCAAAGCGTAGACTGTTTGAGACATTACTCCCATGGAGGAAAGAGCGTATGAAGACTGTTCTATTCAATCCCGATGCAATTTCTGTGTTTCATCAACACTCTGATAGTCCACAGAAATCAGAATGCCACCAGATGTCAATCGGAAACTGCTACTGGTCTTCCAGGGAACGATCAAGGCGTAGACTGTTTGAGACATTACTACTGTGGAGGAAAGTGCGCGTTGTGACTGTTGTATTTAATCCAGATATACTTTCCGTGTTTCATCAACACTCTGATAGTCCACAGATTTCAGAATGCCACCAGATGTGCATCGGAAACTACTACTGGTCTTCCAGGGAACGATCAAAGCGTAGAATGTTTGAGAATCACTCCCATGGAGGAAAGTGCACATGGTGACTGTTGTATTCAATCCCGATGCAATTTCTGTGTTTCATCAACAGTTTGGTAGTCCACAGATTACAGAATATCTCCAGATGTGCATCGGAAACTGTTACTGGTTTTCCAGGGAACGATCAAAGCATAGACTGTCTGAGACATAACTCCCATGGAGGAAAGTGCGCATGAAGACTGTTGTTTTCAATCCCGATGCAATTTCTGTGTTTCATCAACACTCTGATAGTCCACAGATTACAGAAAGCCTCCAGATGTGCATCGGAAACTACTATTGGTCTTCCAGGGAACGATCAAAGCGTAGACTGTTTTAGACATTACTCCCATGGATTAAAGTGCGCATGGGGACTGTTGAATTCAATCCCGATGCAATTTCTGTGTTTCATCAGCACTCTAATAGTCCACAGATTACAGAATGCCTCCAGATGTTCATCAGAAACTACTACTGGTCTTTCAGGGAACGATCAAAGCGTAGACTATTTGAGACATTACTTTTATTGAGGATTGTGCGCCTGGTGACTGTTGTATTCAATCCCGATGCAATTTCTGTGTTTCATCAACAGTCTGATACTCAACAGATTACAGAAGGCCTCCAGATGTTCATCGGAAACTACTACTAGTCTTCCAGGGAACGATCAAATTGTAGACAGTTTGATACATTACTCCCGTGGAGGAAAGTGTGAGTTGTGAATGTTGTATTCAATGCCGATGCTATTTCTGTGTTTCATCAACACTCTGATAGTCCACAGATTACAGAATGCCACCAGATGTCCATCCAAAATTACTACTAGTCTTGCAGGGAACGATCAAAGCGTAAACTCTTTGAGACATTACTCCAATGGAGGAAGGTGCGTGTGATAACTGTTGTATTCAATCCCGATGCATTTTCTGTGTTTCATCAACACTCTGATAGTCCACAGATTACAGAATGCCACCAGATGTGCATCGGAAACTACTACTGGCCTTCCAGGGAACGATCAAAGCGTAGAATGTTTGAGATATTACTCCCATGGAGGAAAGTGCGCATGGTGACTGTTGTATTCAATCCCGATGCAATTTCTGAGTTTCATCAACACTCTTATAGTCCACACATTACAGAATGATTCTAGGTGTGCATCGGAAACTACTACTGGACTTTCAGGGAACGATCATAGTGTAGACTTTTTGAGACATTACTCCCATGGAGGAAAGTGAGCATGGCGAAAGTTGTACTAAATCCCGATGTAATTTCTGTGTTTCATCAACACCCAGTTTGTCCCCAGATTTCAGAATGCCTCCAGATGTGCATCGGAAACTACTACTGGTCTTCCAGTGAACGATCAAAGCGTAGACTGTTTGAGACATTACTCCCATGGAGGAAAGTGCGCATGGTGACTGTTGTATTCAATCGCGTTGCAATTTCTGTGTTTCATTAACACTCTGATAGTCCACAGATTACAGAATGCCGCCAGATGTGCATCTGAAACTACTATTAGTATGCCAGGGAACGATCAAAGCGTAAACTCTTTGAGACAATACTCCCATGGAGGAAAGTGCGCATGGTGACTGTTGTATTCAATCCCGATGCAATTTCTGTGTTTCATCAACACTCTGATAGTCCACAGATTACAGAAAGCCTCCAGATGTACATCGGAAACTACTACTGGTCTTCCAAGGAACGATCAAAGCGTAGAATGTTTGAGAATTACTCCCATGGAGGAAAGTGCGCATGGTGACTGTTGTATTCAATCCCGATGCAATTTCTGTGTTTCATCAACACTCTGATAGTCCACAGATTACAGAAAGCCTCCAGATGTGCATCGGAAACTACTACTGGTCTTGCAGGTACCGATCAAAGCGTAGAATGTTAGAGACATTACTCCCATGGAGGAAAGTGCGCATGGTGAATGTTGTATTCAATCCCGATGCAATTTCTGTGTTTCATCAACACTCTGATAGTCCACAGAAATCAGAATGCCACCAGATGTCCATCGGAAACTGCTACTGGTCTTCCAGGGAACGATCAAGGCGTAGACTGTTTGAGACATTACTCCTGTGGAGGAAAGTGCGCGTTGTGACTGTTGTATTTAATCCAGATACACTTTCCGTGTTTCATCAACACTCTGATAGTCCACAGATTTCAGAATGCCACCAGATGTGCATCGGAAACTGTTACTGGTTTTCCAGGGAATGATCAAAGCGTAGACTGTTTTAGACATTACTCCCATGGATTAAAGTGCGCATGGGGACTGTTGAATTCAATCCCGATGCAATTTCTGTGTTTCATCAGCACTCTAATAGTCCACAGGTTACAGAATGCCTCCAGATGTTCATCGGAAACTACTACTGGTCTTTGAGGGAACGATCAAAGCGTAGACTATTTGAGACATTACTTTTATTGAGGAATGTGCATCTGGTGACTGTTGTATTCAATCCCGATGCAATATCTGTGTTTCGTCAACACTCTGATAGTCGACACATTAAAGAATGCCTCCAGATGTGCATCAGAAACTACTACTGGTATTCCAGGGTACGATCAAAGCGTAAACTCTTTGAGACATTACTCCCATGGAGGAAAGTGCGCATGGTGACTGTTGTATTCAATCCCGTTGCAATTTCTGTGTTTCATCAACACTCTGATACTCAACAGATTACAGAATGCCTCCAGATGTGCATCGGAAACTACTACTGGTCTTCCAGGGAACGATCAAGCGTAGACTGTTAGAGACATAACTCCCATGGAGGAATGTGCGCATGGTGACTGTTGTATTCAATCCCGATGCAATTTCTGTGTTTCATCAACACCCTGATACTCAACAGATTACAGAATGCCTCCAGATGTTCATCGGAAACTACTACTGGTCTTCCAGGGAACGATAAAATTGTAGACTGTTTGATACATTACTCCCGTGGAGGAAAGTGTGAGTTGTGAATGTTGTATTCAATGCCGATGCTATTTCTGTGTTTCATCAACACTCTGATAGTCCACAGATTACAGAATGCCACCAGATGTCCATCGGAAATTACTACTAGTCTTGCAGGGAACGATCAAAGCGTAAACTCTTTGAGACATTACTCCAATGGAGGAAGGTGCGTGTGATGACTGTCGTATTCAATCCCGATGCATTTTCTGTGTTTCATCAACACTCTGATAGTCCACAGATTACAGAATGCCACCAGATGTGCATCGGAAACTACTACTGGCCTTCCAGGGAACGATCAAAGCGTAGAATGTTTGAGATATTACTCCCATGAAGGAATGTGCGCATGGTGACTGTTGTATTCAATCCCGATGCAATTTCTGAGTTTCATCAACACTCTTATAGTCCACAGATTACAGAATGATTCTAGGTGTGCATCGGAAACTACTACTGGACTTTCAGGGAACGATCATAGCGTAGACTTTTTGAGACATTACTCCCATGGAGGAAAGTGAGCATGGCGACAGTTGTATTCAATCCCGATGTAATTTCTGTGTTTCATCAACACTCAGTTTGTCCCCAGATTTCAGAATGCCTCCAGATGTGCATCGGAAACTACTACTGGTCTTCCAGTGAACGATCAAAGCGTAGACTGTTTGAGACATTACTCCCATGGAGGAAAGTGCGCATGGTGACTGTTTTATTCAATCGCGATGCAATTTCTGTGTTTCATCAACACTCTGATAGTCCACAGATTACAGAATGCCGCCAGATGTGCAACTGAAACTACTATTGGTATGCCAGGGAACGATCAAAGCGTAAACTCTTTGAGACAATACTCCCATGGAGGAAAGTGTGCATGGTGACTGTTCTATTCAATCCCGATGCAATTTCTGTGTTTCATCATCACTCTGATAGTCCACAGATTACAGAAAGCCTCCAGATGTACATCGGAAACTACTACTGGTCTTCCAGGGAACGATCAAAGCGTAGAATGTTTGAGAATTACTCCCATGGAGGAAAGTGTGCATGGTGACTGTTGTATTCAATCCCGATGCAATTTCTGTGTTTCATCAACACTCTGATTGTTTACAAATTACAGAAAGCCTCCAGATGTGCATCGGAAACTACTACTGGTCTTGCAGGTACCGATCAATGCGTAGAATGTTAGAGACATTACTCCCATGGTGGAAAGTGCGCATGGTGAATGTTGTATTCAATCCCGATGCAATTTCTGTGTTTCATCAACACTCTGATAGTCCACAGATTACAGAATATCTCCAGAAGTGCATCGGAAACTATTACTGGTTTTCCAGTGAACGATCAAAGCGTAGACTGTTTGAGACATTACTCCCATGGAGGAAAGAGCGCATGAAGACTGTTGTATTCAATCCCGATGCAATTTCTGTGTTTCATCAACACTCTGATAGTCCACAGAAATCAGAATGCCACCAGATGTCCATCGGAAACTGCTACTGGTCTTCCAGGGAACGATCAAGGCGTAGACTGTTTGAGACATTACTCCTGTGGAGGAAAGTGCGCGTTGTGACTGTTGTATTCAATCCAGATACAATTTCCGTGTTTTATCAACACTCTGATAGTCCACAGATTTCAGAATGCCACCAGATGTGCATCAGAAACTACAACTGGTCTTCCAGGGAACGATCAAAGCGTAGAATGTTTGAGAATTACTCCCATGGAGGAAAGTGCACATGGTGACTGTTGTATTCAATCCCGATGCAATTTCTGTGTTTTATCAACAGTTTGGTAGTCCACAGATTACAGAATATCTCCAGATGTGCATCGGAAACTGTTACTGGTTTTCCAGGGAACGATCAAAGCGTAGACTGTCTGAGACATAACCCCCATGGAGGAAAGTGCGCATGAAGACTGTTGTTTTCAATCCCGATGCAATTTCTGTGTTTCATCAACACTCTGATAGTCCACAGATTACAGAAAGCCTCCAGATGTGCATCGGAAACTACTATTGGTCTTCCAGGGAACGATCAAAGCGTAGACTGTTTTAGACATTACTCCCATGGATTAAAGTGCGCATGGGGACTGTTGTATTCTATCCCGATGCAATTTCTGTGTTTCATCAGCACTCTAATAGTCCACAGATTACAGAATGCCTCCAGATGTTCATTGGAAACTACTACTGGTCTTTCAGGGAACGATCAAAGCGTAGACTATTTGAGACATTACTTTTATTGAGGAATGTGCGCCTGGTGACTGTTGTATTCAATCCCGATGCAATTTCTGTGTTTCGTCAACACTCTGATAGTCGACACATTAAAGAATGCCTCCAGATGTGCATCAGAAACTACTACTGGTATTCCAGGGTACGATCAAAGCGTAAACTCTTTGAGACATTACTCCCATGGAGGAAAGTGCGCATGGTGACTGTTGTATTCAATCCCGTTGCAATTTCTGTGTTTCATCAACACTCTGATGCTCAACAGATTACAGAATGCCTCCAGATGTGCATCGGAAACTACTACTGGTGTTCCAGGGAACGATCAAGCGTAGACTGTTTGAGACATAACTCCCATGGAGGAAAGTGCGCATGGTGACTGTTGTATTCAATCCCGATGCAATTTCTGTGTTTCATCAACACTCTGATACTCAACAGATTACAGAATGCCTCCAGATGTTCATCGGAAACTACTACTGGTCTTCCAGGGAACGATCAAATTGTAGACTGTTTGATACATTACTCCCGTGGAGGAAAGTGTGTGGTGAATGTTGTATTCAATGCTGATGCTATTTCTGTGTTTCATCAACACTCTGATAGTCCACAGATTACAGAATGCCACCAAATGTCCATCGGAAATTACTACTGGTCTTGCAGGGAACGATCAAATTGTAGACTGTTTGATACATTACTCCTGTGGAGGAAAGTGTGTGGTGAATGTTGTATTCAATGCCGATGCTATTTCTGTGTTTCATCAACACTCTGATAGTCCACAGATTACAGAATGCCACCAGATGTGCATCGGAAACTACTACTGGTCTTCCAGGGAACGATCAAAGCGTAGAATGTTTGAGATATTACTCCCATGGAGGAAAGTGCGCATGGTGACTGTTGTATTCAATCCCGATGCAATTTCTGAGTTTCATCAACACTCTTATAGTCCATGATTCTATGTGTGCATCGGAAACTACTGATGGTCTTGCAGGGAACGATCATAGCGTAGACTTTTTGAGACATTACTCCCATGGAGGAAAGTGCGCATGGCGACAGTTGTATTCAATCCCGATGTAATTTCTGTGTTTCATCAACACTCAGTTTATCCCCAGATTTCAGAATGCCTCCAGATGTGCATCGGAAACTACTACTGGTCTTCCAGTGAACGATCAAAGCGTAGACTGTTTGAGACATTACTCCCATGGAGGAAAGTGCGCTTGGTGACTGTTGTATTCAATCGCGATGCAATTTCTGTGTTTCATCAACACTCTGATAGTCCACAGATTACAGAATGCCGCCAGATGTGCATCTGAAACTACTATTGGTATTCCAGGGAACGATCAAAGCGTAAACTCTTTGAGACAATACTCCCATGGTGGAAAGTGCGCATGGTGACTGTTGTATTCAATCCCGATGCGATTTCTGTGTCTCATCAACACTCTGATAGTCCACAGATTACAGAAAGCCTCCAGATGTACATCGGAAACTACTACTGGTCTTCCAGGGAACGATCAAAGCGTAGAATGTTTGAGAATTACTCCCATGGAGGAAAGTGCGCTTGGAGACTGTTGTATTCAATCCCGATGCAATTTCTGTGCTTCATCAACACTCTGATAGTCCACAGATTACAGAAAGCCTCCAGATGTGCATCGGAAACTACTACTGGTCTTCCAGGGAACGATCAAAGCGTAGAATGTTTGAGAATTACTCCCATGGAGGAAAGTGCGCTTGGAGACTGTTGTATTCAATCCCGATGCAATTTCTGTGTTTCATCAACACTCTGATAGTCCACAGATTACAGAATATCTCCAGAAGTGCATCGGAAACTATTACTGGTTTTCCAGGGAACGATCAAAGCGTAGAATGTTTGAGAATTACTCCCATGGAGGAAAGTGCGCGTTGTGACTGTTGTATTCAATCCAGATACAATTTCCATGTTTCACCAACACTCTGATAGTCCACAGATTTCAGAATGCCACCAGATGTGCATCGGAAACTACTACTGGTCTTCCAGGGAACGATCAAAACGTAGAATGTTTGAGAATTACTCCCATGGAGGAAAGTGCACATGGTGACTGTTGTATTCAATCCCGATGCAATTTCTGTGTTTCATCTACAGTTTGGTAGTCCACAGATTACAGAATATGTCCTGATGTGCATCGGAAACTATTACTCGTCTTCCAGGGAACGATCAAACCGTAGATTGTTTGAGACATACCTCCCGTGGAGGAAAGTGCGTATGGTGACTGTTGTATTCAATCCCGATGCAATTTCTGTGTTTCATCAACACTCTGATAGTCCACAGATTACAGAAAGCCTCCAGATGTACATCGGAAACTACTACTGGTCTTCCAGGGAACGATCAAAGCGTAGAATGTTTGAGAATTACTCCCATGGAGGAACGTGCGCATGGTGACTGTTGTATTCAATCCCGATGCAATTTCTGTGTTTCATCAACACTCTGATAGTCCACAGATTACAGAAAGCCTCCAGATGTGCATCGGAAACTACTACTGGTCTTGCAGGTACCGATCAAAGCGTAGAATGTTAGAGACATTACTCCCATGGAGGAAAGTGCGCATGGTGAATGTTGTATTCAATCCCGATGCAATTTCTGTGTTTCATCAACACTCTGATAGTCCACAGATTTCAGAATGCCACCAGATGTGCATCGGAAACTGTTACTGGTTTTCCAGGGAATGATCAAAGCGTAGACTGTTTTAGACATTACTCCCATGGATTAAAGTGCGCATGGGGACTGTTGAATTCAATCCCGATGCAATTTCTGTGTTTCATCAGCACTCTAATAGTCCACAGATTACAGAATGCCTCCAGATGTTCATCGGAAACTACTACTGGTCTTTGAGGGAACGATCAAAGCGTAGACTATTTGAGACATTACTTTTATTGAGGAATGTGCATCTGGTGACTGTTGTATTCAATCCCGATGCAATTTCTGTGTTTCGTCAACACTCTGATAGTCGACACATTAAAGAATGCCTCCAGATGTGCATCAGAAACTACTACTGGTATTCCAGGGTACGATCAAAGCGTAAACTCTTTGAGACATTACTCCCATGGAGGAAAGTGCGCATGGTGACTGTTGTATTCAATCCCGTTGCAATTTCTGAGTTTCATCAACACTCTGATACTCAACAGATTACAGAATGCCTCCAGATGTGCATCGGAAACTACTACTGGTCTTCCAGGGAACGATCAAGCGTAGACTGTTAGAGACATAACTCCCATGGAGGAAAGTGCGCATGGTGACTGTTGTATTCAATCCCGATGCAATTTCTGTGTTTCATCAACACCCTGATACTCAACAGATTACAGAATGCCTCCAGATGTTCATCGGAAACTACTACTGGTCTTCCAGGGAACGATAAAATTGTAGACTGTTTGATACATTACTCCCGTGGAGGAAAGTGTGAGTTGTGAATGTTGTATTCAATGCCGATGCTATTTCTGTGTTTCATCAACACTCTGATAGTCCACAGATTACAGAATGCCACCAGATGTCCATCGGAAATTACTACTAGTCTTGCAGGGAACGACCAAAGCGTAAACTCTTTGAGACATTACTCCAATGGAGGAAGGTGCGTGTGATGACTGTTGTATTCAATCCCGATGCATTTTCTGTGTTTCATCAACACTCTGATAGTCCACAGATTACAGAATGCCACCAGATGTGCATCGGAAACTACTACTGGCCTTCCAGGGAACGATCAAAGCGTAGAATGTTTGAGATATTACTCCCATGGAGGAATGTGCGCATGGTGACTGTTGTATTCAATCCCGATGCAATTTCTGAGTTTCATCAACACTCTTATAGTCCACAGATTACAGAATGATTCTAGGTGTGCATCGGAAACTACTACTGGACTTTCAGGGAACGATCATAGCGTAGACTTTTTGAGACATTACTCCCATGGAGGAAAGTGAGCATGGCGACAGTTGTATTCAATCCCGATGTAATTTCTGTGTTTCATCAACACTCAGTTTGTCCCCAGATTTCAGAATGCCTCCAGATGTGCATCGGAAACTACTACTGGTCTTCCAGTGAACGATCAAAGCGTAGACTGTTTGAGACATTACTCCCATGGAGGAAAGTGCGCATGGTGACTGTTGTATTCAATCGCGATGCTATTTCTGTGTTTCATCAACACTCTGATAGTCCACAGATTACAGAATGCCGCCAGATGTGCAACTGAAACTACTATTGGTATGCCAGGGAACGATCAAAGCGTAAACTCTTTGTGACAATACTCCCATGGAGGAAAGTGTGCATGGTGACTGTTGTATTCAATCCCGATGCAATTTCTGTGTTTTATCAACAGTTTGGTAGTCCACAGATTACAGAATATCTCCAGATGTGCATCGGAAACTGTTACTGGTTTTCCAGGGAACGATCAAAGCGTAGACTGTCTGAGACATAACCCCCATGGAGGAAAGTGCGCATGTAGACTGTTGTTTTCAATCCCGATGCAATTTCTGTGTTTCATCAACACTCTGATAGTCCACAGATTACAGAAAGCCTCCAGATGTGCATCGGAAACTACTATTGGTCTTCCAGGGAACGATCAAAGCGTAGACTGTTTTAGACATTACTCCCATGGATTAAAGTGCGCATGGGGACTGTTGTATTCTATCCCGATGCTATTTCTGTGTTTCATCAGCACTCTAATAGTCCACAGATTACAGAATGCCTCCAGATGTTCATCGGAAACTACTACTGGTCTTCCAGGGAACGATCAAATTGTAGACTGTTTGATACATTACTCCCGTGGAGGAAAGTGTGTGGTGAATGTTGTATTCAATGCCGATGCTATTTCTGTGTTTCATCAACACTCTGATAGTCCACAGATTACAGAATGCCACCAGATGTCCATCGGAAATTACTACTGGTCTTGCAGGGAACGATCAAAGCGTAAATTCTTTGAGACATTACTCCAATGGAGGAAGGTGCGCGTGATGACTGTTGTATTCAATCCCGATGCATTTTCTGTGTTTCATCAACACTCTGATAGTCCACAGATTACAGAATGCCACCAGATGTGCATCGGAAACTACTACTGGTCTTCCTGGAAACGATCAAAGCGTAGAATGTTTGAGATATTACTCCCATGGAGGAAAGTGCTTATGGTGACTGTTGTATTCAATCCCAATGCAATTTCTGAGTTTCATCAACACTCTTATAGTCCATGATTCTATGTGTGCATCGGAAACTACTGATGGTCTTGCAGGGAACGATCATAGCGTAGACTTTTTGAGACATTACTCCCATGGAGGAAAGTGCGCATGGCGACAGCTGTATTCAATCCCGATGTAATTTCTGTGTTTCATCAACACTCAGTTTGTCCCCAGATTTCAGAATGCCTCCAGATGTGCATCGGAAACTACTACTGGTCTTCCAGTGAACGATCAAAGCGTAGACTGTTGAGACATTTCTCCCATGGAGGAAAGTGCGCTTGGTGACTGTTGTATTCAATCGCGATGCAATTTCTGTGTTTCATCAACACTCTGATAGTCCACAGATTACAGAATGCCGCCAGATGTGCATCTGACACTACTATTGGTATTCCAGGGAACGATCAAAGCGTAAACTCTTTGAGACAATACTCCCATGGTGGAAAGTGCGCATGGTGACTGTTGTATTCAATCCCGATGCGATTTCTGTGTCTCATCAACACTCTGATAGTCCACAGATTACAGAAAGCCTCCAGATGTACATCGGAAACTACTACTGGTCTTCCAGGGAACGATCAAAGCGTAGAATGTTTGAGAATTACTCCCATGGAGGAAAGTGCGCTTGGAGACTGTTGTATTCAATCCCGATGCAATTTCTGTGCTTCATCAACACTCTGATAGTCCACAGATTACAGAAAGCCTCCAGATGTGCATCGGAAACTACTACTGGTCTTGCAGGTAACGATCAAAGCGTAGTATGTTAGAGACATTACTCCCATGGAGGAAAGTGCGCATGGTGAATGTTGTATTCAATCCCGATGCAATTTCTGTGTTTCATCAACACTCTGATAGTCCACAGATTACAGAATATCTCCAGAAGTGCATCGGAAACTATTACTGGTTTTCCAGGGAACGATCAAAGCGTAGAATGTTTGAGAATTACTCCCATGGAGGAAAGTGCGCGTTGTGACTGTTGTATTCAATCCAGATACAATTTCCATGTTTCATCAACACTCTGATAGTCCACAGATTTCAGAATGCCACCAGATGTGCATCGGAAAC
Source organism: Schistocerca gregaria (assembly GCF_023897955.1). Classification (NCBI taxonomy): domain Eukaryota; kingdom Metazoa; phylum Arthropoda; class Insecta; order Orthoptera; family Acrididae; genus Schistocerca; species Schistocerca gregaria. The sequence continues at coordinate 874,667 of NC_064927.1, forward strand.
TACTACTGGTCTTCCAGGGAACGATCAAAGCGTAGAATGTTTGAGAATTACTCCCATGGAGGAAAGTGCACATGGTGACTGTTGTATTCAATCCCGATGCAATTTCTGTGTTTCATCTACAGTTTGGTAGTCCACAGATTACAGAATATCTCCTGATGTGCATCGGAAACTATTACTCGTCTTCCAGGGAACGATCAAAGCGTAGATTGTTTGAGACATACCTCCCGTGGAGGAAAGTGCGTATGGTGACTGTTGTGTTCAATCCCGATGCAATTTCTGTGTTTCGTCAACACTCTGATAGTCCACACATTAAAGAATGCCTCCAGATGTGCATCAGAAACTACTACTGGTATTCCAGGGAACGATCAAAGCATAAACTCTTTGAGACATTACTCCCATGGAGGAAAGTGCGCATGGTGACTATTGTATTCAATCCCGATGCAATTTCTGTGTTTCATCAACACTCTGATACTCAACAGATTACAGAATAAATCCAGATATGCATCGGAAACTACTACTGGTCTTCCAGGGAACGATCAAGCGTAGACTGTTTGAGACATAACTCCCATGGAGGAAAGTGCGCATGGTGACTGTTGAATTCAATCCCGATGCAATTTCTGTGTTTCATCAACAGTCTGATAGTCCACAGATTACTGAATGCCACCAGATGTGCATCGGAAACAACTACTGGTCTTCCAGGGAACGATCAAGGCGTAAAATGTTTGAGAATTACTCCCATGGAGGGAAGTGCGCATGGTGACTGTTGTATTCAATCCCGATGCAGTTTCTGTGTTTCATCAACACTCTTATAGTCCACAGATTTCAGAATGCCTCTAGATGTGCATCGGAAACTACTAGTGGTCTTCCAGGGAACGATCAAAGCGTAGACTGTTTGAGACATTACTCCCATGGAAGAAAGTGCGCATGGTGACTTTTTATTCAATCCCGATGCAATTTCTGTGTTTCATAAACACTCTGATAGTGCACACATTACAGAATGCCTCTAGATGTGCATCAGAAACTACTACTACTGTATTCCAGGGAACGATGAAAGCGTAAACTCTTTGAGACATCACTCCCATGGAGGAAAGTGCGCATGGTGACTGTTGTATTCAATCCCGATGCAATTTCTGTGTTTCATCAACACTCTGATACTCCACAGATTACAGAATGCCTCCAGATGTGCATCGAAAACTACCACTGGTCTTCCAGGCAACGATCAAAGCGTAGACCGTTTGAGACACAACTCCCATCGAGGAAAGTGCGCATGGTGACTGTTGTGTTCAATCCCGATGCAATTTCCTTGTTTCATCAACACTCTGACAGTCCACAGATTACAGAATGCCTCCAGATGTGCATCGGAAACTACTACTGGTCTTCCAGGGAACGATCAAAGCGTAGACAATTAGAGACATTAATCCCGTGGAGGAAAGTGCGCGTTTTGACTGTTGTATTCAATCCCGATGCAAATTCTGTGTTTCATCATCACTCTGATAGACCACAGATTACAGAATGCCACCAGATGTGCATCGGAATCTACTACTGGTCTTCCAGGAAAGGATCAAAGCGTAGAATGTTTGAGAATTACTCTCATGGAGGAAAGTGCGCATGGTGACTGTTGTATTCAATCCCGATGCAATTCCTGTGTTTTATCAACACTCTTATGGTCCACAGATTACAGAATGCTTCACGATGTGCATAGGAAACTACTACTGGTCTACCAGGGAACGATCAGAGCGTAGATTGTTTGAGACATTACTCCCATGGAGGAAAGTGCGCATGGTGACTGTTGTATTCAATCCCGATGCAATTTCTGTGTTTCATCAACACTCTTATAGTCCACAAATTTTAGAATGCCTCCAGATGTGCATCGGAAACTACTACTGGTCTTCCAGAGAACGATCAAAGCGTAGACTGTTTGAGACATTACTCCCATGGAGGAAAGTGCCCATGGTGAGTGTTGTATTCATTCCCGATGCAATTTCTGTGTTTCATCAACACTCAGTTAGTCCACAGATTTCAGAATGCCTCCAGATGTGCATCGGAAACTACTACTGGTATTCCAGAGAACGATCAAAGCGCAAACTGTTTGAGACATTACTCCCATGTAGGAAATTGCGCATGGTGACTGTTGTATTCAATCCCGATGCAATTTCTGTGTTTCATAAACACTATGATAGACCACACATTACAGAATGCCTCCAGATGTGCATCAGAAACTTCTACTGGTATCCCAGGGAACGATCAAAGCGTAAACTCTTTGAGATATTACTTCCATAGAGGGAAGTGCGCATGGTGACTGTTGTATTCAATCCCGATGCAATTTCTGTGTTTCATCAACACTCAGATAGTAAACAGATTACAGAATGCCTCCGGATGTGCATCGGAAACTGCTACTGGTCTTCCAGGGAACGATCAAAGCGTAGGCTCTTTGAGGAATTACTCCCATGGAGGTAAGTGGCCATGGTGACTGTTGTATTCAATCCCGATGCAATTTCTGTGTTTCATCAACACTCTGATACTCCACAGATTACAGAATGCCTCCGGATGTGCATCGGAAACTGCTACTGGTCTTCCAGGGAACGATCAAAGCGTAGGCTCTTTGAGAAATTACTCCCATGGACGAAGGTACGCATCGTGACTGTTGTAATCAATCCCGATTAAATTTCTCTGTTTCATCAACACTCTGACACTCCACAGATTACAGAATGCTTCCAGATGTGCATCGGAAACAACTTCTGGTCTTCTAAGGAACGATCTAAGCGTAAACTGTTATAGACATTACTCCCATGGAGTAAAGTGCGCATGGTGACTGTTGTATTCAATCCCGATGCCATTTCTGTGTTTCATCAACACTTTGAAGGTCCACAGATTACAGAATGTCTCTAGATGTGCTTCGGAAACTACTTCTGGTCTTCCAGGGAGCGATCAAAGTGTAGACTGTTTGAGACATTACTCCCATGGAGGAAAGTGCGCATGGTGACTGTTGTATTCAATCCCGATGCAATTTCTGTGTTTCATCAACACTGTGGTTGTCCACAGGTTACAGAATGCCTCAAGATGTGTATCGGAAACTACTACTGGCCTTCCAGGCAACGATCAAAGCGTAGACTGTTTGAGACATTACTCCCATGGAGGAAAGTGCGCACGGTGCCTGTTGTATTCAATCCCGATGCAATTTCTGTGTTTCATCAACAGTCTGGCAGTCCACAGATTACAGAATGCCTCCAGATGTGCATCGGAAACTACTACTGGACTTCCAGGGAACGATCAAAGCGTAGACTGTTTGAGACATTACTCTTATGGAGAAAAGTGCGCATGGTGACTGTTGTATTCAATCCCCATGCAATTTTTGTGTTTCACCAACACTCCGATAGTCCACAGATTATAGAATTCCTCCAGATGTGCATCGGAAACTACTATTGGTCTTCCAGGGAACGATCAAATCGTAGACTCTTTGAGACGTACCTCCCGTGGAGGAAAGTGCGCATGGTGACTGTTGTATTCAATCCCGATGCAATTCCTGTGTTTTATCAACACTCTTATGGTCCACAGATTACAGAATGCTTCACGATGTTCATAGGAAACTACTACTGGTCTTCCAGGGAACGATCAAACCGTAGACTGCTAGAGACATTACTCCCATGGAGGAAAGTGCGCATTGTGACTGTTGTATTCTATCCCGATGCAATTTCTGTGTTTCATCAACAGTCTGGCAGTCCACAGATTACAGAATGCCTCCAGATGTGCATCAGAAACTACTACTGGTATTCCAGGGAACGATCAAAGAGTAAACTCTTTGAGACACTACCCCCATGGAGAAAAGTGCACATGGTGACTGTTGTATTCAATCTAGATGCAATTTCTGTGTTTCATCAACACTCTGATACTCCACAGATTACAGAATGCCTCCAGAGGTGCATCGGAAACTACTACTGGTCTTCCTGGGAACGATCAAAGCGTAGACTGTTTGAGGCAATACTCCCATGGAGGTAAGTTCACATGGTGATTGTTGTATTAAATCCAGATGCAATTTCTGTGTTTCATCAACACTCTGATACTCCACAGATTACAGAATGAATCCAGATGTGCATCGGAAACTACTACTGGTATTCCAGGGAACGAACAAAGAGAAAACTCTTTGAGACATTACTCTTATCTAGGAAAGTGCGCATGGTGACTGTTGTATTCAATCCCGATGCAATTTTACTGTTTCATCAAGACTCTGATACTCCACAGATTACACAATGCCTCCAGATGTGCATCGGAAACTACTATTTGTCTTCCAGGGAACGATTAAAGCGTAGACTGTTAGAGACATTACTCCTATGGAGGAAAGTGCGCATGGTGACTGTTGTATTCAATCCCGTTGCAATTTCTGTGTTTCATCAACACTCTGATACTCAACAGATTACAGAATGAATCCAGATGTGCATCGGAAACTACTACTGGTCTTCCAGGGAACGATCAAGCGTAGACTGTTTGAGACATAACTCCCATGGAGGAAAGTGCGCATGGTGACTGTTGTATTCAATCCCGATGCAATTTCTGTGTTTCATCAACAGTCTGATAGTCCACAGATTACAGAATGCCTCCAGATGTGCATCAGAAACTTCTACTGGTATTCCAGGGAACGATCAAAGCGTAAACTCTTTGAGACATTACTCCCATAGAGGGTAGTGCGCATGGTGACTGTTGTGTTCAATCCCGATGCAATTTCTGTGTTTCATCAAAACTATGATAGTCCACAGATTACAGAATGCCTCCAGATGTGCATCGGAAACTACTACTGGTCTTCCAGGGAACGATCAAAGCGCAGACAATTAGAGACATTTCCCCCGTGGAGGAAAGTGCGCGTTTTGACTGTTGTATTCAATCCCGATGCAAATTCTGTGTTTCATCATCACTCTGATAGACCACAGATTACAGAATGCCACCAGATGTGCATCGGAATCTACTACTGGTCTTCCAGGGAAGGATCAAAGCGTAGAATGTTTGAGAATTACTCTCATGGAGGAAAGTGCGCATGGAGACTGTTGTATTCAGACCCGATGCAATTCCTGTGTTTTATCAACACTCTTATGGTCCACAGATTACAGAATGCTTCACGATGTGCATCGGAAACTACTACTGGTCTTCCAGGGAACGATCAGAGCGTAGATTGTTTGAGACATTACTCCCATGGAGGAAAGTGCGCATGGTGACTGTTGTATTCAATCCCGATGCAATTTCTGTGTTCCATCAACACTCTTATAGTCCACAGATTTCAGAATGCCTCGAGATGTGCATCGGAAACTACTACTGGTCTTCCAGAGAACGATCAAAGCGTAGACTGTTTGAGACATTACTCCCATGGAGGAAAGTGCCCATGGTGACTGTTGTATTCAATCCCGATGCAATTTCATTTTCATCAACACTCAGTTAGTCCACAGATTTCAGAATGCCTCCAGATGTGCATCGGACACTACTACTGGTATTCCAGAGAACGATCAAAGCGTAAACTGTTTGAGACATTACTCCCATGGAGGAAATTGCGCATGGTGACGGTTGTATTCAATCCCGATGCCATTTCTGTGTTTCATCAACACTATGATAGACCACACATTACAGAATGCCTCCAGATGTGCATCAGAAACTTCTACTGGTATTCCAGGGAACGATCAAAGCGTAAACTCTTTGAGACATTACTCCCATAGAGGGAAGTGCACATGGTGACTGTTGTATTCAATCCCGATGCAATTTCTGTGTTTCATCAACACTCAGATAGTAAACAGATTACAGAATGCCTCCGGATGTGCATCGGAAACTGCTACTGGTCTTCCAGGGAACGATCAAAGCGTAGGCACTTTGAGAAATTACTCCCATAGAGGGAAGTGCGCATGGTGACTGTTGTATTCAATCCCGATGCAATTTCTGTGTTTCATCAACACTCAGATAGTAAACAGATTACAGAATGCCTCCGGATGTGCATCGGAAACTGCTACTGGTCTTCCAGGGAACGATCAAAGCGTAGGCACTTTGAGAAATTACTCCCATGGAGGAAAGTGGGCATGGTGACTGTTGTATTCAATCCCGATGCAATTTCTGTGTTTAATCAACACTCTGATACTCCACAGATTACAGAATGCCTCCGGATGTGCATCGGAAACTGCTACTGGTCTTCCAGGGAACGATCAAAGCGTAGGCTCTTTGAGAAATTACTCCCATGGAGGAAGGTGCGCATCGTGACTGTTGTAATCAATCCCGACGAAATTTCTGTGTTTCATCAACACTCTGACACTCCACAGATTACAGAGTGCTTCCAGATGTGCATCGGAAACAACTTCTGATCTTCTAAGGAACGATCTAAGCGTAAACTGTTAGAGACATTACTCCCATGGAGTAAAGTGCGCATGGTGACTGTTGTATTCAATCCCGATGCCATTTCTGTGTTTCATCAACACTTTGAAGGTCCACAGATTACAGAATGTCTCCAGATGTGCATCGGAAACTACTTCTGGTCTTCCAGGGAGCGATCAAAGCGTAGACTGTTTGAGACATTACTCCCATGGAGGAAAGTGCGCATGGTGACTGTTGTATTCAATCCCGATGCAATTTCTGTGTTTCATCAACACTCTGGTAGTCCACAGGTTACAGAATGCCTCAAGATGTGTACGGAAACTACTACTGGTCTTCCAGGGAACGATCAAAGTGTAGACTGTTTGAGACATTACTCTTATGGAGAAAAGTGCGCATGGTGACTGTTGTATTCAATCCCCATGCAATTTTTGTGTTTCACCAACACTCCGATAGTCCACAGATTATAGAATTCCTCCAGATGTGCATCGGAAACTACTATTGGTCTTCCAGGGAACGATCAAACCGTAGACTGTTAGAGACGTTACTCCCATGGAGGAAAGTGCGCATGGTGACTGTTGTATTCTATCCCGATGCAATTTCCATGTTTCAACTACACACTGATAGTCCACTGATTACGGAATGCCTGCAGATGTGCATCGGAAACTACTACTGGTCTGCCAGGGAACGATCATAGCGTAGACTGTTTGAGTCATTACTAAAATGGACGAAAGTGCGAATAGTGACTGTTGTATTCCATCCCCATGCAATTTCAGTGTTTCATCAACACACTGATAGTCCACAGTTTACAGAATGCCTCCAGATGTGCATCGGAAACTACTTCTGGTCTTCCAGGGAACGAACAAAGCGTAGGCTGTTTGAGACACTACTCTCATGAAGCAAAGTGCGCATGATAATTGTTGTATTCAATCCCGATGTAATTTCTGTGTTTCATCAACACTCTGATAGTTCAGAGATTACAGAATGCCTCCAGATGTGCATCAGAAACTACTACTGGTATTCCAGGGAACAATCAAAGAGTAAACTCTTTGAGACATTACCCCCATGGAGAAAAGTGCGCATGGTGACTGTTGTATTCAATCTAGATGCAATTTCTGTGTTTCATCAACACTCTGATACTCCACAGATTACAGAATGCCTCCAGATGTGCATCGGAAACTACTACTGGTCTTCCTGGGAAAGATCAAAGCGTAGACTGTTTGAGGCAATACTCCCATGGAGCTAAGTGCACATGGTGATTGTTGTATTAAATCCAGATGCAATTTCTGTGTTTCATCAACACTCTGATACTCCACAGATTACAGAATGAATCCAGATGTGCATCGGAAACCACTACTGGTATTCCAGGGAACGAACAAAGAGTAAACTCTTTGAGACATTACTCTTATCTAGGAAAGTGCGCATGGTGACTGTTGTATTCAATCCCGATGCAATTTTACTGTTTCATCAAGACTCTGATACTCCACAGATTACAGAATGCCTCCAGATGTGCATCGGAAACTACTATTTGTCTTCCAGGGAACGATCAAACCGTAGACTGTTAGAGACATTACTCCTATGGAGGAAAGTGCGCATGGTGACTGTTGTATTCAATCCCGTTGCAATTTCTGTGTTTCATCAACACTCTGATACTCCACAGATTACAGCATGCCTCCGGATGTGCATCGGAAACTGCTACTGGTCTTGCAGGGAACGATCAAAGCGTAGGCTCTTTGAGAAATTACTCCCATGGAGGAAGGTGCGCATCGTGACTGTTGTAATCAATCCCGATGAAATTTCTGTGTTTCATCAACACTCTGACACTCCACAGATTACAGAATGCTTCCAGATGTGCATCGGAAACAACTTCTGGTCTTCTAAGGAACGATCTAAGCGTAAAATGTTAGAGACATTACTCCCATGGAGTAAAGTGCGCATGGTGACTGTTGTATTCAATCCCGATGCCATATCTGTGTTACATCAACACTTTGAAGGTCCACAGATTACAGAATGTCTCCAGATGTGCATCGGAAACTACTTCTGGTCTTCCAGGGAGCGATCAAAGCGTAGACTGTTTGAGACATTACTCCCATGGAGGAAAGTGCGCATGGTGACTGTTGTATTCAATCCCGATGCAATTTCTGTGTTTCATCAACACTCTGGTAGTCCACAGGTTACAGAATGCCTCAAGATGTGTATCGGAAACTACTACTGGTCTTCCAGGGAACGATCAAAGCGTAGACTGTTTGAGACATTACTCCCATGGAGGAAAGTGCGCACGGTGCCTGTTGTATTCAATCCCGATGCAATTTCTGTGTTTCATCAACAGTGTGGAAGTCCACAGATTACAGAATGCCTCCAGATGTGCATCGGAAACTACTACTGGACTTCCAGGGAACGATCAAATTGTAGACTGTTTGAGACATTACTCTTATGGAGAAAAGTGCGCAAGGTGACTGTTGTATTCAATCCCCATGCAATTTTTGTGTTTCACCAACACTCCGATAGTCCACAGATTATAGAATTCCTCCAGATGTGCATCGGAAACTACTATTGGTCTTCCAGGTAACGATCAAACCGTAGACTGTTAGAGACGTTACTCCCATGGAGGAAAGTGCGCATGGTGACTGTTGTATTCTATCCCGATGGAATTTCTATGTTTCAACTACACACTGATAGTCCACAGATTACGGAATGCCTGCAGATGTGCATCGGAAACTACTACTGGTCTGCCAGGGAACGATCATAGCGTAGACTGTTTGAGTCATTACTAACATGGACGAAAATGCGAATAGTGACTGTTGTATTCCATCCCCATGCAATTTCAGTGTTTCATCAACACACTGATAGTCCACAGATTACAGAATGCCTCCAGATATGCATCGGAAACTACTTCTGGTCTACCAGGGAACGATCAAAGCGTAGGCTGTTTGAGACACTACTCTCATGGAGCAAAGTGCGCATGGTGATTGTTGTATTCAATCCCGATGTAATTTCTGTGTTTCATCAAAAATCTGATAGTTCAGAGATTAAAGAATGCCTCCAGATGTGCATTAGAAACTACTACTGGTATTCCAGGGAACGATCAAAGAGTAAACTCTTTGAGACATTAACCCCATGGAGAAAAGTGCGCATGGTGACTGTTGTATTCAATCTAGATGCAATTTCTGTGTTTCATCAACACTCTGATACTCCACAGATTACAGAATGCCTCCAGATGTGCATCGGAAACTACTACTGGTCTTCCTGGGAACGATCAATGCGTAGACTGTTTGAGGCAATACTCCCATGGAGCTAAGTGCACATGGTGATTGTTGTATTAAATCCAGATGCAATTTCTGTGTTTCATCAACACTCTGATACTCCACAGATTACAGAATGAATCCAGATGTGCATCGGAAACTACTACTGGTATTCCAGGGAACGAACAAAGAGTAAACTCTTTGAGACATTACTCTTATCTAGGAAAGTGCGCATGGTGACTGTTGTATTCAATCCCGATGCAATTTTACTGTTTCATCAAGACTCTGATACTCCACAGATTACAGAATGCCTCCAGATGTGCATCGGAAACTACTATTTGTCTTCCAGGGAACGATCAAACCGTAGACTGTTAGAGACATTACTCCTATGGAGGAAAGTGCGCATGGTGACTGTTGTATTCAATCCCGTTGCAATTTCTGTGTTTCATCAACACTCTGATACTCAACAGATTACAGAAAAAATCCAGATGTGCATCGGAAACTACTACTGGTCTTCCAGAGAACGATCAAGCGTAGACTGTTTGAGACATAACTCCCATGGAGGAAAGTGCGCATGGTGACTGTTGTATTCAATCCCGATGCAATTTCTGTGTTTCATCAACAGTCTGATAGTCCACAGATTACAGAATGCCACCAGATGTGCATCGGAAACTACTACTGGTCTTCCAGGGAACGATCAAAGCGTAAACAATTAGAGACATTACTCCTGTGGAGAAAAGTGCGCGTTTTGACTGTTGTATTCAATCCCGATGCAAATTCTGTGTTTCATCATCACTCTGATAGACCACAGATTACAGAATGCCACCAGATGTGCATCGGAAACTACTACTGGTATTCCAGAGAACGATCAAAGCGTAAACTGTTTGAGACATTACTCCCATGGAGGAAATTGCGCATGGTGACTGTTGTATTCAATCCCGATGCAATTTCTGTGTTTCATCAACACTATGATAGACCACACATTACAGAATGCCTCCAGATGTGCATCAGAAACTTCTACTGGTATTCCAGGGAACGATCAAAGCGTAAAATCTTTGAGACATTACTCCCATAGAGGGAAGTGCGCATGGTGACTGTTGTATTCAATCGCGATGCAATTTCTGTGTTTCATCAACACTCAGATAGTAAACAGATTACAGAGTGCCTCTGGATGTGCATCGGAAACTGCTACTGGTCTTCCAGGGAACGATCAAGGCGTAGGCTCTTTGAGAAATTACTCCCATGGAGGAAGGTGCGCATCGTGACTGTTGTAATCAATCCCGATGAAATTTCTGTGTTTCATCAACACTCTGACACTCCACAGTTTACAGAATGCATCCAGATGTGCATCGGAAACAACTTCTGGTCTTCTAAGGAGCGATCAGAGCGTAGACTGTTTGAGACATTACTCCCATGAAGGAAAGTGCGCATGGTGACTGTTGTATTCAATCCCGATGCAATTTCTGTGTTTCATCAACACTCTGGTAGTCCACAGGTTGCAGAATTCCTCCAGATGTGTATCGGAAACTACTACTGGTCTTCCAGGGAACGATCAAAGCGTAGACTCTTTGAGACATTACTCCCATGGAGGAAAGTGCGCACAGTGCCTGTTGTATTCAATCCCGATGCAATTTCTGTGTTTCATCAACAGTCTGGAAGTCCACAGATTACAGAATGCTTCCAGATGTGCATCGGAAACAACTACTGGACTTCCAGGGAACGATCAAAGCGTAGACTGATTGAGAAGTTACTCTTATGGAGAAAAGTGCGCATGGTGACTGTTGTATTCAATCCCCATGCTATTTTTGTGTTTCACCAACACTCCGATAGTCCACAGATTATAGAATTCCTCCAGATGTGCATCGGAAACTACTTGTGGTCTTCCAGGGAACGATCAAAGCGTAGGCTGTTTGAGACATTACTCCCATGAAGGAAAGTGCGCATGGTGACTGTTGTATTCAATCCCGATGCAATTTCTGTGTTTCATCAACACTCTGGTAGTCCACAGGTTGCAGAATTCCTCCAGATGTGCATCGGAAACTGCTAATGGTCTTCCAGGGAACGATCAAACCGTAGACTGTTAGAGACATTACTCCCATGGAGGAAAGTGCGCATGGAGACTGTTGTATTCTATCCCGATGCAATTTCTATGTTTCATCAACACACTGATAGTCCACAGATTACGGAATGCCTGCAGATGTGCATCGGAAACTACTACTGGTCTGCCAGGGAACGATCAAAGCGTAGACTGTTTGAGACATTTCTAACATGGAGGAAAGTGCGAATAGTGACTGTTGTATTCCATCCCCATGCAATTTCAGTGTTTCATCAACACACTGATAGTCCACAGATTACAGAATGTCTCCAGTTGTGCGTCGGAAACTACTTGTGGTCTTCCAGGGAACGATCAAAGCGTAGGCTGTTTGAGACACTACTCTCATGGAGCAAACGGCGCATGGTGATTGTTGTATTCAATCCCGATGTAATTTCTGTGTTTCATCAACACTCTGATAGTTCAGAGATTACATAATGCCACCAGATGTGCATCGGAAACTTACACTGGTCTTCCAGGTAACGATCAAAGCGTAGTTTGTTTGAGACATTACTTACATGGAGGTAAGTGCGCATGGTTACTGTTGTATTAAATCCCGATGCAATTTCTGTGTTTCATCAACACTCTTATAGTCCACAGATAACAGAATGCTTCTAGATGTGCATCGGAAACTACTACTGGTCTTCCAGTGAACGATCAATGCGTAGACTGATTGAGACATTACTCCCATGGAGGAAAGTGCGCATGGTGACTGTTGTATTCAATCCCGAGGCAATTTCTGTGTTTCATCAACACTTTGAAGGTCCACAGATTACAGAATGCCTCCAGATGTGCATCGGAAACTACTACTGGTCTTCCAGGGATCGATCAAAGCGTAGACTGTTTGAGACGTTATTCCCGTGGAGGAAAGTGCACGTTGTGACTGTTGTATTCAATCCCGATGCAATTCCTGTGTTTCATCAACACTCTGATAGTCCACAGATTACAGAATGCCTCCAGATGTGCATCGGAAACTACTACTTCTCTTCCAGGGAACGATCTAAACGTAGACTTTTAGAGGAATTACTCCCATGGAGGAAATTGCGCATGGTGACTGTTGTATTTAATCACGATGCAATTTCTTTGTTTCACCAACACTCTGATAATCCACAGAATACAGAATGCCTCCAGATGCGCATCGGAAACTAACACTGGTCTTCCAGGGAACGATCAAAGAGTAGACTGTTTGAGACATTACTAACATGGAGGAAAGTGGAGATGGTGACTGTTGTATTTAATCCCGATGCAATTACCTTGTTACATCAACGCTTTGAAGGTCCACAGATTACAGAATGATTCCAGATGTGCATCGGAAACTGCTACTGGTCTTCCAGGAACGATCAAAGCGTAGACTGTTTGAGACATTGCTCCCATGGAGGAAAGTGTGCATGGTGTCTGTTGTATTCAATCCCGAGGCAATTTCTGTGTTTCATCAACACTTTGAAGGTCCACCGATTACAGTATGCCTCCAGATGTGCATCGGAAACTACTACTGGTCTTCCAGGGATCGATCAAAGCGTAGACTGTTTGAGACATTACTCCCGTGGAGGAAAGTGCGCGTTGTGACTGTTGTATTCAATCCCGATGCAATTTCTGTGTTTCATCAACATTCAGATAGTAAACAGATTACAGAATGCCTCCAGATGTGCATCGGAAACTACTACTGGTCTTCCAGGGAACGATCAAAGCGTAGACTGTTTGAGACATTACTCCCATTTAGGAAAGTGCGCATGGTGACTGTTGTATGCAATCCCGATGCAATTTCTGTGTTTCATCAACACTCTGATACTCCACATATTACAGAATGCCTCTTGATGTGCATCGGAAACTACTACTGGTCTTCCAGGGAACGATCAAAGCGTAGACAGTTTGAGACTTTACTCCCATGGAGGAAAGTGCGCATGGTGACTGTTGTATTCAATCCCGATGCAATTTCTGTGTTTCATCAACACTCTGATACTCCACAGATTACAGAATGCCTCCAGATGTGCATCGGAGAGAACTACTGGTCTTCCTGGGAACGATCAAAGCGTAGACTGTTTGAGACATTACTCGCATGGAGGAAAGTGCGCATGGTGACTTTTTATTCAATCCCGATGCAATTTCTGTGTTTCATCAACACTCTGATAGTCCACACATTACAGAATGCCTCTAAATGTGCATCAGAAACTACTACTACTGTATTCCAGGGAACGATGAAAGCGTAAACTCTTTGAGACATCACTCCCATGGAGGAAACTGCGCATGGTGACTGTTGTATTCAATCCCGATGCAATTTCTGTGTTTCATCAACACTCTGATACTCCACAGATTACAGAATGCTTCCAGATGTGCATCGGAAACTACCACTGGTCTTCCAGGGAACGATCAAAGCGTAGACCGTTTCAGACACAACTCCCATCGAGGAAAGTGCGCATGGTGACTGTTGTGTTCAATCCCGATGCAATTTCCTTGTTTCATCAACACTCTGATAGTCCACAAATTACAGAATGCCTCCAGATGTGCATCGGGAACTACTACTGGTCTTCCAGGGAACGATCAAAGCGTAAACAATTAGAGACATTACTCCTGTGGAGGAAAGTGCGCGTTTTGACTGTTGTATTCAATCCCGATGCAAATTCTGTGTTTCATCATCACTCTGATAGACCACAGATTACAGAATGCCACCAGATGTGCATCGGAAACTACTACTGGTATTCCAGAGAACGATCAAAGCGTAAACTGTTTGAGACATTACTCCCATGGAGGAAATTGCGCATGGTGACTGTTGTATTCAATCCCGATGCAATTTCTGTGTTTCATCAACACTATGATAGACCACACATTACAGAATGCCTCCAGATGTGCATCAGAAACTTCTACTGGTATTCCAGGGAACGATCAAAGCGTAAACTCTTTGAGACATTACTCCCATAGAGGGAAGTGCGCATGGTGACTGTTGTATTCAATCGCGATGCAATTTCTGTGTTTCATCAACACTCAGATAGTAAACAGATTACAGAGTGCCTCTGGATGTGCATCGGAAACTGCTACTGGTCTTCCAGGGAACGATCAAGGCGTAGGCTCTTTGAGAAATTACTCCCATGGAGGAAGGTGCGCATCGTGACTGTTGTAATCAATCCCGATGATATATCTGTGTTTCATCAACACTCTGACACTCCACAGTTTACAGAATGCTTCCAGATGTGCATCGGAAACAACTTCTGGTCTTCTAAGGAGCGATCAAAGCGTAGACTGTTTGAGACATTACTCCCATGAAGGAAAGTGCGCATGGTGACTGTTGTATTCAATCCCGATGCAATTTCTGTGTTTCATCAACACTCTGGTAGTCCACAGGTTGCAGAATTCCTCCAGATGTGTATCGGAAACTACTACTGGTCTTCCAGGGAACGATCAAAGCGTAGACTCTTTGAGACATTACTCCCATGGAGGAAAGTGCGCACGGTGCCTGTTGTATTCAATCCCGATGCAATTTCTGTGTTTCATCAACAGTCTGGAAGTCCACAGATTACAGAATGCTTCCAGATGTGCATCGGAAACAACTACTGGACTTCCAGGGAACGATCAAAGCGTAGACTGTTTGAGAAGTTACTCTTATGGAGAAAAGTGCGCATGGTGACTGTTGTATTCAATCCCCATGCTATTTTTGTGTTTCACCAACACTCCGATAGTCCACAGATTATAGAATTCCTCCAGATGTGCATCGGAAACTGCTAATGGTCTTCCAGGGAACGATCAAACCGTAGACTGTTAGAGACATTACTCCCATGGAGGAAAGTGCGCATGGTGACTGTTGTATTCTATCCCGATGCAATTTCTATGTTTCATCAACACACTGATAGTCCACAGATTACGGAATGCCTGCAGATGTGCATCGGAAACTACTACTGGTCTGCCAGGGAACGATCAAAGCGTAGGCTGTTTGAGACATTTCTAACATGGAGGAAAGTGCGAATAGTGACTGTTGTATTCCATCCCCATGCAATTTCAGTGTTTCATCAACACACTGATAGTCCACAGAATACAGAATGCCTCCAGATGTGCGTCGGAAACTACTTGTGGTCTTCCAGGGAACGATCAAAGCGTAGGCTGTTTGAGACACTACTCTCATGGAGCAAAGGGCGCATGGTGATTGTTGTATTCAATCCCGATGTAATTTCTGTGTTTCATCAACACTCTGATAGTTCAGAGATTACATAATGCCACCAGATGTGCATCGGAAACTTACACTGGTCTTCCAGGTAACGATCAAAGCGTAGTTTGTTTGAGACATAACTAACATGGAGGTAAGTGCGCATGGTTACTGTTGTATTAAATCCCGATGCAATTTCTGTGTTTCATCAACACTCTTATAGTCCACAGATAACAGAATGCTTCTAGATGTGCATCGGAAACTACTACTGGTCTTCCAGGGAACGATCAATGCGTAGACTGATTGAGACATTACTCCCATGGAGGAAAGTGCGCATGGTGACTGTTGTATTCAATCCCGAGGCAATTTCTGTGTTTCATCAACACTTTGAAGGTCCACAGATTACAGAATGCCTCCAGATGTGCATCGGAAACTACTACTGGTCTTCCAGGGATCGATCAAAGCGTAGACTGTTTGAGACGTTATTCCCGTGGAGGAAAGTGCACGTTGTGACTGTTGTATTCAATCCCGATGCAATTCATGTGTTTCATCAACACTCTGATAGTCCACAGATTACAGAATGCCTCCAGATGTGCATCGGAAACTACTACTTCTCTTCCAGGGAACGATCTAAACGTAGACTTTTAGAGGATTTACTCCCATGGAGGAAATTGCGCATGGTGACTGTTGTATTTAATCACGATGCAATTTCTTTGTTTCACCAACACTCTGATAATCCACAGAATACAGAATGCCTCCAGATGCGCATCGGAAACTAACACTGGTCTTCCAGGGAACGATCAAAGAGTAGACTGTTTGAGACATTACTAACATGGAGGAAAGTGGAGATGGTGACTGTTGTATTTAATCCCGATGCAATTTCCTTGTTACATCAACGCTTTGAAGGTCCACAGATTACAGAATGATTCCAGATGTGCATCGGAAACTGCTACTGGTCTTCCAGGGAACGATCAAAGCGTAGACTGTTTGAGACATTGCTCCTATGGAGGAAAGTGTGCATGGTGTTTGTTGTATTCAATCCCGAGGCAATTTCTGTGTTTCATCAACACTTTGAAGGTCCACCGATTACAGTATGCCTCCAGATGTGCATCGGAAACTACTACTGGTCTTCCAGGGATCGATCAAAGCGTAGACTGTTTGAGACATTACTCCCGTGGAGGAAAGTGCGCGTTGTGACTGTTGTATTCAATCCCGATGCAATTTCTGTGTTTCATCAACACTCAGATAGTAAACAGATTACAGAATGCCTCCAGATGTGCATCGGAAACTACTACTGGTCTTCCAGGGAACGATCAAAGCGTAGACTGTTTGAGACATTACTCCCATTTAGGAAAGTGCGCATGGTGACTGTTGTATGCAATCCCGATGCAATTTCTGTGTTTCATCAACACTCTGATACTCCACATATTACAGAATGCCTCTTGATGTGCATCGGAAACTACTACTGGTCTTCCAGGGAACGATCAAAGCGTAGACAGTTTGAGACTTTACTCCCATGGAGGAAAGTGCGCATGGTGACTGTTGTATTCAATCCCGATGCAATTTCTGTGTTTCATCAACACTCTGATACTCCACAGATTACAGAATGCCTCCAGATGTGCATCGGAGAGAACTACTGGTCTTCCTGGGAACGAACAAAGCATAGACTGTTTGAGACACTACTCCCATGTAGGAAATTGCGCACGGTGACTGTTGTATTCAATCCCGATGCAATTTCTGTGTTTCATCAACAGTCTGGTAGTCCACAGATTACAGAATGCCTTCAGATGTGCGTCGGAAACTAATATTGGTCTTCCAGGGAACAATCAAAGCGTAGACTTTTAGAGACATTACGCCCATGGAGTAAAGTGCGCATGGTGACTGTTGTATTCAATCCCGATGCAATTTCTGTGTTTCATCAACACTCTGATAGTCCACAGATTACAGAATGTCTGAATATGTGCATCGGAAACTACTTCTGGTCTTCCAGAGAACTATCAAATGATAGACTCTTTGAGACATTACTCCCATGGTGAAAACTGCGCATGGTGACTGTTGTATTCAATCCCGATGCAATTACTGTGTTTCATCAACTCCCCGATAGTCCACAGGTTACAGAATGCCTCCAGATGTGCATCGGAAACTACTACTGGTCTTCCAGGGAACGGTCAAAGTGTAGACTGTTTGAGACATTACTCCCATGGAGGAAAGGGCGCACGGTGACTGTTGTATTCAATCCCGATGTAATTTCTGTGTTTCATCAACAGTCTGGTAGTCCACAGATTACAGAATGCCTCCAGATGTGCGTCGGAAACTACTAATGGTCTTCCAGGGAACGATCAAAGCGTATACTGTTAGTGACATTACTCCCATGGAGGAAAGTGCGCATGGTGACTGTTGTATTCAATCCCGATGCAATTTCTCTGTTTCATCAACACTCTGATAGTCCGCAGATTACGGAATGCCTACAAATGTGCATCGGAAACTAACACTCGACTTCCAGGGAACGATGAAAGCGTAGACTGTTTGAGACATTACTCCCATGGAGGAAAATTGCGCATGGCGATTTTTGTATTCAATCCCGATGCAATTTCTGTGTTTCATCAACACTTTGAAGGTCCACAGATTACAGAATGCCTCCAGATGTGCATCGGAAACTACAACTGGTCTTTCAGGGAACGATCAAAGCGTAGACTCTTTGAGACAGTACTCCCATGGAGGAAAGTGCCCACGGTGACTGTTGTAATAAATCCCAATGCAATTTCTGTGTTACATCAACAATCTGATAGTCCACAGATTACAGAGTGCCACCAGATGTGCATCGGAAACTACTACTAGTCTTCCAGGGAACGATCAATGCTTAGACTGTCTGAGACATTACTCCCATGGAGGAAAGTGCGCACGGTGACTGTTGTATTCAATCCCGATGCAATTTCTGTGTTTCATCAACAGTCTGGGAGTCCACAGATTACAGAATGCCTGCAGATGTGCATCGGAAACTACTACTGGACTTCCAGGGAACGATCAAAGCATAGACTGTTTGAGTCATTACTCTTATGAAGAAAAGTGCGCATGGTGACTGTTGTACTCAATCCCGATGCAATTTCTGTGTTTCATCAGCACTTTGAATGTCCACAGATTACAGAATGCCTCCAGATGTGCATCGGAAACTACTAATGGTCTTCCAGGGAACGATCAAAGCGTAGACTGTTAGTGACATTACTCCCATGGAGGAAAGTGCGCTTGGTGACTGTTGTATTCAATCCCGATGCAATTTCTGTGTTTCATCAACACTTTGAAGGTCCACAGATTACAGAATGCCTCCAGATGTGCATCGAAAACTACAACTGGTCTTTCAGGGAACGATCAAAGCGTAGACTCTTTGAGACATTACTTCCATGGAGGAGCGTGCTCACGGTGACTGTTGTATTAAATCCCAATGCAATTTCTGTGTTACATCAACAATCTGATAGTCCACAGATTACAGAGTGCCACCAGATGTGCATCGGAAACTACCACTGGTCTTCCAGGGAACGATCAAAGCGTAGAATGTTTGAGAATTACTCCCTTGGAGGAAAGTGCGCATGGTGACTGTTGTATTCAATCCCGAGGCAATTTCTGTGTTTCATCAAAACTTTGAAGGTCCACAGATTACAGAATGCCTCCAGATGTGCGTCGGAAACTACTATTGGTCTTCCAGGGAACGATCAAAGCGTAGACTTTTAGATACATTACTCCCATGGAGTAAAGTGCGCATGGTGACTGTTGTATTCAATCCCGATGCAATTTCTGTGTTTCATCAACACTTTGAATGTCCACAGATTACAGAATGCCTCCAGATGTGCATCGGAAACTACTAATGGTCTTCCAGGGAACGATCAAAGCGTATACTGTTAGTGACATTACTCCCATGGAGGAAAGTGCGCATGGTGACTGTTGTATTCAATCCCGATGAATTTTCTGTGTTTCATCAACACTTTGAAGGTCCACAGATTACAGAATGCCTCCAGATGTGCATCGGAAACTACAACTGGTCTTTCAGGGAACGATCAAAGCGTAGACTCTTTGAGACAGTACTCCAATGGAGGAACGTGCCCACGGTGACTGTTGTATTAAATCCCAATGCAATTTCTGTGTTACATCAACAATCTGATAGTCCATAGATTACAGATTTCCACCAGATGTGCATAGGAAACTACTATTTCTCTTCCAGGGAACGATCAAAGCGTAGACTGTTAGAGACATTACTCCTATGGAGGAAAGTGCGCATGGTGACTGTTGTATTCAATCCCGATGAATTTTCTGTGTTTCATCAACACTCTGATAGTTCACAGATTACATAATGCCTCCAGATGTGCATCGGAAACTAACACTGGTCTTCCAGGGAACGATCAAAGCGTAGTTTGTTTGAGACATTACTAACATGGAGGTAAGTGCGCATGGTTACTGTTGTATTCAATTCCGAAGCAATTTCTGTGTTTCAACAACACTTTGAAGGTCCACAGATTACAGAATGCCTCCAGATGTGCATCGGAAACTACTACTGGTCTTCCAGGGAACGATCAAGGCGTAGGCTCTTTGAGAAATTACTCCCATGGAGGAAGGTGCGCATCGTGACTGTTGTAATCAATCCCGATGAAATTTCTGTGTTTCATCAACACTCTGACACTCCACAGTTTACAGAATGCTTCCAGATGTGCATCGGAAACAACTTCTGGTCTTCTAAGGAGCGATCAAAGCGTAGACTGTTTGAGACATTACTCCCATGAAGGAAAGTGCGCATGGTGACTGTTGTATTCAATCCCGATGCAATTTCTGTGTTTCATCAACACTCTGGTAGTCCACAGGTTGCAGAATTCCTCCAGATGTGTATCGGAAACTACTACTGGTCTTCCAGGGAACGATCAAAGCGTAGACTCTTTGAGACATTACTCCCATGGAGGAAAGTGCGCACAGTGCCTGTTGTATTCAATCCCGATGCAATTTCTGTGTTTCATCAACAGTCTGGAAGTCCACAGATTACAGAATGCTTCCAGATGTGCATCGGAAACAACTACTGGACTTCCAGGGAACGATCAAAGCGTAGACTGTTTGAGAAGTTACTCTTATGGAGAAAAGTGCGCATGGTGACTGTTGTATTCCATCCCCATGCAATTTCAGTGTTTCATCAACACACTGATAGTCCACAGATTACAGAATGTCTCCAGATGTGCGTCGGAAACTACTTGTGGTCTTCCAGGGAACGATCAAAGCGTAGGCTGTTTGAGACACTACTCTCATGGAGCAAAGGGCGCATGGTGATTGTTGTATTCAATCCCGATGTAATTTCTGTGTTTCATCAACACTCTGATAGTTCAGAGATTACATAATGCCACCAGATGTGCATCGGAAACTTACACTGGTCTTCCAGCTAACGATCAAAGCGTAGTTTGTTTGAGACATTACTAACATGGAGGTAAGTGCGCATGGTTACTGTTGTATTAAATCCCGATGCAATTTCTGTGTTTCATCAACACTCTTATAGTCCACAGATAACAGAATGCTTCTAGATGTGCATCGGAAACTACTACTGGTCTTCCAGTGAACGATCAATGCGTAGACTGATTGAGACATTACTCCCATGGAGGAAAGTGCGCATGGTGACTGTTGTATTCAATCCCGAGGCAATTTCTGTGTTTCATCAACACTTTGAAGGTCCACAGATTACAGAATGCCTCCAGATGTGCATCGGAAACTACTACTGGTCTTCCAGGGATCGATCAAAGCGTAGACTGTTTGAGACGTTATTCCCGTGGAGGAAAGTGCACGTTGTGACTGTTGTATTCTATCCCGATGCAATTCCTGTGTTTCATCAACACTGTGATAGTCCACAGATTACAGAATGCCTCCAGATGTGCATCGGAAACTACTACTGGTCTTCCAGGGAACGATCAAAGCGTAGACTGTTTGAGACATTACTCCCATTTAGGAAAGTGCGCATGGTGACTGTTGTATGCAATCCCGATGCAATTTCTGTGTTTCATCAACACTCTGATACTCCACATATTACAGAATGCCTCTTGATGTGCATCGGAAACTACTACTGGTCTTCCAGGCAACGATCAAAGCGTAGACAGTTTGAGACTTTACTCCCATGGAGGAAAGTGCGCATGGTGACTGTTGTATTCAAACCCGATGCAATTTCTGTGTTTCATCAACACTCTGATACTCCACAGATTACAGAATGCCTCCAGATGTGCATCGGAGAGAACTACTGGTCTTCCTGGGAACGATCAAAGCGTAGACTGTTTGAGACATTACTCCCATGGAGGAAATTGCGCATGGTGACTTTTTATTCAATCCCGATGCAATTTCTGTGTTTCATCAACACTCTGATAGTCCACACATTACAGAATGCCTCTAAATGTGCATCAGAAACTACTACTACTGTATTCCAGGGAACGATGAAAGCGTAAACTCTTTTAGACATCACTCCCATGGAGGAAACTGCGCATGGTGACTGTTGTATTCAATCCCGATGCAATTTCTGTGTTTCATCAACACTCTGATACTCCACAGATTACAGAATGCTTCCAGATGTGCATCGGAAACTACCACTGGTCTTCCAGGGAACGATCAAAGCGTAGACCGTTTCAGACACAACTCCCATCGAGGAAAGTGCGCATGGTGACTGTTGTGTTCAATCCCGATGCAATTTCCTTGTTTCATCAACACTCTGATAGTCCACAAATTACAGAATGCCTCCAGATGTGCATCGGGAACTACTACTGGTCTTCCAGGGAACGATCAAAGCGTAAACAATTAGAGACATTACTCCTGTGGAGGAAAGTGCGCGTTTTGACTGTTGTATTCAATCCCGATGCAAATTCTGTGTTTCATCATCACTCTGATAGACCACAGATTACAGAATGCCACCAGATGTGCATCGGAAACTACTACTGGTATTCCAGAGAACGATCAAAGCGTAAACTGTTTGAGACATTACTCCCATGGAGGAAATTGCGCATGGTGACTGTTGTATTCAATCCCGATGCAATTTCTGTGTTTCATCAACACTATGATAGACCACACATTACAGAATGCCTCCAGATGTGCATCAGAAACTTCTACTGGTATTCCAGGGAACGATCATAGCGTAAACTCTTTGAGACATTACTCCCATAGAGGGAAGTGCGCATGGTGACTGTTGTATTCAATCGCGATGCAATTTCTGTGTTTCATCAACACTCAGATAGTAAACAGATTACAGAGTGCCTCTGGATGTGCATCGGAAACTGCTACTGGTCTTCCAGGGAACGATCAAGGCGTAGGCTCTTTGAGAAATTACTCCCATGGAGGAAGGTGCTCATCGTGATTGTTGTAATCAATCCCGATGAAATTTCTGTGTTTCATCAACACTCTGACACTCCACAGTTTACAGAATGCTTCCAGATGTGCATCGGAAACAACTTCTGGTCTTCTAAGGAGCGATCAAAGCGTAGACTGTTTGAGACATTACTCCCATGGAGGAAAGTGCGCACGGTGCCTGTTGTATTCAATCCCGATGCAATTTCTGTGTTTCATCAACAGTCTGGAAGTCCACAGATTACAGAATGCTTCCAGATGTGCATCGGAAACAACTACTGGACTTCCAGGGAACGATCAAAGCGTAGACTGTTTGAGAAGTTACTCTTATGGAGAAAAGTGCGCATGGTGACTGTTGTATTCAATCCCCATGCTATTTTTGTGTTTCACCAACACTCCGATAGTCCACAGATTATAGAATTCCTCCAGATGTGCATCGGAAACTGCTAATGGTCTTCCAGGGAACGATCAAAGCGTAGGCTGTTTGAGACACTACTCTCATGGAGCAAAGGGCGCATGGTGATTGTTGTATTCAATCCCGATGTAATTTCTGTGTTTCATCAACACTCTGATAGTTCAGAGATTACATAATGCCACCAGATGTGCATCGGAAACTTACACTGGTCTTCCAGCTAACGATCAAAGCGTAGTTTGTTTGAGACATTACTAACATGGAGGTAAGTGCGCATGGTTACTGTTGTATTAAATCCCGATGCAATTTCTGTGTTTCATCAACACTCTTATAGTCCACAGATAACAGAATGCTTCTAGATGTGCATCGGAAACTACTACTGGTCTTCCAGTGAACGATCAATGCGTAGACTGATTGAGACATTACTCCCATGGAGGAAAGTGCGCATGGTGACTGTTGTATTCAATCCCGAGGCAATTTCTGTGTTTCATCAACACTTTGAAGGTCCACAGATTACAGAATGCCTCCAGATGTGCATCGGAAACTACTACTGGTCTTCCAGGGATCGATCAAAGCGTAGACTGTTTGAGACGTTATTCCCGTGGAGGAAAGTGCACGTTGTGACTGTTGTATTCTATCCCGATGCAATTCCTGTGTTTCATCAACACTGTGATAGTCCACAGATTATAGAATGCCTCCAGATGTGCATCGGAAACTACTACTGGTCTTCCAGGGAACGATCAAAGCGTAGACTGTTTGAGACATTACTCCCATTTAGGAAAGTGCGCATGGTGACTGTTGTATGCAATCCCGATGCAATTTCTGTGTTTCATCAACACTCTGATACTCCACATATTACAGAATGCCTCTTGATGTGCATCGGAAACTACTACTGGTCTTCCAGGGAACGATCAAAGCGTAGACAGTTTGAGACTTTACTCCCATGGAGGAAAGTGCGCATGGTGACTGTTGTATTCAAACCCGATGCAATTTCTGTGTTTCATCAACACTCTGATACTCCACAGATTACAGAATGCCTCCAGATGTGCATCGGAGAGAACTACTGGTCTTCCTGGGAACGATCAAAGCGTAGACTGTTTGAGACATTACTCCCATGGAGGAAAGTGCGCATGGTGACTTTTTATTCAATCCCGATGCAATTTCTGTGTTTCATCAACACTCTGATAGTCCACACATTACAGAATGCCTCTAAATGTGCATCAGAAACTACTACTACTGTATTCCAGGGAACGATGAAAGCGTAAACTCTTTTAGACATCACTCCCATGGAGGAAACTGCGCATGGTGACTGTTGTATTCAATCCCGATGCAATTTCTGTGTTTCATCAACACTCTGATACTCCACAGATTACAGAATGCTTCCAGATGTGCATCGGAAACTACCACTGGTCTTCCAGGGAACGATCAAAGCGTAGACCGTTTCAGACACAACTCCCATCGAGGAAAGTGCGCATGGTGACTGTTGTGTTCAATCCCGATGCAATTTCCTTGTTTCATCAACACTCTGATAGTCCACAAATTACAGAATGCCTCCAGATGTGCATCGGGAACTACTACTGGTCTTCCAGGGAACGATCAAAGCGTAAACAATTAGAGACATTACTCCTGTGGAGGAAAGTGCGCGTTTTGACTGTTGTATTCAATCCCGATGCAAATTCTGTGTTTCATCATCACTCTGATAGACCACAGATTACAGAATGCCACCAGATGTGCATCGGAAACTACTACTGGTATTCCAGAGAACGATCAAAGCGTAAACTGTTTGAGACATTACTCCCATGGAGGAAATTGCGCATGGTGACTGTTGTATTCAATCCCGATGCAATTTCTGTGTTTCATCAACACTATGATAGACCACACATTACAGAATGCCTCCAGATGTGCATCAGAAACTTCTACTGGTATTCCAGGGAACGATCATAGCGTAAACTCTTTGAGACATTACTCCCATAGAGGGAAGTGCGCATGGTGACTGTTGTATTCAATCGCGATGCAATTTCTGTGTTTCATCAACACTCAGATAGTAAACAGATTACAGAGTGCCTCTGGATGTGCATCGGAAACTGCTACTGGTCTTCCAGGGAACGATCAAGGCGTAGGCTCTTTGAGAAATTACTCCCATGGAGGAAGGTGCTCATCGTGATTGTTGTAATCAATCCCGATGAAATTTCTGTGTTTCATCAACACTCTGACACTCCACAGTTTACAGAATGCTTCCAGATGTGCATCGGAAACAACTTCTGGTCTTCTAAGGAGCGATCAAAGCGTAGACTGTTTGAGACATTACTCCCATGGAGGAAAGTGCGCACGGTGCCTGTTGTATTCAATCCCGATGCAATTTCTGTGTTTCATCAACAGTCTGGAAGTCCACAGATTACAGAATGCTTCCAGATGTGCATCGGAAACAACTACTGGACTTCCAGGGAACGATCAAAGCGTAGACTGTTTGAGAAGTTACTCTTATGGAGAAAAGTGCGCATGGTGACTGTTGTATTCAATCCCCATGCTATTTTTGTGTTTCACCAACACTCCGATAGTCCACAGATTATAGAATTCCTCCAGATGTGCATCGGAAACTGCTAATGGTCTTCCAGGGAACGATCAAACCGTAGACTGTTAGAGACATTACTCCCATGGAGGAAAGTGCGCATGGTGACTGTTGTATTCTATCCCGATGCAATTTCTATGTTTCATCAACACACTGATAGTCCACAGATTACGGAATGCCTGCAGATGTGCATCGGAAACTACTACTGGTCTGCCAGGGAACGATCAAAGCGTAGACTGTTTGAGACATTTCTAACATGGAGGAAAGTGCGAATAGTGACTGTTGTATTCCATCCCCATGCAATTTCAGTGTTTCATCAACACACTGATAGTCCACAGATTACAGAATGCCTCCAGATGTGCGTCGGAAACTACTTGTGGTCTTCCAGGGAACGATCAAAGCGTAGGCTGTTTGAGACACTACTCTCATGGAGCAAAGGGCGCATGGTGATTGTTGTATTCAATCCCGATGTAATTTCTGTGTTTCATCAACACTCTGATAGTTCAGAGATTACATAATGCCACCAGATGTGCATCGGAAACTTACACTGGTCTTCCAGGTAACGATCAAAGCGTAGTTTGTTTGAGACATTACTAACATGGAGGTAAGTGCGCATGGTTACTGTTGTATTAAATCCCGATGCAATTTCTGTGTTTCATCAACACTCTTATAGTCCACAGATAACAGAATGCTTCTAGATGTGCATCGGAAACTACTACTGGTCTTCCAGTGAACGATCAATGCGTAGACTGATTGAGACATTACTCCCATGGAGGAAAGTGCGCATGGTGACTGTTGTATTCAATCCCGAGGCAATTTCTGTGTTTCATCAACACTTTGAAGGTCCACAGATTACAGAATGCCTCCAGATGTGCATCGGAAACTACTACTGGTCTTCCAGGGATCGATCAAAGCGTAGACTGTTTGAGACGTTATTCCCGTGGAGGAAAGTGCACGTTGTGACTGTTGTATTCAATCCCGATGCAATTCATGTGTTTCATCAACACTCTGATAGTCCACAGATTACAGAATGCCTCCAGATGTGCATCGGAAACTACTACTTCTCTTCCAGGGAACGATCGAAACGTAGACTTTTAGAGGAATTACTCCCATGGAGGAAATTGCGCATGGTGACTGTTGTATTTAATCACGATGCAATTTCTTTGTTTCACCAACACTCTGATAATCCACAGAATACAGAATGCCTCCAGATGCGCATCGGAAACTAACACTGGTCTTCCAGGGAACGATCAAAGAGTAGACTGTTTGAGACGTTACTAACATGGAGGAAAGTGGAGATGGTGACTGTTGTATTTAATCCCGATGCAATTTCCTTGTTACATCAACGCTTTGAAGGTCCACAGATTACTGAATGATTCCAGATGTGCATCGGAAACTGCTACTGGTGTTCCAGGGAACGATCAAAGCGTAGACTCTTTGAGACATTGCTCCCATGGAGAAAAGTGTGCATGGTGTCTGTTGTATTCAATCCCGAGGCAATTTCTGTGTTTCATCAACACTTTGAAGGTCCACCGATTACAGTATGCCTCCAGATGTGCATCGGAAACTACTACTGGTCTTCCAGGGATCGATCAAAGCGTAGACTGTTTGAGACATTACTCCCGTGGAAAAAAGTGCGCGTTGTGTCTGTTGTATTCAATCCCGATGCAATTTCTGTGTTTCATCAACACTCAGATAGTAAACAGATTACAGAATGCCTCCAGATGTGCATCGGAAACTACTACTGGTCTTCCAGGGAACGATCAAAGCGTAGACTGTTTGAGACATTACTCCCATTTAGGGAAGTGCGCATGGTGACTGTTGTATGCAATCCCGATGCAATTTCTGTGTTTCATCAACACTCTGATAGTTCAGAGATTACAGAATGCTTCCAGATGTGCATCGGAAACTACCAGTGGTCTTCCAGGGAACGATCAAAGCGTAGACCGTTTCAGACACAACTCCCATCTAGGAAAGTGCGCATGGTGACTGTTGTGTTCAATCCCGATGCAATTTCCTTGTTTCATCAACACTCTGATAGTCCACAAATTACAGAATGCCTCCAGATGTGCATCGGGAACTACTACTGGTCTTCCAGGGAACGATCAAAGCGTAAACAATTAGAGACATTACTCCTGTGGAGGAAAGTGCGCGTTTTGACTGTTGTATTCAATCCCGATGCAAATTCTGTGTTTCATCATCACTCTGATAGACCACAGATTACAGAATGCCACCAGATGTGCATCGGAAACTACTACTGGTATTCCAGAGAACGATCAAAGCGTAAACTGTTTGAGACATTACTCCCATGGAGGAAATTGCGCATGGTGACTGTTGTATTCAATCCCGATGCAATTTCTGTGTTTCATCAACACTATGATAGACCACACATTACAGAATGCCTCCAGATGTGCATCAGAAACTTCTACTGGTATTCCAGGGAACGATCAAGGCGTAAACTCTTTGAGACATTACTCCCATAGAGGGAAGTGCGCATGGTGACTGTTGTATTCAATCGCCATGCAATTTCTGTGATTCATCAACACTCAGATAGTAAACAGATTACAGAGTGCCTCTGGATGTGCATCGGAAACTGCTACTGGTCTTCCAGGGAACGATCAAGGCGTAGGCTCTTTGAGAAATTACTCCCATGGAGGAAGGTGCTCATCGTGACTGTTGTAATCAATCCCGATGAAATTTCTGTGTTTCATCAACACTCTGACACTCCACAGTTTACAGAATGCTTCCAGATGTGCATCGGAAACAACTTCTGGTCTTCTAAGGAGCGATCAAAGCGTAGACTGTTTGAGACATTACTCCCATGAAGGAAAGTGCGCATGGTGACTGTTGTATTCAATCCCGATGCAATTTCTGTGTTTCATCAACACTCTGGTAGTCCACAGGTTGCAGAATTCCTCCAGATGTGTATCGGAAACTACTACTGGTCTTCCAGGGAACGATCAAAGCGTAGACTCTTTGAGACATTACTCCCATGGAGGAAAGTGCGCACGGTGCCTGTTGTATTCAATCCCGATGCAATTTCTGTGTTTCATCAACAGTCTGGAAGTCCACAGATTACAGAATGCTTCCAGATGTGCATCGGAAACAACTACTGGACTTCCAGGGAACGATCAAAGCGTAGACTGTTTGAGAAGTTACTCTTATGGAGAAAAGTGCGCATGGTGACTGTTGTATTCAATCCCCATGCTATTTTTGTGTTTCACCAACACTCCGATAGTCCACAGATTATATAATTCCTCCAGATGTGCATCGGAAACTGCTAATGGTCTTCCAGGGAACGATCAAACCGTAGACTGTTAGAGACATTACTCCCATGGAGGAAAGTGCGCATGGTGACTGTTGTATTCTATCCCGATGCAATTTCTATGTTTCATCAACACACTGATAGTCCACAGATTACGGAATGCCTGCAGATGTGCATCGGAAACTACTACTGGTCTGCCAGGGAACGATCAAAGCGTAGACTGTTTGAGACATTTCTAACATGGAGGAAAGTGCGAATAGTGACTGTTGTATTCCATCCCCATGCAATTTCAGTGTTTCATCAACACACTGATAGTCCACAGATTACAGAATGCCTCCAGATGTGCGTCGGAAACTACTTGTGGTCTTCCAGGGAACGATCAAAGCGTAGGCTGTTTGAGACACTACTCTCATGGAGCAAAGGGCGCATGGTGATTGTTGTATTCAATCCCGATGTAATTTCTGTGTTTCATCAACACTCTGATAGTTCAGAGATTACATAATGCCACCAGATGTGCATCGGAAACTTACACTGGTCTTCCAGGTAACGATCAAAGCGTAGTTTGTTTGAGACATTACTAACATGGAGGTAAGTGCGCATGGTTACTGTTGTATTAAATCCCGATGCAATTTCTGTGTTTCATCAACACTCTTATAGTCCACAGATAACAGAATGCTTCTAGATGTGCATCGGAAACTACTACAGGTCTTCCAGGGAACGATCAATGCGTAGACTGATTGAGACATTACTCCCATGGAGGAAAGTGCGCATGGTGACTGTTGTATTCAATCCCGAGGCAATTTCTGTGTTTCATCAACACTTTGAAGGTCCACAGATTACAGAATGCCTCCAGATGTGCATCGGAAACTACTACTGGTCTTCCAGGGATCGATCAAAGCGTAGACTGTTTGAGACGTTATTCCCGTGGAGGAAAGTGCACGTTGTGACTGTTGTATTCAATCCCGATGCAATTCCTGTGTTTCATCAACACTCTGATAGTCCACAGATTACAGAATGCCTCCAGATGTGCATCGGAAACTACTACTTCTCTTCCAGGGAACGATCTAAACGTAGACTTTTAGAGGAATTACTCCCATGGAGGAAATTGCGCATGGTGACTGTTGTATTTAATCACGATGCAATTTCTTTGTTTCACCAACACTCTGATAATCCACAGAATACAGAATGCCTCCAGATGCGCATCGGAAACTAACACTGGTCTTCCAGGGAACGATCAAAGAGTAGACTGTTTGAGACATTACTAACATGGAGGAAAGTGGAGATGGTGACTGTTGTATTTAATCCCGATGCAATTTCCTTGTTACATCAACGCTTTGAAGGTCCACAGATTACAGAATGATTCCAGATGTGCATCGGAAACTGCTACTGGTCTTCCAGGGAACGATCAAAGCGTAGACTGTTTGAGACATTGCTCCCATGGAGGAAAGTGTGCATGGTGTCTGTTGTATTCAATCCCGAGGCAATTTCTGTGTTTCATCAACACTTTGAAGGTCCACCGATTACAGTATGCCTCCAGATGTGCATCGGAAACTACTACTGGTCTTCCAGGGATCGATCAAAGCGTAGACTGTTTGAGACATTACTCCCGTGGAGGAAAGTGCGCGTTGTGACTGTTGTATTCAATCCCGATGCAATTTCTGTGTTTCATCAACACTCAGATAGTAAACAGATTACAGAATGCCTCCAGATGTGCATCGGAAACTACTACTGGTCTTCCAGGGAACGATCAAAGCGTAGACTGTTTGAGACATTACTCCCATGGAGGAAAGTGCAAATGGTGGTTGTTGTATTCAACCCCGATGCCATTTCTATGTTTCATCAACACTCTGAAGGTCCACAGATTACAGAATGTCTCCAGATGTGCATCGGAAACTTCTTCTGGTCTTCCAGGGAACGAACAAATTGTAGACTGTTTGAGACACTACTCCCATGTAGGAAATTGCGCACGGTGACTGTTGTATTCAATCCCGATGCAATTTCTGTGTTTCATCAACAGTCTGGTAGTCCACAGATTACAGAATGCCTTCAGATGTGCGTCGGAAACTAATATTGGTCTTCCAGGGAACAATCAAAGCGTAGACTTTTAGAGACATTACGCCCATGGAGTAAAGTGCGCATGGTGACTGTTGTATTCAATCCCGATGCAATTTCTGTGTTTCATCAACACTCTGATAGTCCACAGATTACAGAATGTCTGAATATGTGCATCGGAAACTACTTCTGGTCTTCCAGAGAACTATCAAATGATAGACTTTTTGAGACATTACTCCCATGGTGAAAACTGCGCATGGTGACTGTTGTATTCAATCCCGATGCAATTACTGTGTTTCATCAACTCCCCGATAGTCCACAGGTTACAGAATGCCTCCAGATGTGCATCGGAAACTACTACTGGTCTTCCAGGGAACGGTCAAAGTGTAGACTGTTTGAGACATTACTCCCATGGAGGAAAGGGCGCACGGTGACTGTTGTATTCAATCCCGATGTAATTTCTGGGTTTCATCAACAGTCTGGTAGTCCACAGATTACAGAATGCCTCCAGATGTGCGTCGGAAACTACTAATGGTCTTCCAGGGAACGATCAAAGCGTTTACTGTTAGTGACATTACTCCCATGGAGGAAAGTGCGCATGGTGACTGTTGTATTCAATCCCGATGCAATTTCTCTGTTTCATCAACACTCTGATAGTCCGCAGATTACGGAATGCCTACAAATGTGCATCGGAAACTAACACTCGACTTCCAGGGAACGATGAAAGCGTAGACTGTTTGAGACAATACTCCCATGGAGGAAAATTGCGCATGGCGATTTTTGTATTCAATCCCGATGCAATTTCTGTGTTTCATCAACACTTTGAAGGTCCACAGATTACAGAATGCCTCCAGATGTGCATCGGAAACTACAACTGGTCTTTCAGGGAACGATCAAAGCGTAGACTCTTTGAGACAGTACTCCCATGGAGGAAAGTGCCCACGGTGACTGTTGTATTAAATCCCAATGCAATTTCTGTGTTACATCAACAATCTGATAGTCCACAGATTACAGAGTGCCACCAGATGTGCATCGGAAACTACTACTGGTCTTCCAGGGAACGATCAAAGCGTAGAATGTTTGAGAATTACTCCCATGGAGGAAAGTGCGCATAGTGACTGGTGTATTCAATCCCGATGCAATTTCAGTGTTTAATCAACACTCTTATAGTCAACATATTTCAGAATGCTTCTAGATGTGCATCGGAAACTACCACTAGTCTTCCAGGGAACGATCAATGCTTAGACTGTCTGAGACATTACTCCCATGGTGAAAACTGCGCATGGTGACTGTTGTATTCAATCCCGATGCAATTACTGTGTTTCATCAACACTTTGAAGGTCCACAGATTACAGAATGCCTCCAGATGTGCGTCGGAAACTACTATTGGTCTTCCAGGGAACGATCAAAGCGTAGACTGTTAGATACATTACTCCCATGGAGTAAAGTGCGCATGGTGACTGTTGTATTCAATCCCGATGCAATTTCTGTGTTTCATCAACACTTTGAATGTCCACAGATTACAGAATGCCTCCAGATGTGCATCGGAAACTACTAATGGTCTTCCAGGGAACGATCAAAGCGTATACTGTTAGTGACATTACTCCCATGGAGGAAAGTGCGCATGGTGACTGTTGTATTCAATCCCGTTGAATTTTCTGTGTTTCATCAACACTTTGAAGGTCCACAGATTACAGAATGCCTCCAGATGTGCATCGGAAACTACAACTGGTCTTTCAGGGAACGATCAAAGCGTAGACTCTTTGAGACAGTACTCCAATGGAGGAACGTGCCCACGGTGACTGTTGTATTAAATCCCAATGCAATTTCTGTGTTACATCAACAATCTGATAGTCCATAGTTTACAGATTTCCACCAGATGTGCATAGGAAACTACTATTTGTCTTCCAGGGAACGATCAAAGCGTAGACTGTTAGAAACATTACTCCTATGGAGGAAAGTGCGCATGGTGACTGTTGTATTCAATCCCGATGAATTTTCTGTGTTTCATCAACACTCTGATAGTTCACAGATTACATAATGCCTCCAGATGTGCATCGGAAACTAACACTGGTCTTCCAGGGAACGATCAAAGCGTAGTTTGTTTGAGACATTACTAACATGGAGGTAAGTGCGCATGGTTACTGTTGTATTCAATTCCGAAGCAATTTCTGTGTTCCATCAACACTTTGAAGGTCCACAGATTACAGAATGCCTCCAGATGTGCATCGGAAACTACTACTGGTCTTCCAGGGAACGATCAAAGAGTAGACGGTTTCTGACATTACTCCCATGGAGGAAAATTGCGCATGGTGACTGTTGTATTAAATCCCAATGCAATTTCTGCGTTTCATCAACAATCGGATAGTCCACAGAACACTGAGTGTCACCAGATGTGCATCGGAAACTACTACTGGTCTTCCAGTTAACGATCAAAGCGTAGAATGTTTGACAATTACTCCCATGGAGGAAAGTGCGCATGGTGACTGTTGTATTAAATCCCGATGCAATTTCTGTGTTTCATCAACACTCTTATAGTCCACAGATAACAGAATGCTTCTAGATGTGCATCGGAAACTACTACTGGTCTTCCAGGGAACGATCAATGCGTAGACTGATTGAGACATTACTCCCATGGAGGAAAGTGCGCATGGTGACTGTTGTATTCAATCCCGAGGCAATTTCTGTGTTTCATCAACACTTTGAAGGTCCACAGATTACAGAATGCCTCCAGATGTGCATCGGAAACTACTACTGGTCTTCCAGGGATCGATCAAAGCGTAGACTGTTTGAGACGTTATTCCCGTGGAGGAAAGTGCACGTTGTGACTGTTGTATTCAATCCCGATGCAATTCCTGTGTTTCATCAACACTCTGATAGTCCACAGATTACAAAGTGCCACCAGAAGTGCATCGGAAACTACTACTGGTCTTCCAGGGAACGATAAAGTCGTAGAATGTTTGAGAATTACTCCCATGGAGGGAAGTGCGCAAGGTGACTGTTGTATTCAATCCCGATGCAATTTCTATGTTTCATCAACACTCAGATAGTCCACAGACTACAGAATGATTCCAGATGTGCATCGGAAAATACTACTAGTCTTCCAGGGAATTATCAAAACGTAGATTGTTAGAGACATTACTCACATGGAAAAAAGTGCGCATGGTGACTGTTGTATTCAATCCCCATACAATTTCTGTGTTTCATCAACACTCTGATAGTCCACAGATTACAGAATGCCTCCAGATGTGCATTGGAAACTACTACTTCTCTTCCAGGGAACGATCTAAACGTAGACTTTTAGAGGAATTAAACCCACGGAGGAAATTGCGCATGGAGACTGTTGTATTTAATCACGATGCAATTTCTTTGTTTCACCAACACTCTGATAATCCACAGAATACAGAATGCCTCCAGATGCGCATCGGAAACTAACACTGGTCTTCCAGGGAACGATCAAAGAGTAGACTGTTTGAGACATTACTAACATGGAGGAAAGTGGGGATGGTGACTGTTGTATTTAATCCCGATGCAATTTCCTTGTTACATCAACACTTTGAAGGTCCACAGATTACAGAATGATTCCAGATGTGCATCGGAAACTGCTACTGGTCTTCCAGGGAACGATCAAAGCGTAGACTGTTAGAGACATTGCTCCCATGGAGGAAAGTGCGCATGGTGACTGTTGTATTCAATCCCGATGCAATGTCTGTGTTTCATCAATACTCTGGTAGTCCACAGATTACAGATTGCCCCAGATGTGCATCGGTAACTACTACTTGTCTTCCAGGGAACGATCAAAGCGTAGACTGTTTGAGACATTACTCCCATGGAGGAAAGTGTGCATGGTGTCTGTTGTATTTTATCCCGAGGCAATTTCTGTGTTTCATCAACACTTTGAAGGTCCACCGATTACAGTATGCCTCCAGATGTGCATCGGAAACTACTACTGGTCTTCCAGGGATCGATCAAAGCGTAGACTGTTTGAGACATTACTCCCGTGGAGGAAAGTGCGCGGTGTGACTGTTGTATTCAATACCGATGCAATTTCTCTGTTTCATCAACACTCAGATAGTAAACAGATTACAGAATGCCTCGAGATGTGCATTGGAAACTACTACTGGTCTTCCAGGGAACGATCAAAGCGTAGACTGTTTGAGACATTACTCCCATTTAGGAAAGTGCGCATGGTGACTGTTGTATGCAATCCCGATGCAATGTCTGTGTTTCATCAACACTCGGATACTCCACAGATTACAGAATGCCTCTTGATGTGCATCGGAAACTACTACTGGTCTTCCAGGGAACGATCAAAGCGTAGACAGTTTGAGACTTTACTCCCATGGAGGAAAGTGCGCATGGTGACTGTTGTATTCAATGCCGATGCAATTTCTGTGTTTCATCAACACTCTGATACTCCACAGATTACAGAATGCCTCCAGATGTGCATCGGAGAGAACTACTGGTCTTCCTGGGAACGATCAAAGCGTAGACTGTTTGAGACATTACTCCCATGGAGGAAAGTGCAAATGGTGGATGTTGTATTCAACCCCGATGCCATTTCTATGTTTCATCAACACTCTGAAGGTCCACAGATTACAGAATGTCTCCAGATGTGCATCGGAAACTTCTTCTGGTCTTCCAGGGAACGAACAAATTGTAGACTGTTTGAGACACTACTCCCATGTAGGAAATTGCGCACGGTGACTGTTGTATTCAATCCCGATGCAATTTCTGTGTTTCATCAACAGTCTGGTAGTCCACAGATTACAGAATGCCTCCAGATGTGCATCGGAAACTAATATTGGTCTTCCAGGGAACAATCAAAGCGTAGACTTTTAGAGACATTACTCCCATGGAGGAAAGTGCTCACGGTGACCGTTGTATTCAATCCCGATGCAATTTCTGTGTTTCATCAACACTCTGATAGTCCACAGATTACAGAATGTCTGAATATGTGCATCGGAAACTACTTCTGGTCTTCCAGGGAACTATCAAATGATAGACTCTTTGAGACATTACTCCCATTGTGAAAATTCCGCATGGTGACTGTTGTATTCAATCCCGATGCAATTTCTGTGTTTCATCAACACTTTGAATGTCCACAGATTACAGAATGCCTCCAGATGTGCATCGGGAACTACTAATGGTCTTCCAGGGAACGATCAAAGCGTAGACTGTTAGTGAAATTACACCCATGGAGGAAAGTGCGCATGGTGACTGTTGTATTCAATCCCGATGCAATTTCTGTGTTTCATCAACACTTTGAAGGTCCACAGATTACAGAATGCCTCCAGATGTGCATCGGAAACTATTACTGGTCTTTCAGGGAACGATCAAAGCGTAGACTCTTTGAGACATTACTTCCATGGAGGAACGTGCGCACGGTGACTGTTGTATTAAATCCCAATGCAATTTCTGTGTTACATCAACAATCTGATAGTCCACAGATTACAGAGTGCCACCAGATGTGCATCGGAAACTACTACTGGTCTTCCAGGGAACGATCAAAGCGTAGAATGTATGAGAATTACTCCCATGGAGGAAAGTGCGCATGGTGACTGTTGTATTCAATCCCGATGCAATTTCTGTGTTTCATCAAAACTTTGAAGGTCCACAGATTACAGAATGCCTCCAGATGTGCGTCGGAAACTACTAATCGTCTTCCAGGGAACGATCAAAGCGTATACTGTTAGTGACATTACTCCCATGGAGGAAAGTGCGCATGGTGACTGTTGTATTCAATCCCGATGCAATTTCTCTGTTTCATCAACACTCTGGTAGTCCACAGGTTGCAGAATTCCTCCAGATGTGTATCGGAAACTACTACTGGTCTTCCAGGGAACGATCAAAGCGTAGACTCTTTGAGACATTACTCCCATGGAGGAAAGTGCGCACGGTGCCTGTTGTATTCAATCCCGATGCAATTTCTGTGTTTCATCAACAGTCTGGAAGTCCACAGATTACAGAATGCTTCCAGATGTGCATCGGAAACAACTACTGGACTTCCAGGGAACGATCAAAGCGTAGACTGTTTGAGAAGTTACTCTTATGGAGAAAAGTGCGCATGGTGACTGTTGTATTCAATCCCCATGCTATTTTTGTGTTTCACCAACACTCCGATAGTCCACAGATTATATAATTCCTCCAGATGTGCATCGGAAACTGCTAATGGTCTTCCAGGGAACGATCAAACAGTAGACTGTTAGAGACATTACTCCCATGGAGGAAAGTGCGCATGGTGACTGTTGTATTCTATCCCGATGCAATTTCTATGTTTCATCAACACACTGATAGTCCACAGATTACGGAATGCCTGCAGATGTGCATCGGAAACTACTACTGGTCTGCCAGGGAACGATCAAAGCGTAGACTGTTTGAGACATTTCTAACATGGAGGAAAGTGCGAATAGTGACTGTTGTATTCCATCCCCATGCAATTTCAGTGTTTCATCAACACACTGATAGTCCACAGATTACAGAATGCCTCCAGATGTGCGTCGGAAACTACTTGTGGTCTTCCAGGGAACGATCAAAGCGTAGGCTGTTTGAGACACTACTCTCATGGAGCAAAGGGCGCATGGTGATTGTTGTATTCAATCCCGATGTAATTTCTGTGTTTCATCAACACTCTGATAGTTCAGAGATTACATAATGCCACCAGATGTGCATCGGAAACTTACACTGGTCTTCCAGGTAACGATCAAAGCGTAGTTTGTTTGAGACATTACTAACATGGAGGTAAGTGCGCATGGTTACTGTTGTATTAAATCCCGATGCAATTTCTGTGTTTCATCAACACTCTTATAGTCCACAGATAACAGAATGCTTGTAGATGTGCATCGGAAACTACTACAGGTCTTCCAGGGAACGATCAATGCGTAGACTGATTGAGACATTACTCCCATGGAGGAAAGTGCGCATGGTGACTGTTGTATTCAATCCCGAGGCAATTTCTGTGTTTCATCAACACTTTGAAGGTCCACAGATTACAGAATGCCTCCAGATGTGCATCGGAAACTACTACTGGTCTTCCAGGGATCGATCAAAGCGTAGACTGTTTGAGACGTTATTCCCGTGGAGGAAAGTGCACGTTGTGACTGTTGTATTCAATCCCGATGCAATTCCTGTGTTTCATCAACACTCTGATAGTCCACAGATTACAGAATGCCTCCAGATGTGCATCGGAAACTACTACTTCTCTTCCAGGGAACGATCTAAACGTAGACTTTTAGAGGAATTACTCCCATGGAGGAAATTGCGCATGGTGACTGTTGTATTTAATCACGATGCAATTTCTTTGTTTCACCAACACTCTGATAATCCACAGAATACAGAATGCCTCCAGATGCGCATCGGAAACTAACACTGGTCTTCCAGGGAACGATCAAAGAGTAGACTGTTTGAGACATTACTAACATGGAGGAAAGTGGAGATGGTGACTGTTGTATTTAATCCCGATGCAATTTCCTTGTTACATCAACGCTTTGAAGGTCCACAGATTACAGAATGATTCCAGATGTGCATCGGAAACTGCTACTGGTCTTCCAGGGAACGATCAAAGCGTAGACTGTTTGAGACATTGCTCCCATGGAGGAAAGTGTGCATGGTGTCTGTTGTAATCAATCCCGAGGCAATTTCTGTGTTTCATCAACACTTTGAAGGTCCACCGATTACAGTATGCCTCCAGATGTGCATCGGAAACTACTACTGGTCTTCCAGGGATCGATCAAAGCGTAGACTGTTTGAGACATTACTCCCGTGGAGGAAAGTGCGCGTTGTGACTGTTGTATCCAATCCCGATGCAATTTCTGTGTTTCATCAACACTCAGATAGTAAACAGATTACAGAATGCCTCCAGATGTGCATCGGAAACTACTACTGGTCTTCCAGGGAACGATCAAAGCGTAGACTGTTTGAGACATTACTCCCATGGAGGAAAGTGCAAATGGTGGTTGTTGTATTCAACCCCGATGCCATTTCTATGTTTCATCAACACTCTGAAGGTCCACAGATTACAGAATGTCTCCAGATGTGCATCGGAAACTTCTTCTGGTCTTCCAGGGAACGAACAAATTGTAGACTGTTTGAGACACTACTCCCATGTAGGAAATTGCGCACGGTGACTGTTGTATTCAATCCCGATGCAATTTCTGTGTTTCATCAACAGTCTGGTAGTCCACAGATTACAGAATGCCTTCAGATGTGCGTCGGAAACTAATATTGGTCTTCCAGGGAACAATCAAAGCGTAGACTTTTAGAGACATTACGCCCATGGAGTAAAGTGCGCATGGTGACTGTTGTATTCAATCCCGATGCAATTTCTGTGTTTCATCAACACTCTGATAGTCCACAGATTACAGAATGTCTGAATATGTGCATCGGAAACTACTTCTGGTCTTCCAGAGAACTATCAAATGATAGACTTTTTGAGACATTACTCCCATGGTGAAAACTGCGCATGGTGACTGTTGTATTCAATCCCGATGCAATTACTGTGTTTCATCAACTCCCCGATAGTCCACAGGTTACAGAATGCCTCCAGATGTGCATCGGAAACTACTACTGGTCTTCCAGGGAACGGTCAAAGTGTAGACTGTTTGAGACATTACTCCCATGGAGGAAAGGGCGCACGGTGACTGTTGTATTCAATCCCGATGTAATTTCTGTGTTTCATCAACAGTCTGGTAGTCCACAGATTACAGAATGCCTCCAGATGTGCGTCGGAAACTACTAATGGTCTTCCAGGGAACGATCAAAGCGTTTACTGTTAGTGACATTACTCCCATGGAGGAAAGTGCGCATGGTGACTGTTGTATTCAATCCCGATGCAATTTCTCTGTTTCATCAACACTCTGATAGTCCGCAGATTACGGAATGCTACAAATGTGCATCGGAAACTAACACTCGACTTCCAGGGAACGATGAAAGCGTAGACTGTTTGAGACATTACTCCCATGGAGGAAAATTGCGCATGGCGATTTTTGTATTCAATCCCGATGCAATTTCTGTGTTTCATCAACACTTTGAAGGTCCACAGATTACAGAATGCCTCCAGATGTGCATCGGAAACTACAACTGGTCTTTCAGGGAACGATCAAAGCGTAGACTCTTTGAGACAGTACTCCCATGGAGGAAAGTGCCCACGGTGACTGTTGTATTAAATCCCAATGCAATTTCTGTGTTACATCAACAATCTGATAGTCCACAGATTACAGAGTGCCACCAGATGTGCATCGGAAACTACTACTGGTCTTCCAGGGAACGATCAAAGCGTAGAATGTTTGAGAATTACTCCCATGGAGGAAAGTGCGCATAGTGACTGGTGTATTCAATCCCGATGCAATTTCAGTGTTTAATCAACCCTCTTATAGTCAACATATTTCAGAATGCTTCTAGATGTGCATCGGAAACTACCACTAGTCTTCCAGGGAACGATCAATGCTTAGACTGTCTGAGACATTACTCCCATGGTGAAAACTGCGCATGGTGACTGTTGTATTCAATCCCGATGCAATTACTGTGTTTCATCAACTCCCCGATAGTCCACAGGTTACAGAATGCCTCCAGATGTGCATCGGAAACTACTACTGGTCTTCCAGGGAACGGTCAAAGTGTAGACTGTTTGAGACATTACTCCCATGGAGGAAAGGGCGCATGGTGACTGTTGTATTCAATCCCGATGTAATTTCTGTGTTTCATCAACAGTCTGGTAGTCCACAGATTACAGAATGCCTCCAGATGTGCGTCGGAAACTACTAATGGTCTTCCAGGGAACGATCAAAGCGTATACTGTTAGTGACATTACTCCCATGGAGGAAAGTGCGCATGGTGACTGTTGTATTCAATCCCGATGCAATTTCTCTGTTTCATCAACACTCTGATAGTCCGCAGATTACGGAATGCCTACAAATGTGCATCGGAAACTAACACTCGACTTCCAGGGAACGATGAAAGCGTAGACTGTTTGAGACATTACTCCCATGGAGGAAAATTGCGCATGGCGATTTTTGTATTCAATCCCGATGCAATTTCTGTGTTTCATCAAAACTTTGAATGTCCACAGATTACAGAATGCCTCCAGATGTGCATCGGAAACTACTAATGGTCTTCCAGGGAACGATCAAAGCATAGACTGTTTGAGTCATTACTCTTATGAAGAAAAGTGCGCATGGTGACTGTTGTACTCAATCCCGATGCAATTTCTGTGTTTCATCAGCACTTTGAATGTCCACAGATTACAGAATGCCTCCAGATGTGCATCGGAAACTACTAATGGTCTTCCAGGGAACGATCAAAGCGTAGACTGTTAGTGACATTACTCCCATGGAGGAAAGTGCGCATGGTGACTGTTGTATTCAATCCCGATGCAATTTCTGTGTTTCATCAACACTTTGAAGGTCCACAGATTACAGAATGCCTCCAGATGTGCATCGAAAACTACAACTGGTCTTTCAGGGAACGATCAAAGCGTAGACTCTTTGAGACATTACTTCCATGGAGGAGCGTGCTCACGGTGACTGTTGTATTAAATCCCAATGCAATTTCTGTGTTACATCAACAATCTGATAGTCCACAGATTACAGAGTGCCACCAGATGTGCATCGGAAACTACCACTGGTCTTCCAGGGAACGATCAAAGCGTAGAATGTTTGAGAATTACTCCCATGGAGGAAAGTGCGCATGGTGACTGTTGTATTCAATCCCGAGGAAATTTCTGTGTTTCATCAAAACTTTGAAGGTCCACAGATTACAGAATGCCTCCAGATGTGCGTCGGAAACTACTATTGGTCTTCCAGGGAACGATCAAAGCGTAGACTGTTAGATACATTACTCCCATGGAGTAAAGTGCGCATGGTGACTGTTGTATTCAATCCCGATGCAATTTCTGTGTTTCATCAACACTTTGAATGTCCACAGATTACAGAATGCCTCCAGATGTGCATCGGAAACTACTAATGGTCTTCCAGGGAACGATCAAAGCGTATACTGTTAGTGACATTACTCCCATGGAGGAAAGTGCGCATGGTGACTGTTGTATTCAATCCCGTTGAATTTTCTGTGTTTCATCAACACTTTGAAGGTCCACAGATTACAGAATGCCTCCAGATGTGCATCGGAAACTACAACTGGTCTTTCAGGGAACGATCAAAGCGTAGACTCTTTGAGACAGTACTCCAATGGAGGAACGTGCCCACGGTGACTGTTGTATTAAATCCCAATGCAATTTCTGTGTTACATCAACAATCTGATAGTCCATAGATTACAGATTTCCACCAGATGTGCATAGGAAACTACTATTTGTCTTCCAGGGAACGATCAAAGCGTAGACTGTTAGAGACATTACTCCTATGGAGGAAAGTGCGCATGGTGACTGTTGTATTCAATCCCGATGAATTTTCTGTGTTTCATCAACACTCTGATAGTTCACAGATTACATAATGCCTCCAGATGTGCATCGGAAACTAACACTGGTCTTCCAGGGAACGATCAAAGCGTAGTTTGTTTGAGACATTACTAACATGGAGGTAAGTGCGCATGGTTACTGTTGTATTCAATTCCGAAGCAATTTCTGTGTTCCATCAACACTTTGAAGGTCCACAGATTACAGAATGCCTCCAGATGTGCATCGGAAACTACTACTGGTCTTCCAGGGAACGATCAAAGAGTAGACGGTTTCTGACATTACTCCCATGGAGGAAAATTGCGCATGGTGACTGTTGTATTAAATCCCAATGCAATTTCTGCGTTTCATCAACAATCGGATAGTCCACAGAACACAGAGTGTCACCAGATGTGCATCGGAAACTACTACTGGTCTTCCAGTTAACGATCAAAACGTAGAATGTTTGACAATTACTCCCATGGAGGAAAGTGCGCATGGTGACTGTTGTATTAAATCCCGATGCAATTTCTGTGTTTCATCATCACTCTTATAGTCCACAGATAACAGAATGCTTCTAGATGTGCATCGGAAACTACTACTGGTCTTCCAGGGAACGATCAATGCGTAGACTGATTGAGACATTACTCCCGTGGAGGAAAGTGCGCATGGTGACTGTTGTATTCAATCCCGAGGCAATTTCTGTGTTTCATCAACACTTTGAAGGTCCACAGATTACAGAATGCCTCCAGATGTGCATCGGAAACTACTACTGGTCTTCCAGGGATCGATCAAAGCGTAGACTGTTTGAGACGTTATTCCCGTGGAGGAAAGTGCACGTTGTGACTGTTGTATTCAATCCCGATGCAATTCCTGTGTTTCATCAACACTCTGATAGTCCACAGATTACAAAGTGCCACCAGAAGTGCATCGGAAACTACTACTGGTCTTCCAGGGAACGATAAAATCGTAGAATGTTTGAGAATTACTCCCATGGAGGGAAGTGCGCAAGGTGACTGTTGTATTCAATCCCGATGCAATTTCTATGTTTCATCAACACTCAGATAGTCCACAGACTACAGAATGATTCCAGATGTGCATCGGAAAATACTACTAGTCTTCCAGGGAATTATCAAAACGTAGATTGTTAGAGACATTACTCATATGGAGGAAAGTGCGCATGGTGACTGTTGTATTCAATCCCCATACAATTTCTGTGTTTCATCAACACTCTGATAGTCCACAGATTACAGAATGCCTCCAGATGTGCATTGGAAACTACTACTTCTCTTCCAGGGAACGATCTAAACGTAGACTTTTAGAGGAATTAAACCCACGGAGGAAATTGCGCATGGAGACTGTTGTATTTAATCACGATGCAATTTCTTTGTTTCACCAACACTCTGATAATCCACAGAATACAGAATGCCTCCAGATGCGCATCGGAAACTAACACTGGTCTTCCAGGGAACGATCAAAGAGTAGACTGTTTGAGACATTACTAACATGGAGGAAAGTGGGGATGGTGACTGTTGTATTTAATCCCGATGCAATTTCCTTGTTACATCAACACTTTGAAGGTCCACAGATTACAGAATGATTCCAGATGTGCATCGGAAACTGCTACTGGTCTTCCAGGGAACGATCAAAGCGTAGACTGTTAGAGACATTGCTCCCATGGAGGAAAGTGCGCATGGTGACTGTTGTATTCAATCCCGATGCAATGTCTGTGTTTCATCAATACTCTGGTAGTCCACAGATTACAGATTGCCCCAGATGTGCATCGGTAACTACTACTTGTCTTCCAGGGAACGACCAAAGCGTAGACTGTTTGAGACATTAC
Organism: Schistocerca gregaria; assembly: GCF_023897955.1. Lineage (NCBI taxonomy): Eukaryota > Metazoa > Arthropoda > Insecta > Orthoptera > Acrididae > Schistocerca > Schistocerca gregaria. The sequence continues at coordinate 919,337 of NC_064927.1, forward strand.
TCCCATGGAGGAAAGTGTGCATGGTGTCTGTTGTATTTTATCCCGAGGCAATTTCTGTGTTTCATCAACACTTTGAAGGTCCACCGATTACAGTATGCCTCCAGATGTGCATCGGAAACTACTACTGGTCTTCCAGGGATCGATCAAAGCGTAGACTGTTTGAGACATTACTCCCATGGAGGAAAATGCGCATGGTGACTGTTGTATTCAATACCGATGCAATTTCTCTGTTTCATCAACACTCAGATAGTAAACAGATTACAGAATGCCTCTTGATGTGCATCGGAAACTACTACTGGTCTTCCAGGGAACGATCAAAGCGTAGACAGTTTGAGACTTTACTCCCATGGAGGAAAGTGCGCATGGTGACTGTTGTATTCAATGCCGATGCAATTTCTGTGTTTCATCAACACTCTGATACTCCACAGATTACAGAATGCCTCCAGATGTGCATCGGAGAGAACTACTGGTCTTCCTGGGAACGATCAAAGCGTAGACTGTTTGAGACATTACTCCCATGGAGGAAAGTGCAAATGGTGGATGTTGTATTCAACCCCGATGCCATTTCTATGTTTCATCAACACTCTGAAGGTCCACAGATTACAGAATGTCACCAGATGTGCATCGGAAACTTCTTCTGGTCTTCCAGGGAACGAACAAATTGTAGACTGTTTGAGACACTACTCCCATGTAGGAAATTGCGCACGGTGACTGTTGTATTCAATCCCGATGCAATTTCTGTGTTTCATCAACAGTCTGGTAGTCCACAGATTACAGAATGCCTCCAGATGTGCATCGGAAACTAATATTGGTCTTCCAGGGAACAATCAAAGCGTAGACTTTTAGAGACATTACTCCCATGGAGGAAAGTGCTCACGGTGACCGTTGTATTCAATCCCGATGCAATTTCTGTGTTTCATCAACACTCTGATAGTCCACAGATTACAGAATGTCTGAATATGTGCATCGGAAACTACTTCTGGTCTTCCAGGGAACTATCAAATGATAGACTCTTTGAGACATTACTCCCATGGTGAAAATTCCGCATGGTGACTGTTGTATTCAATCCCGATGCAATTTCTGTGTTTCATCAACACTTTGAATGTCCACAGATTACAGAATGCCTCCAGATGTGCATCGGGAACTACTAATGGTCTTCCAGGGAACGATCAAAGCGTAGACTGTTAGTGAAATTACACCCATGGAGGAAAGTGCGCATGGTGACTGTTGTATTCAATCCCGATGCAATTTCTGTGTTTCATCAACACTTTGAAGGTCCACAGATTACAGAATGCCTCCAGATGTGCATCGGAAACTATTACTGGTCTTTCAGGGAACGATCAAAGCGTAGACTCTTTGAGACATTACTTCCATGGAGGAACGTGCACACGGTGACTGTTGTATTAAATCCCAATGCAATTTCTGTGTTACATCAACAATCTGATAGTCCACAGATTACAGAGTGCCACCAGATGTGCATCGGAAACTACTACTGGTCTTCCAGGGAACGATCAAAGCGTAGAATGTATGAGAATTACTCCCATGGAGGAAAGTGTGCATGGTGACTGTTGTATTCAATCCCGATGCAATTTCTGTGTTTCATCAAAACTTTGAAGGTCCACAGATTACAGAATGCCTCCAGATGTGCGTCGGAAACTACTAATCGTCTTCCAGGGAACGATCAAAGCGTATACTGTTAGTGACATTACTCCCATGGAGGAAAGTGCGCATGGTGACTGTTGTATTCAATCCCGATGCAATTTCTCTGTTTCATCAACACTCTGATAGTCCACAGATTACGGAATGCCTACAAATGTGCATCGGAAACTAACACTCGACTTCCAGGGAACGATGAAAGCGTAGACTGTTTGAGACATTACTCCCATGGAGGAAAATTGCGCATGGCGACTTTTGTATTCAATCCCGATGCAATTTCTGTGTTTCATCAACACTTTGAAGGTCCACAGATTACAGAATGCCTCCAGATGTGCATCGGAAACTACAACTGGTCTTTCAGGGAACGATCAAAGCGTTGACTCTTTGAGACAGTACTCCCATGGAGGAACGTGCCCACGGTGACTGTTGTATTAAATCCCAATGCAATTTCTGTGTTACATTAACAATCTGATAGTCCACAGATTACAGAGTGCCACCAGATGTGCATCGGAAACTACTACTGGTCTTCCAGGGAACGATCAAAGCGTAGAATGTTTGAGAATTACTCCCATGGAGGAAAGTGCGCATAGTGACTGGTGTATTCAATCCCGATGCAATTTCTGTGTTTAATCAACACTCTTATAGTCAACATATTACAGAATGCTTCTAGATGTGCATTGGAAACTACTACTAGTCTTCCAGGGAACGATCAATGCTTGGACTGTCTGAGACATTACTCCCATGGAGGTAAGTGCGCACGGTGACTGTTGTATTCAATCCCGATGCAATTTCTGTGTTTCATCAACAGTCTGGGAGTCCACAGATTACAGAATGCCTCCAGATGTGCATCGGAAACTAACACTGGTCTTCCAGGGAACGATCACAGCGTACACTGTTTTAGACATTACTCCCATGGAGGAAAGTGCGCATGGTGACTGTTGTATTCAATCCCGATGCAATTTCTGTGTTTCATCGACACTCTGATAGTCCACAGATTACAGAATGCTCCTAGATGTGCATCGGAAACTACTACTGGTCTTCCAGGGAACGATCAAAGCGTAGACTGTTTGAGACATTACTCCCATGGAGAAAAGTGCGCATGGTGACTGTTGTATTCAATCCCGATGCAATTTCTGTGTTTCATCAACACTCAGATAGAAAACAGATTACAGAATGCATCCAGATGTGCATCGGAAACTACTACTGGTCTTCCAGGGAACGATCATTGCGTAGGCTGTTTGAGACATTACTCCCATGGAGGAAGGTGTGCATGGTGACTCTTGTTATCAATCCCGATGCAATTTCTGTTTTTCATCAACACTCTGATACTCCACAGATTACAGAATGCCTCCAGACGTGCTTCGGAAACTACTACTGGTCTTCCAGGGAACGATCAATACGTAGACTGTTTGAGACATTACTCCCATGGAGGAAAGTGCGCACGGTGACAGTTGCATTCAATCCCGATGCAATTTCTGTGTTTCATCAACAGTCTGGTAGTCCACAGATTACAGAATGTTTCCAGATGTGCATCGGAAACTACTACTGGACTTCCAGGGAACGATCAAAGCGTAGACTGTTTGAGTCATTACTCTTATGGAGAAAAGTGCGCATGGTGACTGTTGTATTCAATCGCGACGCTATTTTAGAGTTTCATCAACACTCTGATAGTCCAAAGATTACAGAATTCCTCCAGATGTGCATCGAAAACTACTATTGGTCTTCCAGGGAACGATCAAAGCGTAGACTGTTAGATACATTACTCCCATGGAGTAAAGTGCGCATGGTGACTGTTGTATTCAATCCCGATGCAATTTCTGTGTTTCATCAAAACTTTGAATGTCCACAGATTACAGAATGCCTCCAGATGTGCATCGGAATCTACTACTGGTATTCCAGGGAACGATCAAAGCGTAAACTCTTTGAGACATTACTCCCATTTAGGAAAGTGCGCATGGTGACTGTTGTATTCAATCCCGATGCATTTCTGTGTTTCATCAACACTCTGATACTCCACAGATTACAGAATGCCTCCTGACGTGCTTCGGAAATTACTACTGGTCTTCCAGGGAACGATCAATGCGTAGACTGTTTGAGACATTACTCCCATGGACTCATGTGCGCACGGTGACAGTTGCATTCAATCCCGATGCAATTTCTGTGTTTCATCAACAGTCTGGTAGTCCACAGATTACAGAATGTTTCCAGATGTGCATCGGAAACTACTACTGGACTTCCTGGGAACGATCAAAGCGTAGACTGTTTGAGTCATTACTCTTATGGAGAAAAGTGCGCATGGTGACTGTTGTATTCAATCCCGACGCTATTTTAGAGTTTCATCAACACTGTGATAGTCCAAAGATTACAGAATTCCTCCAGATGTGCATCGAAAACTACTATTGGTCTTCCAGGGAACGATCAAAGCGTAGACTGTTAGATACATTACTCCCATGGAGTAAAGTGCGCATGGTGACTGTTGTATTCAATCCCGATGCAATTTCTGTGTTTCATCAATACTGTGATAGTCCACAGATTACAGAATGCCTCCAGACGTGCATCGGAAACTACTACTGGTCTTCCAGGGAACGATCAATGCGTAGGCTGTTTGAGACATTACTCCCATGGAGGAAGGTGCGCATGGTGACTCTTGTAATCAATCCCGATGCAATTTCTGTGTTTCATCAACACTCAGATACTCCACAGATTACAGTATGCCTCTACATGTGGATCGGAAACTACAACTGGTCTTCCAGGGAACGATCAAAGCGTAGACATTTTGAGACATTACTCCCATGGAGGAAAGTACGCATGGTGACTGTTGTATTCAATCCCGATGCAATTTCGGTGTTTCATCAACACTCAGATAGTAAACAGATTACAGAATGCATCCAGATGTGCATCGGAAACTACTACTGGTCTTTCAGGGAACGATCAAAGCGTAGACTGTTTGAGACATTACTCCCATTTAGGAAAGTGCGCATGGTGACTGTTGTATTCAATCCCGATGCAATTTCTGTTTTTCATCAACACTCTGATACTCCACAGATTACAGAATGCCTCCAGACGTGCTTCGGAAACTACTACTGGTCTTCTAGGGAACGATCAATGCGTAGACTGTTTGAGACATTACTCCCATGGAGGAAAGTGCGCACGGTGACAGTTGCATTCAATCCCGATGCAATTTCTGTTTTCATTAACAGTCTGGTAGTCCACAGATTACGGAATGTTTCCAGATGTGCATCGGAAACTACTACTGGACTTCCAGGGAACGATCAAAACGTAGACTGTTTGAGTCATTACTCTTATGGAGAAAAGTGCGCATGGTGACTGTTGTATTCAATCCCGACGCTATTTTAGAGTTTCATCAACACTCTGATAGTCCAAAGATTACAGAAATCCTCCAGATGTGCATCGAAAACTACTATTGGTCTTCCAGGGAATGATCAAAGCGTAGACTGTTAGATACATTACTCCCATGGAGTAAAGTGCGCATGGTGACTGTTGTGTTCAATCCCGATGCAATTTCTGTGTTTCATCAAAACTTTGAATGTCCACAGATTACAGAATGCCTCGAGATGTGCATCGGAAACTACTAATGGTCTTCCAGGGAACGATCAAAGCGTAGACTGTTAGTGACATTACTCCCATGGAGGAAAGTGCGCATGGTGACTGTTGTATTCAATCCCGATGCAATTTCTCTGTTTCATCAACACTCTTATAGTCAACATATTACAGAATGCTTCTAGATGTGCATCGGAAACTACTATTGGTCTTCCAGGGAACGATCAAAGCGTAGACTGTTAGTGACATTACTCTCATGGAGGAAAGTGCGCATGGTGACTGTTGTATTCAATCCCGACGCAAATTCTGTGTTTCATCAACACTTTGAATGTCCACAGATTTCAGAATGCCTCCAGATGTGCTTCGGAAACTACTATTGGTCTTCCAGGGAACGATCAAAGCGTAGACTGTTAGTGACATTACTCCCATGGAGGAAAGTGCGCATGGTGACTGTTGTATTCAATCCCGACGCAATTTCTGTGTTTCATCAACACATTGAATGTCCACAGATTTCAGAATGCCTCCAGACGTGCATCGGAAACTACTAATGGTCTTCCTGGGAACGATCAAAGCGTAGACTGGTTTAGACATTACTCCCATGGAGGAAAGTGCATGTGGTGACTGTTGTATTCAATCCCGATGCCATTTCTGTGTTTCATCAACACTCTGATAGTCCACAGATTACAGAATGTCACCAGATGTGTATCGGAAACTACTTCTGGTCTTCCAGGGAACGATCAAAGCGTAGACTGTTAGAGACATTACGCCCATGGAGTAAAGTGCGCATGGTGACTTTTGTATTCAATCCCGATGCAATTTCTGTGTTTCATCAACACTCTGATAGTCCACAGATTACAGAATGTCTCCATATGTGCATCGGAAACTACTTCTGGTCTTCCAGGGAACGATCAAAGGATAGACTGTCTGAGACATTACACCCATGGAGAAAACTGCGCATGGTGACTGTTGTTTTCAATCCCGATGTAATTACTGTGTTTCATCAACACTCCGATAGTCCACAGGTTACAGAATGTCTCCAGATGTGCATCGGAAACTACTTCTGGTCTTCCAGGGAACGATCAAATTGTAGACTGTTTGAGACATTACTCCCATGGAGGAAAGTGCGCACGGTGACAGTTGCATTCAATCCCGATGCAATTTCTGTGTTTCATCAACAGTCTGGTAGTCCACAGATTACAGAATGATTCCAGATGTGCATCGGAATCTACTACTGGACTTCCAGGGAACGATCAAAGCGTAGACTGTTAGAGACATTACTCCCATGGTGTAAAGTGCGCATGGTGACTGTTGTATTCAATCCCGATGCAATCTCTGTGTTTCATCAACACTTTGAATGTCCACAGATTTCAGAATGCCTCCAGATGTGCATCGGAAACTACTATTGGTCTTCCAGGGAACGATCAAAGCGTAGACTGTTAGTGACATTACTCCCATGGAGGAAAGAGCGCATGGTGACTGTTGTATTCAATACCGACGCAATTTCCGTGTTTTATCAACACTTTGAATGTCCACAGATTACAGAATGCCTCCAGATGCGCATCCGCAACTACAACTGGTCTTCCAGGGAACGATCAAACCGTAGACTGTTAGTGACACTACTCCCATGGAGGAAAGTGCGCATGGTGACTGTTGTATTCAATCCCGATGCAATTTCTGTGTTTCATAAACACTCTGATAGTCCACAGATTACGGAATGCCTACAAATGTGCATCGGAAACTAACACTCGCCTGCCAGGGAACGATGAAAGCGTAGACTGTTTGAGACATTACTCCCATGGAGGAAAATTGCGCATGGTGACTCTTGTATTCAATCCCGATGCAATTTCTGTGTTTCATCAACACATTGAAGGTCCACAGATTACAGAATGCCTCTAGATGTGCATCGGAAACTACAACTGGTCTTTCAGGCAACGATCAAAGCGTAGACTCTTTGAGACATTACTCCCATGGAGGAACGTGTGCACGGTGACTGGTGTATTAAATCCCAGTGCAATTTCTGTGTTACATCAACAATCTGATAGTCCACAGATTACAGAGTGCCACCAGATGTGCATCGGAGACTACTACTGGTCTTCCAGGGAACGATCAAAGCGTAAAATGTTTGAGAATTACTCCCATGGAGGAAAGTGCGCATGGGACTGTTGTATTCAATCCCGATGGAAATTCTTTGTTTCATCAACACTCTTATAGTCAACATATTACAGAATGCTTCTAGTTGTGCATCGGAAACTACTACTGGTATTCCAGGGAACGATCAATGCGTAGACTGATTGAGACATTACTCCCATGGAGGAAAATGCGCATGGTGACTGATGTATTCAATCCCGATGCAATTTCTGTGTTTCATCAAAACTTTGAAGGTCCACAGATTACAGAATGCCTCCAGATGTGCATCGGAAACTACTATTGGTCTTCCAGGGAACGATCAAAGCGTAGACTGTTAGATACATTACTCCCATGGAGTAAAGTGCGCATGGTGACTGTTGTATTCAATCCCGATGCAATTTCTGTGTTTCATCAACACTTTGAATGTCCACAGATTACAGAATGCTTCCAGATGTGCATCGGAAACTACTAATGGTCTTCCAGGGAACGATCAAAGCGTAGACTGTTAGTGACATTACTCCCATGGAGGAAAGTGCGCATGGAGGCTGTTGTATTCAATCCCGATGCAATTTCTCTGTTTCATCAACACTCTTATAGTCAACATATTACATAATGCTTCTAGATGTGCATCGGAAACTACTACTGGTCTTCCAGGGAACGATCAATGCGTATACTGTATGAGACATTACTCCCATAGAGGAAAGTGCGCACGGTGACTGTCGTATTCAATCCCGATGCAATCTCTGTGTTTCATCAACAGTCTGGCAGTCCACAGATTACAGAATGCCTCCAGATGTGCATCGGAAACTACTATTGGTCTTCCAGGGAACGATCAAAGCGTAGACTGTTAGAGACATTACGCCCATGGAGTAAAGTGCGCATGGTGACTGTTGTATTCAATCCCGATGCAATTTCTGTGTTTCATCAACACTTTAAATGTCCACAGATTTCAGAATGCCACCAGATGTGCATCGGAAACTACTAATGGTCTTCCTGCGATCGATCAAAAACGTAGACTGGTTGAGACATTACTCCCATGGAGGAAAGTGCATGTGGTGACTATTGTATTCAATCCTGATGCCATTTCTGTGTTTCATCAACACTCTGATAGTCCACAGATTACAGAATGTCTCCAGATGTGCATCGGAAACTACTTCTGGTCTTCCAGGTAACGATCAAAGCGTAGACTGTTTGAGACATTACTCCCATGGAGAAAACTGCGCATGGTGACTGTTGTATTCAATCCCGATGCAATTTCTGTGTTTGATCAACACTCTGATAGTCCACAGGTTACAGAATCCCTCCAGATGTGCATCGGAAACTACTACTGGTCTTCCAGGGAACGATCAAAGTGTACACTGTTTGAGACATTACTCCCATGGTGGAAAGTGCGCACGGTGACTATTGTATTCAATCCCGATGCAATTTCTGTGTTTCCTCAACACTCAGTTAGTCCACAGATTACAGAAAGCCTCCAGATGTGCATCGGAAACTACTACTGGACTTCCAGGGAACGATCAAAGCGTAGACTGTTGGAGACATTACTCTTATGGAGAAAAGTGCGCATGGTGACTGTTGTATTCAATCCCGATGCTATTTTAGAGTTTCATCAACACTCTGATTGTCCAAAGATTACAGAATTCCTACAGATGTGCATCGGAAACTACTATAGGTCTTCCAGGGAAAGATCAAAGCGTAGACTGTTAGTGACATTACTCCCATGGAGGAAAGTGCGCATGGTGACTGTTGTATTCAATCCCGATGCAATTTCTGTGTTTCATAAACACTCTGATAGTCCACAGATTACGGAATGCCTACAAATGTGCATCGGAAACTAACACTCGCCTGCCAGGGGACGATGAAATCGTAGACTGTTTGAGACATTACTCCCAAGGAGGAAAATTCGCATGATGACTCTAGTATTCAATCCCGATGCAATTTCTGTGTTTCATCAACACATTGAAGGTCCACAGATTACAGAATGCCTCCAGATGTGCATCGGAAACTATAACTGGTCTTTCAGGGAACGATCAAAGCGTAGACTCTTTGAGACATTACTCCCAAGGAGGAACGTGCGCACGGTGGCTGTTGTATTAAATCCCATTGCAATTTCTGTGTTACATCAACAATCTGATAGTCCACAGATTACAGAGTGCCACCAGATGTGCATCGGAAACTACTACTGGTCTTCCAGGGAACGATCAAAGCGTAGAATGTTTGAGAATTACTCCCATGGAGGAAAGTGCGCATGGTGACTGTTGTATTCAAACCCGATGGAAATTCTTTGTTTCATCAACACTCTTATAGTCAACATATTACAGAATGCTTCTAGATGTGCATCGGAAACTACTACTGGTCTTCCAGGGAACGATCAATGCGTAGACTGATTGAGACATTACTCCCATGGAGGAAAATGCGCATGGTGACTGTTGTATTCAATCCCGATGCAATTTCTGTGTTTCATCAAAACTTTGAAGGTCCACAGATTACAGAATGCCTCCAGATGTGCATCGGAAACTACTATTGGTCTTCCAGGGAACGATCAAAGCGTAGACTGTTAGATACATTACTCCCATGGAGTAAAGTGCGCATGGTGACTGTTGTATTCAATCCTGATGCAATTTCTGTGTTTCATCAACACTTTGAATGTCCACAGATTACAGAATGCCTCCAGATGTGCTTCGGAAACTACTAATGGTCTTCCAGGGAACGATCAAAGCGTAGACTGTTAGTGACATTACTCCCATGGAGGAAAGTGCGCATGGTGACTGTTGTATTCAATCCCGATGCAATTTCTCTGTTTCATCAACACTCTTATAGTCAACATATTACATAATGCTTCTAGATGTGCATCGGAAAGTACTACTGGTCTTCCAGGGAACGATCAATGCGTATACTGTTTGAGACATTACTCCCATAGAGGAAAGTGCGCACGGTGACTGTCGTATTCAATCCCGATGCAATCTCTGTGTTTCATCAACAGTCTGGCAGTCCACAGATTATAGAATGCCTCCAGATGTGCATCGGAAACTACTATTGGTCTTCCAGGGAACGATCAAAGCGTAGACTGTTAGAGACATTACGCCCATGGAGTAAAGTGCGCATGGTGACTGTTGTATTCAATCCCGATGCAATTTCTGTGTTTCATCAACACTTTAAATGTCCACAGATTTCAGAATGCCACCAGATGTGCATCGGAAACTACTAATGATCTTCCTGCGAACGATCAAAAACGTAGACTGGTTGAGACATTACTCCCATGGAGGAAAGTGCATGTGGTGACTATTGTATTCAATCCTGATGCCATTTCTGTGTTTCATCAACACTCTGATAGTCCACAGATTACAGAATGTCTCCAGATGTGCATCGGAAACTACTTCTGGTCTTCCAGGTAACGATCAAAGCGTAGACTGTTTGAGACATTACTCCCATGGAGAAAACTGCGCATGGTGACTGTTGTATTCAATCCCGATGCAATTTCTGTGTTTGATCAACACTCTGATAGTCCACAGGTTACAGAATCCCTCCAGATGTGCATCGGAAACTACTACTGGTCTTCCAGGGAACGATCAAAGTGTACACTGTTTGAGACATTACTCCCATGGTGGAAAGTGCGCACGGTGACTATTGTATTCAATCCCGATGCAATTTCTGTGTTTCCTCAACACTCAGTTAGTCCACAGATTACAGAAAGCCTCCAGATGTGCATCGGAAACTACTACTGGACTTCCAGGGAACGATCAAAGCGTAGACTGTTGGAGACATTACTCTTATGGAGAAAAGTGCGCATGGTGACTGTTGTATTCAATCCCGATGCTATTTTAGAGTTTCATCAACACTCTGATTGTCCAAAGATTACAGAATTCCTACAGATGTGCATCGGAAACTACTATAGGTCTTCCAGGGAAAGATCAAAGCGTAGACTGTTAGTGACATTACTCCCATGGAGGAAAGTGCGCATGGTGACTGTTGTATTCAATCCCGATGCAATTTCTGTGTTTCATAAACACTCTGATAGTCCACAGATTACGGAATGCCTACAAATGTGCATCGGAAACTAACACTCGCCTGCCAGGGGACGATGAAATCGTAGACTGTTTGAGACATTACTCCCAAGGAGGAAAATTCGCATGGTGACTCTAGTATTCAATCCCGATGCAATTTCTGTGTTTCATCAACACATTGAAGGTCCACAGATTACAGAATGCCTCCAGATGTGCATCGGAAACTATAACTGGTCTTTCAGGGAACGATCAAAGCGTAGACTCTTTGAGACATTACTCCCAAGGAGGAACGTGCGCACGGTGGCTGTTGTATTAAATCCCATTGCAATTTCTGTGTTACATCAACAATCTGATAGTCCACAGATTACAGAGTGCCACCAGATGTGCATCGGAAACTACTACTGGTCTTCCAGGGAACGATCAAAGCGTAGAATGTTTGAGAATTACTCCCATGGAGGAAAGTGCGCATGGTGACTGTTGTATTCAATCCCGATGGAAATTCTTTGTTTCATCAACACTCTTATAGTCAACATATTACAGAATGCTTCTAGATGTGCATCGGAAACTACTACTGGTCTTCCAGGGAACGATCAATGCGTAGACTGATTGAGACATTACTCCCATGGAGGAAAATGCGCATGGTGACTCTTGTATTCAATCCCGATGCAATTTCTGTGTTTCATCAAAACTTTGAAGGTCCACAGATTACAGAATGCCTCCAGATGTGCATCGGAAACTACTATTGGTCTTCCAGGGAACGATCAAAGCGTAGACTGTTAGATACATTACTCCCATGGAGTAAAGTGCGCATGGTGACTGTTGTATTCAATCCTGATGCAATTTCTGTGTTTCATCAACACTTTGAATGTCCACAGATTACAGAATGCCTCCAGATGTGCTTCGGAAACTACTAATGGTCTTCCAGGGAACGATCAAAGCGTAGACTGTTAGTGACATTACTCCCATGGAGGAAAGTGCGCATGGTGACTGTTGTATTCAATCCCGATGCAATTTCTCTGTTTCATCGACACTCTTATAGTCAACATATTACAGAATGCTTCTAGATGTGCATCGGAAACTACTACTGGTCTTCCAGGGAACGATCAATGCGTAGACTGTATGAGACATTACTCCCATGGAGGAAAGTGCATGTGGTGACTGTTGTATTCAATCCCGATGCAATTTCTGTGTTTGATCAACACTCTGATAGTCCACAGATTACAGAATCCCTCCAGATGTGCATCGGAAACTACTACTGGTCTTCCAGGGAACGATCAAAGTGTACACTGTTTGAGACATTTCTCCCATGGTGGAAAGTGCGCACGGTGACTATTGTATTCAATCCCGATGCAATTTCTGTGTTTCATCAACACTCTGATACTAAACAGATTACAGAATGCCTCCAGACGTGCATCGGAAACTACTACTGGTCTTCCAGGGAACGATCAATGCGTAGGCTGTTTGAGACAATACTCCCATGGAGGAAGGTGCGTATGGTGACTCTTGCAATCAACCCCGATGCAATATCTATGTTTCATCAACACTCTGATACTCCACAGATTACACAATGCCTCTAGATGTGGATCGGAAACTACTTCTGGTCTTCCATTGAACGATCAAAGCGTAGACAATTTGAGACATTACTCCCATGGAGGGAAGTGCACATGGTGATTGTTGTATTCAATCCCGATGCCATTTCTATGTTTCATCAACACTCTGATAATGCACAGATTACAGAATGTCTCCAAATGTGCATCGGAAACTACTTCTGGTCTTCCAGGGAACGATCAAATTGTAGACTGTTTGAGACATTACTCCCATGGAGGAAAGTGCGCATGGTGACTGCTGTATTCAATCCCGATGCATTTTCTGTGTTTCTTCAACACTCTGATAGTCCACAGATTACGGAATGCCTACAGATGTGCATCGGAAACTAACACTCGCCTTCCAGGAAACGATCAAATAGTAGACTGTTTGAGACATTATAACATGGAGGAAAGTGCCGATGGTGACTGTTGTATTCAATCCCGATGCAATTTCTGTGTTTCATCAACACCCTGATAGTCCACAGATTACAGAATTTCTCCAGATGTGCATCGGAAACTACTACTTTACTTTCAGGGAACGATCATGGCGTAGACTCTTTGAGACGTTACTCTTGTGGAGAAAAGTGCGCATGGTGACTGTTGTATTCAATCCCGATGCAATTTTAGTGTTTCATCCACAATCTTATAGTCCACAGATTACAGAATGCCTCCAGATTTGCATCGGAAACTACTTCTCGTCTTCCAGGGAACGATCAAAGCGTAGACTGTTAGAGACATTACTCCCATGGAGGAAAGTGCGCATGGTGACTGCTGTATTCGATCCCGATGCATTTTCTGTGTTTCATCACCACTCTGATAGTCCACAGATTACAGAATGCCTCCAGATGTGAATCGGAAACTAACACTGGCCTTCCAGGGAACGATCAAAGCGTAGACTCTTTGAGACATTACTTTTATGGAGGAAAGTGCGCATGGTGACTGTTGTATTCAATCTCGATGCAATATCTGTGTTTCATCAACAGTCTGATAGTCCACAGATTACAAAGTGCCTCCAGATGTGCATCGGAAACTACTACTGGTCTTCCAGGGAACGAACAAAGCGTAGACTGTTTGAGACATTACTGCCATGGAGGGAAGTGCGCATGGTGACTGTTGTATTCAATCCCGATGCAATTTCTGTGTTTCATCAACACTCTGATACTCCACAGATTACAGAATGCCTCCAGATGTGCATCGGAAACTACTACTGGTCTTTAAGGGAACGATCAAAGCGTAGACTGTTTGAGACATTACTACCATGGAGGAAAGTGCGCATGGTGACTGTTGTATTCAATCCCGAGGCAATTTCTGTGTTTCATCAGCACTTCGAAGGTCCACAGATTACAGAATGCCTCCAGATGTGCATCGGAAATTACTACTGGTCTTCCAGGGATCGATCAAAGCGTAGACTGTTTGAGAATTACTCACATGGAGGAAAATGCGCATGGTGACTGTTGTATTCAATCTCGAAGCAATATCTGTGTTTCATCAACAGTCTGATAGTCCACAGATTACAAAGTGCCTCCAGATGTGCATCGGAAACTACTACTGATCTTCCAGGGAACGAACAAAGCGTAGACTGTTAGATACATTACTCCCATGGAGGAAAGTGCGCATGGTGACTTTTGTATTCAATCCCGATGCAATTTCTGTGTTTCATCAACACTCTGATAGTCCACAGATTACAGAAAGCCTCCAGATGTGCATCGGAAACTAACACTGGTCATCCAGGAAACGATGAAAGCGTAGACTGTTTAGACATTACTAACATGGAGGAAAGTGCGGATATTGACTGTTGTATTCAATCCCGATGCAATTTCTGTGTTTCATCAACACTCAGATATTCCACAGGTTACAGTATGCATAATGATGTGCATTTGAAACTACTACTTGTCTTCCAGGGAATGATCAAAGCGTAGGCTGTTAGAGAATTACTCCCATGGAGGGAAGTGCGCATGGTAACTGTTGTATCAATCCCGATGCAATTTCAGTGTTTCATCAACACTCTGATAGTCCACAGATTTCAGAATGCCTCCAGATGTGAATCGGAAACTACTACTGGTCTTCCAGGGACCGATCAAAGCGTAGACTATTTGAGACATTACTCCATGGAGGAAAGTGCGCATGGTGACTGTTGTATTCAATCCCGATGCAATTTCTATGTTTCATCAACACTCTGATAGTCCACAGATTACAGAAAGCCTCCAGATGTACATCGGAAACTACTACTAGTCTCCTAGGGAATGATCAAAGCGTAGACTGTTTTAGACATTACTCCCATGGAGGAAAGTGCGCATGGTGACTTTTGTATTCAATCCCGATGCAATTTCTGTGTTTCATCAACACTTTGAATGTCCACAGATTACAGAATGCCTCCAGATGTTCATCGGAAACTAGTAATTGTCTTCCAGGGAACGATCAAAGCGTAGACTGTTAGTGACATTACTCCCATGGAGGAAAGTGCGCATCGAGACTGTTGTATTCAATCCCGATGCAATTTCTCTGTTTCATCAACACTCTTATAGTCAACATATTACATAATGCTTCTAGATGTGCATCGGAAACTACTACTGGTCTTCCAGGGAACGAACAAAGCGTAGACTGTTAGATACATTACTCCCATGGAGGAAAGTGCGCATGGTGACTTTTGTATTCAATCCCGATGCAATTTCTGTGTTTGATCAACACTCTGATAGTCCACAGATTACAGAATCCCTCCAGATGTGCATCGGAAACTACTACTGGTCTTCCAGAGAACGATCAAAGTGTACACTGTTTGAGACATTTCTCCCATGGTGGAAAGTGCGCACGGTGACTATTGTATTCAATCCCGATGCAATTTCTGTGTTTCATCAACAGTCTGGTAGTCCACAGATTACAGAAAGCCTCCAGATGTGCATCGGAAACTACTACTGGACTTCCAGGGAACGATCAAAGCGTAGAATGTTTGAGACATTACTCTTATGGAGAAAAGTGCGCATGGTGACTGTTGTATTCAATCCCGATGCTATTTTAGTGTTTCATCAACACTCTGATAGTCCAAAGATTACAGAATTCCTACAGATGTGCATCGGAAACTTCTATTGGTTTTCCAGGGAAAGATCAAAGCGTAGACTGTTAGAGACATTACTCCCATGGAGTAAAGTGTGCATTTTGACTGTTGTATTCAATCCCGATGCAATTTCTGTGTTTCATCAAAACTTTGAAGGTCCACAGATTACAGAATGCCTCCAGATGTGCATCGGAAACTACTAAAGGTCTTCCAGGGAACGATCAAAGCGTAGACTGTTTGGGACATTACTCCCATGGAGGAAAGTGCGCATGGTGACTGTTGTATTCAATCCCGATGCAATTTCTGTGTTTCATCGACACTCTGATAGTCCACAGATTACAGAATGCCTCCAGATGTGCATCGGAAACTACTAAAGGTCTTCCAGGGAACGATCAAAGCGTAGACTGTTTGGGACATTACTCCCATGGAGGAAAGTGCGCATGGTGACTGTTGTGTTCAATCCCGATGCAATATCTGTGTTTCGTCAACAGTCTGATAGTCCACAGATTACAGAACGCCTCCAGATGTGCATCAGAAACTCCTACTGGTATTCCAGGGAACGATCAAAGCGTAAACTCTTTGAGACATTACTCCCATGGAGGAAAGTGTGCATGGTGACTGTTGTATTCAATCCCGATGCAATTTCTGTGTTTTATCAACACTCAGATAGTAAACAGATTACAGAATGCCTCCAGATGTGCATCGGAAACTACTACTGGTCTTCCAGGGAACGATCAAAGCGTAGACTGTTTGAGACATTACTCCCATTTAGGAAAGTGCGCATGGTGACTGAAGTAGTCAATCCCGATGAAATTTCTGTGTTTCATCAACACTCTGATACTAAACAGATTACAGAATCCCTCCAGACGTGCATCGGAAACTACTACTGGTCTTCCAGGGAACGATCAATGCGTAGGCTGTTTGAGACAATACTCCCATGGAGGAAGGTGCGTGTGGTGACTCTTGCAATCAACCCCGATGCAATATCTATGTTTCATCAACACTCTGATACTCCACAGATTACACAATGCCTCTAGATGTGGATCGGAAACTACTTCTGGTCTTCCAGGGAACGATCAAAGCGTAGACAATTTGAGACATTACTCCCATGGAGGAAAGTGCGCATGGTGACTGTTGTATTCAATCCCAATGCAATTTCTGTGTTTCATCAACACTCTGATACTCCACAGATTACAGAATGCCTCCAGATGTGCATCTGAAACTACTACTGGTATTCCTGGGAACGATCAAAGCGTAGACTGTTTGAGACATTACTCCCATGGAGGGAAGTGCACATGGTGATTGTTGTATTCAATCCCGATGCCATTTCTATGTTTCATCAACACTCTGATAATGCACAGATTACAGAATGTCTCCAAATGTGCATCGGAAACTACTTCTGGTCTTCCAGGGAACGATCAAATTGTAGACTGTTTGAGACATTACTCCCATGGAGGAAAGTGCGCATGGTGACTGCTGTATTCAATCCCGATGCATTTTCTGTGTTTCTTCAACACTCTGATAGTCCACAGATTACGGAATGCCTACAGATGTGCATCGGAAACTAACACTCGCCTTCCAGGAAACGATCAAATAGTAGACTGTTTGAGACATTATAACATGGAGGAAAGTGCCGATGGTGACTGTTGTATTCAATCCCGATGCAATTTCTGTGTTTCATCAACACCCTGATAGTCCACAGATTACAGAATTTCTCCAGATGTGCATCGGAAACTACTACTTTACTTTCAGGGAACGATCATGGCGTAGACTCTTTGAGACTTTACTCTTGTGGAGAAAAGTGCGCATGGTGACTGTTGTATTCAATCCCGATGCAATTTTAGTGTTTCATCCACAATCTTATAGTCCACAGATTACAGAATGCCTCCAGATTTGCATCGGAAACTACTTCTCGTCTTCCAGGGAACGATCAAAGCGTAGACTGTTAGAGACATTACTCCCATGGAGGAAAGTCCGCATGGTGACTGCTGTATTCAATCCCGATGCATTTTCTGTGTTTCATCACCACTCTGATAGTCCACAGATTACAGAATGCCTCCAGATGTGAATCGGAAACTAACACTGGCCTTCCAGGGAACGATCAAAGCGTAGACTGTTTGAGACATTACTTTTATGGAGGAAAGTGCGCATGGTGACTGTTGTATTCAATCTCGATGCAATATCTGTGTTTCATCAACAGTCTGATAGTCCACAGATTACAAAGTGCCTCCAGATGTGCATCGGAAACTACTACTGGTCTTCCAGGGAACGAACAAAGCGTAGACTGTTTGAGACATTACTGCCATGGAGGGAAGTGCGCATGGTGACTGTTGTATTCAATCCCGATGCAATTTCTGTGTTTCATCAACACTCTGATACTCCACAGATTACAGAATGCCTCCAGATGTGCATCGGAAACTACTACTGGTCTTTAAGGGAACGATCAAAGCGTAGACTGTTTGAGACATTACTACCATGGAGGAAAGTGCGCATGGTGACTGTTGTATTCAATCCCGAGGCAATTTCTGTGTTTCATCAACACTTTGAAGGTCCACAGATTACAGAATGCCTCCAGATGTGCATCGGAAATTACTACTGGTCTTCCAGGGATCGATCAAAGCGTAGACTGTTTGAGAATTACTCACATGGAGGAAAATGCGCATGGTGACTGTTGTATTCAATCTCGAAGCAATATCTGTGTTTCATCAACAGTCTGATAGTCCACAGATTACAAAGTGCCTCCAGATGTGCATCGGAAACTACTACTGGTCTTCCAGGGAACGAACAAAGCGTAGACTGTTAGATACATTACTCCCATGGAGGAAAGTGCGCATGGTGACTTTTGTATTCAATCCCGATGCAATTTCTGTGTTTCATCAACACTCTGATAGTCCACAGATTACAGAAAGCCTCCAGATGTGCATCGGAAACTAACACTGGTCATCCAGGAAACGATGAAAGCGTAGACTGTTTAGACATTACTAACATGGAGGAAAGTGCGGATATTGACTGTTGTATTCAATCCCGATGCAATTTCTGTGTTTCATCAACACTCAGATATTCCACAGGTTACAGTATGCATAATGATGTGCATTTGAAACTACTACTTGTCTTCCAGGGAATGATCAAAGCGTAGGCTGTTAGAGAATTACTCCCATGGAGGGAAGTGCGCATGGTAACTGTTGTATCAATCCCGATGCAATTTCAGTGTTTCATCAACACTCTGATAGTCCACAGATTTCAGAATGCCTCCAGATGTGAATCGGAAACTACTACTGGTCTTCCAGGGACCGATCAAAGCGTAGACTATTTGAGACATTACTCCATGGAGGAAAGTGCGCATGGTGACTGTTGTATTCAATCCCGATGCAATTTCTATGTTTCATCAACACTCTGATAGTCCACAGATTACAGAAAGCCTCCAGATGTACATCGGAAACTACTACTAGTCTCCTAGGGAACGATCAAAGCGTAGACTGTTTTAGACATTACTCCCATGGAGGAAAGTGCGCATGGTGACTTTTGTATTCAATCCCGATGCAATTTCTGTGTTTCATCAACACTTTGAATGTCCACAGATTACAGAATGCCTCCAGATGTTCATCGGAAACTAGTAATTGTCTTCCAGGGAACGATCAAAGCGTAGACTGTTAGTGACATTACTCCCATGGAGGAAAGTGCGCATCGAGACTGTTGTATTCAATCCCGATGCAATTTCTCTGTTTCATCAACACTCTTATAGTCTACATATTACATAATGCTTCTAGATGTGCATCGGAAACTACTACTGGTCTTCCAGGGAACGAACAAAGCGTAGACTGTTAGATACATTACTCCCATGGAGGAAAGTGCGCATGGTGGCTTTTGTATTCAATCCCGATGCAATTTCTGTGTTTGATCAACACTCTGATAGTCCACAGATTACAGAATCCCTCCAGATGTGCATCGGAAACTACTACTGGTCTTCCAGGGAACGATCAAAGTGTACACTGTTTGAGACATTTCTCCCATGGTGGAAAGTGCGCACGGTGACTATTGTATTCAATCCCGATGCAATTTCTGTGTTTCATCAACAGTCTGGTAGTCCACAGATTACTGAAAGCCTCCAGATGTGCATCGGAAACTACTACTGGACTTCCAGGGAACGATCAAAGCGTAGAATGTTTGAGACATTACTCTTATGGAGAAAAGTGCGCATGGTGACTGTTGTATTCCACCCCGATGCTATTTTAGTGTTTCATCAACACTCTGATAGTCCAAAGATTACAGAATTCCTACAGATGTGCATCGGAAACTTCTATTGGTCTTCCAGGGAAAGATCAAAGCGTAGACTGTTAGAGACATTACTCCCATGGAGTAAAGTGTGCATGGTGACTGTTGTATTCAATCCCGATGCAATTTCTGTGTTTTATCAACACTCAGATAGTAAACAGATTACAGAATGCCTCCAGATGTGCATCGGAAACTACTAAAGGTCTTCCAGGGAACGATCAAAGCGTAGACTGTTTGGGACATTACTCCCATGGAGGAAAGTGCGCATGGTGACTGTTGTATTCAATCCCGATGCAATTTCTGTGTTTCATCGACACTCTGATAGTCCACAGATTACAGAATGCCTCCAGATGTGCATCGGAAACTACTAAAGGTCTTCCAGGGAACGATCAAAGCGTAGACTGTTTGGGACATTACTCCCATGGAGGAAAGTGCGCATGGTGACTGTTGTGTTCAATCCCGAAGCAATATCTGTGTTTCGTCAACAGTCTGATAGTCCACAGATTACAGAACGCCTCCAGATGTGCATCAGAAACTCCTACTGGTATTCCAGGGAACGATCAAAGCGTAAACTCTTTGAGACATTACTCCCATGGAGGAAAGTGTGCATGGTGACTGTTGTATTCAATCCCGATGCAATTTCTGTGTTTTATCAACACTCAGATAGTAAACAGATTACAGAATGCCTCCAGATGTGCATCGGAAACTACTACTGGTCTTCCAGGGAACGATCAAAGCGTAGACTGTTTGAGACATTACTCCCATTTAGGAAAGTGCGCATGGTGACTGAAGTATTCAATCCCGATGAAATTTCTGTGTTTCATCAACACTCTGATACTAAACAGATTACAGAATGCCTCCAGACGTGCATCGGAAACTACTACTGGTCTTCCAGGGAACGATCAATGCGTAGGCTGTTTGAGACAATACTCCCATGGAGGAAGGTGCGTATGGTGACTCTTGCAATCAATCCCGATGCAATATCTATGTTTCATAAACACTCTGATACTCCACAGATTACACAATGCCTCTAGATGTGGATCGGAAACTACTTCTGGTCTTCCAGGGAACGATCAAAGCGTAGACAATTTGAGACATTACTCCCATGGAGGAAAGTGCGCATGGTGACTGTTGTATTCAATCCCAATGCAATTTCTGTGTTTCATCAACACTCTGATACTCCACAGATTACAGAATGCCTCCAGATGTGCATCTGAAACTACTACTGGTATTCCTGGGACTGATCAAAGCGTAGACTGTTTGAGACATTACTCCCATGGAGGGAAGTGCACATGGTGATTGTTGTATTCAATCCCGATGCCATTTCTATGTTTCATCAAGACTCTGATAATCCACAGATTACAGAATGTCTCCAAATGTGCATCGGAAACTACTTCTGGTCTTCCAGGGAACGATCAAATTGTAGACAGTTTGAGACATTACTCCCATGGAGGAAAGTGCGCATGGTGACTGCTGTATTCAATCCCGATGCATTTTCTGTGTTTCTTCAACACTCTGATAGTCCACAGATTACGGAATGCCTACAGATGTGCATCGGAAACTAACACTCGCCTTCCAGGAAACGATCAAATAGTAGACTGTTTGAGACATTATAACATGGAGGAAAGTGCCGATGGTGACTGTTGTATTCAATCCCGATGCAATTTCTGTGTTTCATCAACACCCTGATAGTCCACAGATTACAGAATTTCTCCAGATGTGCATCGGAAACTACTACTTTACTTTCAGGGAACGATCATGGCGTAGACTCTTTGAGACGTTACTCTTGTGGAGAAAAGTGCGCATGGTGACTGTTGTATTCAATCCCGATGCAATTTTAGTGTTTCATCCACAATCTTATAGTCCACAGATTACAGAATGCCTCCAGATTTGCATCGGAAACTACTTCTCGTCTTCCAGGGCACGATCAAAGCGTAGACTGTTAGAGACATTACTCCCATGGAGGAAAGTGCGCATGGTGACTGCTGTATTCAATCCCGATGCATTTTCTGTGTTTCATCACCACTCTGATAGTCCACAGATTACAGAATGCCTCCAGATGTGAATGGGAAACTAACACTGGTCTTCCAGGGAACGATCAAAGCGTAGACTGTTTGAGCCATTACTTTTATGGAGGAAAGTGCGCATGGTGACTGTTGTATTCAATCTCGATGCAATATCTGTGTTTCATCAACAGTCTGATAGTCCACAGATTACAAAGTGCCTCCAGATGTGCATCGGAAACTACTACTGGTCTTCCAGGGAACGAACAAAGCGTAGACTGTTTGAGACATTACTGCCATGGAGGGAAGTGCGCATGGTGACTGTTGTATTCAATCCCGATGCAATTTCTGTGTTTCATCAACACTCTGATACTCCACAGATTACAGAATGATTCCAGATGTGCATCGGAAACTACTACTGGTCTTGAAGGGAACGATCAAAGCGTAGACTGTTTGAGACATTGCTCCCATGGAGGAAAGTGCGCATGGTGACTGTTGTATTCAATCCCGATGGAATTTCTGTGTTTCATCAACACTCCGATAGTCCACAGATTACAGAATGCCTCCAGATGTGCATCGGAAACTACTACTGGTCTTTAAGGGAACGATCAAAGCGTAGACTGTTTGAGACATTACTCCCATGGAGGAAAGTGCGCATGGTGACTGTTGTATTCAATCCCGAGGCAATTTCTGTGTTTCATCAACACTTTGAAGGTCCACAGATTACAGAATGCCTCCAGATGTGCATCGGAAATTACTACTGGTCTCCCAGGGATCGATCAAAGCGTAGACTGTTTCAGAATTACTCACATGGAGGAAAATGCGCATGGTGACTGTTGTATTCAATCTCGAAGCAATATCTGTGTTTCATCAACAGTCTGATAGTCCACAGATTACAAAGTGCCTCCAGATGTGCATCGGAAACTACTACTGGTCTTCCAGGGAACGAACAAAGCGTAGACTGTTAGATACATTACTCCCATGGAGGAAAGTGCGCATGGTGACTTTTGTATTCAATCCCGATGCAATTTCTGTGTTTCATCAACACTCTGATAGTCCACAGATTACAGAAAGCCTCCAGATTTGCATCGGAAACTAACACTGGTCATCCAGGAAACGATGAAAGCGTAGATTCTTTAGACATTACTAACATGGAGGAAAGTGCGGATATTGACTGTTGTATTCAATCCCGATGCAATTTCTGTGTTTCATCAACACTCAGATATTCCACAGGTTACAGTATGCATAATGATGTGCATTTGAAACTACTACTTGTCTTCCAGGGAATGATCAAAGCATAGGCTGTTAGAGAATTACTCCCATGGAGGGAAGTGCGCATGGTAACTGTTGTATCAATCCCGATGCAATTTCAGTGTTTCATCAACACTCTGATAGTCCACAGATTTCAGAATGCCTCCAGATGTGAATCGGAAACTACTACTGGTCTTCCAGGGACCGATCAAACCGTAGACTATTTGAGACATTACTCCATGGAGGAAAGTGCGCATGGTGACTGTTGTATTCAATCCCGATGCAATTTCTATGTTTCATCAACACTCTGATAGTCCACAGATTACAGAAAGCCTCCAGATGTACATCGGAAACTACTACTAGTCTCCTAGGGAACGATCAAAGCGTAGACTGTTTTAGACATTACTCCCATGGAGGAAAGTGCGCATGGTGACTTTTGTATTCAATCCCGATGCAATTTCTGTGTTTCATCAACACTTTGAATGTCCACAGATTACAGAATGCCTCCAGATGTGCATCGGAAACTACTAATGGTCTTCCAGGGAACGATCAAAGCGTAGACTGTTAGTGACATTACTCCCATGGAGGAAAGTGCGCATGGAGACTGTTGTATTCAATCCCGATGCAATTTCTCTGTTTCATCAACACACTTATAGTCAACATATTACATAATGCTTCTAGATGTGCATCGGAAACTACTACTGGTCTTCCAGGGAACGATCAATGCGTATACTGTTTGAGACATTACTCCCATAGAGGAAAGTGCGCACGGTGACTGTCGTATTCAATCCCGATGCAATCTCTGTGTTTCATCAACAGTCTGGCAGTCCACAGATTACAGAATGCCTCCAGATGTGCATCGGAAACTACTATTGGCCTTCCAGGGAACGATCAAAGCGTAGACTGTTAGAGACATTACGCCCCTGGAGTAAAGTGCGCATGGTGACTGTTGTATTCAATCCCGATGCAATTTCTGTGTTTCATCAACACTTTGAATGTCCACAGATTTCAGAATGCCACCAGATGTGCATCGGAAACTACTAATGGTCTTCCTGGGAACGATCAAAGCGTAGACTGGTTGAAACATTACTCCCATGGAGGAAAGTGCATGTGGTGACTGTTGTATTCAATCCTGATGCCATTTCTGTGTTTCATCAACACTCTGATAGTCCACAGATTACAGAATGTCTCCAGATGTGCATCGGAAACTACTTCTGGTCTTCCAGGGAACGATCAAAGCGTAGACTGTTTGAGACATTACTCCCATGGAGAAAACTGCGCATGGTGACTGTTGTATTCAATCCCGATGCAATTTCTGTGTTTGATCAACACTCTGATAGTCCACAGGTTACAGAATCCCTCCAGATGAGCATCGGAAACTATTCTGGTCTTCCAGGGAACGATCAAAGTGTACACTGTTTGAGACATTACTCCCATGGTGGAAAGTGCGCACGGTGACTATTGTATTCAATCCCGATGCACTTTCTGTGTTTCATCAACAGTCTGGTAGTCCACAGATTACAGAAAGCCTCCAGATGTGCATCGGAAACTACTACTGGACTTCCAGGGAACGATCAAAGCGTAGACTGTTGGAGACATTACTCTTATGGAGAAAAGTGCGCATGGTGACTGTTGTATTCAATCCCGATGCTATTTTAGAGTTTCATCAACACTCTGATAGTCCAAAGATTACAGAATTCCTACAGATGTGCATCGGAAACTACTATTGGTCTTCCAGGGAAAGATCAAAGCGTAGACTGTTAGTGACATTACTCCCATGGAGGAAAGTGCGCATGGTGACTGTTGTATTCAATCCCGATGCAATTTCTGTGTTTCATCAACACATTGAAGGTCCACAGATTACAGAATGCCTCCAGGAGTGCATCGGAAACTACAACTGGTCTTTCAGGGAACGATCAAAGCGTAGATTCTTTGAGACATTACTCCCATGGAGGAACGTGCGCACGGTGACTGTTGTATTAAATCCCAATGCAATTTCTGTATTACATCAACAATCTGATAGTCCACAGATTACAGAGTGCCACCAGATGTGCATCGGAAACTACTACTGGTCTTCCAGGGAACGATCAAAGCGTAGAATGTTTGAGAATTACTCCCATGGAGGAAAGTGCGCATGGTGACTGTTGTATTCAATCCCGATGCAAATTCTTTGTTTCATCAACACTCTTATAGGCAACATATTACAGAATGCTTCTAGATGTGCATCGGAAACTACTACTGGTCTTCCAGGGAACGATCAATGCGTAGACTGATTGAGACATTACTCCCATGGAGGAAAATGCGCATGGTGACTGTTGTATTCAATCCCGATGCAATTTCTGTGTTTCATCAAAACTTTGAAGGTCCACAGATTACAGAATGCCTCCAGATGTGCATCGGAAACTACTATTGGTCTTCCAGGGAACGATCAAAGCGTAGACTTTTAGATACATTACTCCCATGGAGTAAAGTGCGCATGGTGACTGTTGTACTCAATCCCGATGCAATTTCTGTGTTTCATCAACACTTTGAATGTCCACAGATTACAGAATGCCTCCAGATGTGCATCGGAAACTACTAATGGTCTTCCAGGGAACGATCAAAGCGTAGACTGTTCGTGACATTACTCCCATGGAGGAAAGTGCGCATGGAGACTGTTGTATTCAATCCCGATGCAATTTCTCTGTTTCATCAACACTCTTATAGTCAACATATTACAAAATGCCTCTAGATGTGCATCGGAAACAACTACTGGTCTTCCAGGGAACGATCAATGCGTAGACTGTTTGAGACATAACTCCCATGGAGGAAAGTGCGCACGTTGACTGTTGTATTCAATCCCGATGCAATTTCTGTGTTTCATCAACAGTCTGGCAGTCCACAGATTACAGAATGCCTCCAGATGTGCATCGGGAACTACTATTGGTCTTCCAGGGAACGATCAAAGCGTAGACTGTTAGAGACATTACGCCCATGGAGTAAAGTGCGCATGGTGACTTTTGTATTCAATCCCGATGCAATTTCTCTGTTTCATCGACACTCTTATAGTCAACATATTACAGAATGCTTCTAGATGTGCATCGGAAACTACTACTGGTCTTCCAGGGAACGATCAATGCGTAGACTGTATGAGACATTACTCCCATGGAGGAAAGTGCATGTGGTGACTGTTGTATTCAATCCCGATGCCATTTCTGTGTTTCATCAATACTCTGATAGTCCACAGATTACAGAATGTCTCCAGATGTGCATCGGAAACTACTTCTGGTCTTCCAGGGAACGATCAAAGTGTAGACTGTTTGAGACATTACTCCCAAGGAGAAAACTGCGCATGGTGACTGTTGTATTCAATCCCGATGCAATTTCTGTGTTTGATCAACACTCTGATAGTCCACAGGTTACAGAATCCCTCCAGATGTGCATCGGAAACTACTACTGGTCTTCCAGGGAACGATCAAAGTGTACACTGTTTGAGACATTACTCCCATGGTGGAAAGTGCGCACGGTGACTATTGTATTCAATCCCGATGCAATTTCTGTGTTTCATCAACAGTCTGGTAGTCCACAGATTACAGAAAGCCTCCAGATGTGCATCGGAAACTACTACTGGACTTCCAGGGAACGATCAAAGCGTAGACTGTTGGAGACATTACTCTTATGGAGAAATGTGCGCATGGTGACTGTTGTATTCAATCCCGACGCTATTTTAGTGTTTCATCAACACTCTGATAGTCCAAAGATTACAGAATTCCTACAGATGTGCATCGGAAACTACTATTGGTCTTCCAGGGAAAGATCAAAGCGTAGACTGTTAGTGACATTACTCCCATGGAGGAAAGTGCGCATGGTGACTGTTGTATTCAATCCCGATGCAATTTCTGTGTTTCATAAACACTCTGATAGTCCACAGATTACGGAATGCCTACAAATGTGCATCGGAAACTAACACTCGCCTGCCAGGGAACGACGAAATCGTAGACTGTTTGAGACATTACTCCCAAGGAGGAAAATTCGCATGGTGACTCTTGTATTCAATCCCGATGCAATTTCTGTGTTTCATCAACACATTGAAGGTCCACAGATTACAGAATGCCTCCAGATGTGCATCGGAAACTATAACTGGTCTTTCAGGGAACGATCAAAGGGTAGACTCTTTGAGACATTACTCCCAAGGAGGAACGTACGCACGGTGGCTGTTGTATTAAATCCCAATGCAATTTCTGTGTTACATCAACAATCTGATAGTCCACAGATTACAGAGTGCCACCAGATGTGCATCGGAAACTACTACTGGTCTTCCAGGGAACGATCAAAGCGTAGAATGTTTGAGAATTACTCCCATGGAGGAAAGTGCGCATGGTGACTGTTGTATTCAATCCCGATGGAAATTCTTTGTTTCATCAAATCTCTTATAGTCAACATATTACAGAATGCTTCTAGATGTGCATCGGAAACTACTACTGGTCTTCCAGGGAACGATCAATGCGTAGACTGATTGAGACATTACTCCCATGGAGGAAAATGCGCATGGTGACTGTTGTATTCAATCCCGATGCAATTTCTGTGTTTCATCAAAACTTTGAAGGTCCACAGATTACAGAATGCCTCCAGATGTGCATCGGAAACTACTATTGGTCTTCCAGGGAACGATCAAAGCGTAGACTGTTAGATACATTACTCCCATGGAGTAAAGTGCGCATGGTGACTGTTGTATTCAATCCCGATGCAATTTCTGTGTTTCATCAACACTTTGAATGTCCACAGATTACAGAATGCCTCCAGATGTGCATCGGAAACTACTAATGGTCTTCCAGGGAACGATCAAAGCGTAGACTGTTAGTGACATTACTCCCATGGAGGAAAGTGCGCATAGTGACTGTTGTATTCAATCCCGATGCAATTTCTCTGTTTCATCGACACTCTTATAGTCAACATATTACAGAATGCTTCTAGATGTGCATCGGAAACTACTACTGGTCTTCCAGGGAACGATCAATGCGTAGACTGTATGAGACATTACTCCCATGGAGGAAAGTGCATGTGGTGACTGTTGTATTCAATCCCGATGCAATTTCTGTGTTTGATCAACACTCTGATAGTCCACAGATTACAGAATCCCTCCAGATGTGCATCGGAAACTACTACTGGTCTTCCAGGGAACGATCAAAGTGTACACTGTTTGAGACATTTCTCCCATGGTGGAAAGTGCGCACGGTGACTATTGTATTCAATCCCGATGCAATTTCTGTGTTTCATCAACAGTCTGGTAGTCCACAGATTACAGAAAGCCTCCAGATGTGCATCGGAAACTACTACTGGACTTCCAGGGAACGATCAAAGCGTAGAATGTTTGAGACATTACTCTTATGGAGAAAAGTGCGCATGGTGACTGTTGTATTCAATCCCGATGCTATTTTAGTGTTTCATCAACACTCTAATAGTCCAAAGATTACAGAATTCCTACAGATGTGCATCGGAAACTTCTATTGGTCTTCCAGGGAAAGATCAAAGCGTAGACTGTTAGAGACATTACTCCCATGGAGTAAAGTGTGCATGGTGACTGTTGTATTCAATCCCGATGCAATTTCTGTGTTTCATCAAAACTTTGAAGGTCCACAGATTACAGAATGCCTCCAGATGTGCATCGGAAACTACTAAAGGTCTTCCAGGGAACGATCAAAGCGTAGACTGTTTGGGACATTACTCCCATGGAGGAAAGTGCGCATGGTGACTGTTGTATTCAATCCCGATGCAATTTCTGTGTTTCATCGACACTCTGATAGTCCACAGATTACAGAATGCCTCCAGATGTGCATCGGAAACTACTAAAGGTCTTCCAGGGAACGATCAAAGCGTAGACTGTTTGGGACATTACTCCCATGGAGGAAAGTGCGCATGGTGACTGTTGTGTTCAATCCCGATGCAATATCTGTGTTTCGTCAACAGTCTGATAGTCCACAGATTACAGAACGCCTCCAGATGTGCATCAGAAACTCCTACTGGTATTCCAGGGAACGATCAAAGCGTAAACTCTTTGAGACATTACTCCCATGGAGGAAAGTGTGCATGGTGACTGTTGTATTCAATCCCGATGCAATTTCTGTGTTTTATCAACACTCAGATAGTAAACAGATTACAGAATGCCTCCAGATGTGCATCGGAAACTACTACTGGTCTTCCAGGGAACGATCAAAGCGTAGACTGTTTGAGACATTACTCCCATTTAGGAAAGTGCGCATGGTGACTGATGTATTCAATCCCGATGCAATTTCTGTGTTTCATCAACACTCTGATACTAAACAGATTACAGAATGCCTCCAGACGTGCATCGGAAACTACTACTGGTCTTCCAGGGAACGATCAATGCGTAGGCTGTTTGAGACAATACTCCCATGGAGGAAGGTGCGTATGCTGACTCTTGCAATCAATCCCGATGCAATATCTATGATTCATCAACACTCTGATACTCCACAGATTACACAATGCCTCTAGATGTGGATCGGAAACTACTTCTGGTCTTCCAGGGAACGATCAAAGCGTAGACAATTTGAGACATTACTCACATGGAGGAAAGTGCGCATGGTGACTGTTGTATTCAATCCCAATGCAATATCTGTGTTTCATCAACCCTCTGATACTCCACAGATTACAGAATGCCTCCAGATGTGCATCTGAAACTACTACTGGTATTCCTGGGAACGATCAAAGCGTAGACTGTTTGAGACATTACTCCCATGGAGGGAAGTGCACATGGTGATTGTTGTATTCAATCCCGATGCCATTTCTATGTTTCATCAACACTCTGATAATCCACAGATTACAGAATGTCTCCAAATGTGCATCGGAAACTACTTCTGGTCTTCCAGGGAACGATCAAATTGTAGAACGTTTGAGACATTACTCCCATGGAGGAAAGTGCGCATGGTGACTGCTGTATTCAATCCCGATGCATTTTCTGTGTTTCTTCAACACTCTGATAGTCCACAGATTACGGAATGCCTACAGATGTGCATCGGAAACTAACACTCGCCTTCCAGGAAACGATCAAATAGTAGACTGTTTGAGACATTATAACATGGAGGAAAGTGCCGATGGTGACTGTTGTATTCAATCCCGATGCAATTTCTGTGTTTCATCAACACCCTGATAGTCCACAGATTACAGAATTTCTCCAGATGTGCATCGCAAACTACTACTTTACTTTCAGGGAACGATCATGGCGTAGACTCTTTGGGACGTTACTCTTGTGGAGAAAAGTGCGCATGGTGACTGTTGTATTCAATCCCGATGCAATTTTAGTGTTTCATCCACAATCTTATAGTCCACAGATTACAGAATGCCTCCAGATTTGCATCGGAAACTACTTCTCGTCTTCCAGGGAACGATCAAAGCGTAGACTGTTAGAGACATTACTCCCATGGAGGAAAGTGCGCATGGTGACTGCTGTATTCAATCCCGATGCATTTTCTGTGTTTCATCACCACTCTGATAGTCCACAGATTACAGAATGCCTCCAGATGTGAATCGGAAACTAACACTGGTCTTCCAGGGAACGATCAAAGCGTAGACTGTTTGAGACATTCCTTTATGGAGGAAAGTGCGCATGGTGACTGTTGTATTCAATCTCGATGCAATATCTGTGTTTCATCAACAGTCTGATAGTCCACAGATTACAAAGTGCCTCAGGATGTGCATCGGAAACTACTACTGGTCTTCCAGGGAACGAACAAAGCGTAGACTGTTTGAGACATTACTGCCATGGAGGGAAGTGCGCATGGTGACTGTTGTATTCAATCCCGATGCAATTTCTGTGTTTCATCAACACTCTGATACTCCACAGATTACAGAATGATTCCAGATGTGCATCGGAAACTACAACTGGTCTTGAAGGGAACGATCAAAGCGTAGACTGTTTGAGACATTGCTCCCATGGAGGAAAGTGCGCATGGTGACTGTTGTATTCAATCCCGATGGAATTTCTGTGTTTCATCAACACTCCAATAGTCACAGATTACAGAATGCCTCCAGATGTGCATCGGAAGCTACTACTGGTCTTTAAGGGAACGATCAAAGCGTAGACTGTTTGAGACATTACTCCCATGGAGGAAAGTGCGCATGGTGACTGTTGTATTCAATCCCGAGGCAATTTCTGTGTTTCATCAACACTTTGAAGGTCCACAGATTACAGAATGCCTCCAGATGTGCATCGGAAATTACTACTGATCTTCCAGGGATCGATCAAAGCGTAGACTGTTTGAGAATTACTCACATGGAGGAAAATGCGCATGGTGACTGTTGTATTCAATCTCGAAGCAATATCTGTGTTTCTACAACAGTCTGATAGTCCACAGATTACAAAGTGCCTCCAGATGAGAATCGGAAACTAACACTGGTCTTCCAGGGAACGATCAAAGCGTAGACTGTTTGAGACATTACTTTTATGGAGGAAAGTGCGCATGGTGACTGTTGTATTCAATCTCGATGCAATATCTGTGTTTCATCAACACTCTGATAGTCCACAGATTACAAAGTGCCTCCAGATGTGCATCGGAAACTACTACTGGTCTTCCAGGGACCGATCAAAGCGTAGACTATTTGAGACATTACTCCATGGAGGAAAGTGCGCATGGTGACTGTTGTATTCAATCCCGATGCAATTTCTATGTTTCATCAACACTCTGATAGTCCACAGATTACAGAAAGCCTCCATATGTACATCGGAAACTACTACAAGTCTCCTAGGGAACGATCAAAGCGTAGACTGTTTGAGACATTACTTTTATGGAGGAAAGTGCGCATGGTGACTGTTGTATTCAATCTCGATGCAATATCTGTGTTTCATCAACAGTCTGATTGTCCACAGATTACAAAGTGCCTCCAGATGTGCATCGGAAACTACTACTGGTCTTCCAGGGAACGAACAAAGCGTAGACTGTTTGAGACATTACTGCCATGGAGGGAAGTGCGCATGGTGACTGTTGTATTCAATCCCGATGCAATTTCTGTGTTTCATCAACACTCTGATACTCCACAGATTACAGAATGATTCCAGATGTGCATCGGAAACTACTACTGGTCTTGAAGGGAACGATCAAAGCGTAGACTGTTTGAGACATTGCTCCCATGGAGGAAAGTGCGCATGGTGACTGTTGTATTCAATCCCGATGGAATTTCTGTGTTTCATCAACACTCCGATAGTCCACAGATTTAAGAATGCCTCCAGATGTGCATCGGAAACTACTACTGGATTTCCAGATAACGATCAAAGCGTAGACCGTTTGAGACATACCACCCATGGAGAAAAGTACGAATGGTGACTGTTGTATTCAATCCCGATGCAATTTCTGTTTTTCATCAACACTCTGATTGTCCACAGGTTACAGAATGCCACCAGATGTGCATCGGAAACTACTACTGGTCTTCCAGGGAACAATCAAAGCGTAGACTGTTTGAGAATTACTCCCTTGAAGAAAAGTGCGCATGGTGACTGTTGTATTCAATCCCAATAAAAATTTCTGTGTTTCATCAACACTCTGATAGTCCACAGATTACAGAATGCCTACAGATGTGCATCGGAAACTACTACTGGTCTTCCAGGGAACGATCAAAGTGTAGACTGTTTGAGACATTACTCCCATGGAGATAAGTGCGCATGGTGACTGTTGTATTCAATCACGATCCAATTTCTTTGTTTCATCAACACTCTGATAGTCCACAGATTACAGAATGCCTCCAGATGTGCATCGGAAACTTACACTGGTCTTCCAGGGAACGATCAAAGCGTAGACTGTTTGAGACATTACTCCCATTTAGGAAAGTGCGCATGGTGACTGATGTATTCAATCCCGATGCAATTTCTGTGTTTCATCAACAGTGTGGTAGTCCACAGATTACAGAATGCCTCCAGATGTGCATCGGAAACTACTATTGGTCTTAGAGGGAACGATCTAATTGTAGACTGTTAGAGACATTACGCCCATGGAGTAAAGTGCGCATGGTTACTGTTGTATTCAATCCCGATGCAATTTCTGTGTTTCATCAACACTCTGATAGTCCACAGATTACGGAATGCCTACAGATGTGCTTCGGAAACTAACACTCGCCTTCCAGGAAACGATCAAATAGTAGACTGTTTGAGACATTACTAACATATATTAAAGTGCCGATGGTGACTGTTGTATTCAATCCCGATGCAATTTCTGTGTTTCATCAACACCCTGATAGTCCACAGATTACAGAATTTCTCCAGATGTGCATCGGAAACTACTACTTTACTTCCAGGGAACGATCATGGCGTAGACTCTTTGAGACGTTACTCTTGTGGAGAAAAGTGCGCATGGTGACTGTTGTATTCAATCCCGATGCAATTTTAGTGTTTCATCAACAATCTGATAGTCCACAGATTACAGAATGCCTCCAGATTTGCATCGGAAACTTACACTGGTCTTCCAGGGAACGATCAAAGCGTAGACTGTTTGAGACCTTACTCCCATTTAGGAAAGTGCGCATTGTGACTGATGTATTCAATCCCGATGCAATTTCTGTGTTTCATCAACACTCTGATACTCCACAGATTACAGAATGATTCCAGATGTGCATCGGAAACTACTACTGGTCTTGAAGGGAACGATCAAAGCGTAGACAGTTTGAGACATTGCTCCCATGGAGGAAAGTGCGCATGGTGACTGTTGTATTCAATCCCGAGGCAATTTCTGTGTTTCATCAACACTTTGAAGGTCCACGGATTACAGAATGCCTCCAGATGTGCATCGGAAACTACTACTGGTCTTCCAGGGAACGATCAAAGCATTGACTGTTTGAGACATTACGCCCATGGAGTAAAGTGCGCATGGTTACTGTTGTATTCAATCCCGATGCAATTTCTGTGTTTCATCACCACTCTGATAGTCCACAGATTACAGAATGCCTCCAGATGTGAATCGGAAACTAACACTGGTCTTCCAGGGAACGATCAAAGCGTAGACTGTTTGAGACATTACTTTTATGGTGGAAAGTGCGCATGGTGACTGTTGTATTCAATCTCAATGCAATATCTGTGTTTCATCAACAGTCTGATAGTCCACAGATTACAAAGTGCCTCTAGATGTGGATCGGAAACTACTACTGGTCTTCCAGGGAACGATCAAAGTGTAGACTGTTTGAGACATTACTCCCATGGAGGAAAGTGCGCATGGTTACTGTTGTATTCAATCCCGATGCAATTTCTGTGTTTCATCAACACTCTGATAGTAAACAGATTACAGAATGCCTCCAGATGTGCATCGGAATCTTCTTCTTGTCTTCCAGGGAATGATCAAAGCGTAGACTGTTAGGGATATTACTTCCATGGAGGAAAGTGCGCATGGTCACTGTTGTATTCAATCCCGATGCAATTTCTGTGTTTCATCAACACTCTGATAGTCCACAGATTACAGAATGTCTCCAAGTGTGCATCGGAAACTACTTCTGGTCTTCCAGGGAACGATCAAATTGTAGACTGTTTGAGACATTACTCCCATGGAGGAAAGTGCGCACGGTGACAGTTGTATTCAAACCCGATGCAATTTCTGTGTTTCATCAACAGTCTGGTAGTCCACAGATTACAGAATGCCTCCAGATGTGCATCGGAAACTACTATTGGTATTCCAGGGAACGATCAAAGCGTAGACTGTTAGAGACATAACGCCCGTGGAGTAAAGTGCACATGGTTACTGTTGTATTCAATCCCGATGCAATATCTGTGTTTCGTCAACACTCTGATTGTCCACAGATTACGGAATGCCTACAGATGTGCATCGGAAACTACTACTTTACTTCCAGGGAACGATCATGGCGTAGACTCTTTGAGACGTTACTCTTGTGGAGAAAAGTGCGCATGGTGACTGTTGTATTCAATCCCGATGTAATTTTAGTGTTTCATCAACAATCTGATAGTCCACAGATTACAGAATGCCTCCAGATTTGCATCGGAAACTACTTCTCGTCTTCCAGGGAACGATCAAAGCGTAGACTGTTAGAGACATTACTCCCATTTAGGAAAGTGCGCATGGTGACTGTTGTATTCAATCCCGATGCATTTTCTGTGTTTCATCACCACTCTGATAGTCCACAGATTACAGAATGAATCCAGATGTGAATCGGAAACTAACACTGGTCTTCCAGGGAACGATCAAAGCGTAGACTGTTAGAGACATTACTCCCATGGAGGAAAGTGGGCATGGTGACTGTTGTATTCAATCACGATCCAATCTCTTTGTTTTATCAACACTCTGATAGTCCACAGATTACAGAATGCCTCCAGATGTGCATCGGAAACTTACACTGGTCTTCCAGGGAACGATCAAAGCGTAGACTGTTTGAGACATTACTCCCATTTAGGAAAGTGCGCATGGTGACTGATGTATTCAATCCCGATGCAATTTCTGTGTTTCATCAACACTCTGATACTCCACAGATTACAGAATGATTCCAGATGTGAATCGGAAACTACTACTGGTCTTGAAGGGAACGATCAAAGCGTAGACAGTTTGAGACATTGCTCCCATGGAGGAAAGTGCGCATGGTGACTGTTGTATTCAATCCCGAGGCAATTTCTGTGTTTCATCAACACTTTGAAGGTCCACGGATTACAGAATGCCTCCAGATGTGCGTCGGAAATTACTACTGGTCTTCCAGGGATCGATTAAAGCGAAGACTGTTTGAGACATTACTAACATGGAATAAAGTGCGGATATTGACTGTTGTATTCAATCCCGTTGCAATTTCTGTGTTTCATCAACACTCAGATATTCCACGGGCTACAGTATGCATAATGATGTGCATTGGAAACTACTACTGGTCTTCCAGGGAACAATCAAAGCGTAGACTATTTGAGACATTACTCCATGGAGGAAAGTGAGCATGGTGACTGTTGTATTCAATCCCGATGCAATTTCTATGTTTCATCAACACTCTGATAGTCCACAGATTACAGAAAGCCTCCAGATGTACATCGGAAACTACTACTAGTCTCCTAGGGAACGATCAAAGCGTAGACTGTTTGAGACATTACTTTTATGGAGGAAAGTGCGCATGGTGACTGTTGTATTCAATCTCGATGCAATATCTGTGTTTCATCAACAGTCTGATAGTCCACAGATTACAAAGTGCCTCCAGATGTGCATCGGAAACTACTACTGGTCTTCCAGGGAACGAACAAAGCGTAGACTGTTTGAGACATTACTGCCATGGAGGGAAGTGCGCATGGTGACTGTTGTATTCAATCCCGATGCAATTTCTGTGTTTCATCAACACTCTGATATTCCACAGATTACAGAATGATTCCAGATGTGCATCGGAAACTACTACTGGTCTTGAAAGGAACGATCAAAGCGTAGACTGTTTGAGACAATACTGCCATGGAGGGAAGTGCGCATGGTGACTGTTGTATTCAATCCCGATGCAATTTCTGTGTTTCATCAACACTCTGATACTCCACAGATTACAGAATGATTCCAGATGTGCATCGGAAACTACTACTGGTCTTGAAGGGAACGATCAAAGCGTAGACTGTTTGAGACATTGCTCCCATGGTGGAAAGTGCGCATGGTGACTGTTGTATTCAATCCCGATGGAATTTCTGTGTTTCATCAACACTCCGATAGTCCACAGATTTAAGAATGCCTCCAGATGTGCATCGGAAACTACTACTGGATTTCCAGATAACGATCAAAGCGTAGACCGTTTGAGACATACCACCCATGGAGAAAAGTACGCATGGTGACTGTTGTATTCAATCCCGATGCAATTTCTGTGTTTCATCAACACTCTGATAGTCCACAGGTTACAGAATGCCACCAGATGTGCATCGGAAACTACTACTGGTCTTCCAGGGAACAATCAAAGCGTAGACTGTTTGAGAATTACTCCCATGGAGAAAAGTGCGCATGGTGACTGTTGTAATCAATCACGATCCAATTTCTTTGTTTCATCAACACTCTGATAGTCCACAGATTACAGAATGCCTCCAGATATGCATCGGAAACTACTATTGGTCTTAGAGGGAACGATCAAATTGTAGACTGTTAGAGACATTACGCCCATGGAGTAAAGTGCGCATGGTTACTGTTGTATTCAATCCCGATGCAATTTCTGTGTTTCATCAACACTCTGATAGTCCACAGATAACGGAATGCCTACAGATGTGCATCGGAAACTAACACACGCCTTCCAGGAAACGATCAAACAGTAGACTGTTTGAGACATTACTAACATTTATTAAAGTGCCGATGGTGACTGTTGTATTCAATCCCGATGCAATTTCTGTGTTTCATCAACACCCTGATAGTCCACAGATTACAGAATGTCTCCAGATGTGCATCGGAAACTACTACTTTACTTCCAGGGAACGATCATGGCGTACACTCTTTGAGACGTTACTCTTGTGGAGAAAAGTGCGCATGGTCACTGTTGTATTCAATCCCGGTGCAATTTTGTGTTTCATCAACAATCTGATAGTCCACAGATTACAGAATGCCTCCAGATGTGAATCGGAAACTAACACTGGTCTTCCAGGGAACGATCAAAGCGTAGACTGTTTGAGACATTACTTTTATGGAGGAAAGTGCGCATGGTGACTGTTGTATTCAATCCCGATGCAATTTCTGTGTTTCATCAACACTCTGATAGTAAACAGATTACAGAATGCCTCCAGATGTGCATCGGAATCTTCTTCTTGTCTTCCAGGGAATGATCAAAGCGTAGACTGTTGGGGATATTACTTCAATGGAGGAAAGTGCGCATGGTCACTGTTGTATTCAATCCCGATGCAATTTTTGTGTTTCATCAACACTCTGATAGTCCACAGATTACAGAATGTCTCCAAGTGTGCATCGGAAACTACTTCTGGTCTTCCAGGGAAAGATCAAATTGTAGACTGATTGAGACATTACTCCCATGGAGGAAAGTGCGCACGGTGACAGTTGTATTCAAACCCGATGCAATTTCTGTGTTTCATCAACAGTCTGGTAGTCCACAGATTACAGAATGCCTCCAGATGTGCATCGGAAACTACTATTGGTATTCCAGGGAACGATCAAAACGTAGACTGTTAGAGACATTACGCCCGTGGAGTACAGTGCTCATGGTTACTGTTGTATTCAATCCCGATGCAATTTCTGTGTTTCATCAACACTCTGATTGTCCACAGATTACGGAATGCCTACAGATGTGCATCGGAAACTACTACTTTACTTCCAGGGAACGATCATGGCGTAGACTCTTTGAGACGTTACTCTTGTGGAGAAAAGTGCGCATGGTGACTGTTGTATTCAATCCCGATGCAATTTTAGTGTTTCATCACCACTCTGATAGTCCACAGATTACAGAATGCCACCAGATGTGCATCGGAAACTAGTACTGGTCTTCCAGGGAACGATCAAAGCGTAGACTGTTTGAGACATTACTTTTATGGAGGAAAGTGTGCATGGTGACTGTTGTATTCAATCTCGATGCAATATCTGTGTTTCATCAACAGTCTGATAGTCCACAGATTACAAAGTGCCTCCAGATTTGCATCGGAAACTACTACTGGTCTTCCAGGGAACGAACAAAGCGTAGACTGTTTGAGACATTACTGCCATGGAGGGAAGTGCGCATGGTGACTGTTGTATTCAATCCCGATGCAATATCTGTGTTTCATCAACACTCAGATAGACCACA
Source organism: Schistocerca gregaria (assembly GCF_023897955.1). Taxonomy (NCBI): domain Eukaryota; kingdom Metazoa; phylum Arthropoda; class Insecta; order Orthoptera; family Acrididae; genus Schistocerca; species Schistocerca gregaria. Next base: position 958,548 of record NC_064927.1, read on the forward strand.
CACTACAGAATGCCTCCAGATGTGCATCGTAAACTACTACTAGTCTTCCAGGGAATGATCAAAACGTAGATTATTAAAGACATTACTCCCATGGAGGAAAGTGTGCATGGTGACCGTTGTATTCAATCCCGATGCAATTTCTGAGTTTCATCAACACTCTGATAGTCCACAGATTACAGAATGCCTCCAGATGTGCATCGGAAACTACTACTGGTCTTCCAGGGAACGATCAAAACGTAGACTGTTAGAGACATTACTCCCATGGAGAAAAGTGCGCATGGTGACTGTTGTATTCAATCCCAATGCAATTTCTGTGTTTCATCAACACTCTGATAGTCCACAGATTACAGAATGCCTACAGATGTGCATCGGAAACTACTACTGGTCTTCCAGGGAACGATCAAAGTGTAGACTGTTTGAGACATTACTCCCATGGAGATAAGTGCGCATGGTGACTGTTGTAATCAATCACGATCCAATTTCTTTGTTTCATCAACACTCTGATAGTCCACAGATTACAGAATGCCTCCAGATGTGCATCGGAAACTTACACTGGTCTTCCAGGGAACGATCAAAGCGTAGACTGTTTGAGACATTACTCCCATTTAGGAAAGTGCGCATGGTGACTGATGTATTCAATCCCGATGCAATTTCTGTGTTTCATCAACAGTCTGGTAGTCCACAGATTACAGAATGCCTCCAGATATGCATCGGAAACTACTATTGGTCTTAGAGGGAACGATCAAATTGTAGACTGTTAGAGACATTACGCCCATGGAGTAAAGTGCGCATGGTTACTGTTGTATTCAATCCCGATGCAATTTCTGTGTTTCATCAACACTCTGATAGTCCACAGATAACGGAATGCCTACAGATGTGCATCGGAAACTAACACACGCCTTCCAGGAAACGATCAAATAGTAGACTGTTTGAGACATTACTAACATTTATTAAAGTGCCGATGGTGACTGTTGTATTCAATCCCGATGCAATTTCTGTGTTTCATCAACACCCTGATAGTCCACAGATTACAGAATTTCTCCAGATGTGCATCGGAAACTACTACTTTACTTCCAGGGAACGATCATGGCGTAGACTCTTTGAGACGTTACTCTTGTGGAGAAAAGTGCGCATGGTCACTGTTGTATTCAATCCCGGTGCAATTTTAGTGTTTCATCAACAATCTGATAGTCCACAGATTACAGAATGCCTCCAGATGTGAATCGGAAACTAACACTGGTCTTACAGGGAACGATCAAAGCGTAGACTGTTTGAGACATTACTTTTATGGAGGAAAGTGCGCATGGTGACTGTTGTATTCAATCTCGATGCAATATCTGTGTTTCATCAACAGTCTGATAGTCCACAGATTACAAAGTGCCTCTAGATGTGGATCGGAAACTACTACTGGACTGGTCTTCCAGGGAACTATCAAAGTGTAGACTATTTGAGACATTACTCCCATGGAGGAAAGTGCGCATGGTGACTGTTGTATTCAATCCCGATGCAATTTCTGTGTTTCATCAACACTCTGATAGTAAACAGATTACAGAATGCCTCCAGATGTGCATCGGAATCTTCTTCTTGTCTTCCAGGGAATGATCAAAGCGTAGACTGTTAGGGATATTACTTCAATGGAGGAAAGTGCGCATGGTCACTGTTGTATTCAATCCCGATGCAATTTCTGTGTTTCATCAACACTCAGATAGACCACACACTACAGAATGTCTCCAGATGTGCATCGTAAACTACTACTAGTCTTCCAGGGAATGATCAAAACGTAGATTATTAAAGACATTACTCCCATGGAGGAAAGTGTGCATGGTGACCGTTGTATTCAATCCCGATGCAATTTCTGAGTTTCATCAACACTCTGATAGTCCACAGATTACAGAATGCCTCCAGATGTGCATCGGAAACTACTACTGGTCTTCCAGGGAACGATCAAAACGTAGACTGTTAGAGACATTACTCCCATGGAGAAAAGTGCGCATGGTGACTGTTGTATTCAATCCCAATGCAATTTCTGTGTTTCATCAACACTCTGATAGTCCACAGATTACAGAATGCCTACAGATGTGCATCGGAAACTACTACTGGTCTTCCAGGGAACGATCAAAGTGTAGACTGTTTGAGACATTACTCCCATGGAGATAAGTGCGCATGGTGACTGTTGTAATCAATCACGATCCAATTTCTTTGTTTCATCAACACTCTGATAGTCCACAGATTACAGAATGCCTCCAGATGTGCATCGGAAACTTACACTGGTCTTCCAGGGAACGATCAAAGCGTAGACTGTTTGAGACATTACTCCCATTTAGGAAAGTGCGCATGGTGACTGATGTATTCAATCCCGATGCAATTTCTGTGTTTCATCAACAGTCTGGTAGTCCACAGATTACAGAATGCCTCCAGATATGCATCGGAAACTACTATTGGTCTTAGAGGGAACGATCAAATTGTAGACTGTTAGAGACATTACGCCCATGGAGTAAAGTGCGCATGGTTACTGTTGTATTCAATCCCGATGCAATTTCTGTGTTTCATCAACACTCTGATAGTCCACAGATAACGGAATGCCTACAGATGTGCATCGGAAACTAACACACGCCTTCCAGGAAACGATCAAATAGTAGACTGTTTGAGACATTACTAACATTTATTAAAGTGCCGATGGTGACTGTTGTATTCAATCCCGATGCAATTTCTGTGTTTCATCAACACCCTGATAGTCCACAGATTACAGAATTTCTCCAGATGTGCATCGGAAACTACTACTTTACTTCCAGGGAACGATCATGCCGTAGACTCTTTGAGACGTTACTCTTGTGGAGAAAAGTGCGCATGGTCACTGTTGTATTCAATCCCGGTGCAATTTTAGTGTTTCATCAACAATCTGATAGTCCACAGATTACAGAATGCCTCCAGATGTGAATCGGAAACTAACACTGGTCTTCCAGGGAACGATCAAAGCGTAGACTGTTTGAGACATTACTTTTATGGAGGAAAGTGCGCATGGTGACTGTTGTATTCAATCTCGATGCAATATCTGTGTTTCATCAACAGTCTGATAGTCCACAGATTACAAAGTGCCTCTAGATGTGGATCGGAAACTACTACTGGACTGGTCTTCCAGGGAACTATCAAAGTGTAGACTATTTGAGACATTACTCCCATGGAGGAAAGTGCGCATGGTGACTGTTGTATTCAATCCCGATGCAATTTCTGTGTTTCATCAACACTCTGATAGTAAACAGATTACAGAATGCCTCCAGATGTGCATCGGAATCTTCTTCTTGTCTTCCAGGGAATGATCAAAGCGTAGACTGTTAGGGATATTACTTCAATGGAGGAAAGTGCGCATGGTCACTGTTGTATTCAATCCCGATGCAATTTCTGTGTTTCATCAACACTCTGATAGTCCACAGATTACAGAATGTCTCCAAGTGTGCATCGGAAACTACTTCTGGTCTTCCAGGGAAAGATCAAATTGTAGACTGTTTGAGACATTACTCCCATGGAGGAAAGTGCGCACGGTGACAGTTGTATTCAAACCCGATGCAATTTCTGTGTTTCATCAACAGTCTGGTAGTCCACAGATTACAGTATGCCTCCAGATGTGCATCGGAAACTACTATTGGTATTCCAGGTAACGATCAAAACGTAGACTGTTAGAGACATTACGCCCGTGGAGTAAAGTGCGCATGGTTACTGTTGTATTCAATCCCGATGCAATTTCTGTGTTTCATCAACACTCTGATTGTCCACAGATTACGGAATGCCTACAGATGTGCATCGGAAACTACTACTTTACTTCCAGGGAACGATCATGGCGTAGACTCTTTGAGACGTTACTCTTGTGGAGAAAAGTGCGCATGGTGACTGTTGTATTCAATCCCGATGCAATTTTAGTGTTTCATCACCACTCTGATAGTCCACAGATTACAGAATGCCACCAGATGTGCATCGGAAACTAGTACTGGTCTTCCAGGGAACGATCAAAGCGTAGACTGTTTGAGACATTACTTTTATGGAGGAAAGTGGGCATGGTGACTGTTGTATTCAATCACGATCCAATCTCTTTGTTTTATCAACACTCTGATAGTCCACAGATTACAGAATGCCTCCAGATGTGCATCGGAAACTTACACTGGTTTTCCAGGGAACGATCAAAGCGTAGACTGTTTGAGACATTACTCCCATTTAGGAAAGTGCGCATGGTGACTGATGTATTTAATCCCGATGCAATTTCTGTGTTTCATCAACACTCTGATACTCCACAGATTACAGAATGATTCCAGATGTGCATCGGAAACTACTACTGGTCTTGAAGGGAACGATCAAAGCGTAGACTGTTTGAGACATTGCTCCCATGGAGGAAAGTGCGCATGGTGACTGTTGTATTCCATCCCGAGGCAATTTCTGTGTTTCATCAACACTTTGAAGGTCCACAGATTACAGAATGCCTCCAGATGTGCATTGGAAATTACTACTGGTCTTCCAGGGATCGATTAAAGCGAAGACTGTTTGAGACATTACTAACATGGAGGAAAGTGCGGATATTGACTGTTGTATTCAATCCCGATGCAATTTCTGTGTTTCATCAACACTCAGATATTCCACAGGTTACAGTATGCATAATGATGTGCATTGGAAACTACTATTGGTCTTCCAGGGAATGATCAAAGCGTAGGCTGTTAGAGAATTACTCCCATGGATGGAAGTGCGCATGGTAACTGTTGTATCAATCCCGATGCAATTTCAGTGTTTCATCAACACTCTGATAGTTTACAGATTTCAGAATGCCTCCAGATGTGCATCGGTAACTACTACTGGTCTTCCAGGGAACGATCAAAGCGTAGACTGTTTGAGACATTATTCCCGTGGAGAAAAGTACGCATGGTGACTGTTGTATTCAATCCCGGTGCAATTTTTGTGTTTCATCAACACTCTGATAGTCCACAGATTACAGAATGCCTACAGATGTGCATCGGAAACTACTACTGGTCTTCCAGGGAACGATCAAAGTGTAGATTGTTCGAGACATTACTCCTATGGAGGAAAGTGCGCATGGTGACTGTTGTATTCAATCCCGATGCAATTTCTGTGTTTCATCAACACTCTGATAGTAAACAGATTACAGAATGCCTCCAGATGTGCATCGGAGTCTACTTCTTGTCTTCCAGGGAATTATCAAAGCGTAGACTGTTAGGGATATTACTTCCATGGAGGAAAGTGCGCATGGTCACTGTTGTATTCAATCCCGATGCAATTTCTGTGTTTCATCAACACTCTGATAGTCCACAGATTTCAGAATGCCTCCAGATGTGCATCGGAAACTACAACTGGTCTTTCAGGGAACGATCAAAGCGTAGACTCTTTGAGACATTACTCCCATGGAGGAACGTGCGCACGGTGACTGTTGTATTAAATCCCAATGGAATTTCTGTGTTTCATCAACAATCTGATAGTCCACAGATTACAGAGTGCCACCAGATGTGCATCGGAAACTACTACTGGTCTTCCAGGGAACGATCAAAGCGTAGAATGTTTGAGAATTACTCCCATCGTGGAAAGTGCGCATGGTGGCTGTTGTATTCAATCCCGATGCAATTTTTGTGTTTCATCTACACTCTGATAGCCCACAGATTACAGAATGCCTACAGATGTGCATCGGAAACTACTACTGGTCTTCCAGGGAACGATCAAAGTGTAGATTGTTCGAGACATTACTCCTATGGAGGAAAGTGCGCATGGTGACTGTTGTATTCAATCCCGATGCAATTTCTGTGTTTCATCAACACTCTGATAGTAAACAGATTACAGAATGCCTCCAGATGTGCATCGGAGTCTACTTCTTGTCTTCCAGGGAATTATCAAAGCGTAGACTGTTAGGGATATTACTTCCATAGAGGAAAGTGCGCATGGTCACTGTTGTATTCAATCCCGATGCAATTTCTGTGTTTCATCAACACTCTGATAGTCCACAGATTTCAGAATGCCTCCAGATGTGCATCGGAAACTACAACTGGTCTTCCAGGGATCGATCAAAGCGTAGACTGTTTGGGACGTTACTCCCATGGAGGAAATTGCGCATGGTGACTGTTGTATTCAATCACGATGCAATTTTTTTTATTCACCAACACTCTGATAATCCACAGAATACAGAATGCCTCCAGATGCTCATCGGAAACTAACACTGGTCTTCCAGGGAACGATCAAAGAGTAGACTGTTTGAGACATTACTAACATGGAGGAAAGTGCACATGGTGATTGATGTATTCAATCCCGATGCCATTTCTGTGTTTCATCAACACTCTGATAGTCCACAGATTACAGAATGTCTCCAGATGTGCATCGGAAACTATCACTGGTCTTCCAGGGAACGATCAAAGCGTAGACTGTTTGAGACATTACTAACATGGAGGAAAGTGCGGATGGTGACTGTTGTATTCAATCCCGATGCAATTTCTGTGTTTCATCAACACTCTGATAGTCCACAGATTACAGAATGCCTCCAGATGTGCATCGGAAACTACTACTTTACTTCCAGGGAATGATCAAAGCGTAGACTCTTTGAGACATTACTCTTGTGGAGAAAAGTGCGCATGGTGACTGTTGTAATCAATCCCGATGCAATTTTAGTGCTTAATCAACACTCTGATAGTCCACAGATTACAGAATGCCTCCAGATGTGCATCGGAAACTGCTTCCCGTCTTCCAGGGAAGGATCAAAGCGTAGTCTGTTAGAGACATTACTCAAAAGGTGGAAAGTGCGCATGGTGACTGTTGTATTCAATCCCGATGCATTTTCTGTGTTTCATCATCACTCTGATAGTCCACAGATTACAGAATGCCTCCAGATGTGCATCGGAAACTATCACTGGTCTTCCAGGGAACGATCAAAGCGTAGACTGTTTGAGACATTACTTTCATGGAGGAAAGTCCGCATGGTGAATGTTGTATTCAATCCCGATGCAATTTCTGTGTTTCATCAACACTCTGATAGTCCACAGATTACAGAAAGCCTCCAGATATACATCGGAAACTACTACTAGTTTCCTAGGGAACGATCAAAGCGTACACTGTTTGAGACATTACTCCCATGGTTGAAAGTGCGGATGGTGACTGTTGTATTCAATCCCGATGCAATTTTTGTGTTTCATCAACACTCTGATAGTCCACAGATTGCAGAATGCCTCCAGATGTGCATCAGAAACTACTACTGGATTTCCAGGGAACGATCAAAGCGTACACCGTTTGAGACATACCACCCATGGAGAAAAGTACGCATGGTGACTGTTGTATTCAATCCCGATGCAATTTCTGTGTTTCATCAACACTCTGATAGTCCACAAGTCACAGAATGCCACCAGATGTGCATCGGAAACTACTACTGGTCTTCCAGGGAACAATCAAAGCGTAGACTGTTTGAGAATTACTCCCATGGAGGAAAGTGCGCATGGTGACTGTAGTATTCAATCCCGATGCAATTTCTGTGTTTCATCAACACTCTGATTGTCCACAGATTACAGAATGCCTATAGATGTGCATCGGAAACTACTAATGGTCTTCCAGAAACGATCAAATCGTAGACTGTTTGAGACATTACTCGCATGGATGAAAGTGCGCGTGGTGACTGTTGTATTCAATCCCGATTCAATTTCGGTGTTTCATCAACACTCTGATAGTAAACAGATTACAGAATGCCTCCAGATGTGCATCGGAGTCTACTTCTTGTCTTCCAGGGAATTATCAAAGAGTAGACTGCTAGGGATATTACTTCCATGGAGGAAAGTGCGCATGGTCACTGTTGTATTCAATCCCGATTCAATTTCTGTGTTTCATCAACACTCTGATAGTCCACAGATTTCAGAATGCCTCCAGATGTGCATCGGAAACTACAACTGGTCTTTCAGGGAACGATCAAAGCGTAGACTCTTTGAGACATTACTCCCATGGAGGAACGTGTGCACGGTGACTGTTGTATTAAATCCCAATGGAATTTCTGTGTTTCATCAACAATCTGATAGTCCACAGATTACAGAGTGCCACCAGATGTGCATCGGAAACTACTACTGGTCTTCCAGGGTACGATCAAAGCGTAGAATGTTTGAGAATTACTCCCATGGTGGAAAGTGCGCATGGTGACTGTTGTAGTAAATCCCGTTGCAATTTCTGTGCTTCATCAACACTCTTATAGTCCACAGATTACAGAATGCTTCTAGATGTGCATCTGAAACTACTACAAGTCTTCCAGGGAACGATCAATGCGTAGACTGATTGAGACATTACTCCCATGGAGGAAAGGGCGCATGGTGACTGTTGTATTCAATCCCCAGGCAATTTCTGTGTTTCATCAACACTTTGAAGGTCCACAGATTACAGAATGCTTATAGATGTGCATTGGAAATTACTACTGGTCTTCCAGGGATCGATTAAAGCGAAGACTGTTTGAGACATTACTAACATGGAGGAAAGTGCGGATATTGACTGTTGTATTCAATCCCGATGCAATTTCTGTGTTTCATCAACACTCAGATATTCCACAGGTTACAGTATGCATAATGATGTGCATTGGAAACTACTACTGGTCTTCCAGGGAATGATCAAAGCGTAGGCTGTTAGAGAATTACTCCCATGGATGGAAGTGCGCATGGTAACTGTTGTATCAATCCCGATGCAATTTCAGTGTTTCATCAACACTCTGATAGTCCACAGATTTCAGAATGCCTCCAGATGTGCATCGGTAACTACTACTGGTCTTCCAGGGAACGATCAAAGCGTAGACTGTTTGAGACATTATTCCCGTGGAGAAAAGTACGCATGGTGACTGTTGTATTCAATCCCGATGCAATTTCTGTGTTTCATCAACACTCTGATAGTCCACAGATTACAGAATGCCTACAGATGTGCATCGGAAACTACTACTGGTCTTCCAGGGAACGATCAAAGTGTAGACTGTTCGAGACATTACTCCCATAGAGGAAAGTGCGCATGGTGACTGTTGTATTCAATCCCGATGCAATTTCTGTGTTTCATCAACACTCTGATAGTAAACAGATTACAGAATGCCTCCAGATGTGCATCGGAGTCTACTTCTTGTCTTCCAGGGAATTATCAAAGCGTAGACTGTTAGGGATATTACTGCCATGGAGGAAAGTGCGCATGGTCAGTGTTGTATTCAATCCCGATGCAATTTCTGTGTTTCATCAACACTCTGATAGTCCACAGATTTCAGAATGCCTCCAGATGTGCATCGGAAACTACAACTGGTCTTTCAGGGAACGATCAAAGCGTAGACTCTTTGAGACATTACTCCCATGGAGGAACGTGCGCACGGTGACTGTTGTATTAAATCCCAATGGAATTTCTGTGTTTCATCAACAATCTGATAGTCCACAGATTACAGAGTGCCACCAGATGTGCATCGGAAACTACTACTGGTCTTCCAGGGAACGATCAAAGCGTAGAATGTTTGAGAATTACTCCCATGGTGGAAAGTGCGCATGGTGACTGTTGTAGTAAATCACGTTGCAATTTCTGTGCTTCATCAACACTCTTATAGTCCACAGATTACAGAATGCTTCTAGATGTGCATCTGAAACTACTACAAGTCTTCCAGGGAACGATCAATGCGTAGACTGATTGAGACATTACTCCCATGGAGTATTCAATCCCGAGTCAATTTCTGTATTTCTGTATTTCATCAACACTTTGAAGGTCCACAGATTACAGAATGCTTATAGATGTGCATCGGAAACTACTACTGGTCTTCCAGGGATCGATCAAAGCGTAGACTGTTTGGGACGTTACTCCCATGGAGGAAATTGCGCATGGTGACTGTTGTATTCAATCACGATGCAATTTTTTTTATTCACCAACACTCTGATAATCCACAGAATACAGAATGCCTCCAGATGCTCATCGGAAACTAACACTGGTCTTCCAGGGAACGATCAAAGAGTAGACTGTTTGAGACATTACTAACATGGAGTAAAGTGTACATGGTGATTGATGTATTCAATCCCGATGCCATTTCTGTGTTTCATCAACACTCTGATAGTCCACAGATTACAGAATGTCTCCAGATGTGCATCGGAAACTACTACTTTTCTTCCAGGGAACGATCAAGTCGTGGACTGTTAGAGACATTACGCCCATGGAGTAAAGTGCGCATTGTGACTGTTGTATTCAATCCCAATGGAATTTCTGTGTTTCATCAACACTTTGAAGGTCCACAGATGACAGAATGCCTCCAGGTGTGCATCGGAAACTACTAATGGTCTTCCTGGGAACGATAAAAGCGTAGACTGGTTGAGACATTACTCCCATGGAGGAAAGTGCATGTGGTGGCTGTTGTAATCAATCCCGATGCCATTTCTGTGTTTCATCAACACTCTGATAGTCCACAGATTACAGAATGCCTACAGATATGCATCGGAAACTAACACTCGCCTTCCAGGAAACGATCAAAGCGTAGACTGTTTGAGACATTACTAACATGGAGGAAAGTGCGGATGGTGACTGTTGTATTCAATCCCCATGCAATTTCTGTCTTTCATCAACACTCTGATAGTCCACAGATTACAGAATGCCTGCAGATGTGCATCGGAAACTACTTCTGGTCTTCCAGGGAACGATCAAAGCGTAGGCAGCTTCAGACACTACTCCCATGGAGCAAAGTGCGCATGGGGATTGTTGTATTCAATCCCGATGCAATTTCTGTGTTTCATCAACACTCTGATAGTCCACAGATTACAGACTGCCTCCAGACGTGCATCGGAAACTACTACTTTTCTTCCAGGGAACGATCAAAGAGTAGACTGTATGAGACATTACTCCCATAGAGGAAAGTGCGCATGGTGACTGATGTATTCAATCCCGATGCAATTTCTTTGTTTCATCAACACTTTGAAGGTCCACAGATTACAGAATGCCTCCAGATGTGCATCGGAAACTACAACTGGTCTTTCAGGGAACGATCAAAGCGTAGACTCTTTGAGACATTACTCCCATGGAGGAACGTGCGCACGGTGACTGTTGTATTCAATCCCGATGCAATTTCTGTGTTTCATCAACACTCTGATAGTCCACAGATTACAGACTGCCTCCAGACGTGCATCGGAAACTACTACTGGTCTTCCAGGGAACGATCAAAGAGTAGACTGTATGAGACATTACTCCCATAGAGGAAAGTGCGCATGGTGACTGATGTATTCAATCCCGATGCAATTTCTTTGTTTCATCAACACTTTGAAGGTCCACAGATTACAGAATGCCTCCAGATGTGCATCGGAAACTACAACTGGTCTTTCAGGGAACGATCAAAGCGTAGACTCTTTGAGACATTACTCCCATGGAGGAACGTGCGCACGGTGACTGTTGTATTCAATCCCAATGCAATTTCTGTGTTTCATCAACACTCTGATAGCCCACAGATTACAGAATGCCTCCAGATGTGCATCGGAAACTACTAGTCGTCTTCCAGGGAACGATCAAAGCGTAGACTGTCTGAGACATTACTCACATGGAGGAAAGTGCGCATTGTGACTGTTGTATTCAATCCCGATGCAATTTCTGTGTTTCATCAACACTCAGTTAGTCCACAGATTTCAGAATGCCTCTAGATGTGCATCGGAAACTACTACTGGTCTTCCAAGGAACGATCAAAGCGTAAACTCTTTGAGACATTACTCCCATGAAGGAAAGTGTGCATGGTGACTGTTGTATTCAATCCCGATGTAATTTCTGTGTTTCATCAACACTCAGATAATAAACAGAATACAGAATGCCTCCAGATGTGCATCGGAAACTACTACTGGTCTTCCAGGGAACGATCAAAGCGTAGACTGTTTGAGACATTACTCCCATGGAGGAAAGTGCACATGGTGACTGTTGTATTCAATCGCGATGCAATTTCTATGTTTCATCAACACTCTGATAGTCCACAGATTACGGAATGCCTACAGATGTGCATCGGAAACTAACACACGCCTTCCAGGAAACGATCAAAGCGTAGACTGTTTGAGACATTACTAACATGGAGGAAAGTGCGGATGGTGACTGTTGTATTCAATCCCGATGCAATTTCTGTGTTTCATCAACACTCTGATAGTCCACAGATTACAGAATGCCTCCAGATGTGCATCGGAAACTACTACTTTACTTCCAGGGAATGATCAAAGCGTAGACTCTTTGAGACATTACTCTTGTGGAGAAAAGTGCGCATGGTGACTGTTGTAATCAATCCCGATGCAATTTTAGTGCTTAATCAACACTCTGATAGTCCACAGATTACAGAATGCCTCCAGATGTGCATCGGAAACTGCTTCCCGTCTTCCAGGGAAGGATCAAAGCGTAGTCTGTTAGAGACATTACTCAAATGGTGGAAAGTGCGCATGGTGACTGTTGTATTCAATCCCGATGCATTATCTGTGTTTCATCATCACTCTGATAGTCCACAGATTACAGAATGCCCCCAGATGTGCATCGGAAACTAACACTGGTCTTCCAGGGAACGATCAAAGCGTAGACTGTTTGAGACATTACTTTCATGGAGGAAAGTGCGCATGGTGAATGTTGTATTCAATCCCGATGCAATTTCTGTGTTTCATCAACACTCTGATAGTCCACAGATTACAGAAAGCCTCCAGATATACATCGGAAACTACTACTAGTTTCCTAGGGAACGATCAAAGCGTACACTGTTTGAGACATTACTCCCATGGTTGAAAGTGCGGATGGTGACTGTAGTATTCAATCCCGATGCAATTTCTGTGTTTCATCAACACTCTGATTGTCCACAGATTACAGAATGCTATAGATGTGCATCGGAAACTACTAATGGTCTTCCAGAAACGATCAATTCGTAGACTGTTTGAGACATTACTCGCATGGATGAAAGTGTGCGTGGTGACTGTTGTATTCAATCCCGATTCAATTTCGGTGTTTCATCAACACTCTGATACTCCACAGATTACAGAATGCCACCAGATGTGCATCGGAAACTACTACTGATCTTCCAGGAAACGATCAAATCGTAGACTGTTTGAGACATTACTGCCATGGAGGGAAGTGCGCATGGTGACTGTTGTATCCAATCCCGATGCAATTTCTGTGTTTCATCAACGCTCAGATAGTCCACACACTACAGAATGCCTCCAGATGTGCGTCGTAAACTACTACTAGTCTTCCAGGGAATGATCAAAACGTAGATTGATAGAGACATTACTCCCATGGAGGAGAGTGCGCATGGTGACCGTTGTATTCAATCCCGATGCAATTTCTGAGATTCATCAACACTCTGATAGTCCACAGATTACAGAATGCCTCCAGATGTGCTTCGGAAACTACTACTGGTCTTCCAGGGAACGATCAAAACGTAGACTGTTAGAGACATTACTCCCATGGAGGAAAGTGGGCATGGTGACTGTTGTATTCAATCACGATGCAATTTCTTTCTTTCATCAACACTCTGATAGTCCAGAGATTACAGAATGCCTATAGATGTGCATCGGAAACTTACACTGGTCTTCCAGGGAACGATCAAAGCGTAGACTGTTTGAGACATTACTAACATGGAGGAAAGTGGGGATGGTGACTGTTGCATTCAATCCCGACGCAATTTCCTTGTTTCATCAACACTTTGAAGGTCCACAGGTTACAGAAAGATTCCAGATATGCATCGAAAACTACTACTGGTCTTCAATTGAACGATCAAATCGTAGACTGTTTGAGACATTGCTCCCATGGAGGAAAGTGCGCATGGTGACTGTTGTATTCAATCCCGATGGAATTTCTGTGTTTCATCAACACTCTGATAGTCCACAGATTACAGAATGCCTCCAGATGTGCATCGGTAACTACTACTGGTCTTCCAGGGACGATCAAAGCGTAGACTGTTTGAGACATTACTCCCATGGAGGAAAGTGCGCATGGTGTTTGTTGTATTCAATCCCGATGCAATTTCTGTGTTTCATCAACACTCTGATAGTCCACAGATTACAGAATGCCTCCAGATTTGCATCGGAAACTACTACTGGACTTCCAGGGAACGATCAAAGCGTAGACCGTTTGAGACATACCACCCGTGGAGAAAAGTACGCATGGTGTCTGTTGTATTCAATCCCGATGCAATTTCTGTGTTTCATCAACACTCTGATAGTCCACAGATTACAGAATGTCTCCAGATGTGCATCGGAAACTACATCTGGTCTTCCAGGGAACGATCAAAGCGTTGAATTTTTGAGACATTACTCCCTTGGAGAAAACTACGCATGGTGACTGTTGTATGCAATCCCGATGCTATTTCTATGTTTCATCAACACTCTGATGGTCCACAGATTACGAAATGCCTACAGATGTGCATCGGAAACTAACACTCGCCTTCCGGGAAACGATCAAAGCGTAGACTGTATGAGACATTACTAACATGGAGGAAAGTGCGGATGGTGACTGTTGTATTCAATCCCGATGCAATTTCTGTGTTTCATCAACAGATTACAGAATGCCTCCAGATGTGCATCGGAAACTACTACTTTACTTCGAGGGAATGATCAAAGCGTAGACTCTTTGAGACATTACTCTAGTGGAGAAAAGTGCGCATGGTGACTGTTGTTTTCAATCCCGATGCAATTTTAGTGCTTAATCAACACTCCGATAGTCCACAGATTACAGAATGCCTCCAGATGTGCATCGGAAACTACTTCCCGTCTTCCAGGGAACGATCAAAGCGTAGACTGTTAGAGACATTACTTTCATGGAGGAAAGTGCGCATGGTGAATGTTGTATTCAATCCCGATGCAATTTCTGTATTCCTCAACACTCTGATAGTCCACAGATTACAGAATGCCTCCAGATGTGTATCGGAAACTACAACTGGTCTTCCAGGGAACGATCAAAACGTAGACTGTATGAGACATTACTCCCATTGAGGAAAGTGCGCATGGTGACTGTTGTAATCAATCCCGATGCAATTTCTGTGTTTCATCAACACTCTGACAGTCCACAGATTACAGAATGCCTCCAGATGTGCATCGGAAATTACTACTGGTCTTCCAGGGAATGATCAAAGCGTAGACTCTTTGAGACATTACTCTTGTGGAGAAAAGTGCGCATGGTGACTGTTGTATTCAATCCCGATGCAATTTTAGTGCTTAATCAACACTCTGATAGTCCACAGGTTACAGAATCCCTCCAGATGTGCATCGGAAAGTACTTCCCGCCTTCCAGGGAACGATCAAAGCGTAGACTGTTAGAGACATTACTCCCATGGAGGAAAGTGCGCATGGTGACTGTTGTATTCAATCCCGATGCATTTTCTGTGTTTCATCATCACTCTGATAGTCCACAGATTACAGAATGCCTCCAGATGTGCATCGGAAACTGCAACTGGTCTTTCAGGGAATGATCAAATCGTAGACTCTTTGAGACATTACTCAAATGGTGGAACGTGCACACGGTGACTGTTGTATTCAATCCCAATGCAATTTCTGTGTTTCATCAACACTCTGATAGCCCACAGATTACAGAATGCCTCCAGATGTGCATCGGAAACTACTAGTGGTCTTCCAGGGAACGATCAAAGCGTAGACTGTTTTAGACATTACTCCCATGGAGGAAAGTGCGAATGTTGACTGTTGTATTCAATCCCGATGCAATTTCTGTGTTTCATCAACACCTTGAAGGTCCACAGATTACAGAATGCATCCAGATGTGCATCGGAAACTACTAATGGTCTTCCAGGAAACGATCAAAGCGTAGACTGTTTGAGACATTACTAACATGGAGGAAAGTGCGGATGGTGAGTGTTGTATTCCATCCAGATGCAAATTCTTTGTTTCATCAACACTCTGATAGTCCACAGATTACAGAATGCCTCCAGATGTGCATCGGAAACTACTACTTTACTTCCAGGGAATGATCAAAGCGTAGACTCTTTGAGACATTACTCTTGTGGAGAAAAGTGCGCATGGTGACTGTTGTATTCAATCCCGATGCAATTTTAGTGCTTAATCAACACTCTGATAGTCCACAGGTTACAGAATCCCTCCAGATGTGCATCGGAAAGTACTTCCCGCCTTCCAGGGAACGATCAAAGCGTAGACTGTTAGAGACATTACTCCCATGGAGGAAAGTGCGCATGGTGACTGTTGTATTCAATCCCGATGCATTTTCTGTGTTTCATCATCACTCTGATAGTCCACAGATTACAGAATGCCTCCAGATGTGCATCGGAAACTAACACTGGTCTTTCAGGGAACGATCAAAGCGTAGACTGTTTGAGACATTACTTTTATGGAGGAAAGTGCGCACGGTGAATGTTGTATTCAATCCCGATGCAATTTCTGTGTTTCATCAACACTCTGATAGTCCACAGATTACAGAATGAATCCAGATGTGCATCGGTAACTACTACTGGTCTTCCAGGGACGATCAAAGCGTAGACCGTTTGAGACATTACTCCCATGGATGAAAGTGCGCATGGTGTCTGTGGTTTTCAATCCCGACGCAATTTCTGTGTTTCATCCACACTCTGATAGTCCACAGATTACAGAATGCCTCCAGATGTGCATCGGAAACTACTACTTTACTTCCAGGGAACGATCAAAGCGTAGACCCTTTGAGACATACCACCCGTGGAGAAAAGTACGCATGGTGACTGTTGTACTCAATCCCGATGCAATTTCTGTGTTTCATCAACACTCTGATAGTCCACAGATTACAGAATGCCTCCAGATGTGCATCAAAAACTACTACTGGTCTTCCAGGGAACGATCAAAGTGTAGACTGTTTGAGACATTACTCACATGGAGGTAAATGCGCATGGTGACTGTTGTATTCAATCTCAATGCAATATCTGTGTTTCATCAACAGTCTGATAGTCCACATATTACAGAATCCCTTCAGATGTGCATCGGAAACTACTACTGGTCGTCCAGGGAACGATCAAAACGTAGACTGTTTGAGACATTACTTTTTTGGAGGAAAGTGCGCATGGTGACCCTTGTATTCAATCCCGATGGAATTTCTGTGTTTCGTCAACACTCTGATAGTCCACAGATATCAGAATGCCTCCAGATGTGCATCGGTAACTACTACTGGTCTTCCAGGGAATGATCAAAGCGTAGACTCTTTGAGACATTACTCTTGTGGAAAAAGTGCGCATGGTGACTGTTGTATTCAATCCCGATGCAATTTTAGTGCTTAATCAACACTCTGATAGTCCACAGATTACAGAATGCCTCCAGAAGTGCATCGGAAACTACAACTGGTCTTCCAGGGAACGATCAAAGCGTAGACTGTATGAGGCATTACTCCCATTGAGGAAAGTGCGCATGGTGACTGTTGTAGTCAATCCCGATGCAATTTCTGTGTTTCATCAACACTTTGAAGGTCCACAGATTACAGAATGCCTCCAGATGTGCATCGGAAACTGCAACTGGTCTTTCAGGGAATGATCAAATCGTAGACTCTTTGAGACATTACTCCCATGGTGGAACGTGCGCACGGTGACTGTTGTATTCAATCCCAATGCAATATCTGTGTTTCGTCAACACTCTGATAGCCCACAGATTACAGAATGTTTCCAGATGTGCATCGGAAACTACTAGTGGTCTTCCAGGGAACGATCAAAGCGTAGACTGTTTTAGACGTTACTCCCATGGAGGAAAGTGCGAATGTCGACTGTTGTATTCAATCCCGATGCAATTTCTGTGTTTCATCAACACTTTGAAGGTCCACAGATTACAGAATGCATCCTGATGTGCATCGGAAACTACTAATGGTCTACCAGGAACGATCAAATCGTAGACTGTTTGAGACATTACTCCCATGGATGAAACTGCGCATGGTGACTGTTGTATTCAATCCCGATTCAATTTCGGTGTTTCATCAACACTCTCATACTCCACAGATTACAGAATGCCACCAGATGTGCATCGGAAACTACTACTGCTCTTCCAGGAAACGATCAAAGCGTAGACTTTTTGAGACATTACTCCCATGGAGAAAACTGCGCATGGTGACTGTTGTATTCAATCCCGATGCAATATCTGTGTTTCATCAACACTCTGATAGTCCACAGATTACGGAATGCCTCCAGATGTGCATCGGAAACTAACACTCGCCTTCCAGGAAACGATCAAAGCGTAGACTGTTTGAGCCATTACTAACATGGAGGAAAGTGCGGATGGTGACTGTTGTATTCAATCCCGATGCAATTTCTTTGTTTCATCAACACTCTGATAGTCCACAGATTACAGAATGCCTCCAGATGTGCATCGGAAACTACTACTGGTCTTCCAGGGAATGATCAAATCGTAGACTCTTTGAGACATTACTCTTGTGGAGAAAAGTGCGCATGGTGACTGTTGTATTCAATCCCGATGCAATTTCTGTGTTTCATCAACACTCAGTTAGTCCACAGATTTCAGAATGCCTCTAGATGTGCATCGGAAACTACTACTGGTCTTCCAAGGAACGATCAAAGCGTAAACTCTTTGAGACATTACTCCCATGAAGGAAAGTGTGCATGGTGACTGTTGTATTCAATCCCGATGTAATTTCTGTGTTTCATCAACACTCAGATAATAAACAGAATACAGAATGCCTCCAGATGTGCATCGGAAACTACTACTGGTCTTCCAGGGAACGATCAAAGCGTAGACTGTTTGAGACATTACTCCCATGGAGGAAAGTGCACATGGTGACTGTTGTATTCAATCGCAATGCAATTTCTATGTTTCATCAACACTCTGATAGTCCACAGATTACGGAATGCCTACAGATGTGCATCGGAAACTAACACACGCCTTCCAGGAAACGATCAAAGCGTAGACTGTTTGAGACATTACTAACATGGAGGAAAGTGCGGATGGTGACTGTTGTATTCAATCCCGATGCAGTTTCTGTGTTTCATCAACACTCTGATAGTCCACAGATTACAGAATGCCTCCAGATGTGCATCGGAAACTACTACTTTACTTCCAGGGAATGATCAAAGCGTAGACTCTTTGAGACATTACTCTTGTGGAGAAAAGTGCGCATGGTGACTGTTGTAATCAATCCCGATGCAATTTTAGTGCTTAATCAACACTCTGATAGTTCACAGATTACAGAATGCCTCCAGATGTGCATCGGAAACTGCTTCCCGTCTTCCAGGGAAGGATCAAAGCGTAGTCTGTTAGAGACATTACTCAAATGGTGGAAAGTGCGCATGGTGACTGTTGTATTCAATCCCGATGCATTTTCTGTGTTTCATCATCACTCTGATAGTCCACAGATTACAGAATGCCTCCAGATGTGCATCGGAAACTAACACTGGTCTTCCAGGGAACGATCAAAGCGTAGACTGTTTGAGACATTACTTTCATGGAGGAAAGTGCGCATGGTGAATGTTGTATTCAATCCCGATGCAATTTCTGTGTTTCATCAACACTCTGATAGTCCACAGATTACAGAAAGCCTCCAGATATACATCGGAAACTACTACTAGTTTCCTAGGGAACGATCAAAGCGTACACTGTTTGAGACATTACTCCCATGGTTGAAAGTGCGGATGGTGACTGTTGTATTCAATCCCGATGCAATTTTTGTGTTTCATCAACACTCTGATAGTCCACAGATTGCAGAATGCCTCCAGATGTGCATCGGAAACTACTACTGGATTTCCAGGGAACGATCAAAGCGTACACCGTTTGAGACATACCACCCGTGGAGAAAAGTACGCATGGTGACTGTTGTATTCACTCCCGATGCAATTTCTGTGTTTCATCAACACTCTGATAGTCCACAAGTCACAGAATGCCACCAGATGTGCATCGGAAACTACTACTGGTCTTCCAGGGAACAATCAAAGCGTAGACTGTTTGAGAATTACTCCCATGGAGGAAAGTGCGCATGGTGACTGTAGTATTCAATCCCGATGCAATTTCTGTGTTTCATCAACACTCTGATTGTCCACAGATTACAGAATGCTATAGATGTGCATCGGAAACTACTAATGGTCTTCCAGAAACGATCAATTCGTAGACTGTTTGAGACATTACTCGCATGGATGAAAGTGCGCGTGGTGACTGTTGTATTCAATCCCGATTCAATTTCGGTGTTTCATCAACACTCTGATACTCCACAGATTACAGAATGCCACCAGATGTGCATCGGAAACTACTACTGATCTTCCAGGAAACGATCAAATCGTAGACTGTTTGAGACATTACTGCCATGGAGGGAAGTGCGCATGGTGACTGTTGTATCCAGTCCCGATGCAATTTCTGTGTTTCATCAACGCTCAGATAGTCCACACACTACAGAATGCCTCCTGATGTGCGTCGTAAACTACTACTAGTCTTCCAGGGAATGATCAAAACGTAGATTGATAGAGACATTACTCCCATGGAGGAGAGTGCGCATGGTGACCGTTGTATTCAATCCCGATGCAATTTCTGAGTTTCATCAACACTCTGATAGTCCACAGATTACAGAATGCCTCCAGATGTGCATCGGAAACTACTACTGGTCTTCCAGGGAACGATCAAAACGTAGACTGTTAGAGACATTACTCCCATGGAGGAAAGTGGGCATGGTGACTGTTGTATTCAATCACGATGCAATTTCTTTGTTTCATCAACACTCTGATAGTCCAGAGATTACAGAATGCCTATAGATGTGCATCGGAAACTTACACTGGTCTTCCAGGGAACGATCAAAGCGTAGACTGTTTGAGACATTACTAACATGGAGGAAAGTGGGGATGGTGACTGTTGCATTCAATCCCGACGCAATTTCCTTGCTTTCATCAACACTTTGAAGGTCCACAGGTTACAGAAAGATTCCAGATATGCATCGAAAACTACTACTGGTCTTCAATTGAACGATCAAATCGTAGACTGTTTGAGACATTGCTCCCATGGAGGAAAGTGCGAATGGTGACTGTTGTATTCAATCCCGATGGAATTTCTGTGTTTCATCAACACTCTGATAGTCCACAGATTACAGAATGCCTCCAGATGTGCATCGGTAACTACTACTGGTCTTCCAGGGACGATCAAAGCGTAGACTGTTTGAGACATTACTCCCATGGAGAAAAGTGCGCATGGTGTCTGTTGTATTCAATCCCGATGCAATTTCTGTGTTTCATCAACACTCTGATAGTCCACAGATTACAGAATGCCTCCAGATTTGCATCGGAAACTACTACTGGACTTCCAGGGAACGATCAAAGCGTAGACCGTTTGAGACATACCACCCGTGGAGAAAAGTACGCATGGTGACTGTTGTATTCAATCCCGATGCAATTTCTGTGTTTCATCAACACTCTGATAGTCCACAGATTACAGAATGTCTCCAGATGTGCATCGGAAACTACATCTGGTCTTCCAGGGAACGATCAAAGCGTTGAATTTTTGAGACATTACTCCCTTGAAGAAAACTACGCATGGTGACTGTTGTATTCAATTCCGATGCTATTTCTATGTTTCATCAACACTCTGATGGTCCACAGATTACGAAATGCCTACAGATGTGCATCGGAAACTAACACTCGCCTTCCGGAAAACTATCAAAGCGTAGACTGTATGAGACATTACTAACATGGAGGAAAGTGCGGATGGTGACTGTTGTATTCAATCCCGATGCAATTTCTGTGTTTCATCAACAGATTACAGAATGCCTCCAGATGTGCATCGGAAACTACTACTTTACTTCGAGGGAATGATCAAAGCGTAGACTCTTTGAGACATTACTCTAGTGGAGAAAAGTGCGCATGGTGACTGTTGTTTTCAATCCCGATGCAATTTTAGTGCTTAATCAACACTCCGATAGTCCACAGATTACAGAATGCCTCCAGATGTGCATCGGAAACTACTTCCCGTCTTCCAGGGAACGATCAAAGCGTAGACTGTTAGAGACATTACTTTCATGGAGGAAAGTGCGCATGGTGAATGTTGTATTCAATCCCGATGCAATTTCTGTATTCCTCAACACTCTGATAGTCCACAGATTACAGAATGCCTCCAGATGTGTATCGGAAACTACAACTGGTCTTCCAGGGAACGATCAAAACGTAGACTGTATGAGACATTACTCCCATTGAGGAAAGTGCGCATGGTGACTGTTGTAATCAATCCCGATGCAATTTCTGTGTTTCATCAACACTTTGAAGGTCCACAGATTACAGAATGCCTCCAGATGTGCATCGGAAACTGCAACTGGTCTTTCAGGGAATGATCAAATCGTAGACTCTTTGAGACATTACTCCCATGGAGGAACGTGCGCACGGTGACTGTTGTATTCAATCCCAATGC
This sequence comes from Schistocerca gregaria, assembly GCF_023897955.1. Taxonomy (NCBI): domain Eukaryota; kingdom Metazoa; phylum Arthropoda; class Insecta; order Orthoptera; family Acrididae; genus Schistocerca; species Schistocerca gregaria. Next base: position 980,858 of record NC_064927.1, read on the forward strand.
AATTTCTGTGTTTCATGAACACTCTGATAGCCCACGGGTTACAGAGTGCCTCCTGATGTGCATCGGAAACTACTAGTGGTCTTCCAGGGAACGATCAAAGCGTAGACTGTTTTAGACATTACTCCCATGGAGGAAAGTGCGAATTTTGACTGTTGTATTCAATCCCGATGCATTTTCTGTGTTTCATCAACACTTTGAAGGTCCACAAATTATAGAATGCATCCAGATGTGCATCGGAAACTACTAATGGTCTTCCAGGAACGATCAAATCGTAGACTGTTTGAGACATTACTCGCATGGATGAAAGTGCGCATGGTGACTGTTGTATTAAATCCCGATTCAATTTCGGTGTTTCATCAACACTCTGATACTCCACAGATTACAGAGTGCCACCAGATGTGCATCGGAAACTACTTCCCGTCTTCCAGGGAACGATCAAAGCGTAGACTGTTAGAGACATTACTCCCATGGAGGAAAGTGCGCATGTTGAATGTTGTAATCAATCCCGATGCAATTTCTGTGTTTCATCAACACTTTGAAGGTCCACAGATTTCAGAATGCCTCCAGATGTGCATCGGAAACTACTACTGGTCTTCCAGGAAACGATCAAATTGTAGACCGTTTGAGACATTACTCACATGGAGGTAAATGCGCATGGTGACTGCTGTATTCAATCTCGATGCCATATCTGTGTTTCGTCAACACTCTGATAGTCCACAGATTTCAGAATGCCTCCAGATGTGCATCGGTAACTACTACTGGTCTTCCAGGGAATGATCAAAGCGTAGACTCTTTGAGACATTACTCTAGTGGAGAAAAGTGCGCATGGTGACTGTTGTATTCAATCCCGATGCAATTTTAATGCTTAATCAACACTCTGATAGTCCACAGATTACAGAATGCCTCCAGATGTGCATCGGAAACTACTTCCCGTCTTCCAGGGAACGATCAAAGCGTAGACTGTTAGAGACATTACTCCCATGGAGGAAAGTGCGCATGTTGAATGTTGTAATCAATCCCGATGCAATTTCTGTGTTTCATCAACACTTTGAAGGTCCACAGATTACAGAATGCCTCCAGAATTGCATCGGAAACTGCAACTGGTCTTTCAGGGAATGATCAAATCGTAGACTCTTTGAGACATTACTCAAATGGTGGAACGTGCACACGGTGACTGTTGTATTCAACCTCAATGCAATTTCTGTGTTTCATCAACACTCTGATAGCCCACAGATTACAGAATGCCTCCAGATGTGCATCGGAAACTACTAGTGGTCTTCCAGGGAACGATCAAAGCGTAGACTGTTTTAGACATTACTCCCGTGGAGGAAAGTGCGAATGTTGACTGTTGTATTCAATCCCGATGCAATTTCTGTTTTTCATCAACACTTTGAAGGTCCACAGATTACAGAATGCATCCAGATGTGCATCGGAAACTACTAATGGTCTTCCAGGAAACGATCAAAGCGTAGACTGTTTGAGACATTACTAACATGGAGGAAAGTGCGGATGGTGACTGTTGTATTCCATCCAGATGCAATTTCTTTGTTTCATCAACACTCTGATAGTCCACAGATTACAGAATGCCTCCAGATGTGCATCGGAAACTACTACTTTACTTCCAGGGAATGATCAAAGCGTAGACTCTTTGAGACATTACTCTTGTGGAGAAAAGTGCGCATGGTGACTGTTGTATTCAATCCCGATGCAATTTTAGTGCTTAATCAACACTCTGATAGTCCACAGGTTACAGAATCCCTCCAGATGTGCATCGGAAAGTACTTCCCGCCTTCCAGGGAACGATCAAAGCGTAGACTGTTAGAGACATTACTCCCATGGAGGAAAGTGCGCATGGTGACTGTTGTATTCAATCCCGATGCATTTTCTGTGTTTCATCATCACTCTGATAGTCCACAGATTACAGAATGCCTCCAGATGTGCATCGGAAACTAACACTGGTTTTCCAGGGAACGATCAAAGCGTAGACTGTTTGAGACATTACTTTTATGGAGGAAAGTGCGCACGGTGAATGTTGTATTCAATCCCGATGCAATTTCTGTGTTGCATCAACACTCTGATAGTCCACAGATTACAGAATGAATCCAGATGTGCATCGGTAACTACTACTGGTCTTCCAGGGACGATCAAAGCGTAGACCGTTTGAGACATTACTCCCATGGATGAAAGTGCGCATGGTGTCTGTGGTTTTCAATCCCGACGCAATTTCTGTGTTTCATCCACACTCTGATAGTCCACAGATTACAGAATGGCTCCAGATGTGCATCGGAAACTACTACTTTACTTCCAGGGAACGATCAAAGCGTAGACCCTTTGAGACATACCACCCGTGGAGAAAAGTACGCATGGTGACTGTTGTACTCAATCCCGATGCAATTTCTGTGTTTCATCAACACTCTGATAGTCCACAGATTACAGAATGCCTCCAGATGTGCATCAAAAACTACTACTGGTCTTCCAGGGAACGATCAAAGTGTAGACTGTTTGAGACATTACTCACATGGAGGTAAATGCGCATGGTGACTGTTGTATTCAATCTCAATGCAATATCTGTGTTTCATCAACAGTCTGATAGTCCACATATTACAGAATCCCTTCAGATGTGCATCGGAAACTACTACTGGTCGTCCAGGGAACGATCAAAACGTAGACTGTTTGAGACATTACTTTTTTGGAGGAAAGTGCGCATGGTGACCCTTGTATTCAATCCCGATGGAATTTCTGTGTTTCGTCAACACTCTGATAGTCCACAGATATCAGAATGCCTCCAGATGTGCATCGGTAACTACTACTGGTCTTCCAGGGAATGATCAAAGCGTAGACTCTTTGAGACATTACTCTTGTGGAAAAAGTGCGCATGGTGACTGTTGTATTCAATCCCGATGCAATTTTAGTGCTTAATCAACACTCTGATAGTCCACAGATTACAGAATGCCTCCAGATGTGCATCGGAAACTACTTCCCGTCTTCCAGGGGACGATCAAAGCGTAGACTGTTAGAGACATTACTCCCATGGAGGAAAGTGCCCATTGTGAATGTTGTATTCAATCCCGATGCAATTTCTGTGTTTCATCAACACTTTGAAGGTCCACAGATTACAGAATGCCTCCAGATGTGCATCGGAAACTGCAACTGGTCTTTCAGGGAATGATCAAATCGTAGACTCTTTGAGACATTACTCCCATGGTGGAACGTGCGCACGGTGACTGTTGTATTCAATCCCAATGCAATTTCTGTGTTTCATCAACACTCTGATAGCCCACAGATTACAGAATGTTTCCAGATGTGCATCGGAAACTACTAGTGGTCTTCCAGGGAACGATCAAAGCGTAGACTGTTTTAGACGTTACTCCCATGGAGGAAAGTGCGAATGTTGACTGTTGTATTCAATCCCGATGCAATTTCTGTGTTTCATCAACACTTTGAAGGTCCACAGATTACAGAATGCATCCTGATGTGCATCGGAAACTACTAATGGTCTACCAGGAACGATCAAATCGTAGACTGTTTGAGACATTACTCCCATGGATGAAACTGCGCATGGTGACTGTTGTATTCAATCCCGATTCAATTTCGGTGTTTCATCAACACTCTCATACTCCACAGATTACAGAATGCCACCAGATGTGCATCGGAAACTACTACTGCTCTTCCAGGAAACGATCAAAGCGTAGACTTTTTGAGACATTACTCCCATGGAGAAAACTGCGCATGGTGACTGTTGTATTCAATCCCGATGCAATATCTGTGTTTCATCAACACTCTGATAGTCCACAGATTACGGAATGCCTCCAGATGTGCATCGGAAACTAACACTCGCCTTCCAGGAAACGATCAAAGCGTAGACTGTTTGAGCCATTACTAACATGGAGGAAAGTGCGGATGGTGACTGTTGTATTCAATCCCGATGCAATTTCTTTGTTTCATCAACACTCTGATAGTCCACAGATTACAGAATGCCTCCAGATGTGCATCGGAAACTACTACTGGTCTTCCAGGGAATGATCAAATCGTAGACTCTTTGAGACATTACTCTTGTGGAGAAAAGTGCGCATGGTGACTGTTGTATTCAATCCCGATGCAATTTTAGTGCTTAATCAACACTCTGATAGTCCACAGATTACAGAATGCCTCCAGATGTGCATCGGAAACTACTTCCCGTCTTCCAGGGAACGATCAAAGCGTAGACTGTTAGAGACATTACTCCCATGGAGGAAAGTGCGCATGGTGAATGTTGTAATCAATCCCGATGCAATTTCTGTGTTTCATCAACACTTTGCAGGTCCACAGATTACAGAATGCCTCCAGATGTGCATCGGAAACTGCAACTGGTCTTTCAGGGAATGATCAAATCGTAGACTCTTTGAGACATTACTCAAATGGTGGAACGTGCACACGGTGACTGTTGTATTCAATCCCAATGCAATTTCTGTGTTTCATCAACACTCTGATAGCCCACAGATTACAGAATGCCTCCAGATGTGCATCGGAAACTACTAGTGGTCTTCCAGGGAACGATCAAAGCGTAGACTGTTTTAGACATTACTCCCATGGAGGAAAGTGCGAATGTTGACTGTTGTATTCAATCCCGATGCAATTTCTGTGTTTCATCAACACTTTGAAGGTCCACAGATTACAGAATGCATCCAGATGTGCATCGGAAACTACTAATGGTCTTCCAGGAACGATCAAATCGTAGACTGTTTGAGACATTACTCGCATGGATGAAAGTGCGCATGGTGACTGTTGTATTCAATCCCGATTCAATTTCGGTGTTTCATCAACACTCTGATACTCCACAGATTACAGAGTGCCACCAGATGTGCATCGGAAACTACTACTGGTTTTCCTGGAAACGATCAAATTGTAGACTGTTTGAGACATTACTCACATGGAGGTAAATGCGCATGGTGACTGTTGTATTCAATCTCGATGCAATATCTGTGTTTCGTCAGCACTCTGATAGTCCACAGATTTCAGAATGCCTCCAGATGTGCATCGGTAACTACTACTGGTCTTCCAGGGAATGATCAAAGCGTAGACTCTTTGAGACATTACTCTTGTGGAGAAAAGTGCGCATGGTGACTGTTGTTTTCAATCCCGATGCAATTTTAGTGCTTAATCAGCACTCTGATAGTCCACAGATTACAGAATGCCTCCAGATGTGCATCGGAAACTACTTCCCGTCTTCCTGGGAACGATCAAAGCGTAGACTGTTAGAGACATTACTCCCATGGAGGAAAGTGCGCATGGTGAATGTTGTAATCAATCCCGATGCAATTTCTTTGTTTCATCAACACTCTGATAGTCGACAGATTTCAGAATGCCTCCAGATGTGCATCGGTAACTACTACTTTACTTGCAGGGAATGATCAAAGCGTAGACTCTTTGAGACATTACTCTTGTGGAGAAAAGTGCGCATGGTGACTGTTGTATTCAATCCCGATGCAATTTTAGTGCTTAATCAACACTCTGATAGTCCACAGGTTACAGAATCCCTCCAGATGTGCATCGGAAAGTACTTCCCGCCTTCCAGGGAACGATCAAAGCGTAGACTGTTAGAGACATTACTCCCATGGAGGAAAGTGCGCATGGTGACTGTTGTATTCAATCCCGATGCATTTTCTGTGTTTCATCATCACTCTGATAGTCCACAGATTACGGAATGCCTCCAGATGTGCATCGGAAACTAACACTGGTCTTCCAGGGAACGATCAAAGCGTAGACTGTTTGAGACATTACTTTTATGGAGGAAAGTGCGCACGGTGAATGTTGTATTCAATCCCGATGCAATTTCTGTGTTGCATCAACACTCTGATAGTCCACAGATTACAGAATGAATCCAGATGTGCATCGGTAACTACTACTGGTCTTCCAGGGACGATCAAAGCGTAGACCGTTTGAGACATTACTCCCATGGATGAAAGTGCGCATGGTGTCTGTGGTTTTCTATCCCGACGCAATTTCCGTGTTTCATCCACACTCTGATAGTCCACAGATTACAGAATGCCTCCAGATGTGCATCGGAAACTACTACTTTACTTCCAGGGAACGATCAAAGCGTAGACCCTTTGAGACATACCACCCGTGGAGAAAAGTACGCATGGTGACTGTTGTACTCAATCCCGATGCAATTTCTGTGTTTCATCAACACTCTGATAGTCCACAGATTACAGAATGCCTCCAGATGTGCATCAAAAACTACTACTGGTCTTCCAGGGAACGATCAAAGTGTAGACTGTTTGAGACATTACTCACATGGAGGTAAATGCGCATGGTGACTGTTGTATTCAATCTCAATGCAATATCTGTGTTTCATCAACAGTCTGATAATCCACATATTACAGAATCCCTTCAGATGTGCATCGGAAACTACTACTGGTCGTCCAGGGAACGATCAAAACGTAGACTGTTTGAGACATTACTTTTTTGGAGGAAAGTGCGCATGGTGACCCTTGTATTCAATCCCGATGGAATTTCTGTGTTTCGTCAACACTCTGATAGTCCACAGATATCAGAATGCCTCCAGATGTGCATCGGTAACTACTACTGGTCTTCCAGGGAATGATCAAAGCGTAGACTCTTTGAGACATTACTCTTGTGGAAAAAGAGCGCATGGTGACTGTTGTATTCAATCCCGATGCAATTTTAGTGCTTAATCAACACTCTGATAGTCCACAGATTACAGAATGCCTCCAGATGTGCATCGGAAACTACTTCCCGTCTTCCAGGGGACGATCAAAGCGTAGACTGTTAGAGACATTACTCCCATGGAGGAAAGTGCCCATTGTGAATGTTGTTTTCAATCCCGATGTAATTTCTGTGTTTCATCAACACTTTGAAGGTCCACAGATTACAGAATGCCTCCAGATGTGCATCGGAAACTGCAACTGGTCTTTCAGGGAATGATCAAATCGTAGACTCTTTGAGACATTACTCCCATGGTGGAACGTGCGCACGGTGACTGTTGTATTCAATCCCAATGCAATTTCTGTGTTTCATCAACACTCTGATAGGCCACAGATTACAGAATGTTTCCAGATGTGCATCGGAAACTACTAGTGGTCTTCCAGGGAACGATCAAAGCGTAGACTGTTTTAGACGTTACTCCCATGGAGGAAAGTGCGAATGTTGACTGTTGTATTCAATCCCGATGCAATTTCTGTGTTTCATCAACACTTTGAAGGTCCACAGATTACAGAATGCATCCTGATGTGCATCGGAAACTACTAATGGTCTACCAGGAATGATCAAATCGTAGACTGTTTGAGACATTACTCCCATGGATGAAACTGCGCATGGTGACTGTTGTATTCAATCCCGATTCAATTTCGGTGTTTCATCAACACTCTCATACTCCACAGATTACAGAATGCCACCAGATGTGCATCGGAAACTACTACTGCTCTTCCAGGAAACGATCAAAGCGTAGACTTTTTGAGACATTACTCCCATGGAGAAAACTGCGCATGGTGACTGTTGTATTCAATCCCGATGCAATATCTGTGTTTCATCAACACTCTGATAGTCCACAGATTACGGAATGCCTCCAGATGTGCATCGGAAACTAACACTCGCCTTCCAGGAAACGATCAAAGCGTAGACTGTTTGAGCCATTACTAACATGGAGGAAAGTGCGGATGGTGACTGTTGTATTCAATCCCGATGCAATTTCTTTGTTTCATCAACACTCTGATAGTCCACAGATTACAGAATGCCTCCAGATGTGCATCGGAAACTACTACTGGTCTTCCAGGGAATGATCAAATCGTAGACTCTTTGAGACATTACTCTTGTGGAGAAAAGTGCGCATGGTGACTGTTGTATTCAATCCCGATGCAATTTTAGTGCTTAATCAACACTCTGATAGTCCACAGATTACAGAATGCGTCCAGATGTGCATCGGAAACTACTTCCCGTCTTCCAGGGAACGATCAAAGCGTAGACTGTTAGAGACATTACTCCCATGGAGGAAAGTGCGCATGGTGAATGTTGTAATCAATCCCGATGCAATTTCTGTGTTTCATCAACACTTTGCAGGTCCACAGATTACAGAATGCCTCCAGATGTGCATCGGAAACTGCAACTGGTCTTTCAGGGAATGATCAAATCGTAGACTCTTTGAGACATTACTCAAATGGTGGAACGTGCACACGGTGACTGTTGTATTCAATCCCAATGCAATTTCTGTGTTTCATCAACACTCTGATAGCCCACAGATTACAGAATGCCTCCAGATGTGCATCGGAAACTACTAGTGGTCTTCCAGGGAACGATCAAAGCGTAGACTGGTTTAGACATTACTCCCATGGAGGAAAGTGCGAATGTTGACTGTTGTATTCAATCCCGATGCAATTTCTGTGTTTCATCAACACTTTGAAGGTCCACAGATTACAGAATGCATCCAGATGTGCATCGGAAACTACTAATGGTCTTCCAGGAACGATCAAATCGTAGACTGTTTGAGACATTACTCGCATGGATGAAAGTGCGCATGGTGACTGTTGTATTCAATCCCGATTCAATTTCGGTGTTTCATCAACACTCTGATACTCCACAGATTACAGAGTGCCACCAGATGTGCATCGGAAACTACTACTGGTTTTCCTGGAAACGATCAAATTGTAGACTGTTTGAGACATTACTCACATGGAGGTAAATGCGCATGGTGACTGTTGTATTCAATCTCGATGCAATATCTGTGTTTCGTCAGCACTCTGATAGTCCACAGATTTCAGAATGCCTCCAGATGTGCATCGGTAACTACTACTGGTCTTCCAGGGAATGATCAAAGCGTAGACTCTTTGAGACATTACTCTTGTGGAGAAAAGTGCGCATGGTGACTGTTGTTTTCAATCCCGATGCAATTTTAGTGCTTAATCAGCACTCTGATAGTCCACAGATTACAGAATGCCTCCAGATGTGCATCGGAAACTACTTCCCGTCTTCCTGGGAACGATCAAAGCGTAGACTGTTAGAGACATTACTCCCATGGAGGAAAGTGCGCATGGTGAATGTTGTAATCAATCCCGATGCAATTTCTTTGTTTCATCAACACTCTGATAGTCCACAGATTTCAGAATGCCTCCAGATGTGCATCGGTAACTACTACTTTACTTGCAGGGAATGATCAAAGCGTAGACTCTTTGAGACATTACTCTTGTGGAGAAAAGTGCGCATGGTGACTGTAGTATTCAATCCCGATGCAATTTTAGTGCTTAATCAACACTCTGATAGTCCACAGGTTACAGAATGCCTCCAGATGTGCATCGGAAACTACTTCCCGCCTTCCAGGGAACGATCCAAGCGTAGACTGTTAGAGACATTACTCCCATGGAGGAAAGTGCGCATGGTGACTGTTGTATTCAATCCCGATGCATTTTCTGTGTTTCATCATCACTCTGATAGTCCACAGATTACAGAATGCCTCCAGATGTGCATCGGAAACTAACACTGGTCTTCCAGGGAACGATCAAAGCCTAGACTGTTTGAGACATTACTTTTATGGAGGAAAGTGCGCACGGTGAATGTTGTATTCAATCCCGATGCAATTTCTGTGTTTCATCAACACTCTGATAGTCCACAGATTACAGAATGAATCCAGATGTGCATCGGTAACTACTACTGGTCTTCCAGGGACGATCAAAGCGTAGACCATTTGAGACATTACTCCCATGGATGAAAGTGCGCATGGTGTCTGTTGTATTCAATCCCGACGCAATTTCTGTGTTTCATCAACACTCTGATAGTCCACAGATTACAGAATGCCTCCAGATGTGCATCGGAAACTACTACTGGACTTCCAGGGAACGATCAAAGCGTAGACCCTTTGAGACATACCACCCGTGGAGAAAAGTACACATGGTGACTGTTGTACTCAATCCCGATGCAATTTCTGTGTTTCATCAACACTCTGATAGTCCACAGATTACAGAATGCCTCCAGATGTGCATCAAAAACTACTACTGGTCTTCCAGGGAACGATCAAAGTGTAGACTGTTTGAGACATTACTCACATGGAGGTAAATGCGCATGGTGACTGTTGTATTCAATCTCGATGCAATATCTGTGTTTCATCAACAGTCTGATAGTCCACATATTACAGAATGCCTTCAGATGTGCATCGGAAACTACTACTGGTCGTCCAGGGAACGATCAAAACGTAGACTGTTAGAGACATTACTTTTTTGGAGGAAAGTGCGCATGATGACCCTTGTATTCAATCCCGATGCAATTTCTGTGTTTCGTCAACACTCTGATAGTCCACAGATATCAGAATGCCTCCAGATGTGCATCGGTAACTACTACTGGTCTTCCAGGGAATGATCAAAACGTAGACTCTTTGAGACATTACTCTTGTGGAAAAAGTGCGCATGGTGACTGTTGTATTAATCCCGATGCAATTTTAGTGCTTAATCAACACTCTGATAGTCCACAGATTACAGAATGCCTCCAGATGTGCATCGGAAACCACTTCCCGTCTTCCAGGGGACGATCAAAGCGTAGACTGTTTGAGACATTACTCCCATGGAGGAAAGTGCCCATTGTGAATGTTGTATTCAATCCCGATGCAATTTCTGTGTTTCATCAACACTCTGATAGTCCACAGATTACAGAATGCCTCCAGAAGTGCATCGGAAACTACAACTCGTCTTCCAGGGAACGATCAAAGCGTAGACTGTATGAGGCATTACTCCCATTGAGGAAAGTGCGCATGGTGACTGTTGTAATCAATCCCGATGCAATTTCTGTGTTTCATCAACACTTTGAAGGTCCACAGATTACAGAATGCCTCCAGATGTGCATCGGAAACTGCAACTGGCCTTTCAGGGAATGATGAAATCGTAGACTCTTTGAGACATTACTCCCATGGTGGAACGTGCGCACGGTGACTGTTGTATTCAATCCCAATGCAATTTCTGTGTTTCATCAACACTCTGATAGCCCACAGATTACAGAATGCCTCCAGATGTGAATCGGAAACTACTAGTGGTCTTCCAGGGAACGATCAAAGCGTAGACTGTTTTAGACATTACTCCCATGGAGGAAAGTGCGAATGTTGACTGTTGTATTCAATCCCGATGCAAAATCTGTGTTTCATCAACACTTTGAAGGTCCACAGATTACAGAATGCATCCTGATGTGCATCGGAAACTACTAATGGTCTACCAGGAACGATCAAATCGTAGACTGTTTGAGACATTACTCCCATGGATGAAACTGCGCATGGTGACTGTTGTATTCAATCCCGATTAAATTTCGGTGTTTCATCAACACTCTCATACTCCACAGATTACAGAATGCCACCAGATGTGCATCGGAAACTACTACTGCTCTTCCAGGAAACGATCAAAGCGTAGACTTTTTGAGACATTACTCCCATGGAGAAAACTGCGCATGGTGACTGTTGTATTCAATCCCGATGCAATATCTGTGTTTCATCAGCACTCTGATAGTCCACAGATTACGGAATGCCTCCAGATGTGCATCGGAAACTAACACTCGCCTTCCAGGAAACGATCAAAGCGTAGACTGTTTGAGCCATTACTAACATGGAGGAAAGTGCGGATGGTGACTGTTGTATTCAATCCCGATGCAATTTCTTTGTTTCATCAACACTCTGATAGTCCACAGATTACAGAATGCCTCCAGATGTGCATCGGAAACTACTACTTTACTTCCAGGGAATGATCAAATCGTAGACTCTTTGAGACATTACTCTTGTGGAGAAAAGTGCGCATGGTGACTGTTGTATTCAATCCCGATGCAATTTTAGTGCTTAATCAACACTCTGATAGTCCACAGATTACAGAATGCCTCCAGATGTGCATCGGAAACTACTTCCCGTCTTCCAGGGAACGATCAAAGCGTAGACTGTTAGAGACATTACTCCCATGGAGGAAAGTGCGCATGGTGTCTGTTGTATTAAATCCCGATGCAATTTCTGAGTTTCATCAACACTCTGATACTCCACAGATTACGGAATGCCACCAGATGTGCATCGGAAACTACTACTGGTCTTCCAGGGAACGATCAAAGCGTAGACTGTTTGAGTTATTACTTTTATGGAGGAAAGTGCATATCGTGAATGTTGTATTCAATCCCGATTCAATTTCGGTATTTCATCAACACTCTGATACTCCACAGATTACAGAATGCCACCAGATGTGCATCGGAAACTACTACTGGTCTTCCAGGAAACGACCAAATCGTAGACTGTTTGAGACATTACTGCTATGGAGGGAAGAGCGCATGGTGACTGTTGTATCCAATCCCGATGCAGTTTCTGTGTTTCATCAACACTCAGATAGTCCACACACTACTGAATGCCTCCAGATGGGCATCGGAAACTACTACTAGTCTTCCAGGGAATGATCAAAACGTAGATTGTTAGAGACATTACTCCCATGGAGGAAAGTGCGCATCGTGACCGTTGTATTCAATCCCGATGCAATTTCTGAGTTTCATCAACACTCTGATAGTCCACAGATTACAGAATGCCTCCAGATGTGCATCGGAAACTACTACTTTTCTTCCAGGGAACGATCAAAACGTAGACTGTTAGAGACATTACTCCCATGGAGGAAAGTGGGCATGGTGACTGTTGTATTCAATCCCGATGGAATTTCTGTGTTTCATCAACACTCTGATAGTCCACAGATTACAGAATGAATCCAGATGTGCATCGGTAACTACTACTGGTCTTCCAGGGACGATCAAAGCGTAGACCGTTTGAGACATTACTCCCATGGATGAAAGTGCGCATGGTGTCTGTTGTATTCAATCCCGACGCAATTTCTGTGTTTCATCAACACTCTGATAGTCCACAGATTACAGAATGCCTCCAGATGTGCATCGGAAACTACTACTGGACTTCCAGGGAACGATCAAAGCGTAGACCCTTTGAGACATACCACCCGTGGAGAAAAGTACGCATGGTGACTGTTGTACTCAATCCCGATGCAATTTCTGTGTTTCATCAACACTCTGATAGTCCACAGATTACAGAATGCTTCCAGATGTGCATCAAAAACTACTACTGGTCTTCCAGGGAACGATCAAAGTGTAGACTGTTTGAGACATTACTCACATGGAGGTAAATGCGCATGGTGACTGTTGCATTCAATCTCGATGCAATATCTGTGTTTCATCAACACTCTGATAGTCCACATATTACAGAATGCCTTCAGATGTGCATCGGAAACTACTACTGGTCGTCCAGGAACGATCAAAACGTAGACTGTTTGAGACATTACTTTTTTGGAGGAAAGTGCGCATGGTGACCCTTGTATTCAATCCCGATGCAATTTCTGTGTTTCGTCAACACTCTGATAGTCCACAGATTTCAGAATGCCTCCAGATGTGCATCGGTAACTACTACTGGTCTTCCAGGGAATGATCAAAGCGTAGACTCTTTGAGACATTACTCTTGTGGAAAAAGTGCGCATGGTGACTGTTGTATTCAATCCCGATGCAATTTTAGTGCTTAATCAACACTCTGATAGTCCACAGATTACAGAATGCCTCCAGATGTGCATCGGAAACTACAACTGGTCTTCCAGGGAACGATCAAAGCGTAGACTGTATGAGGCATTACTCCCATTGAGGAAAGTGCGCATGGTGACTGTTGTAATCAATCCCGATGCAATTTCTGTGTTTCATCAACACTTTGAAGGTCCACAGATTACAGAATGCCTCCAGATGTGCATCGGAAACTGCAACTGGTCTTTCAGGGAATGATCAAATCGTAGACTCTTTGAGACATTACTCCCATGGTGGAACGTGCGTACGGTGACTGTTGTATTCAATCCAAATGCAATTTCTGTGTTTCATCAACACTCTGATAGCCCACAGATTACAGAATGCCTCCAGATGTGCATCGGAAACTACTAGTGGTCTTCCAGGGAACGATCAAAGCGTAGACTGTTTTAGACATTACTCCCATGGAGGAAACTGCGAATGTTGACTGTTGTATTCAATCCCGATGCAAAATCTGTGTTTCATCAACACTTTGAAGGTCCACAGATTACAGAATGCATCCTGATGTGCATCGGAAACTACTAATGGTCTACCAGGAACGATCAAATCGTAGACTGTTTGAGACATTACTCCCATGGATGAAACTGCGCATGGTGACTGTTGTATTCAATCCCGATTCAATTCCGGTGTTTCATCAACACTCTCATACTACACAGATTACAGAATGCCACCAGATGTGCATCGGAAACTACTACTGCTCTTCCAGGAAACGATCAAAGCGTAGACTTTTTGAGACATTACTCCCATGGAGAAAACTGCGCATGGTGACTGTTGTATTCAATCCCGATGCAATATCTGTGTTTCATCAACACTCTGATAGTCCACAGATTACGGAATGCCTCCAGATGTGCATCGGAAACTAACACTCGCCTTCCAGGAAACGATCAAAGCGTAGACTGTTTGAGCCATTACTAACATGGAGGAAAGTGCGGATGGTGACTGTTGTATTCAATCCCGATGCAATTTCTTTGTTTCATCAACACTCTGATAGTCCACAGATTACAGAATGCCTCCAGATGTGCATCGGAAACTACTACTTTACTTCCAGGGAATGATCAAATCGTAGACTCTTTGAGACATTACTCTTGTGGAGAAAAGTGCGCATGGTGACTGTTGTATTCAATCCCGATGCAATTTTAGTGCTTAATCAACACTCTGATTGTCCACAGATTACAGAATGCCTCCAGACGTGCATCGGAAACTACTTCCCGTCTTCCAGGGAACGATCAAAGCGTAGACTGTTAGAGACATTACTCCCATGGAGGAAAGTGCGCATGGTGTCTGTTGTATTAAATCCCGATGCAATTTCTGAGTTTCATCAACACTCTGATACTCCACAGATTACAGAATGCCACCAGATGTGCATCGGAAACTACTACTGGTCTTCCAGGGAACGATCAAAGCGTAGACTGTTTGAGACATTACTTTTATTGAGGAAAGTGCGCATCGTGAATGTTGTATTCAATCCCGATTCAATTTCGGTGTTTCATCAACACTCTGATACTCCACAGATTACAGAATGCCACCAGATGTGCATCGGAAACTACTACTGGTCTTCCAGGAAACGATCAAATCGTAGACTGTTTGAGACATTACTGCTATGGAGGGAAGAGCGCATGGTGACTGTTGTATCCAATCCCGATGCAGTTTCTGTGTTTCATCAACACTCAGATAGTCCACACACTACAGAATGCCTCCAGATGTGCATCGGAAACTACTACTAGTCTTCCAGGGAATGATCAAAACGTAGATTGTTAGAGACATTACTCCCATGGAGGAATGTGCGCATGGTGACCGTTGTATTCAATCCCGATGCAATTTCTGAGTTTCATCAACACTCTGATAGTCCACAGATTACAGAATGCCTCCAGATGTGCTTCGGAAACTACTACTTTTCTTCCAGGGAACGATCAAAACGTAGACTGTTAGAGACATTACTCCCATGGAGGAAAGTGGGCATGGTGACTGTTGTATTCAATCACGATGCAATTTCTTTGTTTCATCAACACTCGGATAGTCCACAGATTACAGAATGCCTATAGATGTGCATCGGAAACTTACACTGGTCTTCCAGGGAACGATCAAAGCGTAGACTGTTTGAGACATTACTAGCATGGAGGAAAGTGGGGATGGTGACTGTTGCATTCAATCCCGACGCAATTTCCTTGTTTCATCAACACTTTGAAGGTCCACAGGTTACAGAATGATTCCAGATATGCATCGGAAACTACTACTGGTCTTCAATTGAACTATCAAAGCGTAGACTGTTTGAGACATTGCTCCCATGGAGAAAGTGCGCATGGTGGCTGTTGTATTCTATCCCGATGGAATTTCTGTGTTTCATCAACACTCTGATAGTCCACAGATTACAGAATGCCTCCAGATGTGCATCGGTAACTACTACTGGTCTTCCAGGAACGATCAAAGCGTAGACTGTTTGAGACATTACTCCCATGGAGGAATGTGCGCATTTTGTCTGTTGTATTCAATCCCGATGCAATTTCTGTTTTTCATCAACACTCTGATAGTCCACAGATTACAGAATGCCTCCAGATGTGCATCGGAAACTACTACTGGACCTCCAGGGAACGATCAAAGCGTAGACCGTTTGAGACATACCACCCGTGGAGAAAAGTACACATGGTGACTGTTGTATTCAATCCCGATGCAATTTCTGTGTTTCATCAACACTCTGATAGTCCACAGATTACAGAACGCCTCCAGATGTGCATCAGAAACTACTACTGGTCTTCCAGGGAACGATCAAAGTGTAGACTGTTTGAGACATTACTCACATGGAGGAAAATGCGCATTGTGACTGTTGTATTCAATCTCGAATCAATATCTGTGTTTCATCAACAGTCTCATAGTCCACAGATATCAGAATGCCTCCAGATGTGCATCGGAAACTACTACTGGTCGTCCAGGGAACGATCAAAGCGTAGACTGTTTGAGACATTACTTTTACGGAGGAAAGTGCGGATATTGACCGTTGTATTCAATCCCGATGCAATTTCTGTGTTTCGTCAACACTCTGATAGTCCACAGATTTCAGAATGCCTCCAGATGTGCATCGGTAACTACTACTGGTCTTCCAGGGAATGATCAAAGCGTAGACTGTTTCAGACATTATTCCCATGGAGGAAAGTGCGCATGGTTACTGTTGTATTCAATCCCGATGCAATTTCTGTGTTTCATCAACAGTATGATAGTCCACAGATTACAGAGTGCCTCCAGATGTGAATCGGAAACTACTACTGGTCTTCCAGGGAACGATCAAAGCGTAGATTGTGAGGGATATTACTTCCATGGAGGAAAGTGCGCATGGTGACTGATGTATTCAATCCCGATGCAATTTCTGTGTTTCATCAACACTCTGATAGTCCACATATTACAGAATGCCTTCAGATGTGCATCGGAAACTACTACTGGTCGTCCAGGAACGATCAAAACGTAGACTGTTTGAGACATTACTTTTTTGGAGGAAAGTGCGCATGGTGACCCTTGTATTCAATCCCGATGCAATTTCTGTGTTTCGTCAACACTCTGATAGTCCACAGATTTCAGAATGCCTCCAGATGTGCATCGGTAACTACTACTGGTCTTCCAGGGAATGATCAAAGCGTAGACTCTTTGAGACATTACTCTTGTGGAAAAAGTGCGCATGGTGACTGTTGTATTCAATCCCGATGCAATTTTAGTGCTTAATCAACACTCTGATAGTCCACAGATTACAGAATGCCTCCAGATGTGCATCGGAAACTACAACTGGTCTTCCAGGGAACGATCAAAGCGTAGACTGTATGAGGCATTACTCCCATTGAGGAAAGTGCGCATGGTGACTGTTGTAATCAATCCCGATGCATTTTCTGTGTTTCATCATCACTCTGATAGTCCACAGATTACAGAATGCCTCCAGATGTGCATCGGAAACTAACACTGGTCATCCATTGAACGATCAAAGCGTAGACTGTTTGAGACATTGCTCCCATGGAGGAAATTGCGCATGGTGGCTGTTGTATTCAATCCCGATGCAGTTTCTGCGTTTCAACAACAATCTGATAGTTCACAGATTACAGGATATCTCCAGATGTGCATCGGAAACTAACACTGGTCTTCAAGGGAACGATCAAAGCGTAGACCGTATGCGACATTACTCCCATGGAGGAAAGTGCGCATGGGGGCTGTTGTATTCAATCCTGATGCAATTTCTGTGTTTCATCAACACTCCGATAGACCACAGATTACAGAAAGCCTCCAGATGTACATCGGATACTACTACTGGTCTCCTAGGGAACGATCAAAGCGTAGACTGTTTCAGACATTACTCCCATAAAGAAAAGTGCGGATGGTTACTGTTGTATCAATCAAGATGGAATTTCTGTATTTCATCAACACTCTGATACTCCACAGACTATAGAAAGCCTCCAGATGTAAATTGGAAACTACTACTGGTCTTCCAGGGAACGATCATAGCGTAGACTGTTAGAGACATTACACCCATGGAGGAAAGTGCGCATGGTGAATGTTGTATTCAATCCCGATGCAATTTCTGTGTTTCATCAACACTCTGATAGTCCACAGATTACAGGATGCCTCCTGATGTCCATCGGAAACTACTACTGGTCCTGCAAGGAACGATCAAAGCGTAAACTCTTTGAGACATCACTCACATGGAGGAAATTGCGCATGGTGACTGTTGTATTCAATCCCGATGCATTTTCTGTGTTTCATCAACACTCTGATAGTCCACAGATTACAGAATGCCTCCAGATGTGAATCGGAAACTACTACTGGTCTTCCATGGAACGATCAAAGCGTAAACTCTTTGAGACATTACTCCCATGGAGGAAAGTGCGCATGGTGACTGTTGTATTAAATCCAGATGCAACTTCTGTGTTTCATAAACACTCTGATAGTCTACAGATTACAGAATGCCTCCAGATGTGCATCGGAAACTACTACTGGTTTTCCAGGCAATGATCAAAGCGTAGACTGTTAGAGATATAACACCCATGGAGGAAATTGCGCATGGTGACTGTTGTATTCAATCCCGATGCATTTTCTGTGTTTCATCAACACTCTGATAGTCCACAGATTACAGAATGCCTCCAGATGTGAATCGGAAACTACTACTGGTCGTCCATGGAACGATCAAAGCGTAAACTCTTTGAGACATTACTCCCATGGAGGAAAGTGCGCATGGTGACTGTTGTATTAAATCCAGATGCAATTTCTATGTTTCATAAACACTCTGATAGTCTACAGATTACAGAATGCCTCCAGATGTGCATCGGAAACAACTACTGGTCTTCCAGGAAACGACCAAAGCGTAGACTGTATGAGACGTTACTCCCGTGGAGGAAAGTGCGCACGGTGACTGTTGTATACAATGTATACAATCCTGATGCAATTTCTGTGTTTCAACATCAATCTAATAGTCAACAGATTACAGATTGCCACCAGATGTGCATCGGAAACTACATCTGGTCTTTCAGGGAACAATCAAAGCGTATACTGTTTCAGACATTACTCCCATGGAGGAAAGTGCGGATGGTGACTGTTGTATTCAATCCCGATGCAAAATCTGTGTTTCATCAACACTTTGAAGGTCCACAGATTACAGAATGCATCCTGATGTGCATCGGAAACTACTAATGGTCTACCAGGAACGATCAAATCGTAGACTGTTTGAGACATTACTCCCATGGATGAAACTGCGCATGGTGACTGTTGTATTCAATCCCGATTCAATTCCGGTGTTTCATCAACACTCTCATACTCCACAGATTACAGAATGCCACCAGATGTGCATCGGAAACTACTACTGCTCTTCCAGGAAACGATCAAAGCGTAGACTTTTTGAGACATTACTCCCATGGAGAAAACTGCGCATGGTGACTGTTGTATTCAATCCCGATGCAATATCTGTGTTTCATCAACACTCTGATAGTCCACAGATTACGGAATGCCTCCAGATGTGCATCGGAAACTAACACTCGCCTTCCAGGAAACGATCAAAGCGTAGACTGTTTGAGCCATTACTAACATGGAGGAAAGTGCGGATTGTGACTGTTGTATTCAATCCCGATGCACTTTCTTTGTTTCATCAACACTCTGATAGTCCACAGATTACAGAATGCCTCCAGATGTGCATCGGAAACTACTACTTTACTTCCAGGGAATGATCAAATCGTAGACTCTTTGAGACATTACTCTTGTGGAGAAAAGTGCGCATGGTGACTGTTGTATTCAATCCCGATGCAATTTTAGTGCTTAATCAACACTCTGATTGTCCACAGATTACAGAATGCCTCCAGACGTGCATCGGAAACTACTTCCCGTCTTCCAGGGAACGATCAAAGCGTAGACTGTTAGAGACATTACTCCCATGGAGGAAAGTGCGCATGGTGTCTGTTGTATTAAATCCCGATGCAATTTCTGAGTTTCATCAACACTCTGATACTCCACAGATTACAGAATGCCACCAGATGTGCATCGGAAACTACTACTGGTCTTCCAGGGAACGATCAAAGCGTAGACTGTTTGAGACATTACTTTTATTGAGGAAAGTGCGCATCGTGAATGTTGTATTCAATCCCGATTCAATTTCGGTGTTTCATCAACACTCTGATACTCCACAGATTACAGAATGCCACCAGATGTGCATCGGAAACTACTACTGGTCTTCCAGGAAACGATCAAATCGTAGACTGTTTGAGACATTACTGCTATGGAGGGAAGAGCGCATGGTGACTGTTGTCTCCAATCCCGATGCAGTTTCTGTGTTTCATCAACACTCAGATAGTCCACACACTACAGAATGCCTCCAGATGTGCATCGGAAACTACTACTAGTCTTCCAGGGAATGATCAAAACGTAGATTGTTAGAGACATTACTCCCATGGAGGAATGTGCGCATGGTGACCGTTGTATTCAATCACGATGCAATTTCTTTGTTTCATCATCACTCGGATAGTCCACAGATTACAGAATGCCTATAGATGTGCATCGGAAACTTACACTGGTCTTCCAGGGAACGATCAAAGCGTAGACTGTTTGAGACATTACTAGCATGGAGGAAAGTGGGGATGGTGACTGTTGCATTCAATCCCGACGCAATTTCCTTGTTTCATCAACACTTTGAAGGTCCACAGGTTACAGAATGATTCCAGATATGCATCGGAAACTACTACTGGTCTTCAATTGAACTATCAAAGCGTAGACTGTTTGAGACATTGCTCCCATGGAGAAAGTGCGCATGGTGACTGTTGTATTCTATCCCGATGGAATTTCTGTCTTTCATCAACACTCTGATAGTCCACAGATTACAGAATGCCTCCAGATGTGCATCGGTAACTACTACTGGTCTTCCAGGAACGATCAAAGCGTAGACTGTTTGAGACATTACTCCCATGGAGGAATGTGCGCATTTTGTCTGTTGTATTCAATCCCGATGCAATTTCTGTTTTTCATCAACACTCTGATAGTCCACAGATTACAGAATGCCTCCAGATGTGCATCGGAAACTACTACTGGACCTCCAGGGAACGATCAAAGCGTAGACCGTTTGAGACATACCACCCGTGGAGAAAAGTACGCATGGTGACTGTTGTATTCAATCCCGATGCAATTTCTGTGTTTCATCAACACTCTGATAGTCCACAGATTACAGAACGCCTCCAGATGTGCATCAGAAACTACTACTGGTCTTCCAATGAACGATCAAAGTGTAGACTGTTTGAGACATTACTCACATGGAGGAAAATGCGCATTGTGACTGTTGTATTCAATCTCGAATCAATATCTGTGTTTCATCAACAGTCTCATAGTCCACAGATATCAGAATGCCTCCAGATGTGCATCGGAAACTACTACTGGTCGTCCAGGGAACGATCAAAGCGTAGACTGTTTGAGACATTACTTTTATGGAGGAAAGTGCGGATATTGACCGTTGTATTCAATCCCGATGCAATTTCTGTGTTTCGTCAACACTCTGATAGTCCACAGATTTCAGAATGCCTCCAGATGTGCATCGGTAACTACTACTGGTCTTCCAGGGAATGATCAAAGCGTAGACTGTTTGAGACATTATTCCCATGGAGGAAAGTGCGCATGGTGACTGTTGTATTCAATCCCGATGCAATTTCTGTGTTTCATCAACAGTATGATAGTCCACAGATTACAGAGTGCCTCCAGATGTGAATCGGAAACTACTACTGGTCTTCCAGGGAACGATCAAAGCGTAGACTGTGAGGGATATTACTTCCATGGAGGAAAGTGCGCATGGTGACTGATGTATTCAATCCCGATGCAATTTCTGTGTTTCATCAACACTCTGATAGTCCACAGATTTCAGAATGCCTCCAGATGTGCATCGGTAACTACTACTGGTCTTCCAGGGAAAGATCAAAGCGTAGACTCTATGAGACATTACTCCCATGGAGGAAAGTGCGCATGGTGACTGTTGTATTCAATCACGATGCAATTTCTTTGTTTCATCAACACTCTGATAGTCCACAGATTACAGAATGCCTCCAGATGTGCATCGGAAACTAACACTGGTCTTCCAGGGAACGATCAAAGCGTAGACTGTTTGAGACATTACTAACATGGAGGAAAGTGCGGATATTGACCGTTGTATTCAATCCCGATGCAATTTCTGTGTTTCGTCAACACTCTGATAGTCCACAGATTTCAGAATGCCTCCAGATGTGCATCGGTAACTACTACTGGTCTTCCAGGGAATGATCAAAGCGTAGACTGTTTGAGACATTATTCCCATGGAGGAAAGTGCGCATGGTGACTGTTGTATTCAATCCCGATGCAATTTCTGTGTTTCATCAACAGTATGATAGTCCACAGATTACAGAGTGCCTCCAGATGTGAATCGGAAACTACTACTGGTCTTCCAGGGAACGATCAAAGCGTAGACTGTGAGGGATATTACTTCCATGGAGGAAAGTGCGCATGGTGACTGATGTATTCAATCCCGATGCAATTTCTGTGTTTCATCAACACTCTGATAGTCCACAGATTTCAGAATGCCTCCAGATGTGCATCGGTAACTACTACTGGTCTTCCAGGGAACGATCAAAGCGTAGACTCTATGAGACATTACTCCCATGGAGGAAAGTGCGCATGGTGACTGTTGTATTCAATCACGATGCAATTTCTTTGTTTCATCAACACTCTGATAGTCCACAGATTACAGAATGCCTCCAGATGTGCATCGGAAACTAACACTGGTCTTCCAGGGAACGATCAAAGCGTAGACTGTTTGAGACATTACTAACATGGAGGAAAGTGGGGTTGGTGACTGTTGTATTCAATCCCGACGCAATTTCCTTGTTTCATCAACGCTTTGAAGGTCCACAGAATACAGAATGATTCTAGATGTGCATCGGAAGCTACTACTGGTCTTCCAGGGATCGATCAAAGCGTAGACTGTTTGAGAATTACTCCCATCGAGGAAAGTGCGCATGCTGACTGTTGTATTCAATCCCGATGCAATTTCTGTGTTTCATCAACACTCTGATCGTCCACAGATTACAGAATGCCTCCAGATGTGCATCGGAAACTAACACTGGTCATCCATTGAACGATCAAAGCGTAGACTGTTTGAGACATTGCTCCCATGGAGGAAATTGCGCATGGTGGCTGTTGTATTCAATCCCGATGCAGTTTCTGCGTTTCAACAACAATCTGATAGTTCACAGATTACAGGATATCTCCAGATGTGCATCGTAAACTAACACTGGTCTTCAAGGGAACGATCAAAGCGTAGACCGTATGCGACATTACTCCCATGGAGGAAAGTGCGCATGGGGGCTGTTGTATTCAATCCTGATGCAATTTCTGTGTTTCATCAACACTCCGATAGACCACAGATTACAGAAAGCCTCCAGATGTACATCGGATACTACTACTGGTCTCCTAGGGAACGATCAAAGCGTAGACTGCTTCAGACATTACTCCCATAAAGAAAAGTGCGGATGGTTACTGTTGTATCAATCAAGATGGAATTTTTGTATTTCATCAACACTCTGATACTCCACAGATTATAGAAAGCCTCCAGATGTAAATTGGAAACTACTACTGGTCTTCCAGGGAACGATCATAGCGTAGACTGTTAGAGACATTACACCCATGGAGGAAAGTGCGCATGGTGAATGTTGTATTCAATCCCGATGCAGTTTCTGCGTTTCATCATCACTCTGATAGTCCACAGATTACAGGATGCCTCCTGATGTCCATCGGAAACTACTACTGGTCCTGCAAGGAACGATCAAAGCGTAAACTCTTTGAGACATCACTCACATGGAGGAAATTGCGCATGGTGACTGTTGTATTCAATCCCGATGCATTTTCTGTGTTTCATCAACACTCTGATAGACCACAGATTACAGAATGCCTCCAGATGTGAATCGGAAACTACTACTGGTCTTCCATGGAACGATCAAAGCGTAAACTCTTTGAGACATTACTCCCATGGAGGAAAGTGCGCATGGTGACTGTTGTATTAAATCCAGATGCAATTTCTGTGTTTCATAAACACTCTGATAGTCTACAGATTACAGAATGCCTCCAGATGTGCATCGGAAACTACTACTGGTTTTCCAGCCAATGATCAAAGCGTAGACTGTTAGAGATATAACACCCATGGAGGAAATTGCGCATGGTGACTGTTGTATTCAATCCCGATGCATTTTCTGTGTTTCATCAACACTCTGATAGTCCACAGATTACAGAATGCCTCCAGATGTGAATCGGAAACTACTACTGGTCTTCCATGGAACGATCAAAGCGTAAACTCTTTGAGACATTACTCCCATGGAGGAAAGTGCGCATGGTGACTGTTGTATTAAATCCAGATGCAATTTCTATGTTTCATAAACACTCTGATAGTCTACAGATTACAGAATGCCTCCAGATGTGCATCGGAAACAACTACTGGTCTTCCAGGAAACGACCAAAGCGTAGACAGTATGAGACGTTACTCCCGTGGAGGAAAGTGCGCACGGTGACTGTTGTATACAATGTATACAATCCTGATGCAATTTCTGTGTTTCAACATCAATCTAATAGTCAACAGATTACAGATTGCCACCAGATGTGCATCGGAAACTACATCTGGTCTTTCAGGGAACAATCAAAGCGTATACTGTTTCAGACATTACTCCCATGGAGGAAAGTGCGGATGGTGACTGTTGTATTCAATCCCGACACAATTTCTGTGTTTCATCAACACTCTGATAGTCCACAGATTACAGAATGCCTCCAGATGTGAATCGGAAACTACTACTGGTCTTCCATGGAACGATCAAAGCGTAAACTCTTTGAGACATTACTCCCATGGAGGAAAGTGCGCATGGTGACTGTTGTATTAAATCCAGATGCAATTTCTATGTTTCATAAACACTCTGATAGTCTACAGATTACAGAATGCCTCCAGATGTGCATCGGAAACTACTACTGGTTTTCCAGGCAATGATCAAAGCGTAGACTGTTAGAGATATAACACCCATGGAGGAAAGTGCGCATGGTGATTGTTGTATTCAAACCCGATGCAATTTCTGCGTTTCATCAACACCCTGATTGTCCACTGATTGCAGAATGCCTCCAGATGTTCATCGGAAACTACTACTGGTCTTCCAGGGAACGATCAAAACGTAGACTGTTTGAGACATACCTCCCGTCGAGGAAAGTGCGCATAGTGATTGTTATAATCAATCCCGATGCATTTTCGGTGTTTCATCAACACTCTGATAGTCCACAGTTACAGAATGCCTCCAGATGTGCATCGGGAACTACTACTGGTCTTCGAGGGAACGATCAAAGCGTAGAATGTTTGAGACATTACTCCCATGGAGGAAAGTGCGCTTGGTGACTGTATTATTCAATCCCGATGCAATTTCTGTCTTTCATCAGCACTCTGATAGTCCATCGATTACAGAATGCCTCCAGATGTGCATGGGAAACTACTTCTGGTCTTCCAGGGAATGATCAAAGCGTAGACTGTTAGGGATATTACTCCCAAGGAGGAAAGTGCGCATGGTGACTGTTGTATTCAATCCCAATCCAATTTCTGTGTTTCATCAACACTCTGATAGTCCAAAGATTACAAAAAGCCTATAGATGTGCATCGGCACCTACTACTGGTCTTTCCAGGCAACGATCAAATCGTAGACTGTTTGAGACATTACTCCCGTGGAGGACAGTGATCATGATGAGTGTTGCTTCCTTTCCCGATGCAATTTCTGTGT
The DNA here is from genome assembly GCF_023897955.1 of Schistocerca gregaria. NCBI lineage: Eukaryota > Metazoa > Arthropoda > Insecta > Orthoptera > Acrididae > Schistocerca > Schistocerca gregaria. Next base: position 1,006,681 of record NC_064927.1, read on the forward strand.
TTCATCAACACTCTGATAGTCCACAGATTACAGAATGCCTCCTAATGTGCATCGGAAACTACTACTGATCTTCCAGTTAACGATAAAAAAGTAGACTGTTTGAGACACTACTCCCATATAGGTAAGTGCGCATGGTGACTGTTGTATTCAATCCCGATGCAATCTCTGTGTTTCATCAACACTCTGATAGTCTACAGGTTACAGAATGCCAAAAGATGTGCATCGGAAACTACTACTGGTCTTCCAGGGAAAGATCAAAGCGTAGACTGTTTAAAACATTACTCCCGTGGAGGAAAGTGCGCATGGTGACTGTTGTATTCAATCCCGATGCAATCTCTGTGTTTCATCAACACTCTGATAGTCCACAGGTTACAGAATGCCAAAAGATGTGCATCGGAAACTACTACTGGTCTTGCAGGGAACGATCAAAGCGTAGAGTGTTAGAAACATTACTCCCATGGAGGAAAGTGCGCATGGTGACTGTTGTATGCAATCTGGATGCAATTTCTGTGTTTCATCATCACTCTGATAGTCCACAGATTACAGAATGCCTCATGATGTACATCGGAAACTACTACTGGTCTTCCTGAGAACAATCAATGCGTAGACTGTTTGAGACATTACTCCCATCTAGGAAAGTGCTCATGGTGACTGTTGTATTCGATCCCGATGCAATTTCTGGGTTTCATCAACACTCTGATAGTAGGCAGATTACAGAATGCCTCCAGATGTGCATCGGAAACTACTACTGCACTTCCAGGGAACGATCAAAGCGTAGACTTTTTGAGACATTACTTTTATGGAGGAAAGTGCGCATGGTGACTGCTGTATTCATTCTCGATGCAGTTTCTGTGTTTCATCAACACTCTGATAGTCCACAGATTACAGAATGCCGCCTGATGTCCATCGGAAACTTCTACTGGTCGTGCAGGGAACGATCAAAGCGTAAACTCTTTTGACATTACTCCCATGGAGGAATGTGCGCATGGTGACTGTTGTATTCAATCCCGATGCAATTTCTGTGTTTCATCAACACTCTGATAGTCCACAGATTACAGAGTGCCACAAGACGTGCATCGGAAACTACTACTCGTCTTCCAGGGGACGATCAAAGCGTAGACTGTTTGAGTCATTACTCCTGTGGAGGAAAGTGCGCGTGGTGACTGTTGTATTCAATCCCGATTCAATTTCTGTGTTTCATCTATACTCTGATAGTCCACAGATTACAGAATGCCACCGGATGTGCATCGGAAACTACTACTTGTCTTCCAGGGAACGATCAAAGCGTAGACTGTTTGAGACATTACTCCCGTGGAGGAAAGTGCGCATGGTGACTGTTGTATTCAATCCCGATGCAATTTCTGTGTTTCAACAACACTCTGATAGTCAACAGATTACAGAATGCCACCAGATGTGCATCGGAAACTACTACTGGTCTTTCAGGGAACAATCAAAGCGTATACTGTTTCAGACATTACTCCCATGGAGGAAAGTGTGGATGGTGACTGTTGTATTCAATCCCGAAACAATTTCTGTGTTTCATCAACACTCTGATAGTCCACAGATTACAGAATTCCTCCAGATGTTCATCGGAAACTACTACTGGTCTTCCATTGAACGATCAAAGCGTAGACTGTTTGAGACATCACTCCCATGGAGAAAAGTGCGCCTGGTGACTGTTGTATTCAATCCCGATGCAATTTCTGTGTTTCATCAACACTCTGATAGTCCACAGATTACAGAACGCCTCCAGATGTGCATCAGAAACTACTACTGGTCTTCCAGGGAACGATCAAAGTGTAGACTGTTTGAGACATTACTCACATGGAGGAAAATGCGCATTGTGACTGTTGTATTCAATCTCGAATCAATATCTGTGTTTCATCAACAGTCTCATAGTCCACAGATATCAGAATGCCTCCAGATGTGCATCGGAAACTACTACTGGTCGTCCAGGGAACGATCAAAGCGTAGACTGTTTGAGACATTACTTTTATGGAGGAAAGTGCGGATATTGACCGTTGTATTCAATCCCGATGCAATTTCTGTGTTTCGTCAACACTCTGATAGTCCACAGATTTCAGAATGCCTCCAGATGTGCATCGGTAACTACTACTGGTCTTCCAGGGAATGATCAAAGCGTAGACTGTTTGAGATATTATTCCCATGGAGGAAAGTGCGCATGGTGACTGTTGTATTCAATCCCGATGCAATTTCTGTGTTTCATCAACAGTATGATAGTCCACAGATTACAGAGTGCCTCCAGATGTGAATCGGAAACTACTACTGGTCTTCCAGGGAACGATCAAAGCGTAGACTGTGAGGGATATTACTTCCATGGAGGAAAGTGCGCATGGTGACTGATGTATTCAATCCCGATGCAATTTCTGTGTTTCATCAACACTCTGATAGTCCACAGATTTCAGAATGCCTCCAGATGTGCATCGGTAACTACTACTGGTCTTCCAGGGAACGATCAAAGCGTAGACTCTATGAGACATTACTCCCATGGAGGAAAGTGCGCATGGTGACTGTTGTATTCAATCCCGATGCAATTTCTGTGTTTCGTCAACAGCCTGATAGTCCACAGATTACAGAGTGCCTCCAGATGTGAATCGGAAACTACTAGTGGTCTTTAAGGGAATGATCATAGCGTAGACTGTTAGAGACATTACTCCCATGGAGGAATGTGCGCGTGGTGACTGTTGTATTCAATCACGATGCAATTTCTTTGTTTCATCAACACTCTGATAGTCCACAGATTACAGAATGCCTCCAGATGTGCATCGGAAACTAACACTGGTCTTCCAGGGAACGATCAAAGCGTAGACTGTTTGAGACATTACTAACATGGAGGAAAGTGGGGTTGGTGACTATTGTATTCAATCCCGACGCAATTTCCTTGTTTCATCAACACTTTGAAGGTCCACAGAATACAGAATGATTCTAGATGTGCATCGGAAGCTACTACTGGTCTTCCAGGGATCGATCAAAGCGTAGACTGTTTGAGAATTACTCCCATCGAGGAAAGTGCGCATGGTGACTGTTGTATTCAATCCCGATGCAATTTCTGTGTTTCATCAACACTCTGATCGTCCACAGATTACAGAATGCCTCCAGATGTGCATCGGAAACTAACACTGGTCATCCATTGAACGATCAAAGCGTAGACTGTTTGAGACATTGCTCCCATGGAGGAAATTGCGCATGGTGGCTGTTGTATTCAATCCCGATGCAGTTTCTGCGTTTCAACAACAATCTGAGAGTTCACAGATTACAGGATATCTCCAGATGTGCATCGGAAACTAACACTGGTCTTCAAGGGAGCGATCAAAGCGTAGACCGTATGCGACATTACTCCCATGGAGGAAAGTGCGCATGGGGGCTGTTGTATTCAATCCTGATGCAATTTCTGTGTTTCATCAACACTCCGATAGACCACAGATTACAGAAAGCCTCCAGATGTACATCGGATACTACTACTGGTCTCCTAGGGAACGATCAAAGCGTAGACTGTTTCAGACATTACTCCCATAAAGAAAAGTGCGGATGGTTACTGTTGTATCAATCAAGATGGAATTTCTGTATTTCATCAACACTCTGATACTCCACAGATTATAGAAAGCCTCCAGATGTAAATTGGAAACTACTACTGGTCTTCCAGGGAACGATCATAGCGTAGACTGTTAGAGACATTACACCCATGGAGGAAAGTGCGCATGGTGAATGTTGTATTCAATCCCGATGCAATTTCTGTGTTTCATCAACACTCTGATAGTCCACAGATTACAGGATGCCTCCTGATGTCCATCGGAAACTACTACTGGTCCTGCAAGGAACGATCAAAGCGTAAACTCTTTGAGACATCACTCACATGGAGGAAATTGCGCATGGTGACTGTTGTATTCAATCCCGATGCATTTTCTGTGTTTCATCAACACTCTGATAGTCCACAGATTACAGAATGCCTCCAGATGTGAATCGGAAACTACTACTGGTCTTCCATGGAACGATCAAAGCGTAAACTCTTTGAGACATTACTCCCATGGAGGAAAGTGCGCATGGTGACTGTTGTATTAAATCCAGATGCAATTTCTGTGTTTCATAAACACTCTGATAGTCTACAGATTACAGAATGCCTCCAGATGTGCATCGGAAACTACTACTGGTTTACCAGGCAATGATCAAAGCGTAGACTGTTAGAGATATAACACCCATGGAGGAAATTGCGCATGGTGACTGTTGTATTCAATCCCGATGCATTTTCTGTGTTTCATCAACACTCTGATAGTCCACAGATTACAGAATGCCTCCAGATGTGAATCGGAAACTACTACTGGTCTTCCATGGAACGATCAAAGCGTAAACTCTTTGAGACATTACTCCCATGGAGGAAAGTGCGCATGGTGACTGTTGTATTAAATCCAGATGCAATTTCTATGTTTCATAAACACTCTGATAGTCTACAGATTACAGAATGCCTCCAGATGTGCATCGGAAACAACTACTGGTCTTCCAGGAAACGACCAAAGCGTAGACTCTATGAGACGTTACTCCCGTGGAGGAAAGTGCGCACGGTGACTGTTGTATACAATGTATACAATCCTGATGCAATTTCTGTGTTTCAACATCAATCTAATAGTCAACAGATTACAGATTGCCACCAGATGTGCATCGGAAACTACATCTGGTCTTTCAGGGAACAATCAAAGCGTATACTGTTTCAGACATTACTCCCATGGAGGAAAGTGCGGATGGTGACTGTTGTATTCAATCCCGACACAATTTCTGTGTTTCATCAACACTCTGATAGTCCACAGATTACAGAATGCCTCCAGATGTGAATCGGAAACTACTACTGGTCTTCCATGGAACGATCAAAGCGTAAACTCTTTGAGACATTACTCCCATGGAGGAAAGTGCGCATGGTGACTGTTGTATAAATCCAGATGCAATTTCTATGTTTCATAAACACTCTGATAGTCTACAGATTACAGAATGCCTCCAGATGTGCATCGGAAACTACTACTGGTTTTCCAGGCAATGATCAAAGCGTAGACTGTTAGAGATATAACACCCATGGAGGAAAGTGCGCATGGTGATTGTTGTATTCAAACCCGATGCAATTTCTGCGTTTCATCAACACCCTGATTGTCCACTGATTGCAGAATGCCTCCAGATGTTCATCGGAAACTACTACTGGTCTTCCAGGGAACGATCAAAACGTAGACTGTTTGAGACATACCTCCCGTCGAGGAAAGTGCGCATAGTGATTGTTATAATCAATCCCGATGCATTTTCGGTGTTTCATCAACACTCTGATAGTCCACAGTTACAGAATGCCTCCAGATGTGCATCGGGAACTACTACTGGTCTTCGAGGGAACGATCAAAGCGTAGAATGTTTGAGACATTACTCCCATGGAGGAAAGTGCGCTTGGTGACTGTATTATTCAATCCCGATGCAATTTCTGTCTTTCATCAGCACTCTGATAGTCCATCGATTACAGAATGCCTCCAGATGTGCATGGGAAACTACTTCTGGTCTTCCAGGGAATGATCAAAGCGTAGACTGTTAGGGATATTACTCCCAAGGAGGAAAGTGCGCATGGTGACTGTTGTATTCAATCCCAATTCAATTTCTGTGTTTCATCAACACTCTGATAGTCCACAGATTACAGAAAGCCTATAGATGTGCATCGGCACCTACTACTGGTCTTTCCAGGCAACGATCAAATCGTAGACTGTTTGAGACATTACTCCCGTGGAGGACAGTGATCATGATGAGTGTTGCTTCCTTTCCCGATGCAATTTCTGTGTTTCATCAACACTCTGATAGTCCACAGATTACAGAATGCCTCCTAATGTGCATCGGAAACTACTACTGATCTTCCAGTTAACGATAAAAAAGTAGACTGTTTGAGACACTACTCCCATATAGGTAAGTGCGCATGGTGACTGTTGTATTCAATCCCGATGCAATCTCTGTGTTTCATCAACACTCTGATAGTCTACAGGTTACAGAATGCCAAAAGATGTGCATCGGAAACTACTACTGGTCTTCCAGGGAAAGATCAAAGCGTAGACTGTTTAAAACATTACTCCCGTGGAGGAAAGTGCGCATGGTGACTGTTGTATTCAATCCCGATGCAATCTCTGTGTTTCATCAACACTCTGATAGTCCACAGGTTACAGAATGCCAAAAGATGTGCATCGGAAACTACTACTGGTCTTGCAGGGAACGATCAAAGCGTAGAGTGTTAGAAACATTACTCCCATGGAGGAAAGTGCGCATGGTGACTGTTGTATGCAATCCCGATGCAATTTCTGTGTTTCATCATCACTCTGATAGTCCACAGATTACAGAATGCCTCATGATGTACATCGGAAACTACTACTGGTCTTCCTGAGAACAATCAATGCGTAGACTGTTTGAGACATTACTCCCATCTAGGAAAGTGCGCATGGTGACTGTTGTATTCGATCCCGATCCAATTTCTGGGTTTCATCAACACTCTGATAGTAGGCAGATTACAGAATGCCTCCAGATGTGCATCGGAAACTACTACTGCACTTCCAGGGAACGATCAAAGCGTAGACTTTTTGAGACATTACTTTTATGGAGGAAAGTGCGCATGGTGACTGCTGTATTCAATCTCGATGCAGTTTCTGTGTTTCATCAACACTCTCATAGTCCACAGATTACAGAATGCCTCCAGATGTTCATCGGAAACTACTACTGGTCATCCATTGAACGATCAAAGCGTAGACTGTTTGAGACATTGCTCCCATGGAGGAAATTGCGCATGGTGGCTGTTGTATTCAATCCCGATGCAGTTTCTGCGTTTCAACAACAATCTGATAGTTCACAGATTACAGGATATCTCCAGATGTGCATCGGAAACTAACACTGGTCTTCAAGGGAACGATCAAAGCGTAGACCGTATGCGACATTACTCTCATGGAGGAAAGTGCGCATGGGGGCTGTTGTATTCAATCCTGATGCAATTTCTGTGTTTCATCAACACTCCGATAGACCACAGATTACAGAAAGCCTCCAGATGTACATCGGATACTACTACTGGTCTCCTAGGGAACGATCAAAGCGTAGACTGTTTCAGACATTACTCCCATAAAGAAAAGTGCGGATGGTTACTGTTGTATTCAATCAAGATGGAATTTCTGTATTTCATCAACACTCTGATACTCCACAGATTATAGAAAGCCTCCAGATGTAAATTGGAAACTACTACTGGTCTTCCAGGGAACGATCATAGCGTAGACTGTTAGAGACATTACACCCATGGAGGAAAGTGCGCATGGAGAATGTTGTATTCAATCCCGATGCAATTTCTGTGTTTCATCAACACTCTGATAGTCTACAGATTACAGGATGCCTCCTGATGTCCATCGGAAACTACTACTCGTCCTGCAAGGAACGATCAAAGCGTAAACTCTTTGAGACATCACTCACATGGAGGAAATTGCGCATGGTGACTGTTGTATTCAATCCCGATGCATTTTCTGTGTTTCATCAACACTCTGATAGTCTACAGATTACAGAATGCCTCCAGATGTGCATCAGAAACTACTACTGGTCTTCCATGGAACGATCAAAGCGTAAACTCTTTGAGACATTACTCCCATGGAGGAAAGTGCGCATGGTGACTGTTGTATTAAATCCAGATGCAATTTCTATGTTTCATAAACACTCTGATAGTCTACAGATTACAGAATGCCTCCAGATGTGCATCGGAAACTACTACTGGTTTTCCAGGCAATGATCAAAGCGTAGACTGTTAGAGATATAACACCCATGGAGGAAATTGCGCATGGTGACTGTTGTATTCAATCCCGATGCATTTTCTGTGTTTCATCAACACTCTGATAGTCCACAGATTACAGAATGCCTCCAGATGTGAATCGGAAACTACTACTGGTCTTCCATGGAACGATCAAAGCGTAAACTCTTTGAGACATTACTCCCATGGAGGAAAGTGCGCATGGTGACTGTTGTATTAAATCCAGATGCAATTTCTATGTTTCATAAACACTCTGATAGTCTACAGATTACAGAATGCCTCCAGATGTGCATCGGAAACAACTACTGGTCTTCCAGGAAACGACCAAAGCGTAGACTGTATAAGACGTTACTCCCGTGGAGGAAAGTGCACGTGGTGACTGTTCTATTCCATCCCGATGCAATTTCTGTGTCTCATCAACACTCTGATAGTCAACAGATTACAGAATGCCACCAGATGTGCATCGGAAACTACTACTGGTCTTCCAGGGATCAATCAAAGCGTAGACTGTTTCAGACTTTACTCCCATGAAGGAAAGTGTGGATGGTGACTGTTGTATTCAATCCCAATGCAATTGCTGTGTTTCATCAACACTCTGATAGTCCACAGATTACAGAATGCCACAATACGTGCATCGGAAACTACTACTCGTCTTCCTGGGAACGAAAAAAGGGTAGACTGTTTGAGTCGTTACTCCTGTGGAGGAAAGTGCGCGCGGTGACTGTTGTATTCAATCCCGATGCAATTTCTGTGTTTCATCTATACTCTGATAGTCCACAGATTACAGAATGCCACCAGATGTGCATCGGAAACTACTACTTGTCTTCCAGGGAACGATCAAAGCGTAGATTGTTTGAGACATTACTCCCGTGGAGGAAAGTGCGCACGGTGACTGTTGTATACAATGTATACAATCCTGATGCAATTTCTGTGTTTCAACATCAATCTAATAGTCAACAGATTACAGATTGCCACCAGATGTGCATCGGAAACTACATCTGGTCTTTCAGGGAACAATCAAAGCGTATACTGTTTCAGACATTACTCCCATGGAGGAAAGTGCGGATGGTGACTGTTGTATTCAATCCCGACACAATTTCTGTGTTTCATCAACACTCTGATAGTCCACAGATTACAGAATGCCTCCAGATGTGAATCGGAAAACTACTACTGGTTTTCCAGGCAATGATCAAAGCGTAGACTGTTAGAGATATAACACCCATGGAGGAAAGTGCGCATGGTGATTGTTGTATTCAAACCCGATGCAATTTGTGCGTTTCATCAACACCCTGATTGTCCACTGATTGCAGAATGCCTCCAGATGTTCATCGGAAACTACTACTGGTCTTCCAGGGAACGATCAAAACGTAGACTGTTTGAGACATACCTCCCGTCGAGGAAAGTGCGCATAGTGATTGTTATAATCAATCCCGATGCATTTTCGGTGTTTCATCAACACTCTGATAGTCCACAGTTACAGAATGCCTCCAGATGTGCATCGGGAACTACTACTGGTCTTCGAGGGAACGATCAAAGCGTAGCTTCTGTAAAGTTAGGAAGGTAGGAGACGGATACTGGCAGAAGTAAAGCTGTGAGTACCGGCCGTGGGTCGTGCTTCGGTGGCTCAGTTGGTAGAGCACTTGCCCGCGAAAGGCAAGGGTCCCGAGTTCGAGTCTCGGTCGGGCACACAGTTTTAATCTGCCAGGAAGTTTCAAAGCGTAGAATGTTTGAGACATTACTCCCATGGAGGAAAGTGCGCTTGGTGACTGTATTATTCAATCCCGATGCAATTTCTGTCTTTCATCAGCACTCTGATAGTCCATCGATTACAGAATGCCTCCAGATGTGCATGGGAAACTACTTCTGGTCTTCCAGGGAATGATCAAAGCGTAGACTGTTAGGGATATTACTCCCAAGGAGGAAAGTGCGCATGGTGACTGTTGTATTCAATCCCAATTCAATTTCTGTGTTTCATCAACACTCTGATAGTCCACAGATTACAGAATGCCACCAGATGTGCATCGGAAACTACTACTTGTCTTCCAGGGAACGATCAAAGCGTAGATTGTTTGAGACATTACTCCCGTGGAGGAAAGTGCGCACGGTGACTGTTGTATACAATGTATACAATCCTGATGCAATTTCTGTGTTTCAACATCAATCTAATAGTCAACAGATTACAGATTGCCACCAGATGTGCATCGGAAACTACATCTGGTCTTTCAGGGAACAATCAAAGCGTATACTGTTTCAGACATTACTCCCATGGAGGAAAGTGCGGATGGTGACTGTTGTATTCAATCCCGACACAATTTCTGTGTTTCATCAACACTCTGATAGTCCACAGATTACAGAATGCCTCCAGATGTGCATGGGAAACTACTTCTGGTCTTCCAGGGAATGATCAAAGCGTAGACTGTTAGGGATATTACCCCCAAGGAGGAAAGTGCGCATGGTGACTGTTGTATTCAATCCCAATTCAATTTCTGTGTTTCATCAACACTCTGATAGTCCACAGATTACAGAAAGCCTATAGATGTGCATCGGCACCTACTACTGGTCTTTCCAGGGAACGATCAAATCGTAGACTGTTTGAGACATTACTCCCGTGGAGGACAGTGATCATGATGAGTGTTGTTTCCTTTCCCGATGCAATTTCTGTGTTTCATCAACACTCTGATAGTCCACAGATTACAGAATGCCTCCTAATGTGCATCGGAAACTACTACTGATCTTCCAGTTAACGATAAAAAAGTAGACTGTTTGAGACACTACTCCCATATAGGTAAGTGCGCATGGTGACTGTTGTATTCAATCCCGATGCAATCTCTGTGTTTCATCAACACTCTGATAGTCTACAGGTTACAGAATGCCAAAAGATGTGCATCGGAAACTACTACTGGTCTTCCAGGGAACGATCAAAGCGTAGACTGTTTACAACATTACTCCCGTGGAGGAAAGTGCGCATGGTGACTGTTGTATTCAATCCCGATGCAATCTCTGTGTTTCATCAACACTCTGATAGTCCACAGGTTACAGAATGCCAAAAGATGTGCATCGGAAACTACTACTGGTCTTGCAGGGAACGATCAAAGCGTAGAGTGTTAGAAACATTACTCCCATGGAGGAAAGTGCGCATGGTTACTGTTGTATGCAATCCCGATGCAATTTCTGTGTTTCATCATTACTCTGATAGTCCACAGATTACAGAATGCCTCATGATGTACATCGGAAACTACTACTGGTCTTCCTGAGAACAATCAATGCGTAGACTGTTTGAGTCATTACTCCCATCTAGGAAAGTGCGCATGGTGACTGTTGTATTCGATCCCGATGCAATTTCTGGGTTTCATTAGCACTCTGATAGTAGGCAGATTACAGAATGCCTCCAGATGTGCATCGGAAACTACTACTGCACTTCCAGGGAACGATCAAAGCGTAGACTTTTTGAGACATTACTTTTATGGAGGAAAGTGCGCATGGTGACTGCTGTATTCAATCTCGATGCAGTTTCTGTGTTTCATCAACACTCTGATAGTCCACAGATTACAGAATGCCGCCTGATGTCCGTCGGAAACTTCTACTGGTCGTGCAGGGAACGATCAAAGCGTAAACTCTTTTGACATTACTCCCATGGAGGAATGTGCGCATGGTGACTGTTGTATTCAATCCCGATGCAATTTCTGTGTTTCATCAACACTCTGATAGTCCACAGATTACAGAATGCCACAAGACGTGCATCGGAAACTACTACTCGTCTTCCAGGGGACGATCAAAGCGTAGACTGTTTGAGTCATTACTCCTGTGGAGCAAAGTGCGCGTGGTGACTGTTGTATTCAATCCCGATGCAATTTCTGTGTTTCATCTATACTCTGATAGTCCACAGATTACAGAATGCCACCGGATGTGCATCGGAAACTACTACTTGTCTTCCAGGGAACGATCAAAGCGTAGACTGTTTGAGACATTACTCCCGTGGAGGAAAGTGCGCATGGTGACTGTTGTATTCAATCCCGATGCAATTTCTGTGTTTCAACAACACTCTGATAGTCAACAGATTACAGAATGCCACCAGATGTGCATCGGAAACTACATCTGGTCTTTCAGGGAACAATCAAAGCGTAGACTGTTTCAGACTTTACTCCCATGAAGGAAAGTGTGGATGGTGACTGTTGTATTCAATCCCAATGCAATTGCTGTGTTTCATCAACACTCTGATAGTCCACAGATTACAGAATGCCACAATACGTGCATCGGAAACTACTACTCGTCTTCCTGGGAACGAAAAAAGCGTAGACTGTTTGAGTCATTACTCCTGTGGAGGAAAGTGCGCGCGGTGACTGTTGTATTCAATCCCGATGCAATTTCTGTGTTTCATCTATACTCTGATAGTCCACAGATTACAGAATGCCACCAGATTTGCATCGGAAACTACTACTTGTCTTCTAGGGAACGATCAAAGCGTAGTTTGTTTGAGACATTACTCCCGTGGAGGAAAGTGCGCACGGTGACTGTTGCATACAATGTATACAATCCTGATGCAATTTCTGTGTTTCAACATCAATCTAATAGTCAACAGATTACAGATTGCCACCAGATGTGCATCGGAAACTACATCTGGTCTTTCAGGGAACAATCAAAGCGTATACTGTTTCAGACATTACTCCCATGGAGGAAAGTGCGGATGGTGACTGTTGTATTCAATCCCGACACAATTTCTGTGTTTCATCAACACTCTGATAGTCCACAGATTACAGAATGCCTCCAGATGTGAATCGGAAACTACTACTGGTTTTCCAGGCAATGATCAAAGCGTAGACTGTTAGAGATATAACACCCATGGAGGAAAGTGCGCATGGTGATTGTTGTATTCAAACCCGATGCAATTTGTGCGTTTCACCAACACCCTGATTGTCCACTGATTGCAGAATGCCTCCAGATGTTCATCGGAAACTACTACTGGTCTTCCAGGGAACGATCAAAACGTAGACTGTTTGAGACATACCTCCCGTCGAGGAAAGTGCGCATAGTGATTGTTATAATCAATCCCGATGCATTTTCGGTGTTTCATCAACACTCTGATAGTCCACAGTTACAGAATGCCTCCAGATGTGCATCGGGAACTACTACTGGTCTTCGAGGGAACGATCAAAGCGTAGCTTCTGTAAAGTTTGGAAGGTAGGAGACGGATACTGGCAGAAGTAAAGCTGTGAGTACCGGCCGTGGGTCGTGCTTCGGTGGCTCAGTTGGTGGAGCACTTGCCCGCGAAAGGCAAGGGTCCCGAGTTCGAGTCTCGGTCGGGCACACAGTTTTAATCTGCCAGGAAGTTTCAAAGCGTAGAATGTTTGAGACATTACTCCCATGGAGGAAAGTGCGCTTGGTGACTGTATTATTCAATCCCGATGCAATTTCTGTCTTTCATCAGCACTCTGATAGTCCATCGATTACAGAATGCCTCCAGATGTGCATGGGAAACTACTTCTGGTCTTCCAGGGCATGATCAAAGCGTAGACTGTTAGGGATATTACTCCCAAGGAGGAAAGTGCGCATGGTGACTGTTGTATTCAATCCCAATTCAATTTCTGTGTTTCATCAACACTCTGATAGTCCACAGATTACAGAAAGCCTATAGATGTGCATCGGCACCTACTACTGGTCTTTCCAGGGAACGATCAAATCGTAGACTGTTTGAGACATTACTCCCGTGGAGGACAGTGATCATGATGAGTGTTGTTTCCTTTCCCGATGCAATTTCTGTGTTTCATCAACACTCTGATAGTCCACAGATTACAGAATGCCTCCTAATGTGCATCGGAACTACTACTGATCTTCCAGTTAACGATAAAAAAGTAGACTGTTGAGACACTACTCCCATATAGGTAAGTGCGCATGGTGACTGTTGTATTCAATCCCGATGCAATCTCTGTGTTTCATCAACACTCTGATAGTCTACAGGTTACAGAATGCCAAAAGATGTGCATCGGAAACTACTACTGGTCTTCCAGGGAACGATCAAAGCGTAGACTATTTACAACATTACTCCCGTGGAGGAAAGTGCGCATGGTGACTGTTGTATTCAATCCCGATGCAATCTCTGTGTTTCATCAACTCTCTGATAGTCCACAGGTTACAGAATGCCAAAAGATGTGCATCGGAAACTACTACTGGTCTTGCAGGGAACGATCAAAGCGTAGAGTGTTACAAACATTACTCCCATGGAGGAAAGTGCGCATGGTGACTGTTGTATGCACTCCCGATGCAATTTCTGTGTTTCATCATTACCCTGATAGTCCACAGATTACAGAATGCCTCATGATGTACATCGGAAACTACTACTGGTCTTCCTGAGAACAATCAATGCGTAGACTGTTTGAGTCATTACTCCCATCTAGGGAAGTGCGCATGGTGACTGTTGTATTCGATCCCGATGCAATTTCTGGGTTTCATCAACACTCTGATAGTAGGCAGATTACAGAATGCCTCCAGATGTGCATCGGAAACTACTACTGCACTTCCAGGGAACGATCAAAGCGTAGACTTTTTGAGACATTACTTTGATGGAGGAAAGTGCGCATGGTGACTGCTGTATTCAATCTCGATGCAGTTTCTGTGTTTCATCAACACTCTGATAGTCCACAGATTACAGAATGCCGCCTGATGTCCGTCGGAAACTTCTACTGGTCGTGCAGGGAACGATGAAAGCGTAAACTCTTTTGACATTACTCCCATGGAGGAATGTGCGCATGGTGACTGTTGTATTCAATCCCGATGCAATTTCTGTGTTTCATCAACACTCTGATAGTCCACAGATTACAGAATGCCACAAGACGTGCATCGGAAACTACTACTCGTCTTCCAGGGGACGATCAAAGCGTAGACTGTTTGAGTCATTACTCCTGTGGAGGAAAGTGCGCGTGGTGACTGTTGTATTCAATCCCGATGCAATTTCTGTGTTTCATATATACTCTGATAGTCCACAGATTACAGAATGCCACCGGATGTGCATCGGAAACTACTACTTGTCTTCCAGGGAACGATCAAAGCGTAGACTGTTTGAGACATTACTCCCGTGGAGGAAAGTGCGCATGGTGACTGTTGTATTCAATCCCGATGCAATTTCTGTGTTTCAACAACACTCTGATAGTCAACAGATTACAGAATGCCACCAGATGTGCATCGGAAACTACTACTGGTCTTTCAGGGAACGATCAAAGTGTAGACTGTTTGAGACATTACTCCCATGGAGGAAAGTGCGCATGGTGACTGTTGTATTCAATCCCGACGCAATTTCTGTGTTTCATCAACACTCAGCTAGTAAACAGATTACAGAATGCCTCCAGATGTGCATCGGAATATAATTCTTGTCTTCCAGGGAATGATCAAAGCGTAGACTGTTAGGGATATTACTTCCATGGAGGAAAGTGCGCATGGTGACTGATGTATTCAATCCCGATGCAATTTCTGTGTTTCATTAACACTCTGATAGTCCACAGATTTCAGAATGCCTCCAGATGTGCTTCGGTAACTACTACTGGTCTTCCAGGGAACGATCAAAGCGTAGACTCTATGAGACATTACTCCCATGGAGGAAAGTGCGCATGGTGACTGTTGTGTTCAATCCCGAAGCAATTTCTGTGTTTCGTCAACTGTCTGATAGTCTACAGATTACAGAGTGCCTCCAGATGTGAATCGGAAACTACTACTGGTCTTCAAGGGAACGATCTTAGCGTAGACTGTTAGAGACATTGCTCCCATGGAGGAAAGAGCGCGTGGTGACTGTTGTATTCAATCACGATACAATTTCTTTGTTTCATCAACACTCTGATAGTCCACAGTTTACAGAATGCCTCCAGATGTGCATCGGAAACTAACACTGGTCTTCCAGGGAACGATCAAAGCGTAGACTGTTTGAGACATTACTAACATTGAGCAAAGTGGGGTTGGTGACTGTTGTATTCAATCCCGACGCAATTTCCTTGTTTCATCAACACTTTGAAGGTCCACAGATTACAGAATGATTCTAGATGTGCATCGGAAACTACTACTGGTCTTCCTTGGATCGATCAAAGCGTAGACTGTTTGAGAATTACTCCCATCGAGGAAAGTGCGCGTGGTGACTGTTGTATTCAATCCCGATTCAATTTCTGTGTTTCATCAACACTTTGAAGGTCCACAGATTACTGAATGTGTCCAGATGTGCATCGGTAATTACTACTAGTCTTCCAGGGAGCGATCAAAGCGTAGACTGTTTGAGACATTGCTCCCATGGAGGAAATTGCGCATGGTGGCTGTTGTATTCAGTCCCGATGCAGTTTTTGTGTTTCAACATCATTCTGATAGTTCACAGATTACAGGATGCCTCCAGATGTGCATCGGAAACTAACACTGATCTTCAATTGAACGATCTAAGCGTAGACTGTATGCGACATTACTCCCATGGAGGAAAGTGCGCATGGGGGCTGTTGTATTCAATCCTGATGCAATTTCTGTGTTTCATCAACACTCTGATAGTCCACAGATTACAGAATGCCTCCAGATGTGCATCGGAAACAACTACTGGTCTTCCTGGGAACGATCAGAAAGTAGACTGTTTGAGACATTACTCCCATGGAGGAAAGTGCGCATGGTGACTGTTGTATTCAATCCCGATGCAATTTCTGTGTTTCATCAACACTCTGATAGTCCACAGATAACAGAATGCCACCAGACGTGCATCGGAAACTACTACTGGTCTTCCAGGGAACGATCAAAGCGTAGACTGTTTGAGACATTACTCACGTGGAGGAAAGTGCGCATGGTGACTGTTGTATTCAATCAGATGCAATTTCTGTGTTTCATCAACACTCTGATAGTCCACAGGTTACAGAATGCCACCAGATGTGCATCGGAAACTACTACTGGTCTTCCAGGAAACGATCAAAGCGTTGACTGTATGAGACATTACTCCCGTGGAGGAAAGTGCACATGGTGACTGTTGTATTCCATCACGATGCAATTTCTGTGTTTCATCAACACTCTGATAGTCAACAGATTACAGAATGCCACCAGATGTGCATCGGAAACTACTACTGGTCTTCCAGGGATCAATCAAAGCGTAGACTGTTTCAGACTTTACTCCCATGAAGGAAAGTGTGGATGGTGACTGTTGTATTCAATCCCAATGCAATTTCTGTGTTTCATCAACACTCTGATAATCCACAGATTACAGAATGCCTCCAGATGTGCATCGGAAACTACTACTGGACTTCCAGGGAACGATCAAAGCGTAGACTGTTTGAGACATTACTCTTATGGAGGAAAGTGCGCATGGTGACGGTTGTATTTAATCCCGATGCAATTTCTGTGTTTCATCAACACTCTGATAGTCCACAGATTACAGAATGCCTCCTGATGTCCATCAGAAACTACTACAGGTCCTGCAGGGAACGATCAAAGCGTAAACTCTTTTGACATTACTCCCATGGAGGAAAGTGCGCATGGTGACTGTTGTATTCAATCCCCATGCAATTTCTGTGTTTCATCAACACTCTGATAGTCCACAGATTACAGAATGCCACAATACGTGCATCGGAAACTGCTACTCGTCTTCCAGGGAACGATCAAAGCGTAGACTGTTTGAGTCATTACTCCTGTGGAGGAAAGTGCGCGCGGTGACTGTTGTATTCAATCCCGATGCAATTTCTGTGTTTCATCTATACTCTGATAGTCCACAGATTGCAGAATGCCACCAGATGTGCATCGGAAACTACTACTTGTCTTCCAGGGAACGATCAAAGCGTAGATTGTTTGAGACATTACTCCCGTGGAGGAAAGTGCGCACGGTGACTGTTGTATAAAATCCCGATGAAATTTCTGTGTTTCAACATCAATCTGATAGTCAACAGATTACAGAATGCCACCAGATGTGCATCGGAAACTACTACTGGTCTTTCAGGGAAAAATCAAAGCGTATACTGTTTCAGACATTACTCCCATGGAGGTAAGTGTGGATGGTGACTGTTGTATTCAATCCCGACACAATTTCTGTGTTTCATCAACACTCTGATAGCCCACAGATTACAGAATGCCTCCAGAAGTGAATCGGAAACTACTACTGGTCTTTCATGGAACGATCAAAGCGTAAACTCTTTGAGACATTACTCCCATGGAGGAAAGTGCGCATGGTGACTGTTGTATTAAATCCAGATGCAATTCCTATGTTTCATAATCACTCTGATAGTCTACAGATTACAGAATGCCTCCTAATGTGCATCGGAAACTACTACTGATCTTCCAGTTAACGATAAAAAAGTAGACTGTTTGAGACACTACTCCCATATAGGTAAGTGCGCATGGTGACTGTTGTATTCAATCCCGATGCAATCTCTGTGTTTCATCAACACTCTGATAGTCCACAGGTTACAGAATGCCAAAAGATGTGCATCGGAAACTACTACTGGTCTTGCAGGGAACGATCAAAGCGTAGAGTGTTAGAAACATTACTCCCATGGAGGAAAGTGCGCATGGTGACTGTTGTATGCAATCCCGATGCAATTTCTGTGTTTCATCATCACTCTGATAGTCCACAGATTACAGAATGCCTCATGATGTACATCGGAAACTACTACTGGTCTTCCTGAGAACAATCAATGCGTAGACTGTTTGAGACATTACTCCCATCTAGGAAAGTGCGCATGGTGACTGTTGTATTCGATCCCGATGCAATTTCTGGGTTTCATCAACACTCTGATTGTAGGCAGATTACAGAATGCCTCCAGATGTGCATAGGAAACTACTACTGCACTTCCAGGGAACGATCAAAGCGTAGACTTTTTGAGACATTACTTTTATGGAGGAAAGTGCGCATGGTGACTGCTGTATTCAATCTCGATGCAGTTTCTGTGTTTCATCAACACTCTGATAGTCCACAGATTACAAAATTCCGCCTGATGTCCATCGGAAACTTCTACTGGTCGTGCAGGGAACGATCAAAGCGTAAACTCTTTTGACATTACTCCCATGGAGGAATGTGCGCATGGTGACTGTTGTATTCAATCCCGATGCAATTTCTGTGTTTCATCAACACTCTGATAGTCCACAGATTACAGAATGCCACAAGACGTGCATCGGAAACTACTACTCGTCTTCCAGGGGACGATCATAGCGTAGACTGTTTGAGTCATTACTCCTGTGGAGGAAAGTGCGCGTGGTGACTGTTGTATTCAATCCCGATGCAATTTCTGTGTTTCAACAACACTCTGATAGTCAACAGATTACAGAATGCCACCAGATGTGCATCGGAAACTACTACTGGTCTTCCAGGGAACAATCAAAGCGTATACTGTTTCAGACATTACTCCCATGGAGGAAAGTGTGGATGGTGACTGTTGTATTCAATCCCGATACAATTTCTGTGTTTCATCAACACTCTGATAGTCCACAGATTACAGAATGCCTCAAGATGTTCATCGGAAGCTACTACTGGTCTTCCATTGAACGATCAAAGCGTAGACTGTTTGAGACATCACTCCCATGGAGAAAAGTGCGCCTGGTTACTGTTGTATTCAATCCCGATGCAATTTCTGTGTTTCATCAACACACTGACAGTCAACAGATTACAGAATGCCTCCAGATGTGCATCAGAAACTACTACTGGTCTTCCAGGGAACGATCAAAGTGTAGACTGTTTGAGACATTACTCCCATGGAGGAAAGTGCGCATGGTGACTGTTGTATTCAATCCCGACGCAATTTCTGTGTTTCATCAACACTCAGCTAGTAAACAGATTACAGAATGCCTCCAGATGTGCATCGGAATCTACTTCTTGTCTTCCAGGGAATGATCAAAGCGTAGACTGTTAGGGATATTACTTCCATGGAGGAAAGTGCGCATGGTGACTGATGTATTCAATCCCGATGCAATTTCTGTGTTTCATTAACACTCTGATAGACCACAGATTTCAGAATGCCTCCAGATGTGCTTCGGTAACTACTACTGGTCTTCCAGGGAACGATCAAAGCGTAGACTCTATGAGACATTACTCCCATGGAGGAAAGTGCGCATGGTGACTGTTGTGTTCAATCCCGATGCAATTTCTGTGTTTCGTCAACAGTCTGATAGTCTACAGATTACAGAGTGCCTCCAGATGTGAATCGGAAACTACTACTGGTCTTCAAGGGAACGATCTTAGCGTAGACTGTTAGAGACATTGCTCCCATGGAGGAAAGAGCGCGTGGTGACTGTTGTATTCAATCACGATACAATTTCTTTGTTTCATCAACACTCTGATAGTCCACAGTTTACAGAATGCCTCCAGATGTGCATCGGAAACTAACACTGGTCTTCCAGGGAACGATCAAAGCGTAGACTGTTTGAGACATTACTAACATTGAGCAAAGTGGGGTTGGTGACTGTTGTATTCAATCCCGACGCAATTTCCTTGTTTCATCAACACTTTGAAGGTCCACAGATTACAGAATGATTCTAGATGTGCATCGGAAACTACTACTGGTCTTCCAGGGATCGATCAAAGCGTAGACTGTTTGAGAATTACTCCCATCGAGGAAAGTGCGCGTGGTGACTGTTGTATTCAATCCCGATTCAATTTCTGTGTATCTTCAACACTTTGAAGGTCCACAGATTACTGAATGCCTCCAGATGTGCATCGGTAATTACTACTGGTCTTCCAGGGAGCGATCAAAGCGTAGACTGTTTGAGACATCACTCACATGGAGGATAGTGCGCATGCTGACTGTTGTATTCAATCCCGATGCATTTTCTGTGTTTCATCAACACTCTGATAGTCCACAGATTACAGAATGCCTCCAGATGTGCATCGGAAACAACTACTGGTCTTCCTGGGAACGATCAGAAAGTAGACTGTTTGAGACATTACTCCCATGGAGGAAAGTGCGCATGGTGACTGTTGTATTCAATCCCGATGCAATTTCTGTGTTTCATCAACACTCTGATAGTCCACAGATAACAGAATGCCACCAGACGTGCATCGGAAACTACTACTGGTCTTCCAGGAAACGATCAAAGCATTGACTGTATGAGACATTACTCCCGTGGAGGAAAGTGCACATGGTGACTGTTGTATTCCATCACGATGCAATTTCTGTGTTTCATCAACACTCTGATAGTCAACAGATTAGAGAATGCCACCAGATGTGCATCGGAAACTACTACTGGTCTTCCAGGAAACGATCAAAGCGTTGACTGTATGAGACATTACTCCCGTGGAGGAAAGTGCACATGGTGACTGTTGTATTCCATCACGATGCAATTTCTGTGTTTCATCAACACTCTGATAGTCAACAGATTAGAGAATGCCACCAGATGTGCATCGGAAACTACTACTGGTCTTCCAGGGATCAATCAAAGCGTAGACTGTTTCAGACTTTACTCCCATGAAGGAAAGTGTGGATGGTGACTGTTGTATTCAATCCCAATGCAATTTCTGTGTTTCATCAACACTCTGATAGACCACAGATTACATAATGCCTCCAGATGTGCATCGGAAACTACTACTGGACTTCCAGGGAACGATCAAAGCGTAGACTGTTTGAGACATTACTTTTATGGAGGAAAGTGCGCATGGTGACTGTTGTATTTAATCCCGATGCAATTTCTGTGTTTCATCAACACTCTGATAGTCCACAGATTACAGAATGCCTCCTGATGTCCATCAGAAACTACTACAGGTCCTGCAGGGAACGATCAAAGCGTAAACTCTTTTGACATTACTCCCATGGAGGAAAGTGCGCATGGTGACTGTTGTATTCAATCCCCATGCAATTTCTGTGTTTCATCAACACTCTGATAGTCCACAGATTACAGAATGCCACAATACGTGCATCGGAAACTACTACTCGTCTTCCAGGGAACGATCAAAGCGTAGACTGTTTGAGTCATTACTCCTGTGGAGGAAAGTGCGCGCGGTGAGTTTTGTATTCAATCCCGATGCAATTTCTGTGTTTCATCTATACTCTGATAGTCCACAGATTGCAGAATGCCACCAGATGTGCATCGGAAACTACTACTTGTCTTCCAGGGAACGATCAAAGTGTAGATTGTTTGAGACATTACTCCCGTGGAGGAAAGTGCGCACGGTGACTGTTGTATAAAATCCCGATGAAATTTCTGTGTTTCAACATCAATCTGATAGTCAACAGATTACAGAATGCCACCAGATGTGCATCGGAAACTACTACTGGTCTTTCAGGGAACAATCAAAGCGTATACTGTTTCAGACATTACTCCCATGGAGGAAAGTGTGGATGGTGACTGTTGTATTCAATCCCGACACAATTTCTGTGTTTCATCAACACTCTGATAGTCCACAGATTACAGAATGCCTCCAGAAGTGAATCGGAAACTACTACTGGTCTTTCATGGAACGATCAAAGCGTAAACTCTTTGAGACATTACTCCCATGGAGGAAAGTGCGCATGGTGACTGTTGTATTAAATCCAGATGCAATTTCTATGTTTCATAAACACTCTGATAGTCTACAGATTACGGAATGCCTCCAGATGTGCATCGGAAACTACTACTGGTTTTCCAGGCAATGATCAAAGCGTAGACTGTTAGAGATATAACACCCATGGAGGAAAGTGCGCATGGTGACTGTTGTATTCAATCCCGATGCAATTTCTGCGTTTCATCAACACCCTGATTGTCCACTGATTGCAGAATGCCTCCAGATGTTCATCGGAAACTACTACTGGTCTTCCATGGAACGATCAAAGCGTAGACTGTTTGAGACTTACCTCCCGTGGAGGAAAGTGCGCATAGTGATTGTTATATTCAATCCCGATGCATTTTCGGTGTTTCATCAACACTCTGATAGTCCACAGTTACAGAATGCCTCCAGATGTGCATCGGGAACTACTACTGGTCTTCGAGGGAACGATCAAAGCGTAGAATGTTTGAGACATTACTCCCATGGAGGAAAGTACGCTTGGTGACTGTATTATTCAATCCCGATGCAATTTCTGTCTTTCATCAGCACTCTGATAGTCCACCGATTACAGAATGCCTCCAGATGTGCATGGGAAACTACTTCTGGTCTTCCAGGGAATGATCTAAGCGTAGACTGTTTGGGATATTACTCCCAAGGAGGAAAGTGCGCATGGTGACTGTTATATTCAATCCCAATTCAATTTCTGTTTTTCATCAACACTCAGATAGTAAACAGATTACGGAATGCCTCCAGATGTGCATCGGTAACTACTACTCGTCTTCCAGGGAACGATCAAAGCGTAGACTCTATGAGACATTACTCCCATGGAGGAATGTGCGCATGGTGACTGTTGTGTTCAATCCCGATGCAATTTCTGTGTTTCGTCAACAGTCTGATAGTCCACAGATTACAGAGTGCCTCCAGATGTGAATCGGAAACTACTACTGGTCTTCAAGGGAACGATCTTAGCGTAGACTGTTAGAGACATTACTCCCATGGAGGAAAGAGTGCGTGGTGACTGTTGTATTCAATCACGATACAATTTCTTTGTTTCATCAACACTCTGATAGTCCACAGATTACAGAATGCCTCCAGATGTGCATCGGAAACTAACACTGGTCTTCCAGGGAACGATCAAAGCGTAGACTGTTTGAGACATTACTAACATTGAGGAAAGTGGGGTTGGTGACTGTTGTATTCAATCCCGACGCAATTTCCTTGTTTCATCAACACTTTGATGGTCCACAGATTACAGAATGATTCTAGATGTGCATCGGAAACTACTACTGGTCTTCCAGGGATCGATCAAAGCGTAGACTGTTTGAGAATTACTCCCATCGAGGAAAGTGCGCGTGGTGACTGTTGTATTCAATCCCGATTCAATTTCTGTGTTTCATCAACACTTTGAAGGTCCACGGATTACTGAATGCCTCCAGATGTACATCGGATACTACTACTGGTCTCCTAGGGAACGATCAAAGCGTAGACTGTTTCAGACATTACTCCCATGGAGAAAAGTGCGGATGGTTACTGTTGGATTCAATCCCGATGCAATTTCTGTGTTTCATCAACCATCTGATAGTCCATAGATTATAGAAAGCCTCCATATGTGAATCGGAAACTACTACTGGTATTCCAGGGAACGCTCATAGCGTAGACTGTTAGAGACATTACACCCATGGGGTAAAGTGCGCATGGTGAATGTTGTATTCAATCCCGATGCAATTTCTGTGTTTCATCAACACTCTGATAGTCCACAGATTACAGAATGCCTCCTGATGCCCATCGGAAACTACTACTGGTCCTGCAAGGAACGATCAAAGCGTAAACTCTTTGAGACATCACTCACATGGAGGAAAGTGCGCATGGTGACTGTCGTATTCAATCCCGATGCATTTTCTGTGTTTCATCAACACTCTGATAGTCCACAGATTTCAGAATGCCTCCAGATGTGCATCGGAAACAACTACTGGTCTTCCTGGGAACGATCAGAAAGTAGACTGTTTGAGACATTACTCCCATGGAGGAAAGTGCGCATGGTGACTGTTGTATTCAATCCCGATGCAATTTCTGTGTTTCATCAACACTCTGATAGTCAACATATTACAGAATGCCACCATATGTGCATCGGAAACTACTACTGGTCTTCCAGGGATCAATGAAAGCGTAGACTGTTTCAGACTTTACTCCCATGAAGGAAAGTGTGGATGGTGACTGTTGTATTCAATCCCGATGTAATTTCTGTGTTTCATCAACACTCTGATAGTCCACAGATTACAGAATGCCACAATACGTGCATCGGAAACTACTACTCGTCTTCCAGGGAACGATCCAAGCGTAGACTGTTTGAGTCATTACTCCCGTGGAGGAAAGTGCGCACGGTGACTGTTGTATTCAATCCCGATGCAATTTCTGTGTTTCATCTATACTCTGATAGTCCACAGATTGCAGAATGCCACCAGATTTGCATCGGAATCTACTAATTGTCTTCCAGGGAACGATCAAAGCGTAGATTGTTTGAGACATTACTCCCGTGGAGGAAAGTGCGCACAGTGACTGTTGTATACAATCCCGATGAAATTTCTGTGTTTCAACATCAATCTGATAGTCAACAGATTACAGAATGCCACCAGATGTGCATCGGAAACTACTACTGGTCTTTCAGGGAACAATCAAAACGTATACTGTTTCAGACATTACTCCCATGGAGGAAAGTGTGGATGGTGACTGTTGTATTCAATCCCGATGCAATTTCTGTGTTTCATCAACACTCTGATAGTCCACAGATTACAGAATGCCTCCAGATGTGAATCGGAAACTACTACTGGTCTTCCATGGAACGATCAAAGCGTAAACTCTTTGAGACATTACTCCCATGGAGGAAAGTGCGCATGGTGACTGTTGTATTAAATCCAGATGCAATTTCTATGTTTCATAAACACTCTGATAGTCTACAGATTACGGAATGCCTCCAGATGTGCATCGGAAACTACTACTGGTTTTCCAGGCAATGATCAAAGCGTAGACTGTTAGAGATATAACACCCATGGAGGAAAGTGCGCATGGTGACTGTTGTATTCAATCCCGATGCAATTTCTGCGTTTCATCAACACCCTGATTGTCCACTGATTGCAGAATGCCTCCAGATGTTCATCGGGAACTACTACTGGTCTTCCATGGAACGATCAAATCGTAGACTGTTTGAGACATACCTCCCGTGGAGGAAAGTGCGCATAGTGATTGTTATATTCAATCCCGATGCATTTTCGGTGTTTCATCAACACTCTGATAGTCCACAGTTACAGAATGCCTCCAGATGTGCATCGGGAACTACTACTGGTCTTCGAGGGAACGATCAAAGCGTAGAATGTTTGAGACATTACTCCCATGGAGGAAAGTGCGCTTGGTGACTGTATTATTCAATCCCGATGCAATTTCTGTCTTTCATCAGCACTCTGATAGTCCACCGATTACAGAATGCCTCCAGATGTGCATGGGAAACTACTTCTGGTCTTCCAGGGAACGATCAAAGCGTAGACTGTTAGGGATATTATTCCCAAGGAGGAAAGTGTGCATGGTGACAGTTGTATTCAATCCTAATTCAATTTCTGTTTTTCATCAACACTCTGATAGTCCACAGATTACAGAAAGCCTCCAGATGTGCATCGGAACCTACTACTGGTCTTTCAGGGAACGATCAAAACGTAGACTGTTTCAGACATTACTGCCATGGAGCAAAGTGCACATGGTGACTGTTGTATACAATCCCGATGCAATTTCTGTGTTTCACCAACACTCTGATAGTCCACAGATTACAGAATGCCTCCTGATGCCCATCGGAAACTACTACTGGTCCTGCAAGGAACGATCAAAGCGTAAACTCTTTGAGACATCACTCACATGGAGGAAAGTGCGCATGGTGACTGTCGTATTCAATCCCGATGCATTTTCTGTGTTTCATCAACACTCTGATAGTCCACAGATTTCAGAATGCCTCCAGATGTGCATCGGAAACAACTACTGGTCTTCCTGGGAACGATCAGAAAGTAGACTGTTTGAGACATTACTCCCATGGAGGAAAGTGCGCATGGTGACTGTTGTATTCAATCCCGATGCAATTTCTGTGTTTCATCAACACTCTGATAGTCAACATATTACAGAATGCCACCATATGTGCATCGGAAACTACTACTGGTCTTCCAGGGATCAATGAAAGCGTAGACTGTTTCAGACTTTACTCCCATGAAGGAAAGTGTGGATGGTGACTGTTGTATTCAATCCCGATGTAATTTCTGTGTTTCATCAACACTCTGATAGTCCACAGATTACAGAATGCCACAATACGTGCATCGGAAACTACTACTCGTCTTCCAGGGAACGATCCAAGCGTAGACTGTTTGAGTCATTACTCCCATGGAGGAAAGTGCGCACGGTGACTGTTGTATTCAATCCCGATGCAATTTCTGTGTTTCATCTATACTCTGATAGTCCACAGATTGCAGAATGCCACCAGATTTGCATCGGAAACTACTAATTGTCTTCCAGGGAACGATCAAAGCGTAGATTGTTTGAGACATTACTCCCGTGGAGGAAAGTGCGCACAGTGACTGTTGTATACAATCCCGATGAAATTTCTGTGTTTCAACATCAATCTGATAGTCAACAGATTACAGAATGCCACCAGATGTGCATCGGAAACTACTACTGGTCTTTCAGGGAACAATCAAAGCGTATACTGTTTCAGACATTACTCCCATGGAGGAAAGTGTGGATGGTGACTGTTGTATTCAATCCCGATGCAATTTCTGTGTTTCATCAACACTCTGATAGTCCACAGATTACAGAATGCCTCCAGATGTGAATCGGAAACTACTACTGGTCTTCCATGGAACGATCAAAGCGTAAACTCTTTGAGACATTACTCCCATGGAGGAAAGTGCGCATGGTGACTGTTGTATTAAATCCAGATGCAATTTCTATGTTTCATAAACACTCTGATAGTCTACAGATTACGGAATGCCTCCAGATGTGCATCGGAAACTACTACTGGTTTTCCAGGCAATGATCAAAGCGTAGACTGTTAGAGATATAACACCCATGGAGGAAAGTGCGCATGGTGACTGTTGTATTCAATCCCGATGCAATTTCTGCGTTTCATCAACACCCTGATTGTCCACTGATTGCAGAATGCCTCCAGATGTTCATCGGGAACTACTACTGGTCTTCCATGGAACGATCAAATCGTAGACTGTTTGAGACATACCTCCCGTGGAGGAAAGTGCGCATAGTGATTGTTATATTCAATCCCGATGCATTTTCGGTGTTTCATCAACACTCTGATAGTCCACAGTTACAGAATGCCTCCAGATGTGCATCGGGAACTACTACTGGTCTTCGAGGGAACGATCAAAGCGTAGAATGTTTGAGACATTACTCCCATGGAGGAAAGTGCGCTTGGTGACTGTATTATTCAATCCCGATGCAATTTCTGTCTTTCATCAGCACTCTGATAGTCCACCGATTACAGAATGCCTCCAGATGTGCATGGGAAACTACTTCTGGTCTTCCAGGGAACGATCAAAGCGTAGACTGTTAGGGATATTATTCCCAAGGAGGAAAGTGTGCATGGTGACAGTTGTATTCAATCCTAATTCAATTTCTGTTTTTCATCAACACTCTGATAGTCCACAGATTACAGAAAGCCTCCAGATGTGCATCGGAACCTACTACTGGTCTTTCAGGGAACGATCAAAACGTAGACTGTTTCAGACATTACTGCCATGGAGCAAAGTGCACATGGTGACTGTTGTATACAATCCCGATGCAATTTCTGTGTTTCACCAACACTCTGATAGTCCACAGATTACAGAATGCCTCCTGATGCCCATCGGAAACTACTACTGGTCCTGCAAGGAACGATCAAAGCGTAAACTCTTTGAGACATCACTCACATGGAGGAAAGTGCGCATGGTGACTGTCGTATTCAATCCCGATGCATTTTCTGTGTTTCATCAACACTCTGATAGTCCACAGATTTCAGAATGCCTCCAGATGTGCATCGGAAACAACTACTGGTCTTCCTGGGAACGATCAGAAAGTAGACTGTTTGAGACATTACTCCCATGGAGGAAAGTGCGCATGGTGACTGTTGTATTCAATCCCGATGCAATTTCTGTGTTTCATCAACACTCTGATAGTCAACATATTACAGAATGCCACCATATGTGCATCGGAAACTACTACTGGTCTTCCAGGGATCAATGAAAGCGTAGACTGTTTCAGACTTTACTCCCATGAAGGAAAGTGTGGATGGTGACTGTTGTATTCAATCCCGATGTAATTTCTGTGTTTCATCAACACTCTGATAGTCCACAGATTACAGAATGCCACAATACGTGCATCGGAAACTACTACTCGTCTTCCAGGGAACGATCCAAGCGTAGACTGTTTGAGTCATTACTCGCGTGGAGGAAAGTGCGCACGGTGACTGTTGTATTCAATCCCGATGCAATTTCTGTGTTTCATCTATACTCTGATAGTCCACAGATTGCAGAATGCCACCAGATTTGCATCGGAAACTACTAATTGTCTTCCAGGGAACGATCAAAGCGTAGATTGTTTGAGACATTACTCCCGTGGAGGAAAGTGCGCACAGTGACTGTTGTATACAATCCCGATGAAATTTCTGTGTTTCAACATCAATCTGATAGTCAACAGATTACAGAATGCCACCAGATGTGCATCGGAAACTACTACTGGTCTTTCAGGGAACAATCAAAGCGTATACTGTTTCAGACATTACTCCCATGGAGGAAAGTGTGGATGGTGACTGTTGTATTCAATCCCGATGCAATTTCTGTGTTTCATCAACACTCTGATAGTCCACAGATTACAGAATGCCTCCAGATGTGAATCGGAAACTACTACTGGTCTTCCATGGAACGATCAAAGCGTAAACTCTTTGAGACATTACTCCCATGGAGGAAAGTGCGCATGGTGACTGTTGTATTAAATCCAGATGCAATTTCTATGTTTCATAAACACTCTGATAGTCTACAGATTACGGAATGCCTCCAGATGTGCATCGGAAACTACTACTGGTTTTCCAGGCAATGATCAAAGCGTAGACTGTTAGAGATATAACACCCATGGAGGAAAGTGCGCATGGTGACTGTTGTATTCAATCCCGATGCAATTTCTGCGTTTCATCAACACCCTGATTGTCCACTGATTGCAGAATGCCTCCAGATGTTCATCGGGAACTACTACTGGTCTTCCATGGAACGATCAAATCGTAGACTGTTTGAGACATACCTCCCGTGGAGGAAAGTGCGCATAGTGATTGTTATATTCAATCCCGATGCATTTTCGGTGTTTCATCAACACTCTGATAGTCCACAGTTACAGAATGCCTCCAGATGTGCATCGGGAACTACTACTGGTCTTCGAGGGAACGATCAAAGCGTAGAATGTTTGAGACATTACTCCCATGGAGGAAAGTGCGCTTGGTGACTGTATTATTCAATCCCGATGCAATTTCTGTCTTTCATCAGCACTCTGATAGTCCACCGATTACAGAATGCCTCCAGATGTGCATGGGAAACTACTTCTGGTCTTCCAGGGAACGATCAAAGCGTAGACTGTTAGGGATATTATTCCCAAGGAGGAAAGTGTGCATGGTGACAGTTGTATTCAATCCTAATTCAATTTCTGTTTTTCATCAACACTCTGATAGTCCACAGATTACAGAAAGCCTCCAGATGTGCATCGGAACCTACTACTGGTCTTTCAGGGAACGATCAAAACGTAGACTGTTTCAGACATTACTGCCATGGAGCAAAGTGCACATGGTGACTGTTGTATACAATCCCGATGCAATTTCTGTGTTTCACCAACACTCTGATAGTCCACAGATTACAGAATGCCTCCAGATGTGCATCGGAAACTACTACTGGTCTTCCAGGGAACGATCAAAGCGTAGACTGTTTGAGAATTACTCCCATGGAGGAAAGTGCACATGGTGACTGTTGTACTCAATCCCGATGCAATTTCTGTGTTTCATCAACACTCAGATAGTAAACAGATTACAGAATGCCTATAGATATGCATCAGAAACAACTTCTGGTCTTCCAGGGAATGATCAAAGCGTAGACTGATAGGGATATTACTCCCATGGAGGAAAGTGCGCATGGCGACTGTTGTATTCAATCCCAATGCAATTTCTGTGTTTCATCTATACTCTGATAGTCCACAGATTACAGAATGCCACCGGATGTGCATCGGAAACTACTACTTGTCTTCCAGGGAACGATCAAATCGTAGACTGTTTGAGACATTACTCCCGTGGAGGAAAGTGCGCATGGTGACTGTTGTATTCAATCCCGATGCAATTTCTGTGTTTCAACAACACTCTGATAGTCAACAGATTACAGAATGCCACCAGATGTGCATCGGAAACTCCTACTGGTCTTTCAGGGAACAATCAAAGCGTATACTGTTTCAGACATTACACCCATGGAGCAAAGTGTGGATGGTGACTGTTGTATTCAATCCCGATACAATTTCTGTGTTTCAACAACACTCTGATAGTCCACACATTACAGAATGCCTCCAGATGTTCATCGGAAACTACTACTGGTCTTCCATTGAACGATCAAAGCGTAGACTGTTTGAGACATCACTCCCATGGAGTAAAGTGCGCCTGGTGACTGTTGTATTCAATCCCGATGCAATTTCTGTGTTTCATCAACACACTGACAGTCAACAGATTACAGAGTGCCTCCAGATGTGCATCGGAAACTACTACTGGTCTTCCAGGGAACGATCAAAGCGT
The DNA here is from genome assembly GCF_023897955.1 of Schistocerca gregaria. Lineage (NCBI taxonomy): Eukaryota > Metazoa > Arthropoda > Insecta > Orthoptera > Acrididae > Schistocerca > Schistocerca gregaria. Next base: position 1,037,761 of record NC_064927.1, read on the forward strand.
AGACTGTTTGAGACATTACTAGCGTGGAGGAAAGTGCGCATGATGAGTGTTGTTTACTTTCCCGATGCCATTTCTGTGTTTCATCAACACTCTGATAGTCCACAGATTACAGAATAACACCAGATGTGCATCGGAAACTACTACTGGTCTTCCAGGGAACGATCAAAGCGTAGAATGGTTGAGACATACCTCCAGTGGAGGAAAGTGCGCATAGTGATTGTTATATTCAATCCCGATGCAATATCTGTGTTTCATCAACACTCTGATAGTCCACAGATTACAGAATGCCTCCAGATGTGCATCGGGAACTACTACTGGTCTTCGAGGGAACGATCAAAGCGTAGACTGTTTGAGACATTACTCCCATGCAGGAAAGTGCGCTTGGTGACTGTATTATTCAATCCCGATGCAATTTCTGTGATTCATCAACACTCTGATAGTCCACCGATTACAGAATGCCTCCAGATGTGCATTGGAAACTACAACTGGTCTTCCAGGGAACGATCAAAGCGTAGACTGTTTGAGACATTACTCCCATGGAGGAAAGTGCGCATGGTGACTGTTGTATTCGATCCCGATGCAATTTCTGTGTTTCATCAACACTCTGATAGTAGACAGATTACAGAATGCCTCCAGATGTGCATCGGAATCTACTACTGCACTTCCAGGGAACGATCAAAGCGTAGACTTTTTGAGACATTACTTTTATGGAGGAAAGTGCGCGTGGTGACTGTTGTATTCAATCCAGATGCTATTTCTGTGTTTCATCAACACTCTGATAGTCCACAGATTACAGAATGCCACAAGACGTGCATCGGAAACTACTACTCGTCTTCCAGGGGATGATCAAAGCGTAGACTGTTTGAGTCATTACTCCTGTGGAGGAAAGTGCGCGTGGTGACTGTTGTATTCAATCCCGATGCAATTTCTGTGTTTCATCTATACTCTGATAGTCCACAGATTACAGAATGACACCGGATGTGCATCGGAAACTACTACTTGTCTTCCAGGGAACGATCAAAGCATAGACTGTTTGAGACATTACTCCCGTGGAGGAAAGTGCGCATGGTGACTGTTGTATTCAATCCCGATGCAATTTCTGTGTTTCAACAACACTCTGATAGTCAACAGATTACAGAATGCCACCAGATGTGCATCGGAAACTACTACTGGTCTTTCAGGGAACAATCAAAGCGAATACTGTTTCAGACATTACACCCATGGAGGAAAGTGTGGATGGTGACTGTTGTATTCAATCCCGATACAATTACTGTGTTTCATCAACACTCTGATAGTCCACAGATTACAGAATGCCTCCAGATGTTCATCGGAAACTACTACTGGTCTTCCATTGAACGATCAAAGCGTAGACTGTTTGAGACATCACTCCCATGGAGAAAAGTGCGCCTGGTGACTGTTGTATTCAATCCCGATGCAATTTCTGTGTTTCATCAACACACTGACAGTCAACAGATTACAGAGTGCCTCCAGATGTGCATCGGAAACTACTACTGGTCTTCCAGGGAACAATCAAAGCGTATACTGTTTCAGACATTACTCCCATGGAGGAAAGTGTGGATGGTGACTGTTGTATTCAATCCCGATGCAATTTCTGTGTTTCATCAACACTCTGATAGTCCACAGATTACAGAATGCCTCCAGATGTGAATCGGAAACTACTACTGGTCTTCCATGGAACGATCAAAGCGTAAACTCTTTGAGACATTACTCCCATGGAGGAAAGTGCGCATGGTGACTGTTGTATTAAATCCAGATGCAATTTCTATGTTTCATAAACACTCTGATAGTCTACAGATTACGGAATGCCTCCAGATGTGCATCGGAAACTACTACTGGTTTTCCAGGCAATGATCAAAGCGTAGACTGTTAGAGATATAACACCCATGGAGGAAAGTGCGCATGGTGACTGTTGTATTCGATCCCGATGCAATTTCTGTGTTTCATCAACACTCTGATAGTAGACAGATTACAGAATGCCTCCAGATGTGCATCGGAAACTACTACTGCACTTCCAGGGAACGATCAAAGCGTAGACTTTTTGAGACATTACTTTTATGGAGGAAAGTGCGCGTGGTGACTGTTGTATTCAATCCAGATGCTATTTCTGTGTTTCATCAACACTCTGATAGTCCACAGATTACAGAATGCCACAAGACGTGCATCGGAAACTACTACTCGTCTTCCAGGGGATGATCAAAGCGTAGACTGTTTGAGTCATTACTCCTGTGGAGGAAAGTGCGCGTGGTGACTGTTGTATTCAATCCCGATGCAATTTCTGTGTTTCATCTATACTCTGATAGTCCACAGATTACAGAATGACACCGGATGTGCATCGGAAACTACTACTTGTCTTCCAGGGAACGATCAAAGCATAGACTGTTTGAGACATTACTCCCGTGGAGGAAAGTGCGCATGGTGACTGTTGTATTCAATCCCGATGCAATTTCTGTGTTTCAACAACACTCTGATAGTCAACAGATTACAGAATGCCACCAGATGTGCATCGGAAACTACTACTGGTCTTTCAGGGAACAATCAAAGCGAATACTGTTTCAGACATTACACCCATGGAGGAAAGTGTGGATGGTGACTGTTGTATTCAATCCCGATACAATTACTGTGTTTCATCAACACTCTGATAGTCCACAGATTACAGAATGCCTCCAGATGTTCATCGGAAACTACTACTGGTCTTCCATTGAACGATCAAAGCGTAGACTGTTTGAGACATCACTCCCATGGAGAAAAGTGCGCCTGGTGACTGTTGTATTCAATCCCGATGCAATTTCTGTGTTTCATCAACACACTGACAGTCAACAGATTACAGAGTGCCTCCAGATGTGCATCGGAAACTACTACTGGTCTTCCAGGGAACGATCAAAGCGTAGACTGTTTGAGACATTACTAGCGTGGAGGAAAGTGCGCATGATGAGTGTTGTGTACTTTCCCGATGCCATTTCTGTGTTTCATCAACACTCTGATAGTCCACAGATTACAGAATAACACCAGATGTGCATCGGAAACTACTACTGGTCTTCCAGGGAACGATCAAAGCGTAGAATGGTTGAGACATACCTCAAGTGGAGGAAAGTGCGCATAGTGATTGTTATAATCAATCCCGATGCAATATCTGTGTTTCATCAACACTCTGATAGTCCACAGAATACAGAATGTCTCCAGATGTGCATCGGGAACTACTACGGGTCTTCCAGGGAAAGGTCAAAGCGTAAACTCTTTGAGACATTACTCCCACGGAAGAAAGTGCGCATGGTGACTGTTGTATTCAATCCCGATGCATTTTCTGTGTTTCATCAACACTCTGATAGTCCACAGATTACAGAATGCCTCCAGATGTGCATCGGGAACTACTACTGGTCTTCGAGTGAACGATCAAAGCGTAGACTGTTTGAGACATTACTCCCATGGAGGAAAGTGCGCTTGGTGACTGTTGTATTCAATCCCGATGCAATTTCTGTGATTCATCAACACTCTGATAGTCCACCGATTACAGAATGCCTCCAGATGTGCATCGGAAACTACAACTGGTCTTCCAGGGAACGATCAAAGCGTAGACTGTTTGGGACATTACTCCCATGGAGGAAAGTGAGCATGGTGACTGTTGTATTCAATCCCGATGCAATCTCTGTGTTTCATCAACACTCTGATAGTCCACAGGTTACAGAATGCCAAAAGATGTGCATCGGAAACTACTACTGGTCTTCCAGGGAACGATCAAAGCGTAGACTGTTTGAGACATTACTCCCGTGGAGCAAAGTGCGCATGGTGACTGTTGTATTCAATCTCGATGCAATTTCTGTGTTTCATCAACACTCTGATAGTCCACAGATCACAGAATGCCTCCAGATGTGCATCGGAAACTACCACTGGTCTTCCAGGGAACGATCAAAGCGTTGACTGTTTGAGACATTACTCCCATGGAGGAAAGTGCGGATGGTGACTGTTGTATTCAACCCGATGCAATTTCTGTGTTTCATCAACACTCTGATAGTCCACAGATTACAGATTGTCTCCAGATGTCCATCGGAAACTACTACTGGTCTTCCAGGGAACGATCAAAGCATAGACTGTTAGAGGCATTACTCCCATGGAGGAAAATGTGCATGGTGACTGTTGTATTCACTCCCGATGCAATTTCTGTGTTTCATCAACACTCTGCTAGTCCACAGATTACAGAAAGCCTCCAGATGTGCATCGAAAACTACTACTGGTCGTCCTGTGAACGAGCAAAGCGTAGACTGTTTGAGACATTACTCCCATGGTGGAAAGTGCGCATGGTGACTGTTGTATTCAGTCCCGATGCAATGTCTGTGTTTCAACAACACTCAGATGGTAAACAGATTACAAAATGCCTCCAGCTGTGCATCGGAAACAACTTCTGGTCTTCCAGGGAATGATCATAGCGTAGACTGATAGGGATATTACTCCCATAGAGGAAACTGCGCATGGTGACTGTTGTATTCAATCACGATGCAATTTCTGTGTTTCATCAATACTCTCATAGACAACAGATTACAGAATGCCACCACATGTACATCGGAAACTACTACTGGTCTTCCATTGAACGATAAAATCGTAGACTGTTTCAGACATTACTCTCATGAAGGAAAGTTATGGATGGTGACTTTTGTATTTAATCCCGATGCAATTTCTGTGTTTCATCAACACTCTGATAGTCCACAGTTTACAGAATGCCTCCAGATGTGCATCGGAAACTACTACTGGTCTTCCAGGGAACGATCAAAGCATAGACTGTTAGAGGCATTACTCCCATGGAGGAAAATGTGCATGGTGACTGTTGTATTCACTCCCGATGCAATTTCTGTGTTTCATCAACACTCTGATAGTCCACAGATTACAGAATGCCTCCAGATGTGCATCGGAAACTACCACTAGTATTCCAGGAAACGATCAAACCGTAGACTGTTTGAGACATTACTCTTGTGGGGTTAAGTGCGAATAGTGACTGTTGTATACAATCCCGATGCAATTTCTGTGTTTCATCAACAGTCTGATAGTCCACAGATTACAGAGTACCTCCAGATGTGAATCGGAAACTACTACTGGTCCTCCAGGGAACGATCAAAGCGTAGACTGTTAGAGACATTACTCCCATGGAGGGAAGTGCGCATGGTGACTGTTGTATTCAATCCCGATGCGATTTTTGTGTTTCATCAACACTCTGCTGGTCCACAGATTACAGAAAGCCTCCAGATGTGCATCGAAAACTGCTACTGGTCTTGCAGGGAACGATCAAAACGTAGAGTGTTAGAGACATTACTCCCATGGAGGAAAGTGCGCATGGTGACTGTTGTATTCAATCCCGATGCAATTTCTGTGTTTCATCAACAGTCTGATACTCCACAGATTACAGAATGCCTCCAGATGTGCATCGAAAACTACTACTGGTCTTGCAGGGAACGGTCAAAGCGTAAACTCTTTGAGACATTACTCTCATATAGGAAAGTGCGCATGGTGACTGTTGTATACAGTCCCGATGCAATCTCTGTGTTTCATCAACACACTGATAGTCCACAGGTTACAGAATGCCAAAAGATGTGCATCGGAAAATACTACTGGTCTTCCAGGGACGGATCAAAGCGTAAACTCTTTTGACATTACTCCCATGGGGGAAAGTGCGCATGGTGACTGTTGTATACAATCCCGATGCAATTTCTGTGTTTCATCAACACTCTCATAGTCAACAGATTACAGGATGCCACCAGATGTGCATCGGAAACTACTACTGGTCTTTCAGGGAACGATAAAAGCGTAGACTGTTTCAGACATTACTCCCATGAAGGAAAGTGTGGATTGTGACTGTTGTATTTAATCCCGATGCAATTTCTGTGTTTCATTAACACTCTGATAGTCCACAGATTACAGAATGCCTCCAGATGTTCATCGTAAACTACTACTGGTCGTCCTGTGAACGATCAAAGCGTAGACTGTTTGAGACATTACGCCCATGGAGGAAAGTGTCCAAGGTGACTGTTGTATACAGTCCCGTGCAATTTCTGTGTTTCATCAACACTCAGGTAGTAAACAGATTACAGAATGCCTCCAGATGTGCATCGGAAACAACTTCTGTTCTTCCAGGGAATGATCAAAGCGTAGACTGTTATTGATGTTACTCCCATGGAGGAAAGTGCGCATGGTGACTGTTGTATTCAATCCCAATGCAATTTCTGATAGTCCACAGATTTCAGAATGCCTCACGTTGTGCATCGGAAACTACTACTGTTCTTCCAGGGAACGATCAAAACGTAGACTGTTTGAGACATTACTCCTGTGGAGGAAAGTGCGCATGGTGACTGTTGTATTCAATCCCGATGCAATTTCTGTGTTTCATCAACACTCTCATAGTCAACAGATTACAGAATGCCACCAGATGTACATCGGAAACTACTACTGTTCTTCCTGTGAACGATCAAAGCGTAGACTGTTTGAGACATTACTCCCATGGAGGAAAGTGCGCATGGTGACTGTTGTATACAGTCCCGTGCAATTTCTGTGTTTCATCAACACTCAGGTAGTAAACAGATTACAGAATGCCTCCAGATGTGCATCGGAAACAACTTCTGGTCTTCCAGGGAATGATCAAAGCGTAGACTGTTATTGATATTACTCCCATGGAGGAAAGTGCGCATGGTGACTGTTGTATTCAATCCCGATGCAATTTCTGATAGTCCACAGATTTCAGAATGCCTCACGTTGTGCATCGGAAACTACTACTGGTCTTCCTGGGAACGATCAAAGCGTAGACTGTTTGAGACATTAGTCCCGTGGGGGAAAGTGCGCATGGTGACTGTTGTATTCAATCCCGATGCAATTTCTGTGTTTCATCAACAGTCTGATAGTCCAAACATTACAGAGTGACTCCAAATGTGAATCGGAAACTACTACTGGTCTTGCATTGAACGATCAAAGCGTAAACTCTTTGAGACATTACTCTCATGGAGGAAAGTGCGCATGATGAGTGTTGTTTACTTTCCCGATGCAATTTCTGTGTTTCATCAACACTCTGATAGTCCACAGATTACAGAATGCCACCAGATGTGCATCGGACACTACTACTGGTCTTGCAGGGAACGATCAAATCGTAGACTGTTTGAGACATTATTCCCGTGGAGGAAAGTGCGCATAGTGACTGTTGTATTCAATCCCGATGCAATTTCTGTGTTTCATCAACACTCTGATAGTCAACAGATTACAGAATGCCACCAGATGTGCATCGGAAACTACTACTGGTCGTCCAGGGAACGATAAAAACGTAGACTGTTTCAGACATTACTCCCATGAAGGAAAGTGTGGATTGTGACTGTTGTATTTACTCCCGATGCAATTTCTGTGTTTCATCAACACTCTGATAGTCCACAGTTTACAGAATGAATCCAGATGTGCATCGGAAACTACTACTGGTCTTCCAGGGAACGATCAAAGCGTAGACTGTTAGAGACATTACTCCCATGGAGTGAAGTGCGCATGGTGACTGTTGTATTCAATCCCGATGCAATTTCTGTGTTTCATCAACACTCTGATAGTCAACAGATTACAGAATGCCACCAGATGTGCATCGGAAACTACTACTGGTCTTCCATTGAACGATAAAATCGTAGACTGTTTCAGACATTACTCTCATGAAGGAAAGTGTGGATGGTGACTTTTGTATTTAATCCCGATGCAATTTCTGTGTTTCATCAACACTCTGATAGTCCACAGTTTACAGAATGCCTCCAGATGTGCATCGGAAACTACTACTGGTCTTCCAGGGAACGATCAAAGCATAGACTGTTAGAGGCATTACTCCCATGGAGGAAAATGTGCATGGTGACTGTTGTATTCACTCCCGATGCAATTTCTGTGTTTCATCAACACTCTGATAGTCCACAGATTACAGAATGCCTCCAGATGTGCATCGGAAACTACCACTAGTATTCCAGGAAACGATCAAAGCGTAGACTGTTTGAGACATTACTCTTGTGGGGTTAAGTGCGAATGGTGACTGTTGTATACAATCCCGATGCAATTTCTGTGTTTCATCAACAGTCTGATAGTCCACAGATTACAGAGTACCTCCAGATGTGAATCGGAAACTACTACTGGTCCTCCAGGGAACGATCAAAGCGTAGACTGTTAGAGACATTACTCCCATGGAGGGAAGTGCGCATGGTGACTGTTGTATTCAATCCCGATGCGATTTCTGTGTTTCATCAACACTCTGCTGGTCCACAGATTACAGAAAGCCTCCAGATGTGCATCGAAAACTGCTACTGGTCTTGCAGGGAACGATCAAAACGTAGAGTGTTAGAGACATTACTCCCATGGAGGAAAGTGCGCATGGTGACTGTTGTATTCAATCCCGATGCAATTTCTGTGTTTCATCAACAGTCTGATACTCCACAGATTACAGAATGCCTCCAGATGTGCATCGAAAACTACTACTGGTCTTGCAGGGAACGGTCAAAGCGTAAACTCTTTGAGACATTACTCTCATATAGGAAAGTGCGCATGGTGACTGTTGTATACAGTCCCGATGCAATCTCTGTGTTTCATCAACACACTGATAGTCCACAGGTTACAGAATGCCAAAAGATGTGCATCGGAAAATACTACTGGTCTTCCAGGGACGGATCAAAGCGTAAACTCTTTTGACATTACTCCCATGGGGGAAAGTGCGCATGGTGACTGTTGTATACAATCCCGATGCAATTTCTGTGTTTCATCAACACTCTCATAGTCAACAGATTACAGGATGCCACCAGATGTGCATCGGAAACTACTACTGGTCTTTCAGGGAACGATAAAAGCGTAGACTGTTTCAGACATTACTCCCATGAAGGAAAGTGTGGATTGTGACTGTTGTATTTAATCCCGATGCAATTTCTGTGTTTCATTAACACTCTGATAGTCCACAGATTACAGAATGCCTCCAGATGTTCATCGTAAACTACTACTGGTCGTCCTGTGAACGATCAAAGCGTAGACTGTTTGAGACATTACGCCCATGGAGGAAAGTGTCCAAGGTGACTGTTGTATACAGTCCCGTGCAATTTCTGTGTTTCATCAACACTCAGGTAGTAAACAGATTACAGAATGCCTCCAGATGTGCATCGGAAACAACTTCTGTTCTTCCAGGGAATGATCAAAGCGTAGACTGTTATTGATATTACTCCCATGGAGGAAAGTGCGCATGGTGACTGTTGTATTCAATCCCGATGCAATTTCTGATAGTCCACAGATTTCAGAATGCCTCACGTTGTGCATCGGAAACTACTACTGTTCTTCCAGGGAACGATCAAAACGTAGACTGTTTGAGACATTACTCCTGTGGAGGAAAGTGCGCATGGTGACTGTTGTATTCAATCCCGATGCAATTTCTGTGTTTCATCAACACTCTCATAGTCAACAGATTACAGAATGCCACCAGATGTACATCGGAAACTACTACTGTTCTTCCTGTGAACGATCAAAGCGTAGACTGTTTGAGACATTACTCCCATGGAGGAAAGTGCGCATGGTGACTGTTGTATACAGTCCCGTGCAATTTCTGTGTTTCATCAACACTCAGGTAGTAAACAGATTACAGAATGCCTCCAGATGTGCATCGGAAACAACTTCTGGTCTTCCAGGGAATGATCAAAGCGTAGACTGTTATTGATATTACTCCCATGGAGGAAAGTGCGCATGGTGACTGTTGTATTCAATCCCGATGCAATTTCTGATAGTCCACAGATTTCAGAATGCCTCACGTTGTGCATCGGAAACTACTACTGGTCTTCCTGGGAACGATCAAAGCGTAGACTGTTTGAGACATTAGTCCCGTGGGGGAAAGTGCGCATGGTGACTGTTGTATTCAATCCCGATGCAATTTCTGTGTTTCATCAACAGTCTGATAGTCCAAACATTACAGAGTGACTCCAAATGTGAATCGGAAACTACTACTGGTCTTGCATTGAACGATCAAAGCGTAAACCCTTTGAGACATTACTCTCATGGAGGAAAGTGCGCATGATGAGTGTTGTTTACTTTCCCGATGCAATTTCTGTGTTTCATCAACACTCTGATAGTCCACAGATTACAGAATGCCACCAGATGTGCATCGGACACTACTACTGGTCTTGCAGGGAACGATCAAATCGTAGACTGTTTGAGACATTATTCCCGTGGAGGAAAGTGCGCATAGTGACTGTTGTATTCAATCCCGATGCAATTTCTGTGTTTCATCAACACTCTGATAGTCAACAGATTACAGAATGCCACCAGATGTGCATCGGAAACTACTACTGGTCGTCCAGGGAACGATAAAAACGTAGACTGTTTCAGACATTACTCCCATGAAGGAAAGTGTGGATTGTGACTGTTGTATTTAATCCCGATGCAATTTCTGTGTTTCATCAACACTCTGATAGTCCACAGTTTACAGAATGAATCCAGATGTGCATCGGAAACTACTACTGGTCTTCCAGGGAACGATCAAAGCGTAGACTGTTAGAGACATTACTCCCATGGAGTGAAGTGCGCATGGTGACTGTTGTATTCAATCCCGATGCAATTTCTGTGTTTCATCAACACTCTGCTAGTCCACAGATTACAGAAAGCCTCCAGATGTGCATCGAAAACTACTACTGGTCTTGCAGGGAACGATCAAAGCGTAGAGTGTTAGAGACATTACTCCCATGGAGGAAAGTGCGCATGGTGACTGTTGTAATCAATCCCGATGCAATTTCTGTGTTTCATCAACACTCTGATAGTCCACAGATTACAGAATGCCACGAGATGTGCATCGGAAACTACTACTCGTCTTCCAGGGACGGATCAAAGCGTAAACTCTTTTGACATTACTCCCATGGAGGAAAGTGCGCATGGTGACTGTTGTATTCAATCCCGATGCAATTTCTGTGTTTCATCAACACTCTCATAGTCAACAGATTACAGAATGCCACCAGATGTGCATCGGAAACCACTACTGGTCTTTCAGGGAACGATAAAAGCGTAGACTGTTTCAGACATTACTCCCATGAAGGAAAGTTTGGATTGTGACTGTTGTATTTAACCCCGATGCAATTTCTGTGTTTCATCAACACTCTGATAGTCCACAGATTACAGAATGCCTCCAGATGTGCATCGGAAACTACTACTGGTCGTCCTGTGAACGATCAAAGCGCAGACTGTTTGAGACATTACTCCCATGGAGGAAAGTGCGCATGGTGACTGTTGTATACAGTCCCGTGCAATTTCTGTGTTTCATCAACACTCAGGTAGTAAACAGATTACAGAATGCCTCCAGATGTGCATCAGAAACAACTTCTGGTCTTCCAGGGAATGATCAAAGCGTAGACTGTTATTGATATTACTCCCATGGAGGAAAGTGCGCATGGTGACTGTTGTATTCAATCCCGATGCAATTTCTGATAGTCCACAGATTTCTGAATGCCTCACGTTGTGCATCGGAAACTACTACTGGTCTTCCTGGGAACGATCAAAGCGTAGACTGTTTGAGACATTACTCACGTGGAGGAAAGTGCGCATGGTGACTGTTGTAATCAATCCCGATGCAATTTCTGTGTTTCATCAACACTCTCATAGTCAACAGTTTACAGAATGCCACCAGATGTACATCGGAAACTACTACTGGTCTTCCAGGGAACGATAAAAGCGTAGACTGTTTCAGACATTACTCTCATGAAGGAAAGTGTGGATGGTGACTTTTGTATTTAATGCCGATGCAATTTCTGTGTTTCATCAACACTCTGATAGTCCACAGTTTACAGAATGCCTCCAGATGTGCTTCGGAAACTACTACTGGTCTTCCAGGGAACGATCAAGGCATAGACTGATATAGACATTATTCCCATGGAGGAAAATGTGCATGGTGACTGTTGTATTCACTCCCGATGCAATTTCTGTGTTTCATCAACACTCTGATAGTCCACAGATTACAGAATGCCTCCAGATGAGCATCGGAAACTACAACTAGTATTCCAGGAAAGTATCAAAGCGTAGACTGTTTGAGACATTACCCCCAGGGGGGAAAGTGCGCATGGTGACTGTTGTATTCAATCCCGATGCAATTTCTGTGTTTCATCAACACTCTGATAGTCCACAGATTACAGAATGCCACGAGATGTGCATCGGAAACTACTACTGGTCTTGCAGGGAACGATCAAAGCGTAAACTCTTTGAGACATTACTCTCATGGAGGAAAGTGCGCATGATGAGTGTTGTTTACTTTCCCGATGCAATTTCTGTGTTTCATCAACACTCTGATAGTCCACAGATTACAGAATGAAACCAGATGTGCATCGGACACTACTACAGGTCTTGCAGGGAACGATCAAATCGTAGACTGTTTGAGACATTATTCCCGTGGAGGAAAGTGCGCATAGTGACTGTTGTATTCAATCCCGATGCAATTTCTGTGTTTCATCAACACTCTGATAGTCCACAGATTACAGAATGTCTTGAGATGTGAATCGGGAACTACTACTGGTCTTCCAGGGAACGATCAAAGCGTAGACTGTTAGAGACATTACTCCCACGGAGTGAAGTGCGCATGGAGACTGTTGTATTCAATCCCGATGCAATTTCTGTGTTTCATCAACACTCTGCTAGTCCACAGATTACAGAAAGCCTCCAGATGTGCATCGAAAACTACTACTGGTCTTGCAGGGAACGATCAAAGCGTAGAGTGTTAGAGACATTACTCCCATGGAGGAAAGTGCGCATGGTGACTGTTGTATTCAATCCCGATGCAATTTCTGTGTTTCATCAACACTCTGATAGTCCACAGATTACAGAATGCCACGAGATGTGCATCGGAAACTACTACTGGTCTTCCAGGGACGGATCAAAGCGTAAACTCTTTTGACATTACTCCCATGGTGAAAGTGCGCATGGTGACTGTTGTATTCAATCCCAATGCAATTTCTGTGTTTCATCAACACTCTCATAGTCAACAGATTACAGAATGCCACCAGATGTGCATCGGAAACTACTACTGGTCTTTCAGGGAACGATAAAAGCGTAGACTGTTTCAGACATTACTCCCATGAGGGAAAGTGGGGATTGTGACTGTTGTATTTAATCCCGATGCAATTTCTGTGTTTCATCAACACTCTGATAGTCCACAGATTACAGAATGCCTCCAGATGTGCTTCGGAAACTGCTACTGGTCTTCCAGGGAACGATCAAGGCATAGACTGTTAGAGACATTACTCCCATGGAGGGAAATGTGCAGGGTGACTGATGTATACACTCCCGATGCAATTTCTGTGTTTCATCAACACTCTGATAGTCCACAGATTACAGAATGCCTCCAGATGTGCATCGGAAACTACAACTAGTATTCCTGGAAACGATCAAAACGTAGACTGTTTGAGACATTACTCCCAGGGCGGAAAGTGCGCATGGTGACTGTTGTATTCAATCCCGAGGCAATTTCTGGGTTTCATCAACACTTTGAAGGTCCACAGATTACAGAATGCCTCCAGATGTGGATCGTAAACTACTACTGGTCTTGCAGGGAACGATCAAAGCGTAGACTGTTTGAGACATCACTCGCATGCAGGAAAGTGCGCATGGTGACGTATTCAATCCCGAGGCAATTTCTGTGTTTCATCAAAACTTTGAAGGTCCACAGATTACAGAATGCCTCCAGATGTGCATCGGAAACTACTAATGGTCTTCCAGGGAACGATCAAAGCGTATACTGTTAGTGACATTACTCCCAGTGAGGAAAGTGCGCTTGGTGACTGTTGTATTCAATCCCGATGCAATTTCTCTGTTTCATCAACACTCTGATAGTCCACAGATTATTGAATGCCTACAAATGTGCATCGAAAACTAACACTCGACTTCCAGGGAACGATGAAAGCGTAGACTGTTTTAGACATTACTCCCATGGAGGAAAATTGCGCATGGCGACTTTTGTATTCAATCCCGATGCAATTTCTGTGTTTCATCAACATTCTGATAGTCCACAGATTACAGAATGTCTTGAGATGTGCATCGGAAACTACTACTGGTCTTCCAGGGAATTATAAAAGCGTATACTCTTTGAGACATTACACCCATGGAGGAAAGTGCGCATGGTGACTGTTGTATTCAATCAAGATGCAATTTCTGTGTTTCATCAACACTCTAATAGTCCACAGATTGCAGAATCCCTCCAGATGTGCATCGGAAACTACTTTTGGTCTTCCAGGGAACGATCAAAGCGTAGACTGTTTTAGACATTACTACCATGGAGGAAAGTGCGCATGGTGACTGTTGTATTCAATCCCGAGGCAATTTCTGTGTTTCATCAACACTTTGAAGGTCCACAGATTACAGAATGCCTCCAGATGTGCATCGGAAACTACTACTGGTCTTCCAGGGAACGATCAAATCGCAAACTCTTTGTGACATACTCCCATGGAGTAAGGTGCGCATGGTGACTGTTGTATTCAATCCCGATGCAATTTCTGTGTTTCATCAACACTCTGATAGTCAGCAGATTACAGAATGCCACCAGATGTGCATCGGAAACTACTACTGGTCTTCCAGGGAACGATCAAAGCATAGACTCTTAGAGACATTACCCCCATGGAGGAAAGTGCACATGGCGACTGTATTATTCAATCCCGAGGCAATTTCTGTGTTTCATCAACACTTTTAAGGTCCACAGGTTACAGAATGCCTCCAGATGTGCATCGGAAACTACTACTGGTCTTCCAGGGAACGATCAAATCGCAAACTCTTTGTGACATACTCCCATGAAGGAAGGTGCGCGTGGTGACTGTTGTATTTAATCCCGATGCCATTTCTGTGTTTCATCAACACTCTGATAGTCAACAGATTACAGAATGCCACCAGATGTGCATCGGAAACTACTACTGGTCTTCCAGGGAACGATCAAAGCGTAGACTCTTTGAGACATTACCCCCATGGAGGAAAGTGCGCATGGTGACTGTATTATTCAATCCTGATGCAATTTCTGTGTTTCATCAACACTCTGATAGTCCACCGATTGCAGAATGGTCTAAAATGTGCATCGTAAACTACTACTGGTCTTCCAGGCAACGATCAAAGCGTAGACTGTTTGAGACATTACTCGCATTGAGGAAAGTGCGCATGGTGACTGTTGTATTCAGTCCCGATGCAATTTCTGTGTTTCATCAACACTCTGATAGTCCACAGATTACAGAATGTCTCGAGATGTGCATCGGAAACTACTACTGGTCTTCCAGGGAACGATAAAAGCGTAGACTGTTTGAGACATTACACCCATGGAGGAAAGTGCGCATGGTGACTGTTGTATTCAATCAAGCTGCAATTTCTGTGTTTCATCAACACTCTGATAGTCCACAGTTTGCAGAATGCCTCCAGATGTGCATCGGAAACTACTTTTGGTCTTCAAGGGAACGATCAAATCGTAGACTGTTTTACACATTACTACCATGGAGGAAAGGGCGCATGGTGACTGTAGTATTCAATCCCGATGCAATTTCTGTGTTTCATCAACATTCTGATAGTTTACAGATTACAGAATGCCACCAGACGTCCATCGGAAACTACTACTGGTATTCCAGGGATCGATCAAAGCGTAGACTGTTTGAGACATTACTCCCGTGTAGGAAAGTTTGCATGGTGACTGTTGTATTCAATCCCGATGCAATCTCTGTGTTTCATCAACACTCTGATAGTCCACAGGTTACAGAATGCCAAAAGATGTGCATCGGAAACTACTACTGGTCTTCCAGGGAACGATCAAAGCGTAAGCTGTTTGAAACATTACACCCATGGAGGAAAGTGCGCATGGTGACTGTTGTATTCAATCCCGATGCAATTTCTTTGTTTCATCAACACTCTCATAGTCAACAGATTACAGAATGCCACCAGATGTGCATCGGAATCTACTACTGTTCTTTCAGGGAACGATAAAAGCGTAGACTGTTTCAGACATTACTCCCATGAAGGAAAGTGTGGATTGTGACTGTTGTATTTAATCCCGATGCAATTTCTGTGTTTCATCAACACTCTGATAGTCCACAGTTTACAGAATGCCTCCAGATGTGCATCGGAAACTACTACTGGTCTCCCAGGGAACGATCAAAGCATAGACCGTTAGAGACATTACTCCCTTGGAGGAAAATGTGCATGGTGACTGTTGTATTCAATCCCGATGCAATTTCTGTGTTTCATCAACACTCTGCTAGTCCACAGATTACAGAAAGCCTCCAGATGTGCATCGAAAACTACTACTGGTCTTGCAGGGAACGATCAAAGCGTAGAGTGTTAGAGACATTACTCCAATGGAGGAAAGTGCGCATGGTGACTGTTGTATTCAATCCCGATGCAATTTCTGTGTTTCATCAACACTCTGATAGTCCACAGATTACAGAATGCCACGAGATGTGCATCGGAAACTACTACTGGTCTTCCAGGGACGGATCAAAGAGTAAACTCTTTTGACATTACTCCCATGGTGGAAAGTGCGCATGGTGACTGTTGTATTCAATCCCAATGCAATTTCTGTGTTTCATCAACACTCTCATAGTCAACAGATTACAGAATGCCACCAGATGTGCATCGGAAACTACTACTGGCCTTTCAGGGAACGATAAAAGCGTAGACTGTTTCAGACATTACTCCCATGAAGGAAAGTGTGGATTGTGACTGTTGTATTTAATCCTTATGCAATTTCTGTGTTTCATCAACACTTTGATAGTCCACAGATTACAGAATGCCTCCAGATGTGCATCGGAAACTACTACTGGTCGTCCTGTGAACGATCAAAGCGTAGACTGTTTGAGACATTACTCCCATGGAGGAAAGTGCGCATGGTGACTGTTGTATACAGTCCCGTGCAATTTCTGTGTTTCATCAACACTCAGGTAGTAAACAGATTACAGAATGCCTCCAGATGTGCATCGGAAACAACTTCTGGTCTTCCAGGGAATGATCAAAGCGTAGACTGTTTGAGACATTACTCCCGTGGAGGAAAGTGCGCATGGTGACTGTTGTATTCAATCCCGATGCAATTTCTGTGTTTCATCAACACTCTCATAGTCAACAGATTACAGAATGCCACCAGATGTACATCGGAAACTACTACTGGTCTTCCAGGGAACGATAAAAGCGTAGACTGTTTCAGACATTACTCTCATGATGGAAAGTGTGGATGGTGACTTTTGTATTTAATGCCGATGCAATTTCTGTGTTTCATCAACACTCTGAATGTCCACAGTTTACAGAATGCCTCCAGATGTGCTTCGGAAACTGCTACTGGTCTTCCAGGGAACGATCAAGGCATAGACTGTTAGAGACATTACTCCCATGGAGGAAATTGTGCAGGGTGACTGATGTATACACTCCCGATGCAATTTCTGTGTTTCATCAACACTCTGATAGTCCACAGATTACAGAATGCCTCCAGATGTGCATCGGAAACTACAACTAGTATTCCAGGAAACGATCAAAACGTAGACTGTTTGAGACATTACTCCCAGGGGGGAAAGTGCGCATGGTGACTGTTGTATTCAATCCCGAGGCAATTTCTGTGTTTCATCAACACTTTGAAGGTCCACAGATTACAGAATGCCTCCAGATGTGGATCGTAAACTACTACTGGTCTTGCAGGGAACGATCAAAGCGTAGACTGTTTGAGACATTACTCGCATGCAGGAAAGTGCGCATGGTGACTGTTGTATTCAATCCCGAGGCAATTTCTGTGTTTCATCAAAACTTTGAAGGTCCACAGATTACAGAATGCCTCCAGATGTGCATCGGAAACTACTAATGGTCTTCCAGGAAACGATCAAAGCGTATACTGTTAGTGACATTACTCCCATGGAGGAAAGTGCGCATGGTGACTGTTGTATTCAATCCCGATGCAATTTCTCTGTTTCATCAACACTCTGATAGTCCACAGATTACGGAATGCCTACAAATGTGCATCGGAAACTAACACTCGACTTCCAGGGAACGATGAAAGCGTAGACTGTTTGAGACATTACTCCCATGGAGGAAAATTGCGCATGGCGACTTTTGTATTCAATCCCGATGCAATTTCTGTGTTTCATCAACATTCTGATAGTCCACAGATTACAGAATGTCTTGAGATGTGCATCGGAAACTACTACTGGTCTTCCAGGGAATTATAAAAGCGTATACTCTTTGAGACATTACACCCATGGAGAAAAGTGCGCATGGTGACTGTTGTATTCAATCAAGATGCAATTTCTGTGTTTCATCAACACTCTAATAGTCCACAGATTGCAGAATCCCTCCAGATGTGCATCGGAAACTACTTTTGGTCTTCCAGGGAACGATCAAAGCGTAGACTGTTTTAGACATTACTACCATGCAGGAAAGTGCGCATGGTGACTGTTGTATTCAATCCCGAGGCAATTTCTGTGTTTCATCAACACTTTTAAGGTCCACAGATTACAGAATGCCTCCAGATGTGCATCGGAAACTACTACTGGTCTTCCAGGGAACGATCAAATCGCAAACTCTTTGTGACATACTCCCATGGAGTAAGGTGCGCATGGTGACTGTTGTATTCAATCCCGATGCAATTTCTGTGTTTCATCAATACTCTGATAGTCAACAGATTACAGAATGCCACCAGATGTGCATCGGAAACTACTACTGGTCTTCCAGGGAACGATCAAAGCGTAGACTCTTTGAGACATTACCCCCATGGAGGAAAGTGGGCATGGCGACTGTATTATTCAATCCCGATGCAATTTCTGTGTTTCATCAACACTCTAATAGTCCACCGATTACAGAATGCCTCCAAATGTGCATCGTAAACCACTACAGGTCTTCCAGGGAACGATCAAAGCGTAGACTGTTTGAGACATTACTCGCATGCAGGAAAGTGCGCATGGTGACTGTTGTATTCAATCCCGAGGCAATTTCTGTGTTTCATCAACACTTTTAAGGTCCACAGGTTACAGAATGCCTCCAGATGTGCATCGGAAACTACTACTGGTCTTCCAGGGAACGATCAAAGCGCAAACTCTTTGTGACATACTCCCATGCAGGAAGGTGCGCGTGGTGACTGTTGTATTCAATCCCGATGCCATTTCTGTGTTTCATCAACACTCTGATAGTCAACAGATTACAGAATGCCACCAGATGTGCATCTGAAACTACTACTGGTCTTCCAGGGAACGATCAAAGCGTAGACTCTTTGAGACATTACCCCCATGGAGGAAAGTGCGCATGGTGACTGTATTATTTAATCCTGATGCAATTTCTGTGTTTCATCAACACTCTGATAGTCCACCGATTGCAGAATGGTCTAAAATGTGCATCGTAAACTACTACTGGTCTTCCAGGCAACGATCAAGGCGTAGACTGTTTGAGACATTACTCGCATGGAGGAAAGTGCGCATGGTGACTGTTGTATTCAGTCCCGATGCAATTTCTGTGTTTCATCAACACTCTGATAGTTCACAGATTACAGAATGTCTCGAGATGTGCATCGGAAACTACTACTGGTCTTCCAGGGAACGATAAAAGCGTAGACTGTTTGAGACATTACACCCATGGAGGAAAGTGCGCATGGTGACTGTTGTATTCAATCAAGCTGCAATTTCTGTGTTTCATCAACACTCTGATAGTCCACAGATTGCAGAATGCCTCCAGATGTGCATCGGAAACTACTTTTGGTCTTCCAGGGAACGATCAAATCGTAGACTGTTTTACACATTTCTACCATGGAGGAAAGTGCGCATGGCGACTGTAGTATTCAATCCCGATGCAATTTCTGTGTTTCATCAACATTCTGATAGTTTACAGATTATAGAATGCCACCAGACGTGCATCGGAAACTACTACTGGTATTCCAGGGAACGATCAAAGCGTAGACTGTTTGAGACATTACTCCCATGGAGGAAAATGTGCATGGTGACTGTTGTATTGAATCCCGATGCAATTTCTGTGTTTCATCAACACTCTGATAGTCCACAGATTACAGAATGCCTCCAGATGTGCATCGGAAACTACCACTAGTATTCCAGGAAACGATCGAAGCGTAGACTGTTTGAGACATTACTCCCGTGGGGGAAAGTGCGCATGGTGACTGCTGTATTCAATCCCGATGCAATTTCTGTGTGTCATCAACAGTCTGATAGTCCACAGATTACAGAGTGCCTCCAGATGTGAATCGGGAACTACTACTGGTCTTCCAGGGAACGATCAAATCGTAGACTGTTAGAGACAATACTCCCATAGAGTGAAGTGCGCATGGTGACTGTTGTATTCAATCCCGATGCAATTTCTGTGTTTCATCAACACTCTGCTAGTCCACAGATTACAGAAAGCCTCCTGATGTGCATCGGAAACTACTTTTGGTCTTCCAGGGAACGATCAAATCGTAGACTGTTTTACACATTTCTACCATGGAGGAAAGTGCGCATGGCGACTGTAGTATTCAATCCCGATGCAATTTCTGTGTTTCATCAACATTCTGGTAGTTTACAGATTACAGAATGCCACCAGACGTGCATCGGAAACTACTACTGGTATTCCAGGGAACGATCAAAGCGTAGACTGTTTGAGACATTACTCCCGTGTAAGAAAGTTTGCATGGTGACTGTTGTATTCAGTCCCGATGCAATCTCTGTGTTTCATCAACACTCTGATAGTCCACAGGTTACAGAATGCCAAAAGATGTGCATCGGAAACTACTACTGGTCTTCCAGGGAACGATCAAAGCGTAAGCTGTTTGAAACATTACTCCCATGGAGGAAACTGTGCATGGTGACTGTTGTATTCAATCCCGATGCAATTTCTGTGTTTCATCAACACTCTCATAGTCAACAGATTACAGAATGCCACCAGATGTGCATCGGAATCTACTACTGGTCTTCCAGGGACGGATCAAAGCGTAAACTCTTTTGACATTACTCCCATGGTGGAAAGTGCGCATGGTGACTGTTGTATTCAATCCCGATGCAATTACTGTGTTTCATCAACACTCTCATAGTCAACAGATTACAGAATGCCTCCAGATGTGCATCGGAAACTACTACTGGCCGTCCTGTGAACGATCAAAGAGTAGACTGTTTGAAACATTACTCCCATGGAGGAAAGTGCGCATGGTGACTGTTGTATACAGTCCCGTGCAATTTCTGTGTTTCATCAACACTCAGGTAGTAAACAGATTACAGAATGCCTCCAGATGTGCATCGGAAACAACTTCTGGTCTTCCAGGGAATGATCAAAGCGTAGACTGTTTGAGACATTACTCCCGTGGAGGAAAGTGCGCATGGTGACTGTTGTATTCAATCCCGATGCAATTTCTGTGTTTCATCAACACTCTCATAGTCAACAGATTACAGAATGCCACCAGATGTACATCGGAAACTACTACTGGTCTTCCAGGGAACGATAAAAGCGTAGACTGTTTCAGACATTACTCTCATGAAGGAAAGTGTGGATGGTGACTTTTGTATTTAATGCCGATGCAATTTCTGTGTTTCATCAACACTCTGAAAGTCCACAGTTTACAGAATGCCTCCAGATGTGCATCGGAAACTGCTACTGGTCTTCCAGGGAACGATCAAGGCATAGACTGTTTGAGACATTACCCCCATGGAGGAAAGTGCGCATGGTGACTGTATTATTCAATCCCGAACCAATTTCTGTGTTTCATCAACACTCTGATAGTCCACCGATTGCAGAATGCTCTAAAATGTGCATCGTAAACTACTACTGGTCTTCCAGGCAACGATCAAAGCGTAGACTGTTTGAGACATTACTCGCATGGAGGAAAGTGCGCATGGTGAGTGTTGTATTCAGTCCCGATGCAATTTCTGTGTTTCATCAACACTGTGATAGTCCACAGATTACAGAATGTCTCGAGATGTGCATCGGAAACTACTACTGGTCTTCCAGTTAACGATAAAAGCGTAAACTCTTTGTGACATACTCCCATGCAGGAAGGTGCGCGTGGTGACTGTTGTATTCAATCCCGATGCCATTTCTGTGTTTCATCAACACTCTGATAGTCAACAGATTACAAAATGCCACCAGATTTGCATCGGAAACTACTACTGGTCTTCCAGGGAACGATCAAAGCGTAGACTGTTTGAGACATTACTCGCATGGAGGAAAGTGCGCATGGTGAGTGTTGTATTCAGTCCCGATGCAATTTCTGTGTTTCATCAACACTGTGATAGTCCACAGATTACAGAATGTCTCGAGATGTGCATCGGAAACTACTACTGGTCTTCCAGGGAACGATCAAAGCGTAGACTCTTTGAGACATTACCCCCATGGAGGAAAGTGCGCATGGCGACTGTATTATTCAATCCCGATGCAATATCTGTGTTTCATCAACACTCTAATAGTCCACCGATTACAGAATGCCTCCAAATGTGCATCGTAAACCACTACAGGTCTTCCAGGGAACGATCAAGGCGTAGACTGTTTGAGACATTACTCGCATGCAGGAAAGTGCGCATGGTGACTGTTGTATTCAATCCCGAGGCAATTTCTGTGTTTCATCAACACTTTTAAGGTCCACAGGTTACAGAATGCCTCCAGATGTGCATCGGAAACTACTACTGGTCTTCCAGGGAACGATCAAAGCGCAAACTCTTTGTGACATACTCCCATGCAGGAAGGTGCGCGTGGTGACTGTTGTATTCAATCCCGATGCCATTTCTGTGTTTCATCAACACTCTGATAGTCAACAGATTACAGAATGCCACCAGATTTGCATCGGAAACTACTACTGGTCTTCCAGGGAACGATCAAAGCGTAGACTCTTTGAGACATTACCCCCATGGAGGAAAGTGCGCATGGTGACTGTATTATTCAATCCTGATGCAATTTCTGTGTTTCATCAACACTCTGATAGTCCACCGATTGCAGAATGGTCTAAAATGAGCATCCTAAACTACTACTGGTCTTCCAGGCAACGATCAAAGCGTAGACTGTTTGAGACATTACTCGCATGGAGGAAAGTGCGCATGGTGACTGTTGTATTCAGTCCCGATGCAATTTCTGTGTTTCATCAACACTCTGATAGTCCACAGATTACAGAATGTCTCGAGATGTGCATCGGAAACTACTACTGGTCTTCCAGGGAACGATAAAAGCGTAAACTCTTTGAGACATTACTCTCATGGAGAAAAGTGCGCATGGTGACTGTTGTATTCTATCAAGATGCAATTTCTGTGTTTCATCAACACTCTGATAGTCCACAGATTGCAGAATGCCTCCAGATGTGAATCGGAAACTACTTTTGGTCTTCCAGGGTACGATCAAAGCGTAGACTGTTTTAGACATTACTACCATGGATTAAAGTGCGCATGGTGACTGTTGTATTCAATCCCGAGGCAATTACTGTGTTTCATCAACACTTTGAAGGTCCACAGATTACAGAATGCCTCCAGATGGGCATCGGAAACTACTACTGGTCTTCCAGGGAACGATCAAATCGTAGACTCTTTGAGACATTACCCCCATGGAGGAAAGTGCGCATGGCGACTGTATTATTCAATCCCGATGCAATTTCTGTGTTTCATTAACACTCCGATGGTCCACCGATTACAGAATGCCTCCAAATGTGCATCGTAAACTACTACAGGTCTTCCAGGGGACGATCAAAGCGTAGACTGTTTGAGACATTACTCGCATGCAGGAAAGTGCGCATGGTGACTGTTGTATTCAATCCCGAGGCAATTTCTGTGTTTCATCAACACTTTTAAGGTCCACAGATTACAGAATGCCTCCAGATGTGCATCGGAAACTACTACTGGTCTTCCAGGGAACGATAAAAGCGCAAACTCTTTGTGACATATTCCCATGCAGGAAGGTGCGCGTGGTGACTGTTGTATTCAATCCCGATGCCATTTCTGTGTTTCATCAACACTCTGATAGTCAACAGATTACAGAATGCCACCAGATGTGCATCGGAAACTACTACTGGTCTTCCAGGGAACGATCAAAGCGTAGACTCTTTGAGACATTACCCCCATGGAGGAAAGTGCGCATGGTGACTGTATTATTCAATCCCGAACCAATTTCTGTGTTTCATCAACACTCTGATAGTCCACCGATTGCAGAATGCTCTAAAATGTGCATCGTAAACTACTACTGGTCTTCCAGGCAACGATCAAAGCGTAGACTGTTTGAGACATTACTCGCATGGAGGAAAGTGCGCATGGTGAGTGTTGTATTCAGTCCCGATGCAATTTCTGTGTTTCATCAACACTGTGATAGTCCACAGATTACAGAATGTCTCGAGATGTGCATCGGAAACTACTACTGGTCTTCCAGTTAACGATAAAAGCGTAAACTCTTTGTGACATACTCCCATGCAGGAAGGTGCGCGTGGTGACTGTTGTATTCAATCCCGATGCCATTTCTGTGTTTCATCAACACTCTGATAGTCAACAGATTACAGAATGCCACCAGATTTGCATCGGAAACTACTACTGGTCTTCCAGGGAACGATCAAAGCGTAGACTGTTTGAGACATTACTCGCATGGAGGAAAGTGCGCATGGTGAGTGTTGTATTCAGTCCCGATGCAATTTCTGTGTTTCATCAACACTGTGATAGTCCACAGATTACAGAATGTCTCGAGATGTGCATCGGAAACTACTACTGGTCTTCCAGGGAACGATCAAAGCGTAGACTCTTTGAGACATTACCCCCATGGAGGAAAGTGCGCATGGCGACTGTATTATTCAATCCCGATGCAATATCTGTGTTTCATCAACACTCTAATAGTCCACCGATTACAGAATGCCTCCAAATGTGCATCGTAAACCACTACAGGTCTTCCAGGGAACGATCAAGGCGTAGACTGTTTGAGACATTACTCGCATGCAGGAAAGTGCGCATGGTGACTGTTGTATTCAATCCCGAGGCAATTTCTGTGTTTCATCAACACTTTTAAGGTCCACAGGTTACAGAATGCCTCCAGATGTGCATCGGAAACTACTACTGGTCTTCCAGGGAACGATCAAAGCGCAAACTCTTTGTGACATACTCCCATGCAGGAAGGTGCGCGTGGTGACTGTTGTATTCAATCCCGATGCCATTTCTGTGTTTCATCAACACTCTGATAGTCAACAGATTACAGAATGCCACCAGATTTGCATCGGAAACTACTACTGGTCTTCCAGGGAACGATCAAAGCGTAGACTCTTTGAGACATTACCCCCATGGAGGAAAGTGCGCATGGTGACTGTATTATTCAATCCTGATGCAATTTCTGTGTTTCATCAACACTCTGATAGTCCACCGATTGCAGAATGGTCTAAAATGAGCATCCTAAACTACTACTGGTCTTCCAGGCAACGATCAAAGCGTAGACTGTTTGAGACATTACTCGCATGGAGGAAAGTGCGCATGGTGACTGTTGTATTCAGTCCCGATGCAATTTCTGTGTTTCATCAACACTCTGATAGTCCACAGATTACAGAATGTCTCGAGATGTGCATCGGAAACTACTACTGGTCTTCCAGGGAACGATAAAAGCGTAAACTCTTTGAGACATTACTCTCATGGAGAAAAGTGCGCATGGTGACTGTTGTATTCTATCAAGATGCAATTTCTGTGTTTCATCAACACTCTGATAGTCCACAGATTGCAGAATGCCTCCAGATGTGAATCGGAAACTACTTTTGGTCTTCCAGGGTACGATCAAAGCGTAGACTGTTTTAGACATTACTACCATGGATTAAAGTGCGCATGGTGACTGTTGTATTCAATCCCGAGGCAATTACTGTGTTTCATCAACACTTTGAAGGTCCACAGATTACAGAATGCCTCCAGATGGGCATCGGAAACTACTACTGGTCTTCCAGGGAACGATCAAATCGTAGACTCTTTGAGACATTACCCCCATGGAGGAAAGTGCGCATGGCGACTGTATTATTCAATCCCGATGCAATTTCTGTGTTTCATTAACACTCCGATGGTCCACCGATTACAGAATGCCTCCAAATGTGCATCGTAAACTACTACAGGTCTTCCAGGGGACGATCAAAGCGTAGACTGTTTGAGACATTACTCGCATGCAGGAAAGTGCGCATGGTGACTGTTGTATTCAATCCCGAGGCAATTTCTGTGTTTCATCAACACTTTTAAGGTCCACAGATTACAGAATGCCTCCAGATGTGCATCGGAAACTACTACTGGTCTTCCAGGGAACGATAAAAGCGCAAACTCTTTGTGACATATTCCCATGCAGGAAGGTGCGCGTGGTGACTGTTGTATTCAATCCCGATGCCATTTCTGTGTTTCATCAACACTCTGATAGTCAACAGATTACAGAATGCCACCAGATGTGCATCGGAAACTACTACTGGTCTTCCAGGGAACGATCAAAGCGTAGACTCTTTGAGACATTACCCCCATGGAGGAAAGTGCGCATGGTGACTGTATTATTCAATCCCGAACCAATTTCTGTGTTTCATCAACACTCTGATAGTCCACCGATTGCAGAATGCTCTAAAATGTGCATCGTAAACTACTACTGGTCTTCCAGGCAACGATCAAAGCGTAGACTGTTTGAGACATTACTCGCATGGAGGAAAGTGCGCATGGTGAGTGTTGTATTCAGTCCCGATGCAATTTCTGTGTTTCATCAACACTGTGATAGTCCACAGATTACAGAATGTCTCGAGATGTGCATCGGAAACTACTACTGGTCTTCCAGTTAACGATAAAAGCGTAAACTCTTTGTGACATACTCCCATGCAGGAAGGTGCGCGTGGTGACTGTTGTATTCAATCCCGATGCCATTTCTGTGTTTCATCAACACTCTGATAGTCAACAGATTACAGAATGCCACCAGATTTGCATCGGAAACTACTACTGGTCTTCCAGGGAACGATCAAAGCGTAGACTGTTTGAGACATTACTCGCATGGAGGAAAGTGCGCATGGTGAGTGTTGTATTCAGTCCCGATGCAATTTCTGTGTTTCATCAACACTGTGATAGTCCACAGATTACAGAATGTCTCGAGATGTGCATCGGAAACTACTACTGGTCTTCCAGGGAACGATCAAAGCGTAGACTCTTTGAGACATTACCCCCATGGAGGAAAGTGCGCATGGCGACTGTATTATTCAATCCCGATGCAATATCTGTGTTTCATCAACACTCTAATAGTCCACCGATTACAGAATGCCTCCAAATGTGCATCGTAAACCACTACAGGTCTTCCAGGGAACGATCAAGGCGTAGACTGTTTGAGACATTACTCGCATGCAGGAAAGTGCGCATGGTGACTGTTGTATTCAATCCCGAGGCAATTTCTGTGTTTCATCAACACTTTTAAGGTCCACAGGTTACAGAATGCCTCCAGATGTGCATCGGAAACTACTACTGGTCTTCCAGGGAACGATCAAAGCGCAAACTCTTTGTGACATACTCCCATGCAGGAAGGTGCGCGTGGTGACTGTTGTATTCAATCCCGATGCCATTTCTGTGTTTCATCAACACTCTGATAGTCAACAGATTACAGAATGCCACCAGATTTGCATCGGAAACTACTACTGGTCTTCCAGGGAACGATCAAAGCGTAGACTCTTTGAGACATTACCCCCATGGAGGAAAGTGCGCATGGTGACTGTATTATTCAATCCTGATGCAATTTCTGTGTTTCATCAACACTCTGATAGTCCACCGATTGCAGAATGGTCTAAAATGAGCATCCTAAACTACTACTGGTCTTCCAGGCAACGATCAAAGCGTAGACTGTTTGAGACATTACTCGCATGGAGGAAAGTGCGCATGGTGACTGTTGTATTCAGTCCCGATGCAATTTCTGTGTTTCATCAACACTCTGATAGTCCACAGATTACAGAATGTCTCGAGATGTGCATCGGAAACTACTACTGGTCTTCCAGGGAACGATAAAAGCGTAAACTCTTTGAGACATTACTCTCATGGAGAAAAGTGCGCATGGTGACTGTTGTATTCTATCAAGATGCAATTTCTGTGTTTCATCAACACTCTGATAGTCCACAGATTGCAGAATGCCTCCAGATGTGAATCGGAAACTACTTTTGGTCTTCCAGGGTACGATCAAAGCGTAGACTGTTTTAGACATTACTACCATGGATTAAAGTGCGCATGGTGACTGTTGTATTCAATCCCGAGGCAATTACTGTGTTTCATCAACACTTTGAAGGTCCACAGATTACAGAATGCCTCCAGATGGGCATCGGAAACTACTACTGGTCTTCCAGGGAACGATCAAATCGTAGACTCTTTGAGACATTACCCCCATGGAGGAAAGTGCGCATGGCGACTGTATTATTCAATCCCGATGCAATTTCTGTGTTTCATTAACACTCCGATGGTCCACCGATTACAGAATGCCTCCAAATGTGCATCGTAAACTACTACAGGTCTTCCAGGGGACGATCAAAGCGTAGACTGTTTGAGACATTACTCGCATGCAGGAAAGTGCGCATGGTGACTGTTGTATTCAATCCCGAGGCAATTTCTGTGTTTCATCAACACTTTTAAGGTCCACAGATTACAGAATGCCTCCAGATGTGCATCGGAAACTACTACTGGTCTTCCAGGGAACGATAAAAGCGCAAACTCTTTGTGACATATTCCCATGCAGGAAGGTGCGCGTGGTGACTGTTGTATTCAATCCCGATGCCATTTCTGTGTTTCATCAACACTCTGATAGTCAACAGATTACAGAATGCCACCAGATGTGCATCGGAAACTACTACTGGTCTTCCAGGGAACGATCAAAGCGTAGACTCTTTGAGACATTACCCCCATGGAGGAAAGTGCGCATGGTGACTGTATTATTCAATCCCGAACCAATTTCTGTGTTTCATCAACACTCTGATAGTCCACCGATTGCAGAATGCTCTAAAATGTGCATCGTAAACTACTACTGGTCTTCCAGGCAACGATCAAAGCGTAGACTGTTTGAGACATTACTCGCATGGAGGAAAGTGCGCATGGTGAGTGTTGTATTCAGTCCCGATGCAATTTCTGTGTTTCATCAACACTGTGATAGTCCACAGATTACAGAATGTCTCGAGATGTGCATCGGAAACTACTACTGGTCTTCCAGTTAACGATAAAAGCGTAAACTCTTTGTGACATACTCCCATGCAGGAAGGTGCGCGTGGTGACTGTTGTATTCAATCCCGATGCCATTTCTGTGTTTCATCAACACTCTGATAGTCAACAGATTACAGAATGCCACCAGATTTGCATCGGAAACTACTACTGGTCTTCCAGGGAACGATCGAAGCGTAGACTGTTTGAGACATTACTCGCATGGAGGAAAGTGCGCATGGTGAGTGTTGTATTCAGTCCCGATGCAATTTCTGTGTTTCATCAACACTGTGATAGTCCACAGATTACAGAATGTCTCGAGATGTGCATCGGAAACTACTACTGGTCTTCCAGGGAACGATCAAAGCGTAGACTCTTTGAGACATTACCCCCATGGAGGAAAGTGCGCATGGCGACTGTATTATTCAATCCCGATGCAATATCTGTGTTTCATCAACACTCTAATAGTCCACCGATTACAGAATGCCTCCAAATGTGCATCGTAAACCACTACAGGTCTTCCAGGGAACGATCAAGGCGTAGACTGTTTGAGACATTACTCGCATGCAGGAAAGTGCGCATGGTGACTGTTGTATTCAATCCCGAGGCAATTTCTGTGTTTCATCAACACTTTTAAGGTCCACAGGTTACAGAATGCCTCCAGATGTGCATCGGAAACTACTACTGGTCTTCCAGGGAACGATCAAAGCGCAAACTCTTTGTGACATACTCCCATGCAGGAAGGTGCGCGTGGTGACTGTTGTATTCAATCCCGATGCCATTTCTGTGTTTCATCAACACTCTGATAGTCAACAGATTACAGAATGCCACCAGATTTGCATCGGAAACTACTACTGGTCTTCCAGGGAACGATCAAAGCGTAGACTCTTTGAGACATTACCCCCATGGAGGAAAGTGCGCATGGTGACTGTATTATTCAATCCTGATGCAATTTCTGTGTTTCATCAACACTCTGATAGTCCACCGATTGCAGAATGGTCTAAAATGAGCATCCTAAACTACTACTGGTCTTCCAGGCAACGATCAAAGCGTAGACTGTTTGAGACATTACTCGCATGGAGGAAAGTGCGCATGGTGACTGTTGTATTCAGTCCCGATGCAATTTCTGTGTTTCATCAACACTCTGATAGTCCACAGATTACAGAATGTCTCGAGATGTGCATCGGAAACTACTACTGGTCTTCCAGGGAACGATAAAAGCGTAAACTCTTTGAGACATTACTCTCATGGAGAAAAGTGCGCATGGTGACTGTTGTATTCTATCAAGATGCAATTTCTGTGTTTCATCAACACTCTGATAGTCCACAGATTACAGAATGCCTCCAGATGTGAATCGGAAACTACTTTTGGTCTTCCAGGGTACGATCAAAGCGTAGACTGTTTTAGACATTACTACCATGGATTAAAGTGCGCATGGTGACTGTTGTATTCAATCCCGAGGCAATTACTGTGTTTCATCAACACTTTGAAGGTCCACAGATTACAGAATGCCACCAGATTTGCATCGGAAACTACTACTGGTCTTCCAGGGAACGATCAAAGCGTAGACTCTTTGAGACATTACCCCCATGGAGGAAAGTGCGCATGGCGACTGTATTATTCAATCCCGATGCAATTTCTGTGTTTCATTAACACTCCGATGGTCCACCGATTACAGAATGCCTCCAAATGTGCATCGTAAACTACTACAGGTCTTCCAGGGGACGATCAAAGCGTAGACTGTTTGAGACATTACTCGCATGCAGGAAAGTGCGCATGGTGACTGTTGTATTCAATCCCGAGGCAATTTCTGTGTTTCATCAACACTTTTAAGGTCCACAGATTACAGAATGCCTCCAGATGTGCATCGGAAACTACTACTGGTCTTCCAGGGAACGATAAAAGCGCAAACTCTTTGTGACATATTCCCATGCAGGAAGGTGCGCGTGGTGACTGTTGTATTCAATCCCGATGCCATTTCTGTGTTTCATCAACACTCTGATAGTCAACAGATTACAGAATGCCACCAGATGTGCATCGGAAACTACTACTGGTCTTCCAGGGAACGATCAAAGCGTAGACTCTTTGAGACATTACCCCCATGGAGGAAAGTGCGCATGGTGACTGTATTATTCAATCCCGAACCAATTTCTGTGTTTCATCAACACTCTGATAGTCCACCGATTGCAGAATGCTCTAAAATGTGCATCGTAAACTACTACTGGTCTTCCAGGCAACGATCAAAGCGTAGACTGTTTGAGACATTACTCGCATGGAGGAAAGTGCGCATGGTGAGTGTTGTATTCAGTCCCGATGCAATTTCTGTGTTTCATCAACACTGTGATAGTCCACAGATTACAGAATGTCTCGAGATGTGCATCGGAAACTACTACTGGTCTTCCAGTTAACGATAAAAGCGTAAACTCTTTGAGACATTACTCCCATGGAGGAAAGTAAGCATGGTGACTGTTGTATTCAATCAAGATGCAATTTCTGTGTTTCATCAACTCTCTGATAGTCCACAGATTGCAGAATGCCTCCAGATGTGAATCGGAAACTACTTTTGGTCTTCCAGGGTACGATCAAAGCGTAGACTGTTTTAGACATTACTACCATGGAGGAAAGTGCGCATAGTGACTGTTGTATTCAATCCCGAGGCAATTTCTGTGTTTCATCAACACTTTGAAGGTCCACAGATTACAGAATGCCTCCAGATGTGCATCGGAAACTACTACTGGTCTTCCAGGTAACGATCAAATCGCAAACTCTTTGTGACATACTCCCATGGAGGAAGGTGCGCATGGTGACTGTTGTATTCAATCCCGATGCAATTTCTATATTTCATCAACACTCTGATAGTCAACAGATTACAGAATGCCACCAGATGTGCATCGGAGACTACTACTGGTCTTCCAGGGAACGATCAAAGCGTAGAATGTTTCAGACATTACTCCCATGGAGGAAAGTGTGGATGGTGACTGTTGTTTTCAATCCCGATACAATTTTTGTGTTTCATCAACACTCTGATAGTCCACAGATTGCAGAATGCCTCCAGATGTGCATCGGAAATTACTACTGGTCTTCCAGGGAACGATCAAAGCGTAGACTCTTTGAGTCATTACCCCCATGGAGGAAAGTGCGCATGGCGACTGTATTATTCAATCCCGATGCAATTTCTGTGTTTCATCAACACTCTGATAGTCCACCGATTACAGAATGCCTCCAAATGTGCATCGTAAACTACTACCGGTCTTCCAGGGAACGATCAAAGCGTAGACTCTTTGAGACATTACTCGCATGCAGGAAAGTGCGCATGGTGACTGTTGTATTCAATCCCGAGGCAATTTCTGTGTTTCATCAACACTCTGATAGTCCACAGATTACAGAATGCCTCCAGATGTGCATCGGAAACTACTACTGGTATTCCAGGGAACGATCAAATCGCAAACTCTTTGTGACATACACCCATGGAGGAAGGTGCGCATGGTGACTGTTGTATTCAATCCCGATGCAATTTCTGTGTTTCATCAACACTCTGATAGTCCACAGATTACAGAATGCCACGAGATGTGCATCGGAAACTACTACTGGTCTTCCAGGGACGGATCAAAGCGTAAACTCTTTTGACATTACTCCCATGGTGGAAAGTGCGCATGGTGACTGTTGTATTCAATCCCGATGCAATTTCTGTGTTTCATCAACACTCTCATAGTCAACAGATTACAGAATGCCACCAGATGTGCATCGGAAACTACTACTGGTCTTTCAGGGAACGATAAAAGCGTAGACTGTTTCAGACATTACTCCCATGAAGGAAAGTGTGGATTGTGACTGTTGTATTTAATCCCGATGCAATTTCTGTGTTTCATCAACACTCTGATAGTCCACAGATTACAGAATGCCCCCAGATGTGCATCGGAAACTACTACTGGTCGTCCTGTGAACGATCAAAGAGTAGACTGTTTGAGACATTACTCCCATGGAGGAAAGTGCGCATGGTGACTGTTGTATACAGTCCCGTGCAATTTCTGTGTTTCATCAACACTCAGGTAGTAAACAGATTACAGAATGCCTCCAGATGTGCATCGGAAACAACTTCTGGTCTTCCAGGGAATGATCAAAGCGTAGACTGTTTGAGACATTACTCCCGTGGAGGAAAGTGCGCATGGTGACTGTTGTATTCAATCCCGATGCAATTTCTGTGTTTCATCAACACTCTCATAGTCAACAGATTACAGAATGCCACCAGATGTACATCGGAAACTACTACTGGTCTTCCAGGGTACGATCAAAGCGTAGACTGTTTTAGACATTACTACCATGGAGGAAAGTGCGCATGGTGACTGTTGTATTCAATCCCGAGGCAATTTCTGTGCTTCATCAACACTTTGAAGGTCCACAGATTACAGAATGCCTCCAGATGTGCATCGGAAACTACTACTGGTATTCCAGGGAACGATCAAATCGCAAACTCTTTGTGACATACACCCATGGAGGAAGGTGCGCATGGTGACTGTTGTATTCAATCCCGATGCAATTTCTGTGTTTCATCAACACTCTGATAGTCAACAGATTACAGAATGCCACCAGATGTGCATCGGAAACTACTACTGGTCTTCCAGGGAACGATCAAAGCGTAGACTCTTTGAGACATTACCCCCATGGAGTAAGGTGCGCATGGTGACTGTATTATTCAATCCTGATGCAATTTCTGTGTTTCATCAACATTCTGATAGTCCACCGATTACAGAATGCCTCCAAATGAGCATCGGAAACTACTACTGGTCTTCCAGGGAACGATCAAAGCGTAGTCTGTTTCAGACATTACTCCCATGGAGGAAAGTGTGGATGGTGACTGTTGTATTCAATCCCGATAGAATTTCTGTGTTTCATCAACACTCTGATAGTCCACCGATTACAGAATGCCTCCAAATGTGCATCGTAAACTACTACAGGTCTTCCAGGGGACGATCAAAGCGTAGACTGTTTGAGACATTACTCGCATGCAGGAAAGTGCGCATGGTGACTGTTGTATTCAATCCCGAGGCAATTTCTGTGTTTCATCAACACTTTTAAGGTCCACAGATTACAGAATGCCTCCAGATGTGCATCGGAAACAACTACTGGTCTTCCAGGGAACGATAAAAGCGCAAACTCTTTGTGACATATTCCCATGCAGGAAGGTGCGCGTGGTGACTGTTGTATTCAATCCCGATGCCATTTCTGTGTTTCATCAACACTCTGATAGTCAACAGATTACAGAATGCCACCAGATGTGCATCGGAAACTACTACTGGTCTTCCAGGGAACGATCAAAGCGTAGACTCTTTGAGACATTACCCCCATGGAGGAAAGTGCGCATGGTGACTGTATTAT
Organism: Schistocerca gregaria; assembly: GCF_023897955.1. Classification (NCBI taxonomy): domain Eukaryota; kingdom Metazoa; phylum Arthropoda; class Insecta; order Orthoptera; family Acrididae; genus Schistocerca; species Schistocerca gregaria. The sequence goes on from NC_064927.1 coordinate 1,072,230, forward strand.
TCAATCCCGAACCAATTTCTGTGTTTCATCAACACTCTGATAGTCCACCGATTGCAGAATGCTCTAAAATGTGCATCGTAAACTACTACTGGTCTTCCAGGCAACGATCAAAGCGTAGACTGTTTGAGACATTACTCGCATGGAGGAAAGTGCGCATGGTGAGTGTTGTATTCAGTCCCGATGCAATTTCTGTGTTTCATCAACACTGTGATAGTCCACAGATTACAGAATGTCTCGAGATGTGCATCGGAAACTACTACTGGTCTTCCAGTTAACGATAAAAGCGTAAACTCTTTGAGACATTACTCCCATGGAGGAAAGTAAGCATGGTGACTGTTGTATTCAATCAAGATGCAATTTCTGTGTTTCATCAACTCTCTGATAGTCCACAGATTGCAGAATGCCTCCAGATGTGAATCGGAAACTACTTTTGGTCTTCCAGGGTACGATCAAAGCGTAGACTGTTTTAGACATTACTACCATGGAGGAAAGTGCGCATAGTGACTGTTGTATTCAATCCCGAGGCAATTTCTGTGTTTCATCAACACTTTGAAGGTCCACAGATTACAGAATGCCTCCAGATGTGCATCGGAAACTACTACTGGTCTTCCAGGGAACGATCAAATCGCAAACTCTTTGTGACATACTCCCATGGAGGAAGGTGCGCATGGTGACTGTTGTATTCAATCCCGATGCAATTTCTATGTTTCATCAACACTCTGATAGTCAACAGATTACAGAATGCCACCAGATGTGCATCGGAGACTACTACTGGTCTTCCAGGGAACGATCAAAGCGTAGAATGTTTCAGACATTACTCCCATGGAGGAAAGTGTGGATGGTGACTGTTGTTTTCAATCCCGATACAATTTTTGTGTTTCATCAACACTCTGATAGTCCACAGATTGCAGAATGCCTCCAGATGTGCATCGGAAATTACTACTGGTCTTCCAGGGAACGATCAAAGCGTAGACTCTTTGAGTCATTACCCCCATGGAGGAAAGTGCGCATGGCGACTGTATTATTCAATCCCGATGCAATTTCTGTGTTTCATCAACACTCTGATAGTCCACCGATTACAGAATGCCTCCAAATGTGCATCGTAAACTACTACCGGTCTTCCAGGGAACGATCAAAGCGTAGACTCTTTGAGACATTACTCGCATGCAGGAAAGTGCGCATGGTGACTGTTGTATTCAATCCCGAGGCAATTTCTGTGTTTCATCAACACTTTTAAGGTCCACAGATTACAGAATGCCTCCAGATGTGCATCGGAAACTACTACTGGTATTCCAGGGAACGATCAAATCGCAAACTCTTTGTGACATACACCCATGGAGGAAGGTGCGCATGGTGACTGTTGTATTCAATCCCGATGCAATTTCTGTGTTTCATCAACACTCTGATAGTCCACAGATTACAGAATGCCACGAGATGTGCATCGGAAACTACTACTGGTCTTCCAGGGACGGATCAAAGCGTAAACTCTTTTGACATTACTCCCATGGTGGAAAGTGCGCATGGTGACTGTTGTATTCAATCCCGATGCAATTTCTGTGTTTCATCAACACTCTCATAGTCAACAGATTACAGAATGCCACCAGATGTGCATCGGAAACTACTACTGGTCTTTCAGGGAACGATAAAGGCGTAGACTGTTTCAGACATTACTCCCATGAAGGAAAGTGTGGATTGTGACTGTTGTATTTAATCCCGATGCAATTTCTGTGTTTCATCAACACTCTGATAGTCCACAGATTACAGAATGCCTCCAGATGTGCATCGGAAACTACTACTGGTCGTCCTGTGAACGATCAAAGAGTAGACTGTTTGAGACATTACTCCCATGGAGGAAAGTGCGCATGGTGACTGTTGTATACAGTCCCGTGCAATTTCTGTGTTTCATCAACACTCAGGTAGTAAACAGATTACAGAATGCCTCCAGATGTGCATCGGAAACAACTTCTGGTCTTCCAGGGAATGATCAAAGCGTAGACTGTTTGAGACATTACTCCCGTGGAGGAAAGTGCGCATGGTGACTGTTGTATTCAATCCCGATGCAATTTCTGTGTTTCATCAACACTCTCATAGTCAACAGATTACAGAATGCCACCAGATGTACATCGGAAACTACTACTGGTCTTCCAGGGTACGATCAAAGCGTAGACTGTTTTAGACATTACTACCATGGAGGAAAGTGCGCATGGTGACTGTTGTATTCAATCCCGAGGCAATTTCTGTGCTTCATCAACACTTTGAAGGTCCACAGATTACAGAATGCCTCCAGATGTGCATCGGAAACTACTACTGGTATTCCAGGGAACGATCAAATCGCAAACTCTTTGTGACATACACCCATGGAGGAAGGTGCGCATGGTGACTGTTGTATTCAATCCCGATGCAATTTCTGTGTTTCATCAACACTCTGATAGTCAACAGATTACAGAATGCCACCAGATGTGCATCGGAAACTACTACTGGTCTTCCAGGGAACGATCAAAGCGTAGACTCTTTGAGACATTACCCCCATGGAGTAAGGTGCGCATGGTGACTGTATTATTCAATCCTGATGCAATTTCTGTGTTTCATCAAAATTCTGATAGTCCACCGATTACAGAATGCCTCCAAATGAGCATCGGAAACTACTACTGGTCTTCCAGGGAACGATCAAAGCGTAGTCTGTTTCAGACATTACTCCCATGGAGGAAAGTGTGGATGGTGACTGTTGTATTCAATCCCGATAGAATTTCTGTGTTTCATCAACACTCTGATAGTCCACAGATTACAGAATGCCACCAGATGTGCATCGGAAACTACTACTAGTCTTCCAGGGAACAATCAAAGCATAAACTCTTAGAGACATTACTCCCATGGAGGAAAGTGCGCATAGTGACTGTTTTATTCAATCGTGATGCATTTTCTGTGTTTCATCAACACTCTGATAGTCCACTGAATGCAGAATGCCTCCAGATGTGCATCGGAAACTACTACTGGTCTTCCAGGGAACGATCAAAGCGTAGACTGTTTGAGACATTACTCCCATGGAGGAAAGTACGCATGGTGACTGTTGTATTCAATCCCGATGCATTTTCCGTGTTTCATCAACACTCTGATAGTCCACAGATTACTGAATGCCATCAGATGTGCATCGGAAAATACTACTGGTCTTCCAATGAACGATCAAAGCGTTGACTGTTTGAGACTTTACTCCCGTGGAGGAAAGTGCGCATGATGAGTGTTGTTTACTTTCCCGATGCAATTTCTGTGTTTCATCAACACTCTGATTGTCCACAGATTACAGAATGGCACCAGATGTGCATCGGACACTACTACTGGTCTTCCAGGGAACGATCAAATCATAGACTGTTTGAGACATTATTCCCGTGGAGGAAAGTGCGCATTGTGACTGTTGTATTGAATCCCGATGCAATTTCTGTGTTTCATCAACACTCTGATAGTCCACAGATTACTGAATGCCTCCAGATGTGCATGGGGGCAATACTACTGGTATACCAGGGGACGATTAAAGCGTAGACTGTTTGAGACATTACACCCGTGGAGGGCAGTGCGCATGGTGATTGTTGTATTCAATCCCGATGCAATTTCTGTGTTTGATCAACACTCTAATAGTCCACAGATTACAGAATGCCTCCAGAAGTGCATCAGATGCTACTACTGGCCTTCCAGGGAACGATCAAAGCGTAAACTCTTTGAGACATTACTCCCATGGAGGGAAGTGCGCATGGTGACTGTTGTATACAATCCCGATGCAAATTCTGTGTTTCATCAACACTTTGAAGGTCAACAGATTACAGAATGCCTCCAGATGTGCATCGGAAACTACTACTCGTCTTCCAGGGATCGATCAATGCGTAGACTGTTTGAGACATTACACCCATGGAGGAAAGTTCGCATGGTGAATGTTGTATTGAATCCCGATGCAATTTCTGTGTTTCATCAACACTCTGGCAGTCCATAGATTAGAGAATGCCTCCAGATGTGCATCGGAAAATACTACTGGTCTTCCAGGGAACGATCAAAGCGTAGACGCTTTGAGACATTACTCCCAAGGAGGAAAGTGCGCATGGTGACTGTTGTATTCAATCCCGATGCAATTTCTGTGTTTCATCAACACTCTGATAGTCCACAGATTACAGAATGCCTCCAGATGTGTATCGGAAACTACTACAGGTCTTCCAGGGAACGATCAAAGCGTGGACTGTTTGAGACATTACTCCCTTGGAGGAAGGTGCGCATGGTGCCTGTTGTATTCAATCCCGATGCAATTTCTGTGTTTCATCAACACTCTGACAGTCAGCAGATTACAGAATGCCACTAGACGTGCATCGGAAACTAATAGTGCTCTTCCAGGGAACGATCAAAGCGTAGACTGTTTGAGACATTACTCCCATGGAGGAAAGTGCGCATGGTGACTGTTGTATTCAATCCCGATGCAATATCTGTGTTTCATCAACACTCTGATAGTCCACAGATTACATAATGCCTCCTGATGTGCGTCGGAAACTACTACTGGTGTTCCAGGGAACGATCAAAGCGTAGACTGTTTGAGACATTACTCACATGGAGGAAAATGTTCGTGGTGCCTGTTGTATTCAATCCACATGCAATTTCTGTGTTTCATCAACACTCTGGCAGTCCATAGATTAGAGAATGCCTCCAGATGTGCATCGGAAAATACTACTGGTCTTCCAGGGAACGATCAAAGCGTAGACGCTTTGAGACATTACTCCCAAGGAGGAAAGTGCGCACGGTGACTGTTGTATTCAATCCCGATGCAATTTCTGTGTTTCATCAACACTCTGATAGTCCACAGATTACAGAATGCCTCCAGATGTGCATCGGAAACTACTACTGGTCTTCCAGGGAACGATCAAAGCGTAGACACTTTGAGACATTACCCCCATGGAGGAAAGTGCGCATGGTGACTGTATTATTCAATCCCGAACCAATTTCTGTGTTTCATCAACACTCTGATAGTCCACCGATTGCAGAATGCTCTAAAATGTGCATCGTAAACTACTACTGGTCTTCCAGGCAACGATCAAAGCGTAGACTGTTTGAGACATTACTCGCATGGAGGAAAGTGCGCATGGTGAGTGTTGTATTCAGTCCCGATGCAATTTCTGTGTTTCATCAACACTGTGATAGTCCACAGATTACAGAATGTCTCGAGATGTGCATCGGAAACTACTACTGGTCTTCCAGTTAACGATAAAAGCGTAAACTCTTTGAGACATTACTCCCATGGAGGAAAGTGAGCATGGTGACTGTTGTATTCAATCAAGATGCAATTTCTGTGTTTCATCAACTCTCTGATAGTCCACAGATTGCAGAATGCCTCCAGATGTGAATCGGAAACTACTTTTGGTCTTCCAGGGTACGATCAAAGCGTAGACTGTTTTAGACATTACTACCATGGAGGAAAGTGCGCATAGTGACTGTTGTATTCAATCCCGAGGCAATTTCTGTGTTTCATCAACACTTTGAAGGTCCACAGATTACAGAATGCCTCCAGATGTGCATCGGAAACTACTACTGGTCTTCCAGGGAACGATCAAATCGCAAACTCTTTGTGACATACTCCCATGGAGGAAGGTGCGCATGGTGACTGTTGTATTCAATCCCGATGCAATTTCTATGTTTCATCAACACTCTGATAGTCAACAGATTACAGAATGCCACCAGATGTGCATCGGAAACTACTACTGGTCTTCCAGGGAACGATCAAAGCGTAGAATGTTTCAGACATTACTCCCATGGAGGAAAGTGTGGATGGTGACTGTTGTATTCAATCCCGATACAATTTTTGTGTTTCATCAACACTCTGATAGTCCGCAGATTGCAGAATGCCTCCAGATGTGCATCGGAAATTACTACTGGTCTTCCATGAAACGATCAAAGCGTAGACTCTTTGAGTCATTACCCCCATGGAGGAAAGTGCGCATGGCGACTGTATTATTCAATCCCGATGCAATTTCTGTGTTTCATCAACACTCTGATAGTCCACCGATTACAGAATGCCTCCAAATGTGCATCGTAAACTACTACCGGTCTTCCAGGGTACGATCAAAGCGTAGACTGTTTTAGACATTACTACCATGGAGGAAAGTGCGCATAGTGACTGTTGTATTCAATCCCGAGGCAATTTCTGTGTTTCATCAACACTTTGAAGGTCCACAGATTACAGAATGCCTCCAGATGTGCATCGGAAACCACTACTGGTCTTCCAGGGAACGATCAAATCGCAAACTCTTTGTGACATACTCCCATGGAGGAAGGTGCGCATGGTGACTGTTGTATTCAATCCCGATGCAATTTCTGTGTTTCATCAACACTCTGATAGTCCACAGATTACAGAATGCCACGAGATGTGCATCGGACACTACTACTGGTCTTCCAGGGACGGATCAAAGCGTAAACTCTTTTGACATTACTCCCATGGTGGAAAGTGCGCATGGTGACTGTTGTATTCAATCCCGATGCAATTTCTGTGTTTCATCAACACTCTCATTGTCAACAGATTACAGAATGCCACCAGATGTGCATCGGAAACTACTACTGGTCTTTCAGGGAACGATAAAAGCGTAGACTGTTTCAGACATTACTCCCATGATGGAAAGTGTGGATTGTGACTGTTGTATTTAATCCCGATGCAATTTCTGTGTTTCATCAACACTCTGATAGTCCACAGATTACAGAATGCCTCCAGATGTGCATCGGAAACTACTACTGGTCGTCCTGTGAACGATCAAAGAGTAGACTGTTTGAGACATTACTCCCATGGAGGAAAGTGCGCATGGTGACTGTTGTATACAGTCCCGTGCAATTTCTGTGTTTCATCAACACTCAGGTAGTAAACAGATTACAGAATGCCTCCAGATGTGCATCGGAAACAACTTCTGGTCTTCCAGGGAATGATCAAAGCGTAGACTGTTTGAGACATTACTCCCGTGGAGGAAAGTGCGCATGGTGACTGTTGTATTCAATCCCGATGCAATTTCTGTGTTTCATCAACACTCTCATAGTCAACAGATTACAGAATGCCACCAGATGTACATCGGAAACTACTACTGGTCTTCCAGGGTACGATCAAAGCGTAGACTGTTTTAGACATTACTACCATGGAGGAAAGTGCGCATGGTGACTGTTGTATTCAATCCCGAGGCAATTTCTGTGCTTCATCAACACTTTGAAGGTCCACAGATTACAGAATGCCTCCAGATGTGCATCGGAAACTACTACTGGTATTCCAGGGAACGATCAAATCGCAAACTCTTTGTGACATACACCCATGGAGGAAGGTGCGCATGGTGACTGTTGTATTCAATCCCGATGCAATTTCTGTGTTTTATCAACACTCTGATAGTCAACAGATTACAGAATGCCACCAGATGTGCATCGGAAACTACTACTGGTCTTCCCGGGAACGATCAAATCGTAGACTCTTTGAGACATTACCCCCATGGAGTAAGGTGCGCATGGTGACTGTATTATTCAATCCTGATGCAATTTCTGTGTTTCATCAACATTCTGATAGTCCACCGATTACAGAATGCCTCCAAATGAGCATCGGAAACTACTACTGGTCTTCCAGGGAACGATCAAAGCGTAGACTGTTTCAGACATTACTCCCATGGAGGAAAGTGTGGATGGTGACTGTTGTATTCAATCCCGATAGAATTTCTGTGTTTCATCAACACTCTGATAGTCCACAGATTACAGAATGCCACCAGATGTGCATCGGAAACTACTACTAGTCTTCCAGGGAACAATCAAAGCATAAACTCTTAGAGACATTACTCCCATGGAGGAAAGTGCGCATAGTGACTGTTTTATTCAATCATGATGCATTTTCTGTGTTTCATCAACACTCTGATAGTCCACTGAATGCAGAATGCCTCCAGATGTGCATCGGAAACTACTACTGGTCTTCCAGGGAACGATCAAAGCGTAGACTGTTTGAGACATTACTCCCATGGAGGAAAGTACGCATGGTGACTGTTGTATTCAATCCCGATGCATTTTCCGTGTTTCATCAACACTCTGATAGTCCACAGATTACTGAATGCCATCAGATGTGCATCGGAAAATACTACTGGTCTTCCAATGAACGATCAAAGCGTTGACTGTTTGAGACTTTACTCCCGTGGAGGAAAGTGCGCATGATGAGTGTTGTTTACTTTCCCGATGCAATTTCTGTGTTTCATCAACACTCTGATTGCCCACAGATTACAGAATGGCACCAGATGTGCATCGGACACTACTACTGGTCTTCCAGGGAACGATCAAATCATAGACTGTTTGAGACATTATTCCCGTGGAGGAAAGTGCGCATTGTGACTGTTGTATTGAATCCCGATGAAATTTCTGTGTTTCATCAACACTCTGATAGTCCACAGATTACTGAATGCCTCCAGATGTGCATGGGGGCAATACTACTGGTATACCAGGGGACGATTAAAGCGTAGACTGTTTGAGACATTACACCCGTGGAGGGCAGTGCGCATGGTGACTGTTGTATTCAATCCCGATGCAATTTCTGTGTTTGATCAACACTCTAATAGTCCACAGATTACAGAATGCCTCCAGAAGTGCATCAGATGCTACTACTGGCCTTCCAGGGAACGATCAAAGCGTAAACTCTTTGAGACATTACTCCCATGGAGGGAAGTGCGCATGGTGACTGTTGTATACAATCCCGATGCAAATTCTGTGTTTCATCAACACTTTGAAGGTCAACAGATTACAGAATGCCTCCAGATGTGCATCGGAAACTACTACTCGTCTTCCAGGGATCGATCAATGCGTAGACTGTTTGAGACATTACACCCATGGAGGAAAGTTCGCATGGTGAATGTTGTATTGAATCCCGATGCAATTTCTGTGTTTCATCAACACTCTGGCAGTCCATAGATTAGAGAATGCCTCCAGATGTGCATCGGAAAATACTACTGGTCTTCCAGGGAACGATCAAAGCGTAGACGCTTTGAGACATTACTCCCAAGGAGGAAAGTGCGCATGGTGACTGTTGTATTCAATCCCGATGCAATTTCTGTGTTTCATCAACACTCTGATAGTCCACAGATTACAGAATGCCTCCAGATGTGTATCGGAAACTACTACAGGTCTTCCAGGGAACGATCAAAGCGTGGACTGTTTGAGACATTACTCCCTTGGAGGAAGGTGCGCATGGTGCCTGTTGTATTCAATCCCGATGCAATTTCTGTGTTTCATCAACACTCTGACAGTCAGCAGATTACAGAATGCCACTAGACGTGCATCGGAAACTAATAGTGCTCTTCCAGGGAACGATCAAAGCGTAGACTGTTTGAGACATTACTCCCATGGAGGAAAGTGCGCATGGTGACTGTTGTATTCAATCCCGATGCAATATCTGTGTTTCATCAACACTCTGATAGTCCACAGATTACATAATGCCTCCTGATGTGCGTCGGAAACTACTACTGGTGTTCCAGGGAACGATCAAAGCGTAGACTGTTTGAGACATTACTCACATGGAGGAAAATGTTCGTGGTGCCTGTTGTATTCAATCCACATGCAATTTCTGTGTTTCATCAACACTCTGGCAGTCCATAGATTAGAGAATGCCTCCAGATGTGCATCGGAAAATACTACTGGTCTTCCAGGGAACGATCAAAGCGTAGACGCTTTGAGACATTACTCCCAAGGAGGAAAGTGCGCACGGTGACTGTTGTATTCAATCCCGATGCAATTTCTGTGTTTCATCAACACTCTGATAGTCCACAGATTACAGAATGCCTCCAGATGTGCATCGGAAACTACTACTGGTCTTCCAGGGAACGATCAAAGCGTAGACACTTTGAGACATTACCCCCATGGAGGAAAGTGCGCATGGTGACTGTATTATTCAATCCCGAACCAATTTCTGTGTTTCATCAACACTCTGATAGTCCACCGATTGCAGAATGCTCTAAAATGTGCATCGTAAACTACTACTGGTCTTCCAGGCAACGATCAAAGCGTAGACTGTTTGAGACATTACTCGCATGGAGGAAAGTGCGCATGGTGAGTGTTGTATTCAGTCCCGATGCAATTTCTGTGTTTCATCAACACTGTGATAGTCCACAGATTACAGACTGTCTCGAGATGTGCATCGGAAACTACTACTGGTCTTCCAGTTAACGATAAAAGCGTAAACTCTTTGAGACATTACTCCCATGGAGGAAAGTGAGCATGGTGACTGTTGTATTCAATCAAGATGCAATTTCTGTGTTTCATCAACTCTCTGATAGTCCACAGATTGCAGAATGCCTCCAGATGTGAATCGGAAACTACTTTTGGTCTTCCAGGGTACGATCAAAGCGTAGACTGTTTTAGACATTACTACCATGGAGGAAAGTGCGCATAGTGACTGTTGTATTCAATCCCGAGGCAATTTCTGTGTTTCATCAACACTTTGAAGGTCCACAGATTACAGAATGCCTCCAGATGTGCATCGGAAACTACTACTGGTCTTCCAGGGAACGATCAAATCGCAAACTCTTTGTGACATACTCCCATGGAGGAAGGTGCGCATGGTGACTGTTGTATTCAATCCCGATGCAATTTCTATGTTTCATCAACACTCTGATAGTCAACAGATTACAGAATGCCACCAGATGTGCATCGGAAACTACTACTGGTCTTCCAGGGAACGATCAAAGCGTAGAATGTTTCAGACATTACTCCCATGGAGGAAAGTGTGGATGGTGACTGTTGTATTCAATCCCGATACAATTTTTGTGTTTCATCAACACTCTGATAGTCCGCAGATTGCAGAATGCCTCCAGATGTGCATCGGAAATTACTACTGGTCTTCCAGGAAACGATCAAAGCGTAGACTCTTTGAGTCATTACCCCCATGGAGGAAAGTGCGCATGGCGACTGTATTATTCAATCCCGATGCAATTTCTGTGTTTCATCAACACTCTGATAGTCCACCGATTACAGAATGCCTCCAAATGTGCATCGTAAACTACTACCGGTCTTCCAGGGTACGATCAAAGCGTAGACTGTTTTAGACATTACTACCATGGAGGAAAGTGCGCATAGTGACTGTTGTATTCAATCCCGAGGCAATTTCTGTGTTTCATCAACACTTTGAAGGTCCACAGATTACAGAATGCCTCCAGATGTGCATCGGAAACCACTACTGGTCTTCCAGGGAACGATCAAATCGCAAACTCTTTGTGACATACTCCCATGGAGGAAGGTGCGCATGGTGACTGTTGTATTCAATCCCGATGCAATTTCTGTGTTTCATCAACACTCTGATAGTCCACAGATTACAGAATGCCACGAGATGTGCATCGGACACTACTACTGGTCTTCCAGGGACGGATCAAAGCGTAAACTCTTTTGACATTACTCCCATGGTGGAAAGTGCGCATGGTGACTGTTGTATTCAATCCCGATGCAATTTCTGTGTTTCATCAACACTCTCATAGTCAACAGATTACAGAATGCCACCAGATGTGCATCGGAAACTACTACTGGTCTTTCAGGGAACGATAAAAGCGTAGACTGTTTCAGACATTACTCCCATGATGGAAAGTGTGGATTGTGACTGTTGTATTTAATCCCGATGCAATTTCTGTGTTTCATCAACACTCTGATAGTCCACAGATTACAGAATGCCTCCAGATGTGCATCGGAAACTACTACTGGTCGTCCTGTGAACGATCAAAGAGTAGACTGTTTGAGACATTACTCCCATGGAGGAAAGTGCGCATGGTGACTGTTGTATACAGTCCCGTGCAATTTCTGTGTTTCATCAACACTCAGGTAGTAAACAGATTACAGAATGCCTCCAGATGTGCATCGGAAACAACTTCTGGTCTTCCAGGGAATGATCAAAGCGTAGACTGTTTGAGACATTACTCCCGTGGAGGAAAGTGCGCATGGTGACTGTTGTATTCAATCCCGATGCAATTTCTGTGTTTCATCAACACTCTCATAGTCAACAGATTACAGAATGCCACCAGATGTACATCGGAAACTACTACTGGTCTTCCAGGGTACGATCAAAGCGTAGACTGTTTTAGACATTACTACCATGGAGGAAAGTGCGCATGGTGACTGTTGTATTCAATCCCGAGGCAATTTCTGTGCTTCATCAACACTTTGAAGGTCCACAGATTACAGAATGCCTCCAGATGTGCATCGGAAACTACTACTGGTATTCCAGGGAACGATCAAATCGCAAACTCTTTGTGACATACACCCATGGAGGAAGGTGCGCATGGTGACTGTTGTATTCAATCCCGATGCAATTTCTGTGTTTTATCAACACTCTGATAGTCAACAGATTACAGAATGCCACCAGATGTGCATCGGAAACTACTACTGGTCTTCCAGGGAACGATCAAATCGTAGACTCTTTGAGACATTACCCCCATGGAGTAAGGTGCGCATGGTGACTGTATTATTCAATCCTGATGCAATTTCTGTGTTTCATCAACATTCTGATAGTCCACCGATTACAGAATGCCTCCAAATGAGCATCGGAAACTACTACTGGTCTTCCAGGGAACGATCAAAGCGTAGACTGTTTCAGACATTACTCCCATGGAGGAAAGTGTGGATGGTGACTGTTGTATTCAATCCCGATAGAATTTCTGTGTTTCATCAACACTCTGATAGTCCACAGATTACAGAATGCCACCAGATGTGCATCGGAAACTACTACTAGTCTTCCAGGGAACAATCAAAGCATAAACTCTTAGAGACATTACTCCCATGGAGGAAAGTGCGCATAGTGACTGTTTTATTCAATCATGATGCATTTTCTGTGTTTCATCAACACTCTGATAGTCCACTGAATGCAGAATGCCTCCAGATGTGCATCGGAAACTACTACTGGTCTTCCAGGGAACGATCAAAGCGTAGACTGTTTGAGACATTACTCCCATGGAGGAAAGTACGCATGGTGACTGTTGTATTCAATCCCGATGCATTTTCCGTGTTTCATCAACACTCTGATAGTCCACAGATTACTGAATGCCATCAGATGTGCATCGGAAAATACTACTGGTCTTCCAATGAACGATCAAAGCGTTGACTGTTTGAGACTTTACTCCCGTGGAGGAAAGTGCGCATGATGAGTGTTGTTTACTTTCCCGATGCAATTTCTGTGTTTCATCAACACTCTGATTGCCCACAGATTACAGAATGGCACCAGATGTGCATCGGACACTACTACTGGTCTTCCAGGGAACGATCAAATCATAGACTGTTTGAGACATTATTCCCGTGGAGGAAAGTGCGCATTGTGACTGTTGTATTGAATCCCGATGAAATTTCTGTGTTTCATCAACACTCTGATAGTCCACAGATTACTGAATGCCTCCAGATGTGCATGGGGGCAATACTACTGGTATACCAGGGGACGATTAAAGCGTAGACTGTTTGAGACATTACACCCGTGGAGGGCAGTGCGCATGGTGACTGTTGTATTCAATCCCGATGCAATTTCTGTGTTTGATCAACACTCTAATAGTCCACAGATTACAGAATGCCTCCAGAAGTGCATCAGATGCTACTACTGGCCTTCCAGGGAACGATCAAAGCGTAAACTCTTTGAGACATTACTCCCATGGAGGGAAGTGCGCATGGTGACTGTTGTATACAATCCCGATGCAAATTCTGTGTTTCATCAACACTTTGAAGGTCAACAGATTACAGAATGCCTCCAGATGTGCATCGGAAACTACTACTCGTCTTCCAGGGATCGATCAATGCGTAGACTGTTTGAGACATTACACCCATGGAGGAAAGTTCGCATGGTGAATGTTGTATTGAATCCCGATGCAATTTCTGTGTTTCATCAACACTCTGGCAGTCCATAGATTAGAGAATGCCTCCAGATGTGCATCGGAAAATACTACTGGTCTTCCAGGGAACGATCAAAGCGTAGACGCTTTGAGACATTACTCCCAAGGAGGAAAGTGCGCATGGTGACTGTTGTATTCAATCCCGATGCAATTTCTGTGTTTCATCAACACTCTGATAGTCCACAGATTACAGAATGCCTCCAGATGTGTATCGGAAACTACTACAGGTCTTCCAGGGAACGATCAAAGCGTGGACTGTTTGAGACATTACTCCCTTGGAGGAAGGTGCGCATGGTGCCTGTTGTATTCAATCCCGATGCAATTTCTGTGTTTCATCAACACTCTGACAGTCAACAGATTACAGAATGCCACTAGACGTGCATCGGAAACTAATAGTGCTCTTCCAGGGAACGATCAAAGCGTAGACTGTTTGAGACATTACTGCCATGGAGGAAAGTGCGCATGGTGACTGTTGTATTCAATCCCGATGCAATATCTGTGTTTCATCAACACTCTGATAGTCCACAGATTACATAATGCCTCCTGATGTGCGTCGGAAACTACTACTGGTGTTCCAGGGAACGATCAAAGCGTAGACTGTTTGAGACATTACTCACATGGAGGAAAATGTTCGTGGTGCCTGTTGTATTCAATCCACATGCAATTTCTGTGTTTCATCAACACTCTGGCAGTCCATAGATTAGAGAATGCCTCCAGATGTGCATCGGAAAATACTACTGGTCTTCCAGGGAACGATCAAAGCGTAGACGCTTTGAGACATTACTCCCAAGGAGGAAAGTGCGCATGGTGACTGTTGTATTCAATCCCGATGCAATTTCTGTGTTTCATCAACACTCTGATAGTCCACAGATTACAGAATGCCTCCAGATGTGTATCGGAAACTACTACAGGTCTTCCAGGGAACGATCAAAGCGTGGACTGTTTGAGACATTACTCCCTTGGAGGAAGGTGCGCATGGTGCCTGTTGTATTCAATCCCGATGCAATTTCTGTGTTTCATCAACACTCTGACAGTCAGCAGATTACAGAATGCCACTAGACGTGCATCGGAAACTAATAGTGCTCTTCCAGGGAACGATCAAAGCGTAGACTGTTTGAGACATTACTCCCATGGAGGAAAGTGCGCATGGTGACTGTTGTATTCAATCCCGATGCAATATCTGTGTTTCATCAACACCCTGATACTCCACAGATTACAGAATGCTTCTAGATGTGCATCGGAAAGTACTACTGGTTTTCCAGGCAACGATCAAAGCGTAGACTGTTTGAGACATTACTCGCATGGAGGAAAGTGTGCATGGTGACTGTTGTATTCAATCCCGATGCAATTTCTGTGTTTCATCAACGGTCTGACAGTCCAGAGATTACAGAGTGCCTCCAGATGTGCATAGGAAACTACTACTGGTCTTCCAGGGAACGATCAAACCGTAGACTGATTGAGACATTACTCCCATGGAGGAAAGTGCGCATGGTGACTGTATTATTCAATCCCGATGCATTTTCTGTCTTTCATCAACACTCTGATAGTCCACAGATTACAGAATGCCTCCAGATGTGCATCGGAAACTACTACTGGTCCTCCTGGTAACGATGAAATCGTAGACTGTTTGAGACATTACTCCCATGGAGGAAGGTAAGGATCGTGACTGTTGTATACAATCCCGATGCAATTTCTGTGTTTCATAAACACCCTGATACTCCACAGATTACAGAATGCTTCCAGATGTGCATCGGAAAGTACTCCTGATCTTCCAGGGAACGATCAAAGCGTACACTGTTAGAGACATTACTCCCAAGGAGGAATGTGCGCATGGTGACTGTTGTACTCAATCCCGATGCAATTTCTTTGTTTCATCAACACTTTGATAGTCACACATTACAGAATTCCTCCAGATGTGCATCGGAAACTAACACTGGTCTTCCAGGGAACGATCAAAGCGTAGACTGCTTGAGACATTACTAACATGGAGGAAAGTTCGCATGGTGACTGTTGTATTGAATCCCGATGCAATTTCTGTGTTTCATCAACACTCTGATAGTCCACAGATTACAGAATGCCTCCAGTTGTGCATCGGGAAATACTACTGGTATACCAGAGGACGATTAAAACGTAGACTGTTTGAGACATTACTCCCGTGGAGGGCAGTGCGCATTGTGACTGTTGTATTGAATCCCGATGCAATTTCTGTGTTTCGTCAACACTCTGAAAGTCCACAGATTTCTGAATGCCTCCAGATGTGCATGGGGGCAATACTACTGGTATACCAGGGGACGATTAAAGCGTAGACTGTTTGAGACATTACTCCCGTGGAGGGCAGTGCGCATGGTGACTGTTGTATTCAATCCCGATGCAATTTCTGTGTTTGATCAACACTCTAATAGTCCACAGATTACAGAATGCCTCCAGAAGTGCATCAGAAACTACTACAGGGCTTCCGGGGAACGATCAAAGCGTAAACTCTTTGAGACATTACTCCCATGGAGGAATGTGCGCATGGTGACTGTTGTATACAATCCCGATGCAAATTCTGTGTTTCATCAACACTTTGAAGGTCAACAGATTACAGAATGCCTCCAAATGTGCATCAGAAACTACCTCTCGTCTTCCAGGGATCGATCAATGCGTAGACTGTTTGAGACATTACACCCATGGAGGAAAGTTCGCATGGTGAATGTTGTATTGAATCCCGATGCAATTTCTGTGTTTCATCAACACTCTGGCAGTCCATAGATTAGAGAATGCCTCCAGATGTGCATCGGAAAATACTACTGGTCTTCCAGGGAACGATCAAAGCGTAGACGCTTTGAGACGTTACTCCCAAGGAGGAAAGTGCGCATGGTGACTGTTGTATTCAATCCCGATGCAATTTCTGTGTTTCATCAATACTCTGATAGTCCACAGGTTACAGAATGACACCAGATGTGCATCGGAAACAACTACTGGTCTTCCAGGGAACGATCAAAGCGTAGACAGTTTCAGACATTACTCCCATAGAGGAGAGTGCGGATGGTGATTGTTGTATTCAATCCCGATGCAATTTCTGTGTTTCATCAACACTGTATAGTCCACAGATTACAGAATGTCACCAGATGTGCATCGGAAACTACTACTGGTATACCAGGGGACGATTAAAGCGTAGACTGTTTAAGACATTACTCCCGTGGAGGGCAGTGCGCATGGTGACTGTTGTATTCAATCCCGATGCAATTTCTGTGTTTGATCAACACTCTAATAGTCCACAGATTACAGAATGCCTCCAGAAGTGCATCAGAAACTACTACTGGACTTCCAGGGAACGATCAAAGCGTAAACTTTTTGAGACATATCTCCCGTGGAGGAAAGTGCGCATGGTGACTGTATTATTCAATCCCGATGCAATTTCTGTGTTTCATCAACACTCTGATAGTCCACAGATTACAGAATGTCTCGAGATGTGCATCGGAAACTACTACTGGTCTTCCAGGGAACGATAAAAGCGTAAACTCTTTGAGACGTTACTCCCAAGGAGTAAAGTGCGCATGGTGACTGTTGTATTCAATCAAGATGCAATTTCTGTGTTTCATCAACACTCTGATAGTCCACAGATTGCAGAATGAATCCAGATGTGCATCGGAAACTACTTTTGGTCTTCCAGGGAACGATCAAAGCGTAGACTGTTTTAGACATTACTCGCATGCAGGAAAGTGCGCATGGTGACTGTTGTATTCAATCCCGAGGCAATTTCTGTGTTTCATCAATACTTTGAAGGTCCACAGATTACAGAATGCCTCCAGATGTGCATCGGAAACTACTACTGGTCTTCCAGGGAACGATCAAAGCGCAAACTCTTTGTGACATACTACCATGGAGGAAGGTGCGCCTGGAGACTGTTGTATTCAATCCCGATGAAATTTCTGTGTTTCATCAACACTCTGATAGTCAACAGATTACAGAATGCCACCAGATGTGCATCGGAAACTACTACTGGTCTTCCAGGGAACGATCAAAGCGTAGACTCTTTGAGACATTACCCCCATGGAGGAAAGTGCGCATGGTGACTGTATTATTCAATCCCGATGCAATTTCTGTGTTTCATCAACACTCTGATAGTCCACCGATTACAGAATGCCTCCAAATGTGCATCGTAAACTACTACTGGTTTTCCAGGCAACGATCAAAGCGTAGACTGTTTGAGACATTACTCGCATGGAGGAAAGTGTGCATGGTGACTGTTGTATTCAATCCCGATGCAATTTCTGTGTTTCATCAACGGTCTGACAGTCCAGAGATTACAGAGTGCCTCCAGATGTGCATCGGAAACTACTACTGGTCTTCCAGGGAACGATCAAACCGTAGACTGATTGAGACATTACTCCCATGGAGGAAAGTGCGCATGGTGACTGTATTATTCAATCCCGATGCATTTTCTGTCTTTCATCAACACTCTGATAGTCCACAGATTACAGAATGCCTCCAGATGTGCATCGGAAACTACTACTGGTCCTCCTGGTAACGATCAAATCGTAGACTGTTTGAGACATTACTCCCATGGAGGAAGGTAAGGATCGTGACTGTTGTATACAATCCCGATGCAATTTCTGTGTTTCATAAACACCCTGATACTCCACAGATTACAGAATGCTTCCAGATGTGCATCGGAAAGTACTCCTGATCTTCCAGGGAACGATCAAAGCGTACACTGTTAGAGACATTACTCCCAAGGAATAATGTGCGCATGGTGACTGTTGTACTCAATCCCGTTGCAATTTCTTTGTTTCATCAACACTTTGATAGTCACACATTACAGAATTCCTCCAGATGTGCATCGGAAACTAACACTGGTCTTCCAGGGAACGATCAAAGCGTAGACTGTTTGAGACATTACTAACATGGAGGAAAGTTCGCATGGTGACTGTTGTATTGAATCCCGATGCAATTTCTGTGTTTCATCAACACTCTAATAGTCCACAGATTACAGAATGCCTCCAGAAGTGCATCAGAAACTACTACTTTCCTTCCAGGGAACGATCAAAGCGTAAACTCTTTGAGACATTACTCCCATGGAGGAAAGTGCGCATGGTGACTGTTGTATACAATCCCGATGCAAATTCTGTGTTTCATCAACACTTTGAAGGTCAATAGATTACAGAATGCCTCCAGATGTGCATCGGAAACTACTACTGGTCTTCCAGGGATCGATCAATGCGTAGACTGTTTGAGACATTACACCAATGGAGGAAAGTTCGCATGGTGAATGTTGTATTGAATCCCGATGCAATTTCTGTGTTTCATCAACACTCTGGCAGTCCACAGATTAGAGAATGCCTCCAGATGTGCATCGGAAAATACTACTGGTCATCCACGGAACGATCAAAGCGTAGACGCTTTGAGACATTACTCCCAAGGAGGAAAGTGCGCATGGTGACTGTTGTATTCAATCCCGATGTAATTTCTGTGTTTTATCAACACTCTGATAGTCCACAGATTACAGAATGCCTCCAGATGTGCATCGGAAACTACTACAGGTCTTCCAGGGAACGATCAAAGCTTAGACTGTTTGAGACATTACTCCCTTGGAGGAAAGTGCGCATGGTGCCTGTTGTATTCAATCCCGATGCAATTTCTGTGTTTCATCAACACTCTGATAGTCAGCAGATTACAGAATGCCACTAGACGTGCATCGGAAACTACTAGTGCTCTTCCAGGGAACGATCAAAGCGTAGACTGTTTGAGACATTACTCCCATGGAGGAAAGTGCGCATGGTGACTGTTATATTCAATCCCGATGCAATTTCTGTGTTTCATCAACACTCTGATAGTCCACAGATTACATAATGCCTTCTGATGTGCATCGGAAACTACTACTGGTGTTCCAGGGAACGATCAAAGCGTAGACTGTTTGAGACATTACTCACATGGAGGAAAATGTTCGTGGTTACTGTTGTATTCAATCCCCATGCAATTTCTGTGTTTCATCAACACTCTGATGGTCTACAGATTACAGAAAGCCTCCAGATGTGCATCGGAAACTACTACTGGTCTTCAAGGGAACGATCAAACCATAGACTGTTAGAGACATTACTCCCATGGAGGGAAATGTGCATGGTGACTGTTGTATTCAATCCCGATGCAATTTCTGTGTTTCATCAATACTCTGATTGTCCACAGGTTACAGAATGACACCAGATGTGCATCGGAAACTACTACTGGTCTTCCAGGGAACGATCAAAGGGGAGACTGTTTGAGACATTACTCCCGTGGAGGAAAGTGTACATGGTGACTATTGTATTTAATCGCGATGCAATCTCTGAGTTTCATCAACACTCTGATAGACCACAGATAACAGAATGCCACCAGATGTGCATCAGAAACTACTACTGGTCTTCCAGGGAACGATCAATGCGTAGACAGTTTCAGACATTACTCCCATAGAGGAGAGTGCGGATGGTGATTGTTGTATTCAATCCCGATGCAATTTCTGTGTTTCATCAACACTCTAATAGTCCACAGATTACAGAATGCCTCCAGAAGTGCATCAGAAACTACTACTGGCCTTCCAGGGAACGATCAAAGCGTAAACTCTTTGAGACATTACTCCCATGGAGGAATGTGCGCATGGTGACTGTTGAATACAATCCTGATGCAAATTTTGTGTTTCATCAACACTTTGAAGGTCAACAGACTACAGAATGCCTCCAGATGTGCATCGGAAACTATTACTGGTCTTCCAGGGATCGATCAATGCGTAGACTGTTTGAGACATTACACCCATGGAGGAAAGTTCGCATGGTGAATGTTGTATTGAATCCCGATGCAATTTCTGTGTTTCATCAACACTCTGGCAGTCCACAGATTAGAGAATGCCTCCAGATGTGCATCGGAAAATACTACTGGTCTTCCAGGGAACGATCAAAGCGTAGACGCTTTGAGACATTACTCCCAAGGAGGACAGTGCCTATGGTGACTGTTGTATTCAATCCCAATGCAATTTCTGTGTTTCATCAGCACTCTGATAGTCGACAGATTACAGAATGCCTCCACATGTGCTTTGGAAAGTACTACAGTTCTTCCAGGGAACGATCAAAGCGTAGACTCTTTGAGACTTTACTCCCATGGAGGAAAGTGCGCATGGTGACTGTTGTATGCAATCCTGATGCAATTTCTGTGTTTCATCAACACTCTGATAGTACACAGATTACAGAATGCCTCCAGAAGCGCATCAGAAACTACTACTGGTCTTTCAGGGAACGATCAAAGTGTAAACTCTTTGAGACATTACTCCCATGGATAAAAGTGCGCATGGTGACTGTTGTATATAATCCCGATGCAAGTTCTGTATTTCATCAACACTTTGAAGGTCAACAGATTACAGAATGCCTCCAGATGTGCATCGGAAACTACTACTGGTCTTCCAGGGATCGATCAATGCGTAGACTGTTTGAGACATTACACCCATGGAGGACAGTTCGCATGGTGACTGTTGTATTGAATTCGGATGCAATTTCTGTGTTTCATCAACCGTCTGATAGTCCACAGATTACAGAATGCCTCCAGATGTGCATCGGAAACTACTACTGGTCTTCCAGGGAACGATCAAAGCGTAGACTGCTTAAGACATTACTCCCATGGAGGAAAGTGCGCCTGGTGATTGTTTTATTCAATCCCGATTCAATTTCTGTGTTTCATCAACAGTCTGATAGTCCACAGATTGCAGAATGCCTCCAGATGTGCATCGGAAACTACTACTGGTCTTCCAGGGAACGATCCAAGCGGAGACTGTTTGAGACATTACTCCCTTGGTGGAAAGTGCGCATCGTGACTGTTGTATTGAATCCCGAGGCAATATCTGTGTCTCATCATCAGTCTGATAGTCCACAGATTACAGAATGCCTCCAGATGTGCATCGGAAACTACTACTGGTCTTCCAGGGAACGATCAAAGCGTAGACTGCTTGAGACATTACTCCCATGGAGGGAAGTGCGCACGGTGACTGTTGTATTCAATCCCGATGCAATTTCTGTGTTTGATTAACACTCTGATAGTCCACAGATTACAGAATGCCTCCAGAAGTGCGTCAGAAACTACTACTGGTCTTCCAGGGAACGATCAAAGCGTAAATTCTTTGAGACATTACTCCCATGGAGGAAAGTGCTCACAGTGACTGTTGTAATCAATCCCGATGCAAATTCTGTGTTTCATCAACACTTTGAAGGTCAACAGATTACAGAATACCTCCAGATGTGCATCGGAAACTACTACTGGTCTTCCAGGGAACGATCAAAGCGTAGACTGCTTGAGACATTACTCCCATGGAGGGAAGTGCGCACGGTGACTGTTGTATTCAATCCCGATGCAATTTCTGTGTTTGATTAACACTCTGATAGTCCACAGATTACAGAATGCCTCCAGAAGTGCATCGGAAACTATTTCTGGTCTCCAGGGAACGATCAAAGCGTAGAATGTTTGAGACATTACTCACATGGAGGAAAGTGCGCGTGGTGACTGTTGTATTCAATCCCGATGCAATTTCTGTGTTTCATCAACTCGCTGATAGTCCTCAGATTACAGAATGCCTCCAGATGTGCATCGGAAACTACTACTGGTCTTCCAGGGAACGATGAAAGCGTAGACTGTTTGACACATTACTCGCATGGAGGAAAATGCGCATGGTGACTCTTGTATTCAATCCCGATGCAATTTCTGTATTTCTACATCACTCTGATAGTAAACAGATTACACAATGCATCCAGATGTGCATCGGAGATTACTACTGGTCTTCCAGGCAACGATAAAAGCGTAGACTGTTTGAGACATTACTCCTATGGAGGAAAGTTCGCATGGTGACTGTTGTACTGAAATCCGATGCAATTTCTGTGTTTCATCAACACTCTGATAGTCCACAGATTACAGAATGCTTCCAGATGTGCATCGGAAACTACTACTGGTCTTCCAGGGAACGATCAAAGCGTAGACTCTTTGAGACATTACTCCGTTGGAGGAGAGTGGGCATTGTGGCTGTTGTATTCAATCCCGATGCAGTTTCTGTGTTTCATCAACACTCTGATAGTCCACAGATTACAGAATGCCACCAGATGTGCATCGGAAACTACTACTGGTATTCCAGGGGACGATTAAAGCGTAGACTGTTTGAGACATTACTCCCGTGGAGGGAAGTGCGCATGGTGACTGTTGTATTCAATCCCGATGCAATTTCTGTGTTTGATCAACACTCTGATAGTCCACAGATTACAGAATGCCTCCAGAAGTGCATCAGAAACTACTACTGGTCTTCCAGGAAACGATCAAAGCGTAAACTCTTTGAGACATTACTCCCATGGAGGAAAATGTGAATGGTGACTGTTGTATTCAATCCCGATGCAATTTCTGTGTTTCATCAACACTCTGATAGTCCACAGATTACAGAATGCCTCCAGTTGTGCATCGGAATCTACCACTAGTATTCCAGGAAACGATCAAAGCGTAGACTGTTTGAGACATTACTCTCGTGGGGAAAGTGCGCATGGTGACTGTTGTATTCAATCCCGATGCAATTTCTGGGTTTCATCAACACTCTGATAGTCCACAGATTACAGAATGCCTCCAAAGGTGCATCAGAAACTACTACTGGTCTTCCAGGGAACGATCAAAGCGTAGACTGTTTGAGACATTACTCCTATGGAGGAAAGTTCGCATGGTGACTGTTGTACTGAATTCCCATGCAATTTCTGTGTTTCATCAACACTCTGATAGTCCACAGATTACAGAATGCCTCCAGATGTGCATCGGAAACTACTACTGGTCTTCCAGGGAACGATCAAAGAATAGACTCTTTGAGACATTACTCCGTTGGAGGAAAGTGGGCATTGTGACTGTTGTATTCAATCCCGATGCAATTTCTGTGTTTCATCAACACTCTGATAGTCCACAGATTACAGAATGCCACCAGATGTGCATCGGAAACTACTACTGGTATTCTAGGGGACGATTAAAGCGTAGACTGTTTGAGACATTACTCCCGTGGAGGGAAGTGCGCATGGTGACTGTTGTATTCAATCCCGAGGCAATTTCTGTGTTTGATCAACACTCTGATAGTCCACATATTACAGAATGCGTCCAGGAGTGCATCAGAAACTACTACTGGTCTTCCAGGGAACGATCAAAGCGTAAACTCTTTGAGACATTACTCCCATGGAGGAAAGTGCGCACGGTGACTGTTGTACACAATCCCGATGCAAATTCTGTGTTTCATCAACACTTTGAAGGTCAACAGATTACAGAATGCCTCCAGATGTGCATCGGAAACTACTACTGGTCTTCCAGGAAACGATCAAAGCGTAGACTCGTTGGGACAGTACTCCGTTGGAGGAAAGTGGGCATGGTGACTGTTGTATTCAATCCCGATGCAAATTCTGTGTTTCATCAACACTTTGAAGGTCAACAGATTACAGAATGCCTCCAGATGTGCATCGGAAACCACTACTGGTCTTCCTCTGAACGATCAAAGCGTAGAATGTTTGAGACATTACTCACATGGAGGAAAATGCGCGTGGTGACTGTTGTACTGAATTCCGATGCAATTTCTGTGTTTCATCAACACTCTGATAGTCCACAGATTACAGAATGCCGCCAGATGTGCATCGGAAACTACTACTGGTCTTCCAGGGAACGATCAAAGCGTAGACTCTTTGAGACATTACTCCGTTGGAGGAAAGTGGGCATTGTGACTGTTGTATTCAATCCCGATGCAATTTCTGTGTTTCATCAACAGTCTGATAGTCCACAGATTACAGAATGCCTCCAGATGTGCATCGGAAACTACTACTGCTCTTCCAGCGAACGATCAAAGCGGAGACTGTTTGAGACATCCCTCCCATGGTGGAAAGTGCGCATCGTGGCTGTTAAATTCAATCCCGATGCAATTTCTGTGTTTCATCAACAGTCTGATAGTCCACAGAATACAGAATGCCTCGAGATGTGCATCGGAAACTGCTACTGGTTTTCCAGGAACGATCAAAGCGTAGACTGTTTCAGACATTACTCCCATGGAGGGAAGTGCGCATGGTGACTGTTGTATTCAATCCCGATGCAATTTCTGTGTTTCATCAACACTCTGATAGTCCACAGATTACAGAATGCCTCCAGAAGTGCGTCAGAAACTACTACTGGTCACCAGGGAACGATCAAAGCGTAAATTCTTTGAGACATTACTCCCATGGAGGAAAGTGCGCACAGTGACTGTTGTAATCAATCCCGATGCAAATTCTGTGTTTCATCAACACTTTGAAGGTCAACAGATTACAGAATGCCTCCAGATGTGCATCGGAAACTACTACTGGTCTTCCAGGGAACGATCAAAACGTAGAATGTTTGAGACATTACTCACATGGAGGAAAGTGCGCGTGGTGACTGTTGTATTCAATCCCAATGCAATTTCTGTGTTTCTTCAACACTCTGATGGTCTACAGAGTACAGGAAGCCTCCAGATGTGCATCGGAAACTACTACTGGTCTTCCAGGGAACGATCAAAGCGTAGACTGTTTGAGACATTACTCCCGTGTGGGAAAGTGCGCATGGTGACTGTTGTATTCAATCCCGATGCAATTTCTGTGTTTGATCAACACTCTGATAGTCCACAGATTACAGAATGCCTCCAGAAGTGCATCAGAAACTACTACTGGTCTTCCAGGGAACGATCAAAGCGTAAACTCTTTGAGACATTACTCCCATGGAGGAAAATGTGAATGGTGACTGTTGTATTCAATCCCGATGCAATTTCTGTGTTTCATCAACACTCTGATAGTCCACAGATTACAGAATGCCTCCAGTTGTGCATCGGAATCTACCACTAGTATTCCAGGAAACGATCAAAGCGTAGACTGTTTGAGACATTACTCTCGTGGGGGAAAGTGCGCATGGTGACTGTTGTATTCAATCCCGATGCAATTTCTGGGTTTCATCAACACTCTGATAGTCCACAGATTACAGAATGCCTCCAAAGGTGCATCAGAAACTACTACTGGTCTTCCAGGGAACGATCAAAGCGTAGACTGTTTGAGACATTACTCCTATGGAGGAAAGTTCGCATGGTGACTGTTGTACTGAATTCCCATGCAATTTCTGTGTTTCATCAACACTCTGATAGTCCACAGATTACAGAATGCCTCCAGATGTGCATCGGAAACTACTACTGGTCTTCCAGGGAACGATCAAAGAATAGACTCTTTGAGACATTACTCCGTTGGAGGAAAGTGGGCATTGTGACTGTTGTATTCAATCCCGATGCAATTTCTGTGTTTCATCAACACTCTGATAGTCCACAGATTACAGAATGCCACCAGATGTGCATCGGAAACTACTACTGGTATTCTAGGGGACGATTAAAGCGTAGACTGTTTGAGACATTACTCCCGTGGAGGGAAGTGCGCATGGTGACTGTTGTATTCAATCCCGAGGCAATTTCTGTGTTTGATCAACACTCTGATAGTCCACAGATTACAGAATGCCTCCAGGAGTGCATCAGAAACTACTACTGGTCTTCCAGGGAACGATCAAAGCGTAAACTCTTTGAGACATTACTCCCATGGAGGAAAGTGCGCACGTTGACTGTTGTACACAATCCCGATGCAAATTCTGTGTTTCATCAACACTTTGAAGGTCAACAGATTACAGAATGCCTCCAGATGTGCATCGGAAACTACTACTGGTCTTCCAGGAAACGATCAAAGCGTAGAATGTTTGAGACATTACTCACATGGAGGAAAGTGCGCGTGGTGACTGTTGTATTCAATCCCGATGCAATTTCTGTGTTTCTTCAACACTCTGATGGTCTACAGAGTACAGGAAGCCTCCAGATGTGCATCGGAAACTACTACTGGTCTTCCAGGGAACGATCAAAGCGTAGACTGTTTGAGACATTACTCCCGTGTGGGAAAGTGCGCATGGTGACTGTTGTATTCAATCCCGATGCAATTTCTGTGTTTCTTCAACACTCTGATAGTCCACAGATTACAGAATGCCTCCAGTTGTGCATCGGAATCTACCACTAGTATTCCAGGAAACGATCAAAGCGTAGACTGTTTGAGACATTACTCTCGTGGGGGAAAGTGCGCATGGTGACTGTTGTATTCAATCCCGATGCAATTTCTGGGTTTCATCAACACTCTGATAGTCCACAGATTACAGAATGCCTCCAAAGGTGCATCAGAAACTACTACTGGTCTTCCAGGGAACGATCAAAGCGTACTCTGTTTGAGACATTACTCCTATGGAGGAAAGTTCGCATGGTGACTGTTGTACTGAATTCCCATGCAATTTCTGTGTTTCATCAACACTCTGATAGTCCACAGATTACAGAATGCCTCCAGATGTGCATCGGAAACTACTACTGGTCTTCCAGGGAACGATCAAAGAATAGACTCTTTGAGACATTACTCCGTTGGAGGAAAGTGGGCATTGTGACTGTTGTATTCAATCCCGATGCAATTTCTGTGTTTCATCAACACTCTGATAGTCCACAGATTACAGAATGCCACCAGATGTGCATCGGAAACTACTACTGGTATTCTAGGGGACGATTAAAGCGTAGACTGTTTGAGACATTACTCCCGTGGAGGGAAGTGCGCATGGTGACTGTTGTATTCAATCCCGAGGCAATTTCTGTGTTTGATCAACACTCTGATAGTCCACAGATTACAGAATGCCTCCAGGAGTGCATCAGAAACTACTACTGGTCTTCCAGGGAACGATCAAAGCGTAAACTCTTTGAGACATTACTCCCATGGAGGAAAGTGCGCACGGTGACTGTTGTACACAATCCCGATGCAAATTCTGTGTTTCATCAACACTTTGAAGGTCAACAGATTACAGAATGCCTCCAGATGTGCATCGGAAACTACTACTGGTCTTCCAGGGAACGATCAAAGCGTAGACTGTTTGAGACATTACTCCTATGGAGGAAAGTTCGCATGGTGACTGTTGTACTGAATTCCCATGCAATTTCTGTGTTTCATCAACACTCTGATAGTCCACAGATTACAGAATGCCTCCAGATGTGCATCGGAAACTACTACTGGTCTTCCAGGGAACGATCAAAGAATAGACTGTTTGAGACATTACTCCCGTGGAGGGAAGTGCGCATGGTGACTGTTGTATTCAATCCCGAGGCAATTTCTGTGTTTGATCAACACTCTGATAGTCCACAGATTACAGAATGCCTCCAGGAGTGCATCAGAAACTACTACTGGTCTTCCAGGGAACGATCAAAGCGTAAACTCTTTGAGACATTACTCCCATGGAGGAAAGTGCGCACGGTGACTGTTGTACACAATCCCGATGCAAATTCTGTGTTTCATCAACACTTTGAAGGTCAACAGATTACAGAATGCCTCCAGATGTGCATCGGAAACTACTACTGGTCTTCCAGGAAACGATCAAAGCGTAGAATGTTTGAGACATTACTCACATGGAGGAAAGTGCGCGTGGTGACTGTTGTATTCAATCCCGATGCAATTTCTGTGTTTCTTCAACACTCTGATGGTCTACAGAGTACAGGAAGCCTCCAGATGTGCATCGGAAACTACTACTGGTCTTCCAGGGAACGATCAAAGCGTAGACTGTTTGAGACATTACTCCCGTGTGGGAAAGTGCGCATGGTGACTGTTGTATTCAATCCCGATGCAATTTCTGTGTTTGATCAACACTCTGATAGTCCACAGATTACAGAATGCCTCCAGAAGTGCATCAGAAACTACTACTGGTCTTCCAGGGAACGATCAAAGCGTAAACTCTTTGAGACATTACTCCCATGGAGGAAAATGTGAATGGTGACTGTTGTATTCAATCCCGATGCAATTTCTGTGTTTCATCAACACTCTGATAGTCCACAGATTACAGAATGCCTCCAGTTGTGCATCGGAATCTACCACTAGTATTCCAGGAAACGATCAAAGCGTAGACTGTTTGAGACATTACTCTCGTGGGGGAAAGTGCGCATGGTGACTGTTGTATTCAATCCCGATGCAATTTCTGGGTTTCATCAACACTCTGATAGTCCACAGATTACAGAATGCCTCCAAAGGTGCATCAGAAACTACTACTGGTCTTCCAGGGAACGATCAAAGCGTAGACTGTTTGAGACATTACTCCTATGGAGGAAAGTTCGCATGGTGACTGTTGTACTGAATTCCCATGCAATTTCTGTGTTTCATCAACACTCTGATAGTCCACAGATTACAGAATGCCTCCAGATGTGCATCGGAAACTACTACTGGTCTTCCAGGGAACGATCAAAGAGTAGACTCTTTGAGACATTACTCCGTTGGAGGAAAGTGGGCATTGTGACTGTTGTATTCAATCCCGATGCAATTTCTGTGTTTCATCAACACTCTGATAGTCCACAGATTACAGAATGCCACCAGATGTGCATCGGAAACTACTACTGGTATTCTAGGGGACGATTAAAGCGTAGACTGTTTGAGACATTACTCCCGTGGAGGGAAGTGCGCATGGTGACTGTTGTATTCAATCCCGAGGCAATTTCTGTGTTTGATCAACACTCTGATAGTCCACAGATTACAGAATGCCTCCAGGAGTGCATCAGAAACTACTACTGGTCTTCCAGGGAACGATCAAAGCGTAAACTCTTTGAGACATTACTCCCATGGAGGAAAGTGCGCACGTTGACTGTTGTACACAATCCCGATGCAAATTCTGTGTTTCATCAACACTTTGAAGGTCAACAGATTACAGAATGCCTCCAGATGTGCATCGGAAACTACTACTGGTCTTCCAGGAAACGATCAAAGCGTAGAATGTTTGAGACATTACTCACATGGAGGAAAGTGCGCGTGGTGACTGTTGTATTCAATCCCGATGCAATTTCTGTGTTTCTTCAACACTCTGATGGTCTACAGAGTACAGGAAGCCTCCAGATGTGCATCGGAAACTACTACTGGTCTTCCAGGGAACGATCAAAGCGTAGACTGTTTGAGACATTACTCCCGTGTGGGAAAGTGCGCATGGTGACTGTTGTATTCAATCCCGATGCAATTTCTGTGTTTCTTCAACACTCTGATAGTCCACAGATTACAGAATGCCTCCAGTTGTGCATCGGAATCTACCACTAGTATTCCAGGAAACGATCAAAGCGTAGACTGTTTGAGACATTACTCTCGTGGGGGAAAGTGCGCATGGTGACTGTTGTATTCAATCCCGATGCAATTTCTGGGTTTCATCAACACTCTGATAGTCCACAGATTACAGAATGCCTCCAAAGGTGCATCAGAAACTACTACTGGTCTTCCAGGGAACGATCAAAGCGTACTCTGTTTGAGACATTACTCCTATGGAGGAAAGTTCGCATGGTGACTGTTGTACTGAATTCCCATGCAATTTCTGTGTTTCATCAACACTCTGATAGTCCACAGATTACAGAATGCCTCCAGATGTGCATCGGAAACTACTACTGGTCTTCCAGGGAACGATCAAAGAATAGACTCTTTGAGACATTACTCCGTTGGAGGAAAGTGGGCATTGTGACTGTTGTATTCAATCCCGATGCAATTTCTGTGTTTCATCAACACTCTGATAGTCCACAGATTACAGAATGCCACCAGATGTGCATCGGAAACTACTACTGGTATTCTAGGGGACGATTAAAGCGTAGACTGTTTGAGACATTACTCCCGTGGAGGGAAGTGCGCATGGTGACTGTTGTATTCAATCCCGAGGCAATTTCTGTGTTTGATCAACACTCTGATAGTCCACAGATTACAGAATGCCTCCAGGAGTGCATCAGAAACTACTACTGGTCTTCCAGGGAACGATCAAAGCGTAAACTCTTTGAGACATTACTCCCATGGAGGAAAGTGCGCACGGTGACTGTTGTACACAATCCCGATGCAAATTCTGTGTTTCATCAACACTTTGAAGGTCAACAGATTACAGAATGCCTCCAGATGTGCATCGGAAACTACTACTGGTCTTCCAGGGAACGATCAAAGCGTAGACTGTTTGAGACATTACTCCTATGGAGGAAAGTTCGCATGGTGACTGTTGTACTGAATTCCCATGCAATTTCTGTGTTTCATCAACACTCTGATAGTCCACAGATTACAGAATGCCTCCAGATGTGCATCGGAAACTACTACTGGTCTTCCAGGGAACGATCAAAGAATAGACTGTTTGAGACATTACTCCCGTGGAGGGAAGTGCGCATGGTGACTGTTGTATTCAATCCCGAGGCAATTTCTGTGTTTGATCAACACTCTGATAGTCCACAGATTACAGAATGCCTCCAGGAGTGCATCAGAAACTACTACTGGTCTTCCAGGGAACGATCAAAGCGTAAACTCTTTGAGACATTACTCCCATGGAGGAAAGTGCGCACGGTGACTGTTGTACACAATCCCGATGCAAATTCTGTGTTTCATCAACACTTTGAAGGTCAACAGATTACAGAATGCCTCCAGATGTGCATCGGAAACTACTACTGGTCTTCCAGGAAACGATCAAAGCGTAGAATGTTTGAGACATTACTCACATGGAGGAAAGTGCGCGTGGTGACTGTTGTATTCAATCCCGATGCAATTTCTGTGTTTCTTCAACACTCTGATGGTCTACAGAGTACAGGAAGCCTCCAGATGTGCATCGGAAACTACTACTGGTCTTCCAGGGAACGATCAAAGCGTAGACTGTTTGAGACATTACTCCCGTGTGGGAAAGTGCGCATGGTGACTGTTGTATTCAATCCCGATGCAATTTCTGTGTTTGATCAACACTCTGATAGTCCACAGATTACAGAATGCCTCCAGAAGTGCATCAGAAACTACTACTGGTCTTCCAGGGAACGATCAAAGCGTAAACTCTTTGAGACATTACTCCCATGGAGGAAAATGTGAATGGTGACTGTTGTATTCAATCCCGATGCAATTTCTGTGTTTCATCAACACTCTGATAGTCCACAGATTACAGAATGCCTCCAGTTGTGCATCGGAATCTACCACTAGTATTCCAGGAAACGATCAAAGCGTAGACTGTTTGAGACATTACTCTCGTGGGGGAAAGTGCGCATGGTGACTGTTGTATTCAATCCCGATGCAATTTCTGGGTTTCATCAACACTCTGATAGTCCACAGATTACAGAATGCCTCCAAAGGTGCATCAGAAACTACTACTGGTCTTCCAGGGAACGATCAAAGCGTAGACTGTTTGAGACATTACTCCTATGGAGGAAAGTTCGCATGGTGACTGTTGTACTGAATTCCCATGCAATTTCTGTGTTTCATCAACACTCTGATAGTCCACAGATTACAGAATGCCTCCAGATGTGCATCGGAAACTACTACTGGTCTTCCAGGGAACGATCAAAGAGTAGACTCTTTGAGACATTACTCCGTTGGAGGAAAGTGGGCATTGTGACTGTTGTATTCAATCCCGATGCAATTTCTGTGTTTCATCAACACTCTGATAGTCCACAGATTACAGAATGCCACCAGATGTGCATCGGAAACTACTACTGGTATTCTAGGGGACGATTAAAGCGTAGACTGTTTGAGACATTACTCCCGTGGAGGGAAGTGCGCATGGTGACTGTTGTATTCAATCCCGAGGCAATTTCTGTGTTTGATCAACACTCTGATAGTCCACAGATTACAGAATGCCTCCAGGAGTGCATCAGAAACTACTACTGGTCTTCCAGGGAACGATCAAAGCGTAAACTCTTTGAGACATTACTCCCATGGAGGAAAGTGCGCACGGTGACTGTTGTACACAATCCCGATGCAAATTCTGTGTTTCATCAACACTTTGAAGGTCAACAGATTACAGAATGCCTCCAGATGTGCATCGGAAACTACTACTGGTCTTCCAGGAAACGATCAAAGCGTAGACTCGTTGGGACAGTACTCCGTTGGAGGAAAGTGGGCATGGTGACTGTAGTATTCAATCCCGATGCAATTCCTGTGTTTCATCAATACTCTGATAGTCCACAAATTACAGAATGCCTCCAGATGTGCATCGCAAACTACTACTGGTCTTACATGCAACGATCAAAGCGTCGACTGTTTGAGACTTTACTGCCATGGAGGAAAGTGCGCATGGTGACTGTTGCATTCAATCCCGATGAAATTTCTGTGTTTCATCAACACTCTGATAGTCCACAGATTACAGAATGCCTCCAGAAGTGCACCAGAAACTACTACTGGTCTTCCAGGGAACGATCAAAGCGTAAATTCTTTGAGACATTACTCCCATGGAGGAAAGTGCGCACGGTGACTGTTGTATACAATCCCGATGCAAATTCTGTGTTTCATCAACACTTTGAAGGTCAACAGATTACAGAATGCCTCCAGATGTGCATCGGAAACCACTACTGGTCTTCCTCTGAACGATCAAAGCGTAGAATGTTTGAGACATTACTCACATGGAGGAAAATGCGCGTGGTGACTGTTGTACTGAATTCCGATGCAATTTCTGTGTTTCATCAACACTCTGATAGTCCACAGATTACAGAATGCCGCCAGATGTGCATCGGAAACTACTACTGGTCTTCCAGGGAACGATCAAAGCGTAGACTCTTTGAGACATTACTCCGTTGGAGGAAAGTGGGCATTGTGACTGTTGTATTCAATCCCGATGCAATTTCTGTGTTTCATCAACAGTCTGATAGTCCACAGATTACAGAATGCCTCCAGATGTGCATCGGAAACTACTACTGCTCTTCCAGCGAACGATCAAAGCGGAGACTGTTTGAGACATCACTCCCATGGTGGAAAGTGCGCATCGTGGCTGTTAAATTCAATCCCGATGCAATTTCTGTGTTTCATCAACAGTCTGATAGTCCACAGAATACAGAATGCCTCCAGATGTGCATCGGAAACTGCTACTGGTTTTCCAGGAACGATCAAAGCGTAGACTGTTTCAGACATTACTCCCATGGAGGGAAGTGCGCATGGTGACTGTTGTATTCAATCCCGATGCAATTTCTGTGTTTCATCAACACTCTGATAGTCCACAGATTACAGAATGCCTCCAGAAGTGCGTCAGAAACTACTACTGGTCACCAGGGAACGATCAAAGCGTAAATTCTTTGAGACATTACTCCCATGGAGGAAAGTGCGCACAGTGACTGTTGTAATCAATCCCGATGCAAATTCTGTGTTTCATCAACACTTTGAAGGTCAACAGATTACAGAATGCCTCCAGATGTGCATCGGAAACTACTACTGGTCTTCCAGGGAACGATCAAAGCGTAGAATGTTTGAGACATTACTCACATGGAGGAAAGTGGGCGTGGTGACTGTTGTATTCAATCCCGATGCAATTTCTGTGTTTCTTCAACACTCTGATGGTCTACAGAGTACAGGAAGCCTCCAGATGTGCATCGGAAACTACTACTGGTCTTCCAGGGAACGATCAAAGCGTAGACTGTTTGAGACGTTACTCCCGTGTGGGAAAGTGCGCATGGTGACTGTTGTATTCAATCCCGATGCAATTTCTGGGTTTCATCAACACTCTGATAGTCCACAGACTACAGAATGCCACCAGATGTGCATCGGAAACTACTACTGGTATTCCAGGGGACGATTAAAGCGTAGACTGTTTGAGACATTACTCCCGTGGAGGGAAGTGCGAATGGTGACTGTTGTATTCAATCCCGATGCAATATCTGTGTTTGATCAACACTCTGATAGTCCACAGATTACAGAATGCCTCCAGAAGTGCACCAGAAACTACTACTGGTCTTCCAGGGAACGATCAAAGCGTAAACTCTTTGAGACATTACTTCCAAGGAGGAAAATGTGAATGGTGACTCTTGTATTCAATCCCGATGCAATTTCTGTGTTTCATCAACACTCTGATAGTCCACAGATTACAGAATGCCTCCAGTTGTGCATCGGAATCTACCACTAGTATTCCAGGAAACGATCGAAGCGTAGACTGTTTGAGACACTACTCACTTGGGGGAAAGTGTGCATGGTGACTGTTGTATTCAATCCCGATGCAATTTCTAGGTTTCATCAACACTCTGATAGTCCACAGATTACAGAATGCCTCCAGAAGTGCATCAGAAACTACTACTGGTCTTCCAGGGAACGATCAAAGCGTAGACTGTTTGAGACATTACTCCTATGGAGGAAAGTTCGCATGGTGACTGTTGTACTGAATTCCCATGCAATTTCTGTGTTTCATCAACACTCTGATAGTCCACAGATTACAGAATGCCTCCAGATGTGCATCGGAAACTACTACTGGTCTTCCAGGGAACGATCAAAGCGTAGACTCTTTGAGACACTACTCCGTTGGAGGAATGTGGGCATTGTGACTGCTGTATTCAATCCCGATGCAATTTCTGTGTTTCATCAACACTCTGATAGTATAAAGATTACAGAATGCCACCAGAGGTGCATCGGAAACTACTACTGGTATTCTAGGGGACGATTAAAGCGTAGACTGTTTGAGACATTACTTCCGTGGAGGGAAGTGCGCATGGTGACTGTTGTATTCAATCCCGATGCAATTTCTGGGTTTCATTAACACCCTGATAGTCCACAGATTACAGAATGCCTCCAGAAGTGCATCAGAAACTACTACTGGTCTTCCAGGGAACGATCAAAGCGTAAACTCCTTGAGACATTACTCCCATGGAGGAAAGAGCGCACGGTGACTGTTGTACACAATCCCGATGCAAATTTTGTGTTTCATCAACACTTTGAAGGTCAACAGATTACAGAATGCCTCCAGATGTGCATCGGAAACTACTACTGGTATTCCAGGGGACGATTAAGGCGTAGACTGTTTGAGACATTACTCCCATGGAGGAAAGTTTGCATGGTGACTGTTGTATTGAATTCCGATGCAATTTCTGTGTTTCATCAACACTCTGAATAGTCCACAGATTACAGAATGCCGCCAGATGTGCATCGGAAAATACTACTGGTCTTCCAGGGAACGATCAAAACGTAGACTCTTTGAGACATTACTAACAAGGAGGAAAGTGCGCATGGTGACTGTTGAACTCAATCCCGATGCAATTTCTGTGTTTCATCAACACTCTGATAGTCCACAGACTACAGAATGCCTCCAGATGTGCATCGGAAACTACTACTGGTCTTCCAGGGAACGTTCAAAGCGTAGACTCTTTGAGACATTACTCCGTTGGAGGAAAGTGGGCATGGTGACTGTTGTATTCAATCAAGATGCAATTCCTGTGTTTCATCAACACTCTGATAGTCCACAAATTACAGAATGCCTCCAGATGTGCATCGCAAACTACTACTGGTCTTCCAGGCAACGATCCAAGCGTCGACTGTTTGAGACTTTACTCCCATGGAGGAAAGTGCGCATGGTGACTGTTGTATTCAATCCCGATGCAATTTCTGTCTTTCATCAACACTCTGATAGTCCACAGATTACAGAATGAATCCAGAAGTGCATCAGAAACTACTACTGGTCTTCCAGGGAACGATCCATGCGTAAACTCTTTGAGACATTACTCCCATGGAGGAAAGTGCACATGGTGACAGTTGTATATAATCCCGATGCAAATTCTGTGTTTCATCAACACTTTGAAGGTCAACAGATTACAGAATGCCTCCAGATGTGCATCGGAAACTACTACTAATCTTCCAGGGATCGATCAATGCGTAGACTGTTTGAGACATTGCTCCCATGGAGGAAAGTTCGCATGGTGACTGATGTGTTGAATTCGGATGCAATTTCTGTGTTTCATCAACACTCTAATAGTCCACAGATTACAGAATACTTCCAGATGTGCATCGGAAACTACTACTGGTCTTCCAGGGAACGATCAAAGCGTAGACCTTTTGAGACATTACCCCCATGGAGGAATGTGCGCATGGTGACTGTTGTATTCAATCCCGATGCAATTTCTGTGTTTCATCAACACTCTGATAGTCCACAAATTAGAGAATGCCTCCAGATGTGCATCGGAAACTACTACTGGTCTTCCAGGCAACGATCAAAGCGTAGACTGTTTGAGACATTACTCCCATGGAGGAAAGTGCGCATGGTGACTGTTGTATTCAATCCCGATGCAGTTTCTGTGTTTCATCAACACTCTGATAGTCCACAGATTACAGAATGCCTCCAGGTGTGTATCGGAAACTACTACTGGTCTTCCAGGGCACGATCAAAGCGGAGACTGTTTGAGACATTACTCCCATGGTGGAAAGTGCGCATCGTGACTGTTGTATTCAATCCCGATGCAATTTCTGTGTTTCATCAACACTCTGATAGTCCACAAATTAGAGAATGCCTCCAGATGTGCATCGGAAACTACTACTGGTCTTCCAGGCAACGATCAAAGCGTAGACTGTTTGAGACATTACTCCCATGGAGGAAAGTGCGCATGGTGACTGTTGTATTCAATCCCGATGCAAATTCTGTGTTAAATCAACAGTCTGACAGTCCACAGATGACAGAATGCCTCCAGATGTGCATCGGAAACTACTACTGGTCTTCCAGGGCACGATCAAATCGGAGACTGTTTGAGACATTACTCCCATGGTGGAAAGTGCGCATCGTGACTGTTGTATTCAATCCCGATGCAATTTCTGTGTTTCATCAACACTCTGATAGTCCACAGATTACAGAATGCCACCAGATGTGCATCGGAAACTACTACTGGTCTTCTAGGGAACGATCGAAGCGTAGACTGTTTCAGACATTACTCCCGTGGAGGAAAGTGCGCATGGTGACTTTTGTATTCAATCACGATGCAATTTCTAAGTTTCGTCAACACTCTGATACTCCACAGATTACAGAATGCCACCAGATGTGCATCGGAAGCTACTACTGGTCTTCCAGGGAACGATCAAAGCGTAGACTGTTTGAGAATTACTCCCGTGGAGGAAGGTGCGCATGGTGACTGTTGTATTCACTCCCGATGCAATTTGTGTGTTTCATCAACACTCTGATAGTCCACAGATTACAGAATGTCTCCAGATGTGCATCGGAAACTACTACTGGTCTTCCAGGGAACGATCAAGGCGTAGACTGTTTGAGACATTACTCCCATGGAGGAAAGTTCGCATGGTGACTGTTGTACTGAATTCCGATGCAATTTCTGTGTTTCATCAACACTCTGATAGTCCACAGATTACAGAATGCCTCGAGATGTGCATCGGAAACTACTACTGGTCTTCCAGGGAACGATCAAAGCGTAGACTCTTTGATATATTACTCCGTTGGAGGAAAGTGGGCATGGTGACTGTTGTATTCAATCCCGATGCAATTTCTGTGTTTCATCAACACTCTGATGGTCTACAGATTACAGAAAGCCTCCAGATGTGCATCGGAAACTACTACTGGTCTTCCAGGGAACGATCAAATCATAGACTCTTAGAGACATTACTCCCATGGAGGAGAATGTGCATGGTGACTGTTGTATTCAATCCCGATGCAATTTCTGTGTTTCATCAACACTCTGATAGTCCACAGATTACAGAATGCTTCCAGATGTGCATCGGAAACTACTACTGGTCTTCCAGGGAACGATCAAAGCGTAGACTGCTTGAGACAATACTCCCATGGAGGAAAGTGCGCATGGTGATTGTTTTATTTAATCCCGATGCAATTTCTGTGTTTCATCAACAGTCTGATAATCCTCAGATTACAGAATGCCTCCAGATGTGCATCGGAAACTACTACTGGTCTTCCAGGCAACGATCAAAGCGTAGACTGTATGAGACATTACTCCCATGGAGGAAAGTGCGCATGGTGACTGTTGTATTCAATCCCGATGCAATTTCTGTGTTTCATCAACAGTCTGATACTCCACAGATTACAGAATGCCTCCAGATGTGCATCAGAAAATACTACTGGTCTTCCAGGGAACGATCAAAGAGTAGACTGTTTGAGACATTACTCACAAGGAGGAAAGTCCGCTTGGTGACTGTTGTATTCAATCCCGATGCAATTTCTATGTTTCATCAACACTCTGATAGTCCACAGATTACAGATTGCCTCCAGATGTGCATCGGAAACTACTACAGGTCTTCCAGGGAACGATCAAAGCGTAGACTGTTTCAGACATTACTCCCGTGGAGGAAAGTGCGCATGGCGACTGTTGTATTCAATTCCGATGCAATTTCTGTGTTTCATCAACACTCTGATAGTCCACAGATTACAGAATGCCACCAGATATGCATCGAAAACTACTACTGGTTTTCCAGGGAACGATCAAAGCGTAGACTGTTTGAGACATACCTCCCGTGGAGGAAAGTGCGCATGGTGACTGTTGTATTCAATCCCGATGCAGTTTCTGTGTTTCATCATACTCTGATAGTCCACAGATTACAGAATGCCACCAGATGTGCATCGGAAGGTACTACTGGTCTTCCAGGGAACGATCAAAGCGTAGACTGTTTGAGAATTACTCCCGTGGAGGAAAGTGCGCATGGTGACTGTTGTATCCATTCCCGATGCAATTTCTGTGTTTCATCAACACTCTGATAGTCCACAGATTACAGAATGTCTCCAGATGTGCATCGGAAACTACTACTGGTCTTCCAGGGAACGATCAAAGCGTAGACTGTTTCAGACATTACTCCCGTGGAGGAAAGTGCGCATGGCGACTGTTGTATTCAATTCCGATGCAATTTCTGTGTTTCATCAACACTCTGATAGTCCACAGATTACAGAATGCCACCAGATATGCATCGAAAACTACTACTGGTTTTCCAGGGAACGATCAAAGCGTAGACTGTTTGAGACATACCTCCCGTGGAGGAAAGTGCGCATGGTGACTGTTGTATTCAATCCCGATGCAGTTTCTGTGTTTCATCATACTCTGATAGTCCACAGATTACAGAATGCCACCAGATGTGCATCGGAAGGTACTACTGGTCTTCCAGGGAACGATCAAAGCGTAGACTGTTTGAGAATTACTCCCGTGTAGGAAAGTGCGCATGGTGACTGTTGTATCCATTCCCGATGCAATTTCTGTGTTTCATCAACACTCTGATAGTCCACAGATTACAGAATGTCTCCAGATGTGCATCGGAAACTACTACTGGTCTTCCAGGGAACGATCAAAGCGTAGACTGTTTGAGACATTACTCCTATGGGGGAAAGTTCGCATGGTGACTGTTGTACTGAATTCCATTGCAATTTCTGTGTTTCATCAACACTCTGATAGTCCACAGATTACAGAATTCCTCCAGATGTACATCGGAAACTATTACTGGACTTCCAGGGAACGATCAAAGCGTAGACTCTTTGAGACATTACTCCGTTGGAGGAAAGTGGGCATTGTGACTGTTGTATTCAATCCCGATGCAATTTTTGTGTTTCATCAACACTCTGATAGTCCACAGATTACAGAATGTCACCAGATGTGCATCGGAAACTACTACTGGTATTCCAGGGGACGATTAAAGCGTAGACTGTTTGAGACATTACTCC
Source organism: Schistocerca gregaria (assembly GCF_023897955.1). Classification (NCBI taxonomy): domain Eukaryota; kingdom Metazoa; phylum Arthropoda; class Insecta; order Orthoptera; family Acrididae; genus Schistocerca; species Schistocerca gregaria. Next base: position 1,112,528 of record NC_064927.1, read on the forward strand.
CGTGGAGGGAAGTGCGCAAGGTGACTGTTGTATTCAATCCCGATGCAATTTCTGTGTTTGATCAACACTCTGATAGTCCACAGATTACAGAATGCCTCCAGAAGTGCATAAGAAACTACTACTGGTCTTCCAGGGAACGATCAAAGCGTAAACTCTTTGAGACATTACTCCCATGGAGGAAAGTGCGCACGGTGACTATTGTACGCAATCCCGATGCAAATTCTGTGTTTCATCAACACTGTGAAGGTCAACAGATTACAGAATCCCTCCAGATGTACATCGGAAACTACTACAGGTCTTCCAGGGATCGATCAATGCGTAGACTGTTTGAGACATTACTCCCATGGAGGAAAGATAGCATGGTGACTGTTGTAATGAATTCCGATGCAATTTCTGTGTTTCATCAACACTCTGATAGTCAACCGATTACAGAATGCCTCCAAATGTGCATCGGAAACTACTACTGGTATTCCAGGGGACGATTAAAGCTTAGACTGTTTGAGACATTACTCGCATGGAGGAAAGTGTGCATGGTGACTGTTGTATTCAATCCCGATGCAATTTCTGTGTTTCATCAACACTCTGATAGTCCACAAATTAGAGAATGCCTCCAGATGTGCATCGGAAACTACTACTGGTCTTCCAGGCAACGATCAAAGCGTAGACTGTTTGAGACATTACTCCCATGGAGGAAGGTGCGCATGGTGACTGTTGTATTCAATCCCGATGCAGTTTCTGTGTTTCATCAACACTCTGATAGTCCACAGATTACAGAATGCCTCCAGGTGTGCATCGGAAACTACTACTGGTCTTCCAGGCAACGATCAAAGCGTAGACTGTTTGAGACATTACTCCCATGGAGGAAAGTGCGCATGGTGACTGTTGTATTCAATCCCGATGCAAATTCTGTGTTAAATCAACAGTCTGACAGTCCACAGATGACAGAATGCCTCCAGATGTGCATCGGAAACTACTACTGGTCTTCCAGGGCACGATCAAATCGGAGACTGTTTGAGACATTACTCCCATGGTGGAAAGTGCGCATCGTGACTGTTGTATTCAATCACGATGCAATTTCTGTGTTTCGTCAACATTCTGATATTCCACAGATTACAGAATGCCACCAGATGTGCATCGGAAGCTACTACTGGTCTTCCAGGGAACGATCAAAGCGTAGACTGTTTGAGAATTACTCCCGTGGAGGAAGGTGCGCATGGTGACTGTTGTATTCACTCCCGATGCAATTTGTGTGTTTCATCAACACTCTGATAGTCCACAGATTACAGAATGTCTCCAGATGTGCATCGGAAACTACTACTGGTCTTCCAGGGAACGATCAAGGCGTAGACTGTTTGAGACATTACTCCCATGGAGGAAAGTTCGCATGGCGACTGTTGTACTGAATTCCGATGCAATTTCTGTGTTTCATCAACACTCTGATAGTCCACAGATTACAGAATGCCTCGAGATGTGCATCGGAAACTACTACTGGTCTTCCAGGGAACGATCAAAGCGTAGACTCTTTGATATATTACTCCGTTGGAGGAAAGTGGGCATGGTGACTGTTGTATTCAATCCCGATGCAATTTCTGTGTTTCATCAACACTCTGATGGTCTACAGATTACAGAAAGCCTCCAGATGTGCATCGGAAACTACTACTGGTCTTCCAGGGAACGATCAAATCATAGACTCTTAGAGACATTACTCCCATGGAGGAGAATGTGCATGGTGACTGTTGTATTCAATCCCGATGCAATTTCTGTGTTTCATCAACACTCTGATAGTCCACAGATTACAGAATGCTTCCAGATGTGCATCGGAAACTACTACTGGTCTTCCAGGGAACGATCAAAGCGTAGACTGCTTGAGACAATACTCCCATGGAGGAAAGTGCGCATGGTGATTGTTTTATTTAATCCCGATGCAATTTCTGTGTTTCATCAACAGTCTGATAATCCTCAGATTACAGAATGCCTCCAGATGTGCATCGGAAACTACTACTGGTCTTCCAGGCAACGATCAAAGCGTAGACTGTATGAGACATTACTCCCATGGAGGAAAGTGCGCATGGTGACTGTTGTATTCAATCCCGATGCAATTTCTGTGTTTCATCAACAGTCTGATACTCCACAGATTACAGAATGCCTCCAGATGTGCATCAGAAAATACTACTGGTCTTCCAGGGAACGATCAAAGAGTAGACTGTTTGAGACATTACTCACAAGGAGGAAAGTCCGCTTGGTGACTGTTGTATTCAATCCCGATGCAATTTCTATGTTTCATCAACACTCTGATAGTCCACAGATTACAGATTGCCTCCAGATGTGCATCGGAAACTACTACAGGTCTTCCAGGGAACGATCAAAGCGTAGACTGTTTCAGACATTACTCCCGTGGAGGAAAGTGCGCATGGCGACTGTTGTATTCAATTCCGATGCAATTTCTGTGTTTCATCAACACTCTGATAGTCCACAGATTACAGAATGCCACGAGATATGCATCGAAAACTACTACTGGTTTTCCAGGGAACGATCAAAGCGTAGACTGTTTGAGACATACCTCCCGTGGAGGAAAGTGCGCATGGTGACTGTTGTATTCAATCCCGATGCAGTTTCTGTGTTTCATCATACTCTGATAGTCCACAGATTACAGAATGCCACCAGATGTGCATCGGAAGGTACTACTGGTCTTCCAGGGAACGATCAAAGCGTAGACTGTTTGAGAATTACTCCCGTGGAGGAAAGTGCGCATGGTGACTGTTGTATCCATTCCCGATGCAATTTCTGTGTTTCATCAACACTCTGATAGTCCACAGATTACAGAATGTCTCCAGATGTGCATCGGAAACTACTACTGGTCTTCCAGGGAACGATCAAAGCGTAGACTGTTTCAGACATTACTCCCGTGGAGGAAAGTGCGCATGGCGACTGTTGTATTCAATTCCGATGCAATTTCTGTGTTTCATCAACACTCTGATAGTCCACAGATTACAGAATGCCACCAGATATGCATCGAAAACTACTACTGGTTTTCCAGGGAACGATCAAAGCGTAGACTGTTTGAGACATACCTCCCGTGGAGGAAAGTGCGCATGGTGACTGTTGTATTCAATCCCGATGCAGTTTCTGTGTTTCATCATACTCTGATAGTCCACAGATTACAGAATGCCACCAGATGTGCATCGGAAGGTACTACTGGTCTTCCAGGGAACGATCAAAGCGTAGACTGTTTGAGAATTACTCCCGTGTAGGAAAGTGCGCATGGTGACTGTTGTATCCATTCCCGATGCAATTTCTGTGTTTCATCAACACTCTGATAGTCCACAGATTACAGAATGTCTCCAGATGTGCATCGGAAACTACTACTGGTCTTCCAGGGAACGATCAAAGCGTAGACTGTTTGAGACATTACTCCTATGGGGGAAAGTTCGCATGGTGACTGTTGTACTGAATTCCATTGCAATTTCTGTGTTTCATCAACACTCTGATAGTCCACAGATTACAGAATTCCTCCAGATGTACATCGGAAACTATTACTGGACTTCCAGGGAACGATCAAAGCGTAGACTCTTTGAGACATTACTCCGTTGGAGGAAAGTGGGCATTGTGACTGTTGTATTCAATCCCGATGCAATTTTTGTGTTTCATCAACACTCTGATAGTCCACAGATTACAGAATGTCACCAGATGTGCATCGGAAACTACTACTGGTATTCCAGGGGACGATTAAAGCGTAGACTGTTTGAGACATTACTCCCGTGGAGGGAAGTGCGCAAGGTGACTGTTGTATTCAATCCCGATGCAATTTCTGTGTTTGATCAACACTCTGATAGTCCACAGATTACAGAATGCCTCCAGAAGTGCATAAGAAACTACTACTGGTCTTCCAGGGAACGATCAAAGCGTAAACTCTTTGAGACATTACTCCCATGGAGGAAAGTGCGCACGGTGACTATTGTACGCAATCCCGATGCAAATTCTGTGTTTCATCAACACTGTGAAGGTCAACAGATTACAGAATCCCTCCAGATGTACATCGGAAACTACTACAGGTCTTCCAGGGATCGATCAATGGGTAGACTGTTTGAGACATTACTCCCATGGAGGAAAGATAGCATGGTGACTGTTGTAATGAATTCCGATGCAATTTCTGTGTTTCATCAACACTCTGATAGTCAACCGATTACAGAATGCCTCCAAATGTGCATCGGAAACTACTACTGGTATTCCAGGGGACGATTAAAGCTTAGACTGTTTGAGACATTACTCGCATGGAGGAAAGTGTGCATGGTGACTGTTGTATTCAATCCCGATGCAATTTCTGTGTTTCATCAACAGTCTGACAGTCCAGAGATTACAGAGTGCCTCCAGATGTGCATCGGAAACTACTACGGGTCTTCCAGGGAACGATCAAACCGTAGACTGATTGAGACATTACTCCCATGGAGAAAAGTGCGCATGGTGACTGTTGTATTCAATCCCGAAGCTATTTCTGTGTTTCATCAACACTCTGATGGTCCTCAGATTACAGAATGCCTCCAGATGTGCATCGGAAACTACTACTGGTCTTCCGGGTAACGATCAAAGCGTAGACTGTTTGAGACATTACTCCCATGGAGGAAGGTAAGCATCGTGACTGTTGTATACAATCCCGATGCAATTTCTGTGTTTCATAAACACCCTGATACTCCACAGATTACAGAATGCTTCCAGATGTGCATCGGAAACTACTCCTGGTCTTCCAGGGAACGATCAAAGCGTACACTGTTAGAGACATTACTCCCAAGGAGGAATGTGCGCATGGTGACTGTTGTACTCAATCCCGATGCAATTTCTTTGTTTCATCAACACTTTGATAGTCACACATTACAGAATTCCTCCAGATGTGCATCGGAAACTAACACTGGTCTTCCAGGGAACGATCTAAGCGTAGACTGTTTGAGACATTACTAACATGGAGGAAAGTTCGCATGGTGACTGTTGTATTGAATCCCGATGCAATTTCTGTGTCTCATCAACACTCTGATAGTCCACAGATTACAGAATTCCTCCAGATGTGCATCGGAAAATACTACTGGTCTTCCAGGGAACGATCAAAGCGTAGACTCTTTGAGACATTACTCCCAAGGAGGAAAGTGCGCATGGTGACTGTTGTATTCAATCCCGATACAATTTCTGTGTTTCATCAACACTCTGATAGTCCACAGATTACGGAATGCCTCCAGATGTGCATTGGAAACTACTACATGTCTTCCAGGGAACGATCAAAGCGTAGACTGCTTGAGACATTACTCAGTTGGAGGAAAGTGCGAATGGTGCCTGTTGTATTCAATCCCGATGCAATATCTGTGTTTCATCAACACTCTGATAGTCAGCAGATTACAGAATGCCACTAGTGGTGCATCGGAAACTACTAGTGCTCTTCAAGGGAACGATCAAAGCGTAGACTGTTTGAGACATTACTCCCATGGAGGAAAGTGCGCATGGTGACTGTTGTATTCAATCCCGATGCAATTTCTGTGTTTCATCAACACTCTGATAGTCAGCAGATTACAGAATGCCACTAGACGTGCATCGGAAACTACTAGTGCTCTTCCAGGGAACGATCAAAGAGGAGACTGTTTGAGACATTACTCCTGTGGAGGAAAGTGCACATGGTGACTATTGTATTTAATCGCGATGCAATTTCTGAGTTTCATCAACACTCTGATAGACCACAGATAACAGAATGCCACCAGATGTGCATCAGAAAGTACTACTGGTCTTCCAGGGAAGGATCAAAGCGTAAACTCTTTGAGACATTACTCCCAAGGAGGAAAGTGAGCATGGTGACTGTTGTATTCAACCCCGATGCATTTTCTGTGTCTCATCAAAACTCTGATAGTCCAAAGATTACAGAATGCCTCCAGATGAGCATCCGAAACTACTACTGGTCTTCCAGGGAATGATCAAAGCGTAGACTGAGAATTACTCGCAGGGAGGAAAGTGCGCATGGTGACTGTTGTATTCAATCCCGATGCAATTTCTCTGTTTCATCAACACTCTGATAGTCCACAGATAACAGATTGCCTCCAGATGTGCATCGGAAACTACTACTGGTCTTCCAGGGAAGGATCAAAGCGTAAACTCTTTGAGACATTACTTCCATGGAGGAAAGTGCGCATGGTGACTGTTGTATACAATCTCGATGCAAGTTCTGTGTTTCATCAACACTTTGAAGGTCAACAGATTACAGAGAGCCTCCAGATGTCCATCGGAAACTACTAGTGGTCTTCCTGGGATCGATCAATGCGTAGACTGTTTGAGACATTACACCCATGGAGGAAAGTTCGCATGGTGACTGTTGTATTGAATTCCGATGCAATTTCTGTGTTTCATCAACACTCTGATAGTCCAAGGATTACAGAATGCTTCCAGATGTGCATCGGAAACTACTACTGGTCCTCCAGGGACCGATTAAAGCGTAGACTGTTTGCGACATTATTCCTATGGGGAAAAGTGGGCATGGTGACTGTTGTATTCAATCCCGATGCAATTTCTTTGTTTCATCAACACTGTGATGGTCCACAGATTACAGAATGCATCCAGATGTGCATCGGAGATTACTACTGGTCTTCCAGGCAACGATCAAAGCGTAGACTGTTTGAGACATTACTCCCATGGAGGAAAGTGCGCATGGTGACTGTTGTATTCAATCCCGATGCAATTTCTGTGTTTCATCAACAGTCTGATACTCCACAGATTACAGAATGCCTCCAGATGTGCATCGGAAACTACTACTGGTCTTCCAGGGAACGATCAAAGCGTAGACTGTTTCAGACATTACTCCCGTGGAGGAAAGTGCGCATGGTGACTGTTGTATTCAATCCCGATGCAATTTCTGTGTTTCATCAACACTCTGATAGTCCACAGATTACAGAATGCCTCCAGATGTCCATCGGAAACTACTAGTGGTCTTCCTGGGATCGATCAATGCGTAGACTGTTTGAGACATTACTCCCGTGGACGGAAGTGCGCATGGTGACTGTTGTATTCAATCCCGATGCAATTTCTGTGTTTGATCAACACTCTAATAGTTCACAGATTACAGAATGCCTGCAGAAGTGCATCAGAAACTACTACCGGTCTTCCAGGGAACGATCAAGGCGTAAACTCTTTGAAACATTACTCCCATGGAGGAAAGTGCGGATGGTGACTGTTGTATACAATCCCGATGCAAATTCTGTGTTTCATCAACACTTTGAAGCTCAACAGATTACAGAATGCCTCCAGATGTGCATCGGAAACTACTACTGGTCTTCCAGGGATCGATCAATGCGTAGACTGTTTGAGACATTACTCCCATGGAGGAAAGTTCGCATGGTGACTGTTGTATTGAATCCCGATGCAATTTCTGTGTTTCATCAACACTCTGGCAGTCCACAGATTAGAGAATGCCTCCAGATGTGCATCGGAAAATACTACTGGTCTTCCAGGGAACGATCAAAGAGTAGGCGCTTTGAGACATTACATCCAAGGAGGAAGGTGCGCATGGTGACTGTTGTATTCCATCCCGATGCAATTTCTGTGTTTCATCAACAGTCTGATACTCCACAGATTACAGAATGCCTCCAGATGTGCATCGGAAACTAACACTGGTCTTCCAGGGAACGATCAAACCGTAGACTGATTGAGACATTACTCCCATGGAGAAAAGTGCGCATGGTGACTGTTGTATTCAATCCCGATGCATTTTCTGTGTTTCATCAACACTCTGACAGTCCTCAGATTACAGAATGCCTCCAGATGTGCATCGGAAACTACTACTGGTCTTCCTGGTAACGATCAAAGCGTAAACTCTTTGAGACATTACTCCCATGGAGGAGAGTGCGCATGGTGACTGTTGTAAATAATCCCGATGCAAGTTCTGTGTTTCATCAACAATTTGAAGGTCAACAGATTACAGAAAGCCTCCAGATGTGCATCGGAAACTACTACTGGTCTTCCTGGGATCGATCAATGCGTAGACTGTTTGAGACATTACACCCATGGAGGAAAGTTCGCATGGTGACTGTTGTATTGAATTCGGATGAGATTTCTGTGTTTCATCAACACTCTAATAGTCCACAGATTACAGAATGCCTCCAGATGTGCATCGGAAACTACTACTGTTTCCAGGGAACGATCAAAGCGTAGACTTTTTGACGCATTACTCCCATGGAGGAAAGTGCGCATGGTGACTGTTGTATTTAATCCCGAGACAATTACTGTGTTTCATCAACAGTCTGATAGTCCACAGATTACAGAATGCCACCAGATGTGCATCGGAAACTGCTACTGGTCTTCCAGTTTACGATCAAAGCGTAGACTGCTTGAGACATTACTCCCATCTAGGAAAGTGCGCATGGTGATTGTTTTATTCAATCCCGATGCAATTTCTGTGTTTCATCAACAGTCTGATAGTCCTCAGATTACAGAATGCCTCCAGATGTGCATCGGAAACTACTACTGGTCTTCCAGGGAACGATCAAAGCGTAGACTCTTTGACACATTACTCGCATGGAGTAAAATGCGCATGGTGACTCTTGTATTCAATCCCGATGGAATTTCTGTGTTGCATCAACACTCTGATGGTCTACAGAGTACGGAAAGCCTCCAGATGTGCATCGGAAACTACTACTGGTCTTCTAGGGAACGATTAAAGCGTAGACTGTTTGAGACATTACTCTCATGAAGGAGAGTGCGCATGGTGATTGTTGTATTCAATCCCGATGCAATTTCTGTGTTTCATCAACGGTCTGATACTCCACAGATTACAGAATGCCTCCAGATGTGCATCGGAAACTACTACTGGTCTTCCAGGGAACGATCAAAGCGTAGACTGTTTGAGACATTACTCACATGGAGGAAAGTCCGCTTGGTGACTGTTGTATTCAATCCCGATGCAATTTCTATGTTTCATCAACACTCTGATAGTCCACAGATTACAGAATGCCACCAGATGTGCATCGGAAACTACTACTGGTCTTCCAGGGAACGATCAAAGCGTAGACTGTGTCAGACATTACTCCCGTGGAGGAAAGTGCGCATGGTGACTGTTGTATTCACTCCCGACGCAATTTCTGTGTTTCATCAACACTCTGATAGTCCGCAGATTACAGAATGCCTCCAGATGTGCTTTGAAAACTACTACAGTTCTTCCAGGGAACGATCAAAGCGTAGACTGTTTGAGACTTTACTCCCATGGAAGAAAGTGCGCATAGTGACTGTTGTATTCAATCCCGATGCAATTTCTTTATTTCATCAACTCTCTGATAGTCCACAAATTACAGAATGCCTCCAGATGTGCTTTGAAAACTACTACAGTTCTTCCAGGGAACGATCAAAGCGTAGACTGTTTGAGACTTTACTCCCATGGAAGAAAGTGCGCATAGTGACTGTTGTATTCAATCCCGATGCAATTTCTGTATTTCATCAACACTCTGATAGTCCACAAATTACAGAATGCCTCCAGAAGTTCATCTGAAACTACTACTGGTCTTCAAGGGAACGATCAAAGCGTAAACCCTTTGAGACATTACTCCCATGGAGGAAAGTGCGCATGGTGACTGTTGTACATAATCCCGATGCAAGTTCTGTGTTTCATCAACACTTTGAAGGTTAACAGATTACACAATAACTCCAGAAGTGCATCAGAAACTACTACTGGTCTTCCAGGGAACGATCAAGGCGTAAACTCTTTAAACATTACTCCCATGGAGGAAAGTGCGCATGGTGACTGTTGTATACAATCCCGATGCAAATTCTGTGTTTCATCAACACTTTGAAGGTCAACAGATTACAGAATGCCTCCAGATGTGCATCGGAAACTACTACTGGTCTTCCAGGGATCGATCAATGCGTAGACTGTTTGAGACATTACTCCCATGGAGGTAAGTTCGCATGGTGACTGTTGTATTGAAAACCGATGCAATTTCTGTGTTTCATCAACACTCTGGCAGTCCACAGATTAGAGAATGCCTCCAGATGTGCATCGGAAAATACTACTGGTCTTCCAGGGAACGATCAAAGCGTAGACGCTTTGAGACATTACTTCCAAGGAGGAAGGTGCGCATGGTGACTGTTGTATTCCATCCCGATGCAATTTCTGTGTTTCATCAACAGTCTGATACTCCACAGATTACAGAATGCCTCCAGATGTGCATCGGAAACTAACACTGGTCTTCCAGGGAACGATCAAACCGTAGACTGATTGAGACATTACTCCCATGGAGAAAAGTGCGCATGGTGACTGTTGTATTCAATCCCGATGCATTTTCTGTGTTTCATCAACACTCTGACAGTCCTCAGATTACAGAATGCCTCCAGATGTGCATCGGAAACTACTACTGGTCTTCCTGGTAACGATCAAAGCGTAAACTCTTTGAGACATTACTCCCATGGAGGAAAGTGCGCATGGTGACTGTTGTATATAATCCCGATGCAAGTTCTGTGTTTCATCAACAATTTGAAGGTCAACAGATTACAGAAAGCCTCCAGATGTGCATCGGAAACTACTACTGGTCTTCCTGGGATCGATCAATGCGTAGACTGTTTGAGACATTACACCCATGGAGGAAAGTTCGCATGGTGACTGTTGTATTGAATTCGGATGAGATTTCTGTGTTTCATCAACTCTCTATAGTCCACAGATTACAGAATGCCTCCAGATGTGCATCGGAAACTACTACTGTTTCCAGGGAACGATCAAAGCGTAGACTTTTTGACGCATTACTCCCATGGAGGAAAGTGCGCATGGTGACTGTTGTATTTAATCCCGAGACAATTACTGTGTTTCATCAACAGTCTGATAGTCCACAGATTACAGAATGCCTCCAGATGTGCATCGGAAACTGCTACTGGTCTTCCAGTTTACGATCAAAGCGTAGACTGCTTGAGACATTACTCCCATCTAGGAAAGTGCGCATGGTGATTGTTTTATTCAATCCCGATGCAATTTCTGTGTTTCATCAACAGTCTGATAGTCCTCAGATTACAGAATGCCTCCAGATGTGCATCGGAAACTACTACTGGTCTTCCAGGGAACGATCAAAGCGTAGACTCTTTGACACATTACTCGCATGGAGTAAAATGCGCATGGTGACTCTTGTATTCAATCCCGATGGAATTTCTGTGTTGCATCAACACTCTGATGGTCTACAGAGTACGGAAAGCCTCCAGATGTGCATCGGAAACTACTACTGGTCTTCTAGGGAACGATCAAAGCGTAGACTGTTTGAGACATTACGCCCAAGGAGTAAAGTTCGCATGGTGACTTTTGTATTGAATTCCGATGCAATTTCTGTGTTTCATCAACACTCTGATAATCCAAGGATTACAGAATGCTTCCAGATGTGCATCGGAAACTACTACTGGTCTTCCAGGGAACGATTGAAGCGTAGACTGTTTGAAAAAAAAACTCACATGGAGGAAAGTCCGCTTGGTGACTGTTGTATTCAATCCCGATGCAATTTCTGTGTTTCATCAACACTCTGATAGTCCACAGATTACAGAATGCATCCAGATGTGCATCGGAGATTACTACTGGTCTTCCAGGCAACGATCAAAGCGTAGACTGTTTGAGACATTACTCTCATGAAGGAAAGTGCGCATGGTGACTGTTGTATTCAATCCCGATGCAATTTCTGTGTTTCATCAACAGTCTGATACTCCACAGTTACAGAATGCCTCCAGATGTGCATCGGAAACTACTACTGGTCTTCCAGGGAACGATCAAAGCGTAGACTGTTTGAGACATTACTCACATGGAGGAAAGTCCGCTTGGTGACTGTTGTATTCAATCCCGATGCAATTTCTGTGTTTCATCAACACTCTGATAGTCCACAGATTACAGAATGCCACCAGATGTGCATCGGAAACTACTACTGGTCTTCCAGGGAACGATCAAAGCGTAGACAGTGTCAGACATTACTCCCGTGGAGGAAAGTGCGCATGGTGACTGTTGTATTCAATCCCGATGCAATTTCTGTGTTTCATCAACACTCTGATAGTCCGCAGATTACAGAATGCCTCCAGATGTGCTTTGAAAACTACTACAGTTCTTCCAGGGAACGATCAAAGCGTAGACTGTTTGAGACTTTACTCCCATGGAAGAAAGTGCGCATAGTGACTGTTGTATTCAATCCCGATGCAATTTCTGTATTTCATCAACTCTCTGATAGTCCACAAATTACAGAATGCCTCCAGATGTGCTTTGAAAACTACTACAGTTCTTCCAGGGAACGATCAAAGCGTAGACTGTTTGAGACTTTACTCCCATGGAAGAAAGTGCGCATAGTGACTGTTGTATTCAATCCCGATGCAATTTCTGTATTTCATCAACACTCTGATAGTCCACAAATTACAGAATGCCTCCAGAAGTTCATCTGAAACTACTACTGGTCTTCCAGGGAACGATCAAAGCGTAAACCCTTTGAGACATTACTCCCATGGAGGAAAGTGCGCATGGTGACTGTTGTATATAATCCCGATGCAAGTTCTGTGTTTCATCAACACTTTGAAGGTTAACAGATTACAGAATGCCTCCAGATGTGCATCGAAAACTACTACTGGTCTTCCAGGGATCGATCAATGCGTATACTGTTTGAGACATTACACCCATGGAGGAAAGTTCGCATGGTGACTGTTGTATTGAATTCGGATGCAATTTCTGTGTTTCATCAACACTCTGATAGTCCACAGATTACAGAATGAATCCAGATGTGCATCGGAAACTACTACTGTTTAAAGGGAACGATCAAAGCGTAGACATTTTGACGCATTACTCCCATGGGAGAAAGTTCGCATGGTGACTGTTGTATTTAATCCCTAGACAATTTCTGTGTTTCATCAACAGTCTGATAGTCCACAGATTACAGAATGCCTCCAGATGAGCATCGGAAACTACTACTGGTCTTCCAGGGAACGATCAAAGCGTAGACTGCTTGAGACATTACTCCCATGGAGGAAAGTGCGCATGGTGATTGTTTTATTCAATCCTGATGCAATTTCTGTGTTTCATCAACAGTCTGATAGTTCTCAGATTACAGAATGCCTCCAGATGTGCATCGGAAACTACTACTGGTCTCCCAGGGAACGATCAAAGCGTAGAGTGTTTGACATATTACTCGCATGAAGTAAAATGCGCATGGTGACTCTTGTTTTCAATCCCGATGCAATTTCTGTGTTTCATCAACACTCTGATGGTCTACAGAGTACGGAAAGCCTCCAGATGTGCATCGGAAACTACTACTGGTCTTCCAGGGAACGATCAAAGCGTAGACTGTTTGAGACATTACTCCCAAGGAGTAAAGTTCGCATGGTGACTGTTGTATTGAATTCCGATGCAATTTCTGTGTTTCATCAACACTCTGATAGTCCAAGGATTACAGAATGCTTCCAGATGAGCATCGGAAACTACTACTGGTCTTCCAGGGAACGATTAAAGCGTAGACCGTTTGCGACATTATTTTTATGGGGAAAAGTGGGCATGGTGACTGTTGTATTCAAACCCGATGTAATTTCTGTGTTTCATCAACACTCTGATAGTCCACAGATTACAGAATGCATCCAGATGTGCATCGGAGATTACTACTGGTCTTCCAGGCAACGATCAAAGCGTAGACTGTTTGAGACATTACTCCCATGGAGGAAAGTGCGCATGGTTACTGTTGTATTCAATCCCGATGCAATTTCTGTGTTTCATCAACAGTCTGATACTCCACAGATTACAGAATGCCTCCAGATGTGCATCGAAAACTACTACTGGTCTTCAAGGGAACGATCAAAGCGTAGACTGTTTGAGACATTACTCACATGGAGGAAAGTCCGCTTGGTGGCTGTTGTATTCAATCCCGATGCAATTTCTGTGTTTCATCAACACTCTGATAGTCCACAGGTTACAGAATGCCACCAGATGTGCATCGGAAACTACTACTGGTCTTCCAGGGAACGATCAAAGCGTAGACTGTTTCAGACATTACTCCCGTGGAGGAAAGTGCGCATGGTGACTGTTGTATTCAATCCCGATGCAATTTCTGTGTATCATCAACACTCTGATAGTCCACAGATTACAGAATGCCACCAGATGTACATCGAAAACTACTACTGGTTTTCCAGGGAACGATCAAAGCGTATACTGTTTGAGACATACCTCGCGTGGAGGAAAGTGCGCATGGTGAATGTTGTATTCAATCACGATGCAATTTCTGTGTTTCATCAACACTCTGATAGTCCACAGATACAGAATGCCACCAGATGTGCATCGGAAGGTACTACTGGTCTTGCAGGGAACGATCAAAGCGTAGACTGTTTGAGAATTACTCCCGTGGAGGAATGTGCTCATGGTGACTGTAGTATTCCCTCCCGATGCAATTTCTGTGTTTCATCAACACTCTGATAGTCCACAGATTACAGAATGTCTCCAGATGTGCATCGGAAACTACTACTGGTCTTCCAGGGAACGATCAAAGCGTAGACTGTCGGTGGGACATTACTGCTATGGAGGAAAGTTGGCATGGTGACAGTTGTACTGAATTCCGATGCAATTTCTGTGTTTCATCAACACACTGATAGTCCACAGATTACAGAATGCCTCCAGATGTGCATCGGAAAATACTACTGGTCTTCCAGGGAACGATCAAAACGTAGACTCTTTGAGACATTACTCGCATGGAGGAAAGTGCGCATGGTGACTGTTGTATATAATCCCGATGCAAGTTCTGTGTTTCATCAACACTTTGAAGGTCAACAGATTACAGAATGCCTCCAGATGTGCATCGGAAACTACTACTGGTCTTCCAGGGATCGATCAATGCGTAGACTGTTTGAGACATTACTCCCATGGAGGAAAGTGCGCATGGTGATTGTTTTATTCAATCCCGATGCAATTTCTGTGTTTCATCAACAGTCTGATAGTCCTCAGATTACAGAATGCCTCCAGATGTGCATCGGAAACTACTACTGGTCTTCCAGGGAACGATCAAAGCGTAGACTGTTTGACACATTTCTCGCATGGAGGAAAATGCGCATGGTGACTCTTGTATTCAATCCCGATGCAATTTCTGTGTTTCATCAAAACTCTGATGTTCTACAGAGTACGGAAAGCCTCCAGATTTGCATCGGAAACTACTACTGGTCTTCCAGGGAACGATCAAAGCGTAGACTGTTTGAGACATTACTCGCAAGGAGTAAAGTTCGCATGGTGATAGTTGTATTGAATGCGGTGCAATTTCTGTGTTTCATCAACACTCTGGTAGACCAAGGATTACAGAATGCTTCCAGATGAGCATCGGAAACTACTACTGGTCTTCCAGGGAACGATTAAAGCGTAGACTGTTTGCGACATTATTCCTATGGGGAGAAGTGGGCATGGTGACTATTGTATTCAATCCCGATGCAATTTCTGTGTTTCATCAACACTCTGATAGTCCACAGATTACAGAATGCCTCCAGATATGCATCGGAGATTACAACTGGTCTTCCAGGGAACGATAAAAGCGTAGACTGTTTGAGACATTACTCACATGGAGGAAAGTCCGCTTGGAGACTGTTGTATTCAATCCCGATGCAATTTCTGTGTTTCATCAACACTCTGATAGTCCACAGATTACAGAATGCCACCAGATGTGCATCGGAAACTAGTACTGGTCTTCCAGGGAACGATAAAAGCGTAGACTGTTTGAGACATTACTCCTATGGAGGAAAATTCACATGGTGACTGTTGTACTGTATTCCGATGCAATTTCTGTGTTTCATCAACACTCTGATAGTCCACAGATTACAGAATGCCTATGGATGTGCATCTCAAACTACTACTGGTCTTCCAGGGAACGATCAAAGCGTAGACTCTTTGTGACATTACTCCGTTGGAGGAAAGTGGGAATTGTGACTGTTGTATCCAATCCCGATGCAATTTCTGTGTTTCATCAACACTCTAATAGTCCACAGATTACAGAATGCCACCAGATGTGCATCGGAAACTACTACTGGTATTCCAGGAGACGATTAAAGCGTAGACTGTTTGAGACATTACTCCCGTGGAGGGAAGTGCGCATGGTGACTGTTGTATTCAATCCCGATGCAATTTCTGTGTTTGATCAACACTCTGATAGTCCACAGATTACAGAATGCCTCCAGAAGTGCATCAGAAACTACTACTGGTCTTCCAGGGAACGATCAAAGCGTAAACTCTTCGAGACATTACTCCCATGGAGGAAAGTGCGCACGGTGACTGTTGTACACAATCCCGATGCAAATTCTGTGTTTCATCAACACTTTGAAGGCCAACAGATTACAGAATGCCTCCAGATGTGCATCGGAAACTACTACTGGTCATCCAGGGATCGATCAATGCGTAGACTGTTTGAGACATTACTCCCATGGAGGAAAGTTCGCATGGTGACTTCTTGTATTGAATTCCGATACAATTTCTGTGTTTCATCAACACTCTGATAGTCCACAGATTACAGAATGCCTCCAGATGTGCATCGGAAACTACTACTGGTCTTCCAGGCAACGATCAAAGCGTAGACTGTTTGAGACATTACTCCCATGGAGGAAAGTGCGCATGGTGACTGTTGTATTCAATCCCGATGCAATTTCTGTGTTTCATCAACAGTGTGATAGTCCACAGATTACAGAATGCCTCCAGATGTGCATCGGAAACTACTACTGCTCTTCCAGGGAACGATGAAAGCGTGGACTCTTTGAGACATTACTCTGTTGGAGGAAAGTGAGCATGGTGACTGTTGTATTCAATCCCGATGCTATTCCTGTGTTTCATCAACACTCTGATAGTTCACAAATTACAGAATGCCTCCAGATGGGCATCGCAAACTACTACTAGTCTTCCAGGCAACGATCAAAGCGTAGACTGTTTGAGACAATACTCCCATGGAGGAAAGTGCGCATGGTGACTGTTGTATTTAATCCCGGTACAATTTCTGTGTTTCATCATTAGTCTGATAGTCCACAGATTACAGAATTCCTCCAGATGACCATCGGAAACTACTACTTGTCTTCCAGGGAACGATCAAAGCGTAAACTCTTTGAGACATTACTCCAATGGAGGAAAGTGCGCATGGTGACTGTTGTATATAATCCCGAGGCAAATTCTGTGTTTCATCAACACTTTGAAGGTCAACAGATTACAGAATGCCTCCAGATGTGCATCGGAAACTACTACTGGTCTTCCAGGGATCGATCAATGCGTTGACTGTTTGAGACATTGCTCCCATGGAGGAAAGTTCGCATGGTGACTATTGTATTGAATTCCGATGCATTTTCTGTGTTTCATCAACACTCTGATAGTCCACAGATTACAGAATGCCTCCAGATGTGCATCGGAAACTACTACTGGTCTTCCAGGGAACGATCAAAGCGTAGACTTTTTGAGACAATTCTCCAATGGAGGAATGAGCGCATGGTGACTGTTGTATTCAATCCCTATGCAATTTCTGTGTTTGATTAACACTCTGATAGTCCACAAATTAGAGAATGCCTCCAGATGTGCATCGGAAACTACTACTGGTCTTCCAGGGAACGATCAAAGCATAGACTGTTAGAGACATTACTCCCATGGAGGAAAATGTGAATGGTGACTGTTGTATTCAATCCCGATGCAATTTCTGTGTTTCATCAACACTCTGATAGTCCACAGATTACAGAATGACCCCAGATGTGCATCGGAAACTACTACTGGTATTCCAGGGCACGATCAAAGCGTAAACTCTTTGAGACATTTCTCCCATGGAGGAAAGTGCCCATGGTGACAGTTGTATATAATCCTGATGCAAATTCTGTGTTTCATCAACACTTTGAAGGTCCACAGATTACAGAATGCCTCCAGATGTGCATCGGAAACTACTACTGGTCTTCCAGGGATCGATCAATACGTAGACTGTTTGAGACATTGCTCCCATGGAGGAAAGTTCGCATGGTGACTGTTGTGTTGAATTCGGATGCAATTTCTGTGTTTCATCAACACTCTGATAGTCCACAAATTACAGAATGCCTCCAGATGTGCATGGGAAACTACTACTGGTCTTCCAGGCAACGATCAAAGGGTACACTGTTTGAGACATTACTCCCATGGAGGAAAGAGCGCATGGTGACTGTTGTATTCAATCCCGATGCAATTTCTGTGTTTCATCAACAGTCTGATAGTCCACAGATTACAGATGAAACTTCTACTGGTCTTCCAGGCCACGATCAAAGCGGAGACTGTTTGAGACATTACTCCCATGGTGGAAAGTGCGCATCGTGACTGTTGTAATCAATCCCGATGCAATTTCTGTGTTTCATCAACAGTCTGATAGTCCACAGATTACAGAATGCCTCCACATGTGCATCGGAAACTACTACTGGTCCTCCAGGGAATTATAAAAGCGTAGACTGCTTGAGACAAAACTCCCATGGAGGAAAGTGCGCATGGTGACTGTTTTATTCAATCCCGATGCAATTTCTGTGATTCATCAACAGTCTGGTAGTCCACAGATAACAGAATGCCTCCAGATGTGCATCGGAAACTATTACTGGTCTTCCAGGGAACGATCAAAGCGTAGACTGTTTGACACATTACTCGCATGGAGGAAAATGCGCAAGGTGACTCTTATATTCAATCCCGATGCAATTTCTGTGTTTCATCAACAGTCTGATAGTAATCAGATTAACGAGTGCCTCCAGATGTGCATCGGAAACTACTACTGCTCTTCCAGGGAACGTTCAAAGCGTAGACTGTTTGAGACATTACTCCCATGGAGGAAAGTGCGCATGGTGACTGTTGTATTCAATCCCGATGCAATTTCTGTGTTTCATCAACACTCTGATAGTCCACAGATTACAGAATGCCTCCAGATGTGCATCGGAAACTACTACTGGTCTTCCAGGGAACGATCAAAGCGTAGACTGCTTGAGACATTACTCACATGGACGAATGTTAGCTTGGTGACTGTTTTATTCAATCCCCATGTAATTTCTGTGTTTCATCAACACTCTGATAGTCCACAGATTACAGAATGCCACCAGATGTGCATCGGAAACTACTACTGGTCTTCCAGGGATCAATCGATGCGTAGACCGTTTGAGACATTACTCCCATGGAGGAAAGTTCGCATGGCGACTGTTGTATTGAATTCCGATGCAATTTCTGTGTTTCATCAGCACTCTGATAGTCCACAGATTACAGAATGCCTCCAGATGTGCATCGGAAACTCCTACTGGTCTTACAGGGAACGATCAAAGCGTAGACTCTTTGAGACATTACTCCCATGGAGGAAAGTGCGCATGGTGACTGTTGTATTCAATCCCGATGCAATTTCTGTGTTTCATCAACACTCTGATAGTCCACAGATTACGGAATGCCTCCAGATGTGCATCGGAAATTACTACTTGTCTTCCCAGCAACGATCAAAGCGTAGACCCTTTGAGACATATCTCCCGTGGAGGAAAGTGAGCATGGTGACTGTTGTATTCAATCCCGATGCAATATCTGTGTTTCATCAACACTCTGATAGTCCACAGATTACAGAATGCCTCCAGATGTGCAACGGAAACTACTACTGGTCTTCCCAGCAACGATCAAAGTGTAGACTGTTTGCGACATTACTCATATGGAGGAATGTGCGCATGTTGACTGTTGTATTCAATCCCGATGCAATTTCTGTGTTTCATCAACAGTCTGTTAGTCCACAGATTACAGAATGCCTCCAGATGTGCATCGGAAACTACTACTGTTCTTCCAGGGAACGACCAAAGCGTAGACTGCTTGAGACATTACTCCCATGGACGAAAGTGCGCATGGTGACTGTTTTATTCAATCCCGATACAATTTCTATGTTTCATCAACAGTTTGATAGTCCACAGATTACAGAATGCCACCAGATGTGCATCGGAAACTACTACTGGTCTTCCAGGGATCGATCGTTGCGTAGACTATTTGAGACATTACTCCCACGGAGGAAAGTTCGCATGGTGACTGTTGTATTGAATTCCGATGCAATTTCTGTGTTTCATCAATACTCTGATAGTCCACAGATTACAGAATGCTTCCGGATGTGCATCGGAAACTACTACTGGTCTTCCAGGGAACGATCAAACATAGACTGTTACAGACATTACTCCCATGGAGGAAAGTTCGCATGGTGACTGTTGTATTGAATTCCGATGCAATTTCTGTGTTTCATCAACACTCTGATAGTCCACAGATTACAGAATGCCTCCAGTTGTGCATCGGAAACTACTACTGGTCTTCCAGGGAACGATCAAAGCATAAACTGTTTGAGACATTACTCCAATGGATGAAAGTGCGCATGGTGACTGTTGTATTCAATCCCGATGCAGTGTTTCAACAACACTCTGATAGTCCACAGATTACAGAATGCCTCCAGGTGTGCACCGGAAACTACTACTGGTCTTCCAGGGAACGATCAAAGCGTAGACTGTTTGAGACATTACTCGCATGGAGGAAAATGCGCATGGTGACTCTTGTATTCAATCCCGATGCAATTTCTGTGTTTCATTAACAGTCTGATAGTCCTCAGATTACCGAGTGCCTCCAGATGTGCATCGGAAAATACTACTGGTCTTCCAGGGAACGATCAAAGCATAAACTGTTTGAGACATTACTCCAAAGGATAAATGTGCGTATGGTGACTGTTGTATTTAATCCCGATGCAATTTCAGTGTTTCAAAAACACTCTGATCGTCCACAGATTACAGAATGCCTCCAGATGTGCATCGGAAACTACTACTTTTCTTCCAGGGAACGATCAAAGCGTAGACAGTTTGATACGTTACTCCCATGGAGGAAAGTGCGCATGGTGACTGTTGTATTCAATCCCGATGCAATTTCTGTGTTTTATCAACAGTCTCATAGTCCGCAGATTACAGAATGCCTCCAGATGTGCATCGGAAACTACTACTGGTCTTCCAGGGAACGATCAAAGCGTAGACTGTTTGAGATATTACTCACATGGATGAATGTGCGCATGGTGACTGTTGTATTCAATCCCGATACAATTTCTGTGTTTCATCATTAGTCTGATAGTCCACAGATTACAGAATTCCTCCAGATGACCATCGGAAACTACTACTTGTCTTCCAGGGAACGATCAAAGCGTAAACTCTTTGAGACATTACTCCAATGGAGGAAAGTGGGCATGGTGACTGTTGTATATAATCCCGAGGCAAATTCTGTGTTTCATCAACACTTTGAAGGTCAACAGATTACAGAATGCCTCCAGATGTGCATCGGAAACTACTACTGGTCTTCCAGGGATCGATCAATGCGTAGACTGTTTGAGACATTGCTCCCATGGAGGAAAGTTCGCATGGTGACTATTGTATTGAATTCCGATGCATTTTCTGTGTTTCATCAACAATCTGATAGTCCACAGATTACAGAATGCCTCCAGATGTGCATCGGAAACTACTACTGGTCTTCCAGGGAACGATCAAAGCGTAGACTTTTTGAGACATTACTCCAATGGAGGAATGAGCGCATGGTGACTGTTGTATTCAATCCCGATGCAATTTCTGTGTTTGATTAACACTCTGATAGTCCACAAATTACAGAATGCCTCCAGATGTGCATCGGAAACTACTACTGGTCTTCCAGGGAACGATCAAAGCATAGACTGTTAGAGACATTACTCCCATGGAGGAAAATGTGAATGGTGACTGTTGTATTCAATCCTGATGCAATTTCTGTGTTTCATCAACACTCTGATAGTCCACAGATTACAGAATGACTCCAGATGTGCATCGGAATCTACTACTGGTATTCCAGGGCACGATCAAAGCGTAAACTCTTTGAGACATTTCTCCCATGGAGGAAAGTGCCCATGGTGACAGTTGTATATAATCCCGATGCAAATTCTGTGTTTCATCAACACTTTGAAGGTCCACAGATTACAGAATGCCTCCAGATGTGCATCGGAAACTACTACTGGTCTTCCAGGGATCGATCAATACGTAGACTGTTTGAGACATTGCTCCCATGGAGGAAAGTTCGCATGGTGACTGTTGTGTTGAATTCGGATGCAATTTCTGTGTTTCATCAACACTCTGATAGTCCACAAATTACAGAATGCCTCCAGATGTGCATGGGAAACTACTACTGGTCTTCCAGGGAACGATCAAAGCGTAGACTTTTTGAGACATTACTCCAATGGAGGAATGAGCGCATGGTGACTGTTGTATTCAATCCCGATGCAATTTCTGTGTTTGATTAACACTCTGATAGTCCACAAATTACAGAATGCCTCCAGATGTGCATCGGAAACTACTACTGGTCTTCCAGGGAACGATCAAAGCATAGACTGTTAGAGACATTACTCCCATGGAGGAAAATGTGAATGGTGACTGTTGTATTCAATCCTGATGCAATTTCTGTGTTTCATCAACACTCTGATAGTCCACAGATTACAGAATGACTCCAGATGTGCATCGGAATCTACTACTGGTATTCCAGGGCACGATCAAAGCGTAAACTCTTTGAGACATTTCTCCCATGGAGGAAAGTGCCCATGGTGACAGTTGTATATAATCCCGATGCAAATTCTGTGTTTCATCAACACTTTGAAGGTCCACAGATTACAGAATGCCTCCAGATGTGCATCGGAAACTACTACTGGTCTTCCAGGGATCGATCAATACGTAGACTGTTTGAGACATTGCTCCCATGGAGGAAAGTTCGCATGGTGACTGTTGTGTTGAATTCGGATGCAATTTCTGTGTTTCATCAACAGTCTGATAGTCCACAGATTACAGAATGCCTCCACATGTGCATCGGAAACTACTACTGGTCTTCCAGGGAATTATAAAAGCGTAGACTGCTTGAGACAAAACTCCCATGGAGGAAAGTGCGCATGGTGACTGTTTTATTCAATCCCGATGCAATTTCTGTGATTCATCAACAGTCTGGTAGTCCACAGATTACAGAATGCCTCCAGATGTGCATCGGAAACTATTACAGGTCTTCCAGGGAACGATCAAAGCGTAGACTGTTTGACACATTACTCGCATGCAGGAAAATGCGCAAGGTGACTCTTATATTCAATCCCGATGCAATTTCTGTCTTTCATCAACAGTCTGATAGTAATCAGATTAACGAGTGCCTCCAGATGTGCATCGGAAACTACTACTGCTCTTCCAGGGAACGTTCAAAGCGTAGACTGTTTGAGACATTACTCCCATGGAGGAAAGTGCGCATGGTGACTGTTGTATTCAATCCCGATGCAATTTCTGTGTTTCATCAACACTCTGATAGTCCACAGATTACAGAATGCCTCCAGATGTGCATCGGAAACTACTACAGGTCTTCCAGGGAACGATCAAAGCGTAGACTGCTTGAGACATTACTCACATGGACGAATGTTAGCATGGTGACTGTTTTATTCAATCCCCATGTAATTTCTGTGTTTCATCAACACTCTGATAGTCCACAGATTACAGAATGCCACCAGATGTGCATCGGAAACTACTACTGGTCTTCCAGGGATCAATCGATGCGTAGACCGTTTGAGACATTACTCCCATGGAGGAAAGTTCGCATGGCGACTGTTGTATTGAATTCCGATGCAATTTCTGTGTTTCATCAGCACTCTGATAGTCCACAGATTACGGAATGCCTCCAGATGTGCATCGGAAATTACTACTTGTCTTCCCAGCAACGATCAAAGCGTAGACCCTTTGAGACATAACTCCCGTGGAGGAAAGTGAGCATGGTGACTGTTGTATTCAATCCCGATGCAATATCTGTGTTTCATCAACACTCTGATAGTCCACAGATTACAGAATGCCTCCAGATGTGCATCGGAAATTACTACTGGTCTTCCCAGCAACGATCAAAGTGTAGACTGTTTGCGACATTACTCCCATTTAGGAATGTGCGCATGGTGACTGTTGTATTCAATCCCGATGCAATTTCTGTGTTTCATCAACAGTCTGATAGTCCACAGATTACAGAATGCCTCCAGATGTGCATCGGAAACTACTACTCTTCTTCCAGGGAACGATCAAAGCGTAGACTGCTTGAGACATTACTCCCATGGACGAAAGTGCGCATGGTGACTGTTTTATTCAATCCCGATACAATTTCTATGTTTCATCAACAGTTTGATAGTCCACAGATTACAGAATGCCACCAGATGTGCATCGGAAACTACTACTGGTCTTCCAGGGAACGATCAAAGCATAAACTGTTTGAGACATTACTCCAATGGATGAAAGTGCGCATGGTGACTGTTGTATTCAATCCCGATGCAGTGTTTCAACAACACTCTGATAGTCCACAGATTACAGAATGCCTCCAGATGTGCATCGGAAACTACTACTTTTCTTCCAGGGAACGATCAAAGCGTAGACAGTTTGAGACGTTACTCCCATGGAGGAAAGTGCGCATAGTGACTGTTGTATTCAATCCCGATGCAATTTCTGTGTTTTATCAACAGTCTCATAGTCCGCAGATTACAGAATGCCTCCAGATGTGCATCGGAAACTACTACTGGTCTTCCAGGGAACGATCAAAGCGTAGACTGTTTGAGATATTACTCACATGGATGAATGTGCGCATGGTGACTGTTGTATTACATCAAGATGCAATTTCTGTGTTTCATCAACACTCAGATAGTCCACAGATTACTGAATGCCTCCAGATGTGCATCGGAAACTACTACTGGTCTTCCAGGGATCGTTCGATGCGTAGACTGTTTGAGACATTACTCCCATGGAGGAAAGTTCGCATGGTGACTGTTGTATTGAATTCCGATGCAATTTCTGTGTTTCATCAACACTCTGATAGTCCACAGACTACAGAGTGCCTCCAGATGTGCATCGGAAACTACTACTGGTCTTCCAGTGATCGATCAAAGCGTAGACTCTTTGAGACATTACTCCCATGGAGGAAAGTGCGCATGGTGACTGTTGTATTCAATCCCGATGCAATTTCTTTGTTTCAACAACACACTGATAGTCCACAGATTACAGAATGCCTCCAGATGTGCATCGGAAATTACTACTGGTCTTCCCAGCAACGATCAAAGCGTAGACTGTTTGAGACATTACTCCCATGGAGGAAAGTGCGCATGGTGACTGTTGTATTCAATCCCGATGCAATTTCTGGGTTTCATAAACACTCTGATGGTCTACATATTACAGAAAGCCTCCAGATGTGCATCGGAAACTACTACCGGTCTTTCAGGGAACGATCAAAGAATAGACTGTTAGTGACATTACTCCCAATGAGGAAATGTGCATGGTGACGGTTGTATTCAATCCCGATGCAATTTCCGTCTTTCATCAACACTCTGATAGTCCACAGATTACAGAATGCCACCAGATGTGCATCGGAAACTACTATTGGTATTCCAGGGGACGATTAAAGCGTAGGCTGTTTGAGACATTACTCCCGTGGAGGGAAGTGCGAATGGTGACTGTTGTATTCAATCCCGATGCATTTTCTGTGTTTGATCAACACTCTGATAGTCCACAGATTACAGAATTCCTCCAGAAGTGCATCAGAAACTACTACTGGTCTTCCAGGGAACGGTCACAGCGTAAACTCTTTGAGACATTACTCAAATGGAGGAAAGTGCGCATGGTGACTGTTGTATTCAATCCCGATGCAATTTCTGTGTTTCATCAACACTTTGATGGTCAACAGATTACAGAATGCCTCCAGATGTGCATCGGAAACTACTACTGGTCTTCCAGGGATCGATCAATGCGTAGACTGTTTGAGACCTTACTCCCATGGAGGAAAGTTCGCATGGTGACTGTTGTATTGAATCCCGATGCAATTTCTGTGTTTCATCAACACTCTGATAGTCCACAGATTACAGAATGCCTCCAGATGTGCATCGGAAAATACTACTGGTCTTCCAGGGAACTATCAAAGCGTAGACTCTTTGAGACATTACTCATAAGGAGGAAAGTGCGCATGGTGACTGTTGTATTCAATCCCGATGCAATTTCTGTGTTTCATCAACACTCTGATAGTCCACAGATTACAGAATGCCTCCAGATGTGCATTGGAAACTACTACAGGTCTTCCAGGGAACGATCAAAGCGTAGACTGTTTGAGACATTACTCCCATGGAGGAAAGTGTGCATGGTGACTGTTGTATTCAATCCCGATGCAATTTTTGTGTTTCATCAACAGTCTGATAGTCCACAGATTACAGAATGCCTCCAGATGTGCATCGGAAACTACTACTGGTCTTCCAGGGACGATCAAAGCGTAGACTGTTTGAGACATTACTCACATGGAGGAAAATGCGCGTGGTGACTGTTGTATTCAATCCCGATGCAATTTCTGTGTTTCATCAACACTCTGATGGTCTACAGATTACAGAAAGCCTCCAGATGTGCATCGGAAACTACTACTGGTCTTCCAGGGAACGATCAAAGCATAGACTGTTAGAGACATTACTCCCATGGAGGAAAATGTGCATGGTGACTGTTGTATTCAATCCCGATGCAATTTCTGTGTTTCATCAACACTCTGATAGTCCACAGATTACAGAATGCCACCAGATGTGCATCGGAAACTACTACAGGTACTCCAGCGGACGATTAAAGGGTAGACTGTTTGAGACATTACTCCCATGGAGGGAAGGGCGCATGGTGACTGTTGTATTCAATCCCGATGCAATTTCTGTGTTTGATCAACACTCTGATACTCCACAGATTACAGAATGCCTCCAGAAGTGCATCAGAAACTACTACTGGTCTTCCAGGGAACGGTCAAATCGTAAACTCTTTGAGACATTACTCCTATGGAGGAAAGTTCGCATGGTGACTGTTGTATACAATCCCGATGCAAATTCTGTGTTTCATCAACACCTTGATGGTCAACAGATTACAGAATGCCTCCAGATGTGCATCGGAAACTACTACTGGTCTTCCAGGGATCGTTCAATGCGTAGACTGTTTAAGACATTATTCCCATGGAGGAAAGTACGCATGGTGACTGTTGTATTGAATTCCGATGCAATCTCTGTGTTTCATCAACACTCTGATAGTCCACAGATTTCAGAATGCCTCCAGATGTGCATCGGAAACTACTACTGGTCTTTTAGGGAACGATCAAAGCGTAGACAGTTTGAGACATAACTCCCATGGAGGAAAGTGCGCATGGTGACTGTTGTATTCAATCCCGATGCAATTTCTGTGTTTCATCAACACTCTGATAGTCCACAGATTACAGAATGCCTCCAGATGTGCATCGGAAATTACTACTGGTCTTCCCAGCAACGATCAAAGCGTAGACTGTTTCAGACATTACTCCCATGGAGAAAAGTGCGCATGGTGACAGTTGTATTCAATCCCGATGCAATTTCTGTGTTTTATCAACAGTCTGATAGTCCGCAGATTACAGAATACCTTCAGATGTGCATCGGAAACTACTACTGGTCTTCCAGGGAACGATCAAAGCGTAGACTGTTCGAGACATTACTCACATGGGGGAAAGTCCTCATGGTGACTGTTGAATTCAATCCCGATGCATTTTCTGTGTTTCATCAACACTCTGATAGTCCACAGATTACAGAATGCCACCAGATGAGCATCGGAAACTACTACTGGTCTTCCAGGGATCGATCGATGCGTAGACTGTTTGAGACATTACTCCCATGGAGGAAAGTTCGCATGGTGACTGTTGTATTGAATTCCGATGCAATTTCTGTGTTTCATCAACACTCTGATAGTCCACAGATTACAGAATGCCTCCAGATGTGCATCGGAAACTACTACTGGTCTTCCAGGGAACGATCAAAGCGTAGACTCTTTGAGACAATACTCCCATGGAGGAAAGTGCGCGTGGTGACTGTTGTATTCAATCCCGATGCAATTTCTGTGTTTCATCAACACTCTGATAGTCCACAGATTACAGAATGCCTCCAGATGTGCATCGGAAAATACTACTGGTCTTCCAGGGAACTATCAAAGCGTAGACTCTTTGAGACATTACTCATAAGGAGGAAAGTGCGCATGGTGACTGTTGTATTCAATCCCGATGCAATTTCTGTGTTTCATCAACACTCTGATAGTCCACAGATTACAGAATGCCTCCAGATGTGCATTGGAAACTACTACAGGTCTTCCAGGGAACGATCAAAGCGTAGACTGTTTGAGACATTACTCCCATGGAGGAAAGTGTGCATGGTGACTGTTGTATTCAATCCCGATGCAATTTTTGTGTTTCATCAACAGTCCGATAGTCCACAGATTACAGAATGCCTCCAGATGTGCATCGGAAACTACTACTGGTCTTCCAGGGACGATCAAAGCGTAGACTGTTTGAGACATTACTCACATGGAGGAAAATGCGCGTGGTGACTGTTGTATTCAATCCCGATGCAATTTCTGTGTTTCATCAACACTCTGATGGTCTACAGATTACAGAAAGCCTCCAGATGTGCATCGGAAACTACTACTGGTCTTCCAGGGAACGATCAAAGCATAGACTGTTAGAGACATTACTCCCATGGAGGAAAATGTGCATGGTGACTGTTGTATTCAATCCCGATGCAATTTCTGTGTTTCATCAACACTCTGATAGTCCACAGATTACAGAATGCCACCAGATGTGCATCGGAAACTACTACAGGTATTCCAGCGGACGATTAAAGGGTAGACTGTTTGAGACATTACTCCCATGGAGGGAAGGGCGCATGGTGACTGTTGTATTCAATCCCGATGCAATTTCTGTGTTTGATCAACACTCTGATACTCCACAGATTACAGAATGCCTCCAGAAGTGCATCAGAAACTACTACTGGTCTTCCAGGGAACGGTCAAATCGTAAACTCTTTGAGACATTACTCCTATGGAGGAAAGTTCGCATGGTGACTGTTGTATACAATCCCGATGCAAATTCTGTGTTTCATCAACACTTTGATGGTCAACAGATTACAGAATGCCACCAGATGTGCATCGGAAACTACTACTGGTCTTCCAGGGATCGTTCAATGCGTAGACTGTTTAAGACATTATTCCCATGGAGGAAAGTACGCATGGTGACTGTTGTATTGAATTCCGATGCAATCTCTGTGTTTCATCAACACTCTGATAGTCCACAGATTTCAGAATGCCTCCAGATGTGCATCGGAAACTACTACTGGTCTTTTAGGGAACGATCAAAGCGTAGACAGTTTGAGACATAACTCCCATGGAGGAAAGTGCGCATGGTGACTGTTGTATTCAATCCCGATGCAATTTCTGTGATTCATCAACACTCTGATAGTCCACAGATTACAGAATGCCTCCAGATGTGCATCGGAAATTACTACTGGTCTTCCCAGCAACGATCAAAGCGTAGACTGTTTCAGACATTACTCCCATGGAGAAAAGTGCGCATGGTGACAGTTGTATTCAATCCCGATGCAATTTCTGTGTTTTATCAACAGTCTGATAGTCCGCAGATTACAGAATACCTTCAGATGTGCATCGGAAACTACTACTGGTCTTCCAGGGAACGATCAAAGCGTAGACTGTTCGAGACATTACTCACATGGGGGAAAGTCCTCATGGTGACTGTTGAATTCAATCCCGATGCATTTTCTGTGTTTCATCAACACTCTGATAGTCCACAGATTACAGAATGCCACCAGATGAGCATCGGAAACTACTACTGGTCTTCCAGGGATCGATCGATGCGTAGACTGTTTGAGACATTACTCCCATGGAGGAAAGTTCGCATGGTGACTGTTGTATTGAATTCCGATGCAATTTCTGTGTTTCATCAACACTCTGATAGTCCACAGATTACAGAATGCCTCCAGATGTGCATCGGAAACTACTACTGGTCTTCCAGGGAACGATCAAAGCGTAGACTCTTTGAGACAATACTCCCATGGAGGAAAGTGCGCGTGGTGACTGTTGTATTCAATCCCGATGCAATTTCTGTGTTTCATCAACACACTGATAGTCCACAGGTTACATAATGCCCAAAGATGTGCATCGGAATTTACTACTGGTCTTCCCAGCAACGATCAAAACGTAGACTGTTTGAGACATTACTCCCATCGAGGAAAGTGCGCATGGTGACTGTTGTATTCAATCCCGAGGAAATTTCTGTGTTTCATCAACACTCTGATAGTCCACAGGTTACCGAATGCCACCAGATGTGCATCGGAAACTACTACTTGTCTTCCAGGGAACGATCAAAGCGTAGACTGTTTCAGACTTTACTCCCGTGGAGGAAAGTGCTCATGGTGACTGTTGTATTGAAGCCCGATGCATTTTCTGTGTTTCATCAACACTCTGATGGTCTACAGATTACAGAAAGCCTCTAGATGTGCATCGGAAACTACTACTGGTCTTCCAGGGAACGATCAAAGCATAGACTGTTAGTGACATTACTCCCAAGGAGGAAATGTGCATGGTGACTGTTGTATTCAATCCGAAGCAATTTCTGTGTTTCATCAACACTCTGATAGTCCACAGATTACAGAATGCCTCCAGATGTGCATCGGAAACTACTACTGGTCTTCCAGGCAACGATCAAAGCGTAGACTGTTTGAGACATTACTCCCATGGAGGAAAGTGCGCATGGTGACAGTTGTATTCAATCCCGATGCAATTTCTGTGTTTCATCAACAGTGTGATAGTCCAAAAATTACAGATGCCTCCAGATGTGCATCGGAAACTACTACTGGTCTTCCAGGGATCGATCAATGCGTAGACTGTTTGAGACATTACTCCCATGGAGGAAAGTTCGCGTGGTGACTGTTGTATTAAATTCGGATGCGATTTCTGTGTTTCATCAACACTCTGATAGTCCACAAATTACAGAATGCCTCCAGATGTGCAACGGAAACTACTACTCGTATTCCAGGGATCGATCAATGCGTAGACTGTTTGAGACATTACTCCCATGGAGGAAAGTTCTCATGGTGACTGTTGTATTGAATACGGATGCAATTTCTGTGTTTCATCAACACTCTGATAGTCCACAGATTACAGAATGCCTCGAGATGTGCATCAGAAACTACTACTGGTCTTCCAGGGAACGATCAAAGCGTAGACTCTTTGAGACATTACTCCCATGGAGGAAAGTGCGCATGGTGACTGTTGTATTCAATCCCGATGCAATTTCTGTGTTTCTTCAACAGTCTGATAGTCCACAGATTACAGAATGCCTCAAGATGTGCATCGGAAACTACTACTGGTCTTCCAGGGAACGATCAAAGCGGAGACTGGTTGAGACATTACTCCCATAGTGGAAAGTGCGCATGGTGACTATTGTATTCAATCCCGAGGCAGTTACTGTGTTTTATCAACATTCTGATAGTCCACAGATTACAGAATGCCTCCAGATGTGCACCGGAAACTACTACTGGTCTTCCAGGGAACGATCAAAGCGTAGACTGCTTGAGACATTACTCCCATGGAGGAAAGTGCGCATGGTGCCTGTTTTATTCAATCCCGATGCAATTTCTGTGTTTCATCAACAGTGTGATAGTCCACAGATTACAGAATGCCCCCAGATGTGCATCGGAAACTACTACTGGTCTTCCAGGGAACGATCAAAGCGTAGACTGTTTGAGACATTACTCGCATGGAGGAAAATGCGCATGGTGACTCTTGTATTCAATCCCGATGCAATTTCTGTGTTCCATCAACAGTCTGATAGTCCTCAGATTACCGAGTGCCTCCAGATGTGCATTGGAAACTACTACTGGTCTTCCAGGGTAGGATCAAAGCGTAGACTATTTGAGACATTACTCTCATGGAGGAAAGTGCGCATGGAGACTGTTGTATTCAATCCCGTTGCAATTTCTGTGTTTCATCAACACTCTGATAGTCCACAGAATACTGAATGCATCCGGATGTGAATCGTAAATTACTACTGGTCTTCCAGGCAACGATCAAAGCGTAGACTGTTTGAGACATTACTCCCATGGAGGAAAGTGCGCATGGTGACTGTTGTATTCAATCCCGATGAAATTTCTGTGTTTCATCAACAGTCTGATACTCCACAGATAACAGAATGCCTACAGATGTGCATCGGAAACTACTACTGGTCTTCCAGGGATCGATCAAAGCGTAGACTGTTTGAGACATTACTCACATGGAGGAACGTGCGCATGGTGACTGTTGTATTCAATCCCGATGCAATTTCTCTGATTCATCAACACTCTGATAGTCCACAGATTACAGAATGCCAACAGATGTGCATCGGAAACTACTACTTCCAGGGAACGATCAAAGCGTAGACTGTTTCAGACATTACTCCCGTGGAGGAAAGTGCGGATGGTGACTGTTGTATTAAATCCCGATGCCATTCCTGTGTTTCTTCAACACTCTGATAGTCCACAGATTACAGAATGCCACCAGATGTGCATCGGAAACTACTACTGGTTTTCCAGGGAACGATCAAAATCGTAGTCTGTTTGAGACGTACCTCCCGTGGAGGAATGTGCGCATGGTGACTGTTGTATTCAATCCCGATGCAATTTCTGTGTTTCATTAACACTCTGATAGTCCACAGATTACAGAATGCCACCAGATGTGCATCGGAAGCTACTACTGGTCTTCCAGGGAACGATCAAAGCGTAGACTGTTTGAGACATTACTCCCATGGAGGAAAGCGCGCATGGTGACTGTTGTATTCAATCCCGATGCAATTTCTGTGTTTCATCGACAGTCTGATAGTCCACAGATTACAGAATTCCTCCAGATGTGCATCGGAAACTACTACTGGTCTTCCAGGGAACGATCAAAGCGGAGACTGTTTGAGACATTACTCCCATGGACGAAAGTGCGCTTGGTGACTTTTGTATTCAATCCCGAGGAAATTTCTGTGTTTCATCAACGGTCTGATAGCCCACAGATTACACAATGCCTCCAGATGTGCATCGGAAGTTACTATTGGTCTTCCAGGGAACGATCAAAGCGTAGACTGCTTGAGACATTACTCACATGGACGAATGTTAGCATGGTGACTGTTTTATTCAATCCCAATGCAATTTCTGTGTTTCATCAACACTCTGATAGTCCACAGATTACAGAATGCCACCAGATGTGCATCGGAAACTACTACTGGTCTTCCAGGGATCAATCGATGCGTAGACCGTTTGAGACATTACTCCCATGGAGGAAAGTTTGCATGGTGAATGTTGTATTGAATTCCGATGCAATTTCTGTGTTTCATCAGTACTCTGATAGTCCACAGATTACAGAATGCCTCCAGATGTGCATCGGAAACACCTACTGGTCTTCCAGGGATCGATCAAAGCGTAGACTCTTTGATACTTTACTCCCATGGAGGAAAGTGCGCATGATGACTGTTGTATTCAATCCCGATGCAATTTCTGTGTTTCATCAACACTCTGATAGTGCATAGATTACGGAATGCCTCCAGATGTGCATCGGAAATTACTACTTGTCTTCCCAGCAACGATCAAAGCGTAGACCATTTGAGACATAACTCCCATGGAGGAAAGTGAGCATGGTGACTGTTGTATTCAATCCCGATGCAATATCTGTGTTTCATCAACACTCTGATAGTCCACAGGTTACAGAATGCCTCCAGATGTGCATCGGAAACTACTACTGGTCTTCCAGGGAACGTTCAAAGCGTAGACAGTTTGAGACATTACTCGCATTGAGGAAAATGCGCATGGTGACTCTTATATTCAATCCCGATGCAATTTCTGTGTTTCATCAACAGTCTGATAGTCCTCAGATTACCGAGTGCCTCCAGATGTGCATCGGAAACTACTACTGGTCTTCCAGGGAAAGATCAAAGCGTAGACTGTTTGAGACATTACTCACAAGGATGAATGTGCGCATGGTGACTGTTGTATTAAATCCTGATGCAATTTCTGTGTTTCATCAACACTCAGATAGTCCACAGATTGCTGAATGCCACCAGATGTGCATCGGAAACTACTACTGGTCTTCCAGGGAACGATCAAAGCGTAGACTGTTTCAGACATTACTCCCATGGAGGAAAGTGCGCATGTTGACTGTTGTATTCAATCCCGATGCAATTTCTGTGTTTCATGAACACTCTGATAGTCCACAGATTACAGAATGCCACCAGATGTGCATCGGAAACTACTACTGGTCTTCCAGGGATCGTTCGATGCGTAGACTGTTTGAGACATTACTCCCATGGAGGAAAGTTCGCATGGTGACTGTTGTATTGAATTCCGATGCAATTTCTGTGTTTCATCAACACTCTGATAGCCCACAGACTACAGAGTGCCTCCAGATGTGCATCGGAAACTACTACTGGTCTTCCAGGGAACGATCAAAGCGTAGACTCTTTGGGACATTACTCCCATGGAGGAAAGTGCGCATGGTGACTGTTGTATTCAATCCCGATGCAATTTCTTTGTTTCAACAACACACTGATAGTCCACAGATTACAGAATGACTCCAGATGTGCATCGGAAATTACTACTGGTCTTCCCAGCAACGATCAAAGCGTAGACTGTTTGAGACATTACTCCCATGGAGGAAAGTGCGCATGGTGACTGTTGTATTCAATCCCGATGCAATTTCTGTGTTTCATCAACACTCTGATGGTCTACATATTACAGGAAGCCTCCAGATGTACATCGGAAACTACTACTGGTCTTCCACGGAACGATCAAAGCATAGACTGTTAGTGACATTACTCCCAAGGAGGAAATGTGCATGGTGACGGTTGTATTCAATCCCGATGCAATTTCTGTGTTTCATCAACACTCTGATAGTCCACAGATTACAGAATGCAACCAGATGTGCATCGGAAACTACTACTGGTATTACAGGGGACGATTAAAGCTTAGACTGTTTGAGACATTACTCCCGTGGAGGGAAGTGCGAATGGTGACTGTTGTATTCAATCCCGATGCATTTTCTGTGTTTGATCAACACTCTGATAGTCCACAGATTACAGAATGCCTCCAGAAGTGCATCAGAAACTACTACTGGTCTTCCACGGAACGGTCAAAACGTAAACTCTTTGAGACATTACTCAAATGGAGGAAAGTGCGCATGGTGACTGTTGTATTCAATCCCGATGCAATTTCTGTGTTTCAACAACACACTGATAGTCCACAGATTACAGAATGCCTCCAGATGTGCATCGGAAACTACTACTGGTCTTCCAGGGAACGATCAAAGCGTAGAGTGTTTGACATATTACTCGCATGAAGTAATATGCGCATGGTGACTCTTGTTTTCAATCCCGATGCAATTTCTGTGTTTCATCAACACTCTGATGGTCCACAGATTACAGAATGCCTCCAGATGTGCATCGGAAAATACTACTGGTCTTCCAGGGAACTATCAAAGCGTAGACTCTTTGAGACATTACACATAAGGAGGAAAGTGTGCATGGTGACTGTTGTATTCAATCCCGATGCAATTTTTGTGTTTCATCAACAGTCTGATAATCCACAGATTACAGAATGCCTCCAGATGTGCATCGGAAACTACTACTGGCCTTCCAGAGACGATCAAAGCGTAGAATGTTTGAGACATTACTCACATGGAGGAAAATGCGCGTGTTGACTGTTGTATTCAATCCCGATGCAATTTCTGTGTTTCATCAACGCTCTGATGGTCTACAGATTACAGAAAGCCTCCAGATGTGCATCGGAAACTACTACTGGTCTTCCAGGGAACGATCAAAGCGTAGACTGTTAGAGACATTACTCCCATGGAGGAAAATGTGCATGGTGACTGTTGTAATCAATCCCGATGCAATTTCTGTGTTTCATCAACACTCTGATTGTCCACAGATTACAGAATGCCACCAGATGTGCATCGGAAACTACTACAGGTATTCCAGCGGACGATTAAAGCGTAGACTGTTTGAGACATTACTCCCGTGGAGGGAAGTGCGCATGGTGACTGTTGTATACAATCCCGATGCAAATTCTGTGTTTCATCAACACTTTGATGGTCAACAGATTACAGAATGCCTCCAGATGTGCATCGGAAACTACTACTGGTCTTCCAGGGATCGTTCAATGCGTAGACTGTTTAAGACATTACTCCCATGGAGGAAAGTACGCATGGTGACTGTTGTATTGAATTCCGATGCAATCTCTGTGTTTCATCAACACTCTGATAGTCCACAGAGTACAGAATGCCTCCAGATGTGCATCGGAAACTACTACTGGTCTTCCAGGGAACGATCAAAGCGTAGACAATTTGAGACATTACTCCCATGGAGGAAAGTGCGCATGGTGACTGTTGTATTCAATCCCGATGCAATTTCTGTGTTTCATCAACACTCTGATAGTCCACAGATTACAGAATGCCTCCAGATGTGCATCGGAAATTACTACTGGTCTTCCCAGCAACGATCAAAGCGTAGACTGTTTGAGACATTACTCCCATGGAGGAAAGTGCGCATGGTGACAATTGTATTCAATCCCGATGCAATTTCTGTGTTTTATCAACAGTCTGATAGTCCGCAGATTACAGAATGCCTCCAGATCTGCATCGGAAACTACTACTGGTCTTCCAGGGAACGATCAAAGCGTAGACTGTTTGAGACATTACTCACAATGGGGAAAGTCCGCATGGTGACTGTTGAATTCAATCCCGATGCAATTTCTGTGTTTCATCAACACTCTGATAGTCCACAGATTACAGAGTGCCACCAGATGTGCATCGGAAACTACTACTGGTCTTCCAGGGATCGATCGATGCGTAGACTGTTTGAGACATTACTCCCATGGAGGAAAGTTCGCATGGTGACTGTTGTATTGAATTCCGATGTAATTTCTGTGTTTCATCAACACTCTGATGGTCTACAGATTACAGAAAGCCTCTAGATGTGCATCGGAAACTACTACTGGTCTTCCAGGGAACGATCAAAGCATAGACTGTTAGTGACATTACTCCCAAGAAGGAAATGTGCATGGTGACTGTTGTATTCAATCCGATGCAATTTCTGTGTTTCATCAACACTCTGATAGTTCACAGATTACAGAATGCCTCCAGATGTGCATCGGAAACTACTACTGGTCTTCCAGGCAACGATCAAAGCGTAGACTCTTTGAGACATTACTCCCATGGAGGAAAGTGCGCATGGTGACTGTTGTATTCAATCCCGATGCAAATTCTGTGTTTCATCAACAGTGTGATAGTCCACAGATTACAGAATGCCTCCAGATGTGCATCGGAAACTACTATTGGTATTCCAGGGAACGATCAAAGCGTCGACTTTTAGAGACATTACTCCCATGGAGGAAAGTGCGCATAGTGACTGTTGTATTCAATCCCGATGCAATTTCTGTGTTTCATCAACACTCTGATAGTCCACAGATTACAGAATGCATCCAGATGTGAATCGGAAATTACTACTGGTCTTCCAGGCAACGATCAAAGCGTACACTGTTTGAGACATTACTCCCATGGAGGAAAGTGCGCATGGTGACTGTTGTATTCAATCCCGATGAAATTTCTGTGATTCATCAACAGTCTGATACTCCACAGATTACAGAATGCCTCCACATGTGCATCGGAAACAACTACTGGTCTTCCAGGGAACGATCAAAGCGTAGACTGTTTGAGACATTACTCACATGGAGGAAAGTGCGCATGGTGACTGTTGTACTCAATCCCGATGCAATTTCTCTGTTTCATCAACACCCTGATAGTCCACAGATTACAGAATGCCACCAGATGTGCATCGGAAACTACTACTTCCAGGGAACGATCAAAGCGTAGACTGTTTCAGACATTACTCCCGTGGAGGAAAGTGCGCATGGTGACTGTTGTATTCAATCCCGATGCAATTTCTGTGTTAC
Source organism: Schistocerca gregaria (assembly GCF_023897955.1). Taxonomy (NCBI): domain Eukaryota; kingdom Metazoa; phylum Arthropoda; class Insecta; order Orthoptera; family Acrididae; genus Schistocerca; species Schistocerca gregaria. Next base: position 1,150,309 of record NC_064927.1, read on the forward strand.
ATCAACACTCTGATAGTCCACAGATTACAGAATGCCACCAGATGTGCATCGGAAACTACTACTGGTCTTCCAGGGAACGATCAAATCGTAGACTGTTTCAGACATTACTCCCATGGAGGAAAGTGCGGATGGTGACTGTTGTATTAAATCCCGATGCAATTTCTATGTTTCATCAACACTCTGATAGTCCACAGATTACAGAATGCCACCAGATGTGCATCGGAAACTACTACTGGTTTTCCAGGGAACAATCAAAATCGTAGTCTGTTTGAGACGTACCTCCCGTTGAGGAATGTGCGCATGGTGACTGTTGTATTCAATCCCGATGCAATTTCTGTGTTTCATTAACACTCTGATAGTCCACAGATTACAGAATGCCACCAGATGTGCATCGGAAGCTACTACTGGTCTTCCAGGGAACGATCAAAGCGTAGACTGTTTGAGAATTACTCCCGTGGAGGAAACTGTGCATGGTGACTGTTGTATTCACTCCCGATGCAATTTCTGTGTTTCATCAACACTCTGATAGTCCACAGATTACAGAATATCTCCAGATGTGCATCGGAAACTACTACTGGTCTTCCAGGGAACGATCAAAGCGTAGACTGTTTGAGACGTTATTCCCATGGAGGAAAGTGTGCATGGTGACTGTTGTATTGAATTCCGATGCAATTTCTGTGTTTCATCAACACTCTGATAGTTCACAGATTACAGAATGCCTCCAGATGTGCATCGGAAACTACTACTGGTCTTCCAGGGAACGATCAATGCGTAGACTGTTTGAGACATTACTCCCAAGGAGGAAAGTTCGCATGGTGACTGTTGTATTGAATTCCGATGCAATTTCTGTGTTTCTTCAACACTCTGATAGTCCACAGATTACAGAATGCCCCCAGATGTGCATCGGAAACTACTATTGGTATTCCAGGGAACGATCAAAGCGTAGACTCTTAGAGACATTACTCCCATGGAGGAAAGTGCGCATAGTGACTGTTGTATTCAATCCCGATACAATTTCTGTGTTTCATCAACACTCTGATAGTCCACAGATTACAGAATGCATCCAGATGTGAATCGGAAATTACTACTGGTCTTCCAGGCAACGATCAAAGCGTAGACTGTTTGAGACATTACTCCCATGGAGGAAAGTGCGCATGGTGACTGTTGTATTCAATCCCGATGAAATTTCTGTGATTCATCAACAGTCTGATACTCCACAGATTACAGAATGCCTCCAGATGTGCATCGGAAACAACTACTGGTCTTCCAGGGAACGATCAAAGCGTAGACTGTTTGAGACATTACTCACATGGAGGAAAGTGCGCATGGTGACTGTTGTACTCAATCCCGATGCAATTTCTCTGTTTCATCAACACTCTGATAGTCCACAGATTACAGAATGCCACCAGATGTGCATCGGAAACTACTACTTCCAGGGAACGATCAAAGCGTAGGCTGTTTCAGACATTACTCCCGTGGAGGAACGTGCGCATGGTGACTGTTGTATTCAATCCCGATGCAATTTCTGTGTTACATCAACACTCTGATAGTCCACAGATTACAGAATGCCACCACATGTGCATCGGAAACTACTACTGGTCTTCCAGGGAACGATCAAATTATAGACTGTTTCAGACATTACTCCCATGGAGGAAAGTGCGTATGGTGACTGTTGTATTAAATCCCGATGCAATTTCTGTGTTTCATCAACACTCTGATAGTCCACAGATTACAGAATGCCACCAGACGTGCATCGGAAACTACTACTGGTTTTCCAGGGAACGATCAAAATCGTAGTCTGTTTGAGACGTACCTCCCGTGGAGGAATGTGCGCAGGGTGACTGTTGTATTCAATCCCGATGCAATTTCTGTGTTTCATTAACACTCTGATAGTCCACAGATTACAGAATGCCACCAGATGTGCATCGGAAGCTACTACTGGTCTTCCAGGGAACGATCAAAGCGTAGACTGTTTGAGAATTACTCCCGTGGAGGAAACTGTGCATGGTGACTGTTGTATTCACTCCCGATGCAATTTCTGTGTTTCATCAACACTCTGATAGTCCACAGATTACAGAATGTCTCCAGATGTGCATCGGAAACTACTACTGGTCTTCCAGGGAACGATCAAAGCGTAGACTGTTTGAGACGTTACTCCCATGGAGGAAAGTTTGCATGGTGACTGTTGTATTGAATTCCGATGCAATTTCTGTGTTTCATCAACACTCTGATAGTCCACAGATTACAGAATGCCTCCAGATGTGCATCGGAAACTACTACTGGTCTTCCAGGGAACGATCAAAGCGGAGACTATTTGAGACATTTCTCCCATGGTGGAAAGTGCGCATGGTGACTATTGTATTGAATCTGGAGGCAATATCTGTGTTTCATCAACATTCTGATAGTCCACAGATTAAAGAATGCCTCCAGATGTGCATCGGAAACTACTACTGGTCTTCCAGGGAACGATCAAAGCGTACACTGCTTGAGACATTACTCCCATGAGGGAAAGTGTGCATGGTGCCTGTTTTATTCAATCCCGATGCAATTTCTGTGTTTCATCAACAGTCTGATAGTCCACAGATTACAGAATGCCTCCAGATGTGCATCGGAAACTACTACTGGTCTCCCAGGGAACGATCAAAGCGTACACTGTTTGAGACATTACTCGCATGGAGGAAAATGCGCATGGTGACTCTTGTATTCAATCCCGATGCAATTTCTGTGTTCCATCAACAGTCTGATAGTCCTCAGATTACCGAGTGCCTCCAGATGTGCATTGGAAACTACTACTGGTCTTCCAGGGAACGATCAAAGCGTAGACTGTTTGAGACATTACTCTCATGGAGGAAAGTGCGCATGGAGACTGTTGTATTCAATCCCGTTGCAATTTCTGTGTTTCATCAACACTCTGATAGTCCACAGAATACTGAATGCCACCAGATGTGCATCGGAAACTACTACTGGTCTTCCAGGGAACGATCAAAACGTAGACTGTTTCAGACTTTACTCCCGTGGAGGAAAGTGCTCATGGTGACTGTTGTATTGAATCCCGATGCAAATTCTGTGTTTCATCAACACTCTGATGGTCTACAGATTACAGAAAGCCTCTAGATGTGCATCGGAAACTACTACTGGTCTTCCAGGGAACGATCAAAGCATAGACTCTTAGTGAGATTACTCCCAAGGAGGAAATGTGCATGGTGACTGTTGTATTCAATCCGATGCAATTTCTGTGTTTCATCAACACTCTGATAGTCCACAGATTACAGAATGCCTCCAGATGTGCATCGGAAACTACTACTGGTCTTCCAGGCAACGATCAAAGCGTAGACTGTTTGAGACCGTACTCCCATCGTGGAAAGTGCGCATGGTGACTGTTGTATTCAATCCCGAGGAAATTTCTGTGTTTCATCAACACTCTGATAGACCACAGGTTACAGAATGCCACCAGATGTGCATCGGAAACTACTACTGGTCTTCCAGGGAACGATCAAAGCGTAGACTGTTTCAGACTTTACTCCCGTGGAGGAAAGTGCTCATGGTGACTGTTGTATTGAATCCCGATGCATTTTCTGTGTTTCATCAACACTCTGATGGTCTACAGATTACAGAAAGCCTCTAGATGTGCATCGGAAACTACTACTGGTCTTCCAGGGAACGATCAAAGCATAGACTGTTAGTGACATTACTCCCAAGAAGGAAATGTGCATGGTGACTGTTGTATTCAATCCGATGAAATTTCTGTGTTTCATCAACACTCTGATAGTCCACAGATTACAGAATGCCTCCAGATGTGCATCGGAAACTACTACTGGTCTTCCAGGCAACGATCAAAGCGTAGACTCTTTGAGACATTACTCCCATGGAGGAAAGTGCGCATGGTGACTGTTGTATTCAATCCCGATACAATTTCTGTGTTTCATCAACAGTGTGATATTCCACAGATTACAGAATGCCTCCAGATGTGCATCGGAAACTACTACTGGTCTTCCAGGGAACGATCAAAGCGTGCACTGTTTAAGAACTCACTCCCGTGGAGGAAAGTGCGCATGGTGTTTGTAGTATTCAATCCCGATGCAATATCTGTGTTTCATCAAAACTCTGATCGTCCAAAAATTACAGAATGCCTCCAGATGTGCATCGGAAACTACTATTGGTCTTCCAGGGATCGATCAATGCGTAGACTGTTTGAGACATTACTCGCATGGAGGAAAATGCGCATGGTGACTCTTGTATTCAATCCCGATGCAATTTCTGTGTTCCATCAACAGTCTGAAAGTCCTCAGATTACCGAGTGCCTCCAGATGTGCATTGGAAACTACTACTGGTCTTCCAGGGAAGGATCAAAGCGTAGACTGTTTGAGACATTACTCTCATGGAGGAAAGTGCGCATGGAGACTGTTGTATTCAATCCCGTTGCAATTTCTGTGTTTCATCAACACTCTGATAGTCCACAGCATACTGAATGCCACCAGATGTGCATCGGAAACTACTACTGGTCTTCCAGGGATCGATCAATGCGTAGACTGTTTGAGACATTACTCCCAAGGAGGAAAGTTCGCATGGTGACTGTTGTATTGAATTCCGATGCAATTTCTGTGTTTCTTCAACACTCTGATAGTCCACAGATTACAGAATGCCTCCAGATGTGCATCGGAAACTACTATTGGTATTCCAGGGAACGATCAAAGCGTAGACTCTTAGAGACATTACTCCCATGGAGGAAAGTGCGCATAGTGACTGTTGTATTCAATCCCGATGCAATTTCTGTGTTTCATCAACACTCTGATAGTCCACAGATTACAGAATGCATCCAGATGTGAATCGGAAATTACTACTGGTCTTCCAGGCAACGATCAAAGCGTAGACTGTTTGAGACATTACTCTTATGGAGGAAAGTTCGCATGGTGACTGTTGTATTCAATCCCGATGAAATTTCTGTGATTCATCAACAGTCTGATACTCCACAGATTACAGAATGCCTCCAGATGTGCATCGGAAACAACTACTGGTCTTCCAGGGAACGATCAAAGCGTAGACTGTTTGAGACATTACTCACATGGAGGAAACTGTGCATGGTGACTGTTGTATTCACTCCCGATGCAATTTCTGTGTTTCATCAACACTCTGATAGTCCACAGATTACAGAATGTCTCCAGATGTGCATCGGAAACTACTACTGGTCTTCCAGGGAACGATCAAAGCGTAGACTGTTTGAGACGTTACTCCCATGGAGGAAAGTTTGCATGGTGACTGTTGTATTGAATTCCGATGCAATTTCTGTGTTTCATCAACACTCTGATAGTCCACAGATTACAGAATGCCTCCAGATGTGCATCGGAAACTACTACTGGTCTTCCAGGGAACGATCAAAGCGGAGACTATTTGAGACATTTCTCCCATGGTGGAAAGTGCGCATGGTGACTATTGTATTGAATCCCGAGGCAATTACTGTGTTTCATCAACATTCTGATAGTCCACAGATTACAGAATGCCTCCAGATGTGCATCGGAAACTACTACTGGTCTTCCAGGGAACGATCAAAGCGTACACTGCTTGAGACATTACTCCCATGGGGGAAAGTGTGCATGGTGCCTGTTTTATTCAATCCCGATGCAATTTCTGTGTTTCATCAACAGTCTGATAGTCCACAGATTACAGAATGCCTCCAGATGTGCATCGGAAACTACTACTGGTCTCCCAGGGAACGATCAAAGCGTACACTGTTTGAGACATTACTCGCATGGAGGAAAATGCGCATGGTGACTCTTGTATTCAATCCCGATGCAATTTCTGTGTTCCATCAACAGTCTGATAGTCCTCAGATTACCGAGTGCCTCCAGATGTGCATTGGAAACTACTACTGGTCTTCCAGGGAAGGATCAAAGCGTAGACTGTTTGAGACATTACTCTCATGGAGGAAAGTGCGCATGGAGACTGTTGTATTCAATCCCGTTGCAATTTCTGTGTTTCATCAACACTCTGATAGTCCACAGAATACTGAATGCCACCAGATGTGCATCGGAAACTACTACTGGTCTTCCAGGGAACGATCAAAACGTAGACTGTTTCAGACTTTACTCCCGTGGAGGAAAGTGCTCATGGTGACTGTTGTATTGAATCCCGATGCAATTTCTGTGTTTCATCAACACTCTGATGGTCTACAGATTACAGAAAGCCTCTAGATGTGCATCGGAAACTACTACTGGTCTTCCAGGGAACGATCAAAGCATAGACTGTTAGTGAGATTACTCCCAAGGAGGAAATGTGCATGGTGACTGTTGTATTCAATCCGATGCAATTTCTGTGTTTCATCAACACTCTGATAGTCCACAGATTACAGAATGCCTCCAGATGTGCATCGGAAACTACTACTGGTCTTCCAGGCAACGATCAAAGCGTAGACCGTTTGAGACATTACTCCCATGGAGGAAAGTGCGCATGGTCACTGTTGTATTGAATCCCGATGCAATTTCTGTGTTTCATCAACAGTGTGATAGTCCACAGATTACAGAATGCCTTCAGATGTGCATCGGAAACTACTACTGGTCTTCCAGGGAACGATCAAATCGTAGACTGTTTGAGAAATCACTCCCATGGATTAAAGTGCGCATGGTGTTTGTTGTATTCAATCCCGATGCAATTTCTGTGTTTCATCAACACTCTGATAGTCCAAAAATTACAGAATGCCTCCAGATGTGCATCGGAAACTACTACTGGTCTTCCAGGGATCGATCAATGCGTAGACTGTTTGAGACATTACTCCCATGGAGGAAAGTTAGAATGGTAACTGTTGTATTGAATTCGGATGCAATTTCTGTGTTTCATCAACACTCTGATAGTCCACAAATTACAGAATGCCTCCAGATGTGCAACGGAAACTACTACTCGTCTTCCATGGATCGATCAATGCGTAGACTGTTTGAGACATTACTCCCATGGAGGAAAGTTCTCATGGTCACTGTTGTATTGAATGCTGATGCAATTTCTGTGTTTCATCAACACTCTGATAGTCCACAGATTACAGAATGCCTCGAGATGACCATCGGAAACTACTACTGGTCTTCCAGGGAACGATCAAAGCGTAGACTCTTTGAGACATTACTCCCATGGAGGAAAGTGCGCATGGTGACCGTTGTATTCAATCCCGATGCAATTTCTGTGTTCCATCAACAGTCTGATAGTCCTCAGATTACCGAGTGCCTCCAGATGTGCATTGGAAACTACTACTGGTCTTCCAGGGAACGATCAAAGCGTAGACTGTTTGAGACATTACTCTCATGGAGGAAAGTGCGCATGGAGACTGTTGTATTCAATCCCGTTGCAATTTCTGTGTTTCATCAACACTCTGATAGTCCACAGAATACTGAATGCCACCAGATGTGCATCGGAAACTACTACTGGTCTTCCAGGGAACGATCAAAACGTAGACTGTTTCAGACTTTACTCCCGTGGTGGAAAGTGCTCATGGTGACTGTTGTATTGAATCCCGATGCAATTTCTGTGTTTCATCAACACTCTGATGGTCTACAGATTACAGAAAGCCTCTAGATGTGCATCGGAAACTACTACTGGTCTTCCAGGGAACGATCAAAGCATAGACTGTTAGTGAGATTACTCCCAAGGAGGAAATGTGCATGGTGACTGTTGTATTCAATCCGATGCAATTTCTGTGTTTCATCAACACTCTGATAGTCCACAGATTACAGAATGCCTCCAGATGTGCATCGGAAACTACTACTGGTCTTCCAGGCAACGATCAAAGCGTGGACTGTTTGAGACATTACTCCCATGGAGGAAAGTGCGCATGGTGACTGTTGTATTCAATCACGATGCAATTTCTGTGTTTCATCAACAGTGTGATAGTCCACAGATTACAGAATGCCTCCAGATGTGCATCGGAAACTACTACTGGTCTTCCAGGGAACGATCAAATCGTAGACTGTTTGAGAAATCACTCCCATGGAGGAAAGTGCGCATGGTGTTTGTTGTATTCAATCCCGATGCAATTTCTGTGTTTCATCAACACTCTGATAGTCCAAAAATTACAGAATGCCTCCAGATGTGCATCGGAAACTACTACTGGTCTTCCAGGGATCGATCAATGCGTAGACTGTTTGAGACATTACTCCCATGGAGGAAAGTTCGCATGGTGACTGTTGTATTGAATTCGGATGCAATTTCTGTGTTTCATCTACACTCTGATAGTCCACAAATTACAGAATGCCTCCAGATGTGCAACGGAAACTACTACTCGTCTTCCATGGATCGATCAATGCGTAGACTCTTTGAGACATTACTCCCATGGAGGAAAGTTCTCATGGTCACTGTTGTATTGAATTCGGATGCAATTTCTGTGTTTCATCAACACTCTGATAGTCCACAGATTACAGAATGCCTCGAGATGAGCATCGGAAACTACTACTGGTCTTCCAGGGAACGATCAAAGCGTAGACTCTTTGAGACATTACTCCCATGGAGGAAAGTGCGCATGGTGACTGTTGTATTCAATTCCGATGCAATTTCTGTGTTTCTTCAACAGTCTGATAGTCCACAGTTTACAGAATGCCTCCAGATGTGCATCGGAAACTACTACTGGTCTTCAAGGGAACGATCAAAGCGGAGTCTGTTTGAGACATTACTCCCATGGTGGAAAGTTCGCATTGTGACTATTCTATTCAATCCCGAGGCAATTTCTGTGTTTCATCAACATTCTGATAGTCCACAGATTACAGAATGCCTCCAGATGTGCATTGGAAACTACTACTGGTCTTCCAGGGAACGATCAAAGCATAGACTGCTTGAGACATTACTCTCATGGAGGAAAGTGCGCATGGTGCCTGTTTTATTCAATCCCGATGCAATTTCTGTGTTTCATCAACAGTTTGATAGGCCACAGATTACAGAATGCCTCCAGATGTGCATCGGAAACTACTACTGGTCTTCCAGGGAACGATCAAAGCGTAGACTGTTTGAGACATTACTCGCATGGAGGAAAATGCGCATGGTGACTCTTGTATTCAATCCCGATGCAATTTCTGTGTTCCATCAACACTCTGATAGTCCTCAGATTACCGAGTGCCTCCAGATGTGCATTGGAAACTACTACTGGTCTTACAGGGAAGGATCAAAGCGTAGACTGTTTGAGACATTACTCTCATGGAGGAAAGTTTGCATGGTGACTGTTGTATTGAATTCCGATGCAATTTCTGTGTTTCATCAACACTCTGATAGTCCACAGATTACAGAATGCCTCCAGATGTGCATCGGAAGCTACTACTGGTCTTCCAGGGAACGATCAAAGCGGAGACTATTTGAGACATTACTCCCATGGTGGAAAGTGCGCATGGTGACTATTGTATTGAATCCCGAGGCAATTTCTGTGTTTCATTAACATTCTGATAGTCCACAGATTACAGAATGCCTCCAGATGTGCATCGGAAACTACTACTGGTCTTCCAGGGAACGATCAAAGCGTACACTGCTTGAGACATTACTCCCATGGAGGAAAGTGCGCATGGTGCCTGTTTTATTCAATCCCGATGCAATTTCTGTGTTTCATCAACAGTGTGATAGTCGTCAGATTACCGAGTGCCTCCAGATGTGCATTGGAAACTACTACTGGTCTTCCAGGGAAGGATCAAAGCGTAGACTGTTTGAGACATTACTCTCATGGAGGAAAGTGCGCATGGTGCCTGTTTTATTCAATCCCGATGCAATTTCTGTGTTTCATCAACAGTGTGATAGTCCACAGATTACAGAATGCCTCCAGATGTGCATCGGAAACTACTACTGGTCTTCCAGGGAACGATCAAAGCGTAGACTGTTTGAGACAATACTCGCATGGAGGAAAATGCGCATGGTGACTCTTGTATTCAATCCCGATGCAATTTCTGTGTTCCATCAACACTCTCATAGTCCTCAGATTACCGAGTGCCTCCAGATGTGCATTGGAAACTACTACTGGTCTTACAGGGAAGGATCAAAGCGTAGACTGTTTGAGACATTACTCTCATGGAGGAAAGTGCGCATGGAGACTGTTGTATTCAATCCCGTTGCAATTTCTGTGTTTCATCAACACTCTGATAGTCCACAGAATACTGAATGCCAACAGATGTGCATCGGAAACTACTACTGGTCTTCCAGGGAACGATCAAAACGTAGACTGTTTCAGACTTTACTCCCGTGGAGGAAAGTGCTCATGGTGACTGTTGTATTGAATCCCGATGCAATTTCTGTGTTTCATCAATACTCTGATGGTCTACAGATTACAGAAAGCCTCTAGATGTGCATCGGAAACTACTACTGGTCTTCCAGGGAACGATCAAAGCATAGACTGTTAGTGACATTACTCCCAAGGTGGAAATGTGCATGGTGACTGTTGTATTCAATCCGATGCAATTTTTGTGTTTCATCAACACTCTGATAGTCCACAGATTACAGAATGCCTCCAGATGTGCATCGGAAACTACTACTGGTCTTCCAGGCAACGATCAAAGCGTAGACTGTTTGAGACATTACTCCCATGGAGGAAAGTGCGCATGGTGACTGTTGTATTCAATCCCGATGCAATTTCTGTGTTTCATTAACAGTGTGATAGTCCACAGATTACAGAATGCCTCCAGATGTGCATCGGAAACTACTACTGGTCTTCCAGGGATCGATCAAATCGTAGACTGATGGGGAAATCACTCCCATGGAGGAAAGTGCGTTGGTGTTTGTTGTATTCAATCTCGATGCAATTTCTGTGTTTCATCAACACTCTGATAGTCCAAAAATTACAGAATGCCTCCAGATGTTCATCGGAAACTACTACTGGTCTTCCAGGGATCGATCAATGCGTAGACTGTTTGAGACAATACTCCCATGGAGGAAAGTTCGCATGGTGACTGTTGTATTGAATTCGGATGCAATTTCTGTGTTTCATCAACACTCTTATAGTCCACAAATTACAGAATGCCTCCAGATGTGAAACGGAAACTACTACTCGTCTTCCAGGGATCGATCAATGCGTAGACTGTTTGAGACATTACTCCCATGGAGGAAAGTTCTCATGGTGACTGTTGTATTGAATTCGGATGCAATTTCTGTGTTTCATCAACACTCTGATAGTCCACAGATTACAGAATGCCTCGAGATGAGCATCGGAAACTACTACTGGTGTTCCAGGGAACGATCAAAGCGTAGACTCTTTGAGACATTACTCCCATGGAGGAAAGTGCGCATGGTGACTGTTGTATTCAATCCCGATGCAATTTCTGTGTTTCTTCAACAGTCTGATAGTCCACAGATTACAGAATGCCTCCAGATGTGCATCGGAAACTACTACTGGTCTTCCAGGGAACGATCAAAGCGGAGACTGTTTGAGACATTACTCCCATGGTGGAAAGTTCGCATGGTGACTATTCTATTCAATCCCGAGGCAATTTCTGTGTTTCATCAACATTCTGATAGTCCACAGATTACAGAATGCCTCCAGATGTGCATTGGAAACAACTACTGGTCTTTCAGGGAACGATCAAAGCGTAGACTGCTTGAGACATTACTCCCATGGAGGAAAGTGCGCATGGTGCCTGTTTTATTCAATCCCGATGCAATTTCTGTGTTTTATCAACAGTGTGATAGTCCACAGATTACAGAATGCCTCCAGATGTGCATCGGAAACTACTACTGGTCTTCCAGGGAACGATCAAAGCGTAGACTGTTTGAGACATTACTCGCATTGGAGGAAAATGCGCATGGTGACTCTTGTATTCAATCCCGATGCAATTTCTGTGTTCCATCAACACTCTGATAGTCCTCAGATTACCGAGTGCCTCCAGATGTGCATTGGAAACTACTACTGGTCTTCCAGGGAAGGATCAAAGCGTAGACTGTTTGAGACATTACTCTCATGGAGGAAAGTGCGCATGGAGACTGTTGTATTCAATCCCGTTGCAATTTCTGTGTTTCATCAACACTCTGAAAGTCCACAGAATACTGAATGCCACCAGATGTGCATCGGAAACTACTACTGGTCTTCCAGGGATCGATCAAAGCGTAGACAATTTGAGACATTACTCACATGGAGGAAAGTGCGCATGGTGACTGTTGTATTCAATCCCGATGCAATTTCTCTGTTTCATCAACACTCTGATAGTCCACAGATTACAGAATGCCACCAGATGTGCATCGGAAACTACTACTCGTCTTCCAGGGATCGATCAATGCGTAGACTGTTTGAGACATTACTCCCATGGAGGAAAGTTCTCATGGTCACTGTTGTATTGAATTCGGATGCAATTTCTGTGTTTCATCAACACTCTGATAGTCCACAGATTACAGAATGCATCGAGATGAGCATCGGAAACTACTACTGGTCTTCCAGGGAACGATCAAAGCGTAGACTCTTTGAGACATTACTCCCATGGTGGAAAGTTCGCATGGTGACTATTCTATTCAATCCCGAGGCAATTTCTGTGTTTCATCAACATTCTGATAGTCCAAAGATTACAGAATGCCTCCAGATGTGCATTGGAAACTACTACTGGTCTTCCAGGGAACGATCAAAGCGTAGACTGCTTGAGACATTACTCCCATGGAGGAAAGTGCGCATGGTGCCTGTTTTATTCAATCCCGATGCAATTTCTGTGTTTCATCAACAGTGTGATAGTCCACAGATTACAGAATGCCTCCAGATGTGCATCGGAAACTACTACTGGTCTTCCAGGGAACGATCAAAGCGTAGACTGTTTGAGACATTACTCGCATGGAGGAAAATGCGCATGGTGACTCTTGTATTCAATCCCGATGCAATTTCTGTGTTCCATCAACACTCTCATAGTCCTCAGATTACCGAGTGCCTCCAGATGTGCATTGGAAACTACTACTGGTCTTACAGGGAAGGATCAAAGCGTAGACTGTTTGAGACATTACTCTCATGGAGGAAAGTTTGCATGGTGACTGTTGTATTGAATTCCGATGCGATTTCTGTGTTTCATCAACACTCTGATAGTCCACAGATTACAGAATGCCTCCAGATATGCATCGGAAGCTACTACTGGTCTTCCAGGGAACGATCTAAGCGGAGACTATTTGAGACATTACTCCCATGGTGAAAAGTGCGCATGGTGACTATTGTATTGAATCCCGAGGCAATTTCTGTGTTTCATCAACATTCTGATAGTCCACAGATTACAGAATGCCTCCAGATGTGCGTCGGAAACTACTACTGGTCTTCCAGGGAACGATCAAAGCGTACACTGCTTGAGACATTACTCCCATGGGGGAAAGTGCGCATGGTGCCTGTTTTATTCAATCCCGATGCAATTTCTGTGTTTCATCAACAGTGTGATAGTCGTCAGATTACCGAGTGCCTCCAGATGTGCATTGGAAACTACTAGTGGTCTTCCAGGGAAGGATCAAAGCGTAGACTGTTTGAGACATTACTCTCATGGAGGAAAGTGCGCATGGAGACTGTTGTATTCAATCCCGTTGCAATTTCTGTGTTTCATCAACACTCTGATAGTCCACAGAATACTGAATGCCACCAGATGTGCATCGGAAACTACTACTGGTCTTCCAGGGAACGATCAAAACGTAGACTGTTTCAGACTTTACTCCCGTGGAGGAAAGTGCTCATGGTGACTGTTGTATTGAATCCCGATGCAATTTCTGTGTTTCAACAACACTCTGATGGTCTACAGATTACAGAAAGCCTCTAGATGTGCATCGGAAACTACTACTGGTCTTCCAGGGAACGATCAAAGCATAGACTGTTAGTGACATTACTCCCAAAGTGGAAATGTGCATGGTGACTGTTGTATTCAATCCGATGCAATTTTTGTGTTTCATCAACACTCTGATAGTCCACAGATTACAGAATGCCTCCAGATGTGCATCGGAAAATACTACTGGTCTTCCAGGCAACGATCAAAGCGTAGACTGTTTGAGACATTACTCCCATGGAGGAAAGTGCGCATGGTGACTGTTGTATTCAATCCCGATGCAATTTCTGTGTTTCATTAACAGTGTGATAGTCCACAGATTACAGAATGCCTCCAGATGTGCATCGGAAACTACTACTGGTCTTCCAGGGAACGATCAAATCGTAGACTGATGGGGAAATCACTCCCATGGAGGAAAGTCCGCATGGTGTTTGTTGTATTCAATCTCGATGCAATTTCTGTGTTTCATCAACACTCTGATAGTCCACAGATTACAGAATGCCTCCAGATGTGCATCGGAAACTACTACTGGTCTTCCAGGGAACGATCAAAGCGGAGACTGTTTGAGACATTACTCCCATGGTGGAAAGTTCGCATGGTGACTATTCTATTCAATCCAGAGGCAATTTCTGTGTTTCATCAACATTCTGATAGTCCACAGATTACAGAATGCCTCCAGATGTGCATTGGAAACAACTACTGGTCTTTCAGGGAACGATCAAAGCGTAGACTGCTTGAGACATTACTCCCATGGAGGAAAGTGCGCATGGTGCCTGTTTTATTCAATCCCGATGCAATTTCTGTGTTTCATCAACAGTGTGATAGTCCACAGATTACAGAATGCCTCCAGATGTGCATCGGAAACTACTACAGGTCTTCCAGGGAACGATCAAAGCGTAGACTGTTTGAGACATTACTCGCATGGAGGAAAATGCGCATGGTGACTCTTGTATTCAATCCCGATGCAATTTCTGTGTTCCATCAACCCTCTGATAGTCCTCAGATTACTGAGTGCCTCCAGATGTGCATTGGAAACTACTACTGGTCTTCCAGGGAAGGATCAAAGCGTAGACTGTTTGAGACATTACTCTCATGGAGGAAAGTGCGCATGGAGACTGTTGTATTCAATCCCGTTGCAATTTCTGTGTTTCATCAACACTCTGATAGTCCACAGAATACTGAATGCCACCAGATGTGCATCGGAAACTACTACTGGTCTTCCAGGGATCGATCAAATCGTAGACAATTGGAGACATTACTCACATGGAGGAAAGTGGGCATGGTGACTGTTGTATTCAATCCCGATGCAATTTCTATGTTTCATCAACACTCTGATAGTCCACAGATTACAGAATGCCACCAGATGTGCATCGGAAACTACTACTTCCAGGGAACGATCAAAGCGTAGACTGTTTCAGACATTACTCCCGTGGAGGAAAGTGCGCATGGTGACTGTTGTATTGAATTCGGATGCAATTTCTGTGTTTCATCAACACTCCGATAGTCCACAAATTACAGAATGCCTCCAGATGTGCAACGGAAACTACTACTCGTCTTCCAGGGATCGATCAATGCGTAGACTGTTTGAGACATTACTCCCATGGAGGAAAGTTCTCATGGTGACTGTTGTATTGAATTCGGATGCAATTTCTGTGTTTCATCAACACTCTGATAGTCCACAGTTTACAGAATGCCTCGAGATGAGCATCGGAAACTACTACTCGTCTTCCAGGGATCGATCAATGCGCAGACTGTTTGAGACATTACTCCCATGGAGGAAAGTGCTCATGGTGACTGTTGTATTGAATCCCGATGCAATTTCTGTGTTTCATCAACACTCTGATGGTCTACAGATTACAGAAAGCCTCTAGATGTGCATCGGAAACTACTACTGGTCTTCCAGGGAACGATCAAAGCATAGACTGTTAGTGACATTACTCCCAAGGTGGAAATGTGCATGGTGACTGTTGTATTCAATCCGATGCAATTTTTGTGTTTCATCAACACTCTGATAGTCCACAGATTACAGAATGCCTCCAGATGTGCATCGGAAAATACTACTGGTCTTCCAGGCAACGATCAAAGCGTAGACTGTTTGAGACATTACTCCCATGGAGGAAAGTGCGCATGGTGACTGTTGTATTCAATCCCGATGCAATTTCTGTGTTTCATTAACAGTGTGATAGTCCACAGATTACAGAATGCCTCCAGATGTGCATCGGAAACTACTACTGGTCTTCCAGGGAACGATCAAATCGTAGACTGATGGGGAAATCACTCCCATTGAGGAAAGTCCGCATGGTGTTTGTTGTATTCAATCTCGATGCAATTTCTGTGTTTCATCAACACTCTGATAGTCCACAGATTACAGAATGCCTCCAGATGTGCATCGGAAACTACTACTGGTCTTCCAGGGAACGATCAAAACGGAGACTGTTTGAGACATTACTCCCATGGTGGAAAGTTCGCATGGTGACTATTCTATTCAATCCCGAGGCAATTTCTGTGTTTCATCAACATTCTGATAGTCCACAGATTACAGAATGCCTCCAGATGTGCATTGGAAACTACTACTGGTCTTCCAGAGAACGATCAAAGCGTAGACTCTTTGAGACATTACTCCCATGGAGGAAAGTGCGCATGGTGACTGTTGTATTCAATCCCGTTGCAATTTCTGTGTTTCTTCAACAGTCTGATAGTCCACAGATTACAGAATGCCTCCAGATGTGCATCGGAAACTACTACTGGTCTTCCAGGGAACGATCAAAACGGAGACTGTTTGAGACATTACTCCCATGGTGGAAAGTTCGCATGGTGACTATTCTATTCAATCCCGAGGCAATTTCTGTGTTTCATCAACATTCTGATAGTCCACAGATTACAGAATGCCTCCAGATGTGCATTGGAAACTACTACTGGTCGTCCAGGGAACGATCAAAGCGTAGACTGCTTGAGACATTACTCCCATGGAGGAAAGTGCGCATGGTGCCTGTTTTATTCAATCCCGATGCAATTTCTGTGTTTCATCAACAGTGTGATAGTCCACAGATTACAGAATGCCTCCAGATGTGCATCGGAAACTACTACTGGTCTTCCGGGGAACGATCAAAGCGTAGACTGTTTGAGACATTACTCGCATGGAGGAAAATGCGCATGGTGACTCTTGTATTCAATCCCGATGCAATTTCTGTGTTCCATCAACACTCTGATCGGACTAAGATTACCGAGTGCCTCCAGATGTACATTGGAAACTACTACTGGTCTTCCAGGGAAGGATCAAAGCGTAGACTGTTTGAGACATTACTCTCATGGAGGAAAGTGCGCATGGAGACTGTTGTATTCAATCCCGTTGCAATTTCTGTGTTTCATCAACACTCTGATAGTCCAAAAATTACAGAATGCCACCAGATGTGCATCGGAAACTACTACTGGCCTTCCAGGGATCGATCAAAGCGTAGACAATTTGAGACATTACTCACATGGAGGAAAGTGCGCATGGTGACTGTTGTATTCAATCCCGATGCAATTTCTCTGTTTCATCAACACTCTGATAGTCCACAGATTACAGAATGCCACCAGATGTGCATCGGAAACTACTACTTCCAGGGTACGATCAAAGCGTAGACTGTTTCAGACATTACTCCCGTGGAGGAAAGTGCGCATGGTGACTGTTGTATTCAATCCCGATGCAATTTCTGTGTTTCATCAACACTCTGATAGTCCACAGATTACAGAATGCCACCAGATGTGCATCGGAAACTACTACTCGTCTTCCAGGGATCGATCAATGCGTAGACTGTTTGAGACATTACTCCCATGGAAGAAAGTTCTCATGGTGACTGTTGTATTGAATTCGGATGCAATTTCTGTGTTTCATCAACACTCTGATAGTCCACAGATTACAGAATGCCTCGAGATGAGCATCGGAAACTACTACTGGTCTTCCAGGGAACGATCAAAGCGTAGACTCTTTGAGACATTACTCCCATGGAGGAAAGTGCGCATGGTGACTGTTGTATTCAATCCCGATGCAATTTCTGTGTTTCTTCACCAGTCTGATAGTCCACAGATTACAGAATGCCTCCAGATGTGCATCGGAAACTACTACTGGACTTCCAGGGAACGATCAAAGCGGAGACTGTTTGAGACATTACTCCCATGGTGGAAAGTTCGCATGGTGACTGTTGTATTGAATTCCGATGCAATTTCTGTGTTTCATCAACACTCTGATAGTCCACTGATTACAGAAAGCCTCTAGATGTGCATCGGAAACTACTACTGGTCTTCCAGGGAACGATCAAAGCATAGACTGTTAGTGACATTACTCCCAAGGTGGAAATGTGCATGGTGACTGTTGTATTCAATCCGATGCAATTTTTGTGTTTCATCAACACTCTGATAGTCCACAGATTACAGAATGCCTCCAGATGTGCATCGGAAACTACTACTGGTCTTCCAGGCAACGATCAAAGCGTAGACTGTTTGAGACATTACTCCCATGGAGGAAAGTGCGCATGGTGACTGTTGTATTCAATCCCGATGCAATTTCTGTGTTTCATTAACAGTGTGATAGTCCACAGATTACAGAATGCCTCCAGATGTGCATCGGAAACTACTACTGGTCTTCCAGGGATCGATCAAATCGTAGACTGATGGGGAAATCACTCCCATGGAGGAAAGTGCGTTGGTGTTTGTTGTATTCAATCTCGATGCAATTTCTGTGTTTCATCAACACTCTGATAGTCCAAAAATTACAGAATGCCTCCAGATGTTCATCGGAAACTACTACTGGTCTTCCAGGGATCGATCAATGCGTAGACTGTTTGAGACAATACTCCCATGGAGGAAAGTTCGCATGGTGACTGTTGTATTGAATTCGGATGCAATTTCTGTGTTTCATCAACACTCTTATAGTCCACAAATTACAGAATGCCTCCAGATGTGAAACGGAAACTACTACTCGTCTTCCAGGGATCGATCAATGCGTAGACTGTTTGAGACATTACTCCCATGGAGGAAAGTTCTCATGGTGACTGTTGTATTGAATTCGGATGCAATTTCTGTGTTTCATCAACACTCTGATAGTCCACAGATTACAGAATGCCTCGAGATGAGCATCGGAAACTACTACTGGTCTTCCAGGGAACGATCAAAGCGTAGACTCTTTGAGACATTACTCCCATGGAGGAAAGTGCGCATGGTGACTGTTGTATTCAATCCCGATGCAATTTCTGTGTTTCTTCAACAGTCTGATAGTCCACAGATTACAGAATGCCTCCAGATGTGCATCGGAAACTACTACTGGTCTTCCAGGGAACGATCAAAGCGGAGACTGTTTGAGACATTACTCCCATGGAGGAAAGTGCGCATGGTGCCTGTTTTATTCAATCCCGATGCAATTTCTGTGTTTCATCAACAGTGTGATAGTCCACAGATTACAGAATGCCTCCAGATGTGCATCGGAAACTACTACTGGTCTTCCAGGGAACGATCAAAGCGTAGACTGTTTGAGACATTACTCGCATGGAGGAAAATGCGCATGGTGACTCTTGTATTCAATCCCGATGCAATTTCTGTGTTCCATCAACACTCTGATAGTCCTCAGATTACCGAGTGCCTCCAGATGTGCATTGGAAACTACTACTGGTCTTCCAGGGAAGGATCAAAGCGTAGACTGTTTGAGACATTACTCTCATGGAGGAAAGTGCGCATGGAGACTGTTGTATTCAATCCCGTTGCAATTTCTGTGTTTCATCAACACTCTGAAAGTCCACAGAATACTGAATGCCACCAGATGTGCATCGGAAACTACTACTGGTCTTCCAGGGATCGATCAAAGCGTAGACAATTTGAGACATTACTCACATGGAGGAAAGTGCGCATGGTGACTGTTGTATTCAATCCCGATGCAATTTCTCTGTTTCATCAACACTCTGATAGTCCACAGATTACAGAATGCCACCAGATGTGCATCGGAAACTACTACTCGTCTTCCAGGGATCGACCAATGCGTAGACTGTTTGAGACATTACTCCCATGGAGGAAAGTTCTCATGGTCACTGTTGTATTGAATTCGGATGCAATTTCTGTGTTTCATCAACACTCTGATAGTCCACAGATTACAGAATGCATCGAGATGAGCATCGGAAACTACTACTGGTCTTCCAGGGAACGATCAAAGCGTAGACTCTTTGAGACATTACTCCCATGGTGGAAAGTTCGCATGGTGACTATTCTATTCAATCCCGAGGCAATTTCTGTGTTTCATCAACATTCTGATAGTCCAAAGATTACAGAATGCCTCCAGATGTGCATTGGAAACTACTACTGGTCTTCCAGGGAACGATCAAAGCGTAGACTGCTTGAGACATTACTCCCATGGAGGAAAGTGCGCATGGTGCCTGTTTTATTCAATCCCGATGCAATTTCTGTGTTTCATCAACAGTGTGATAGTCCACAGATTACAGAATGCCTCCAGATGTGCATCGGAAACTACTACTGGTCTTCCAGGGAACGATCAAAGCGTAGACTGTTTGAGACATTACTCGCATGGAGGAAAATGCGCATGGTGACTCTTGTATTCAATCCCGATGCAATATCTGTGTTCCATCAACACTCTCATAGTCCTCAGATTACCGAGTGCCTCCAGATGTGCATTGGATACTACTACTGGTCTTACAGGGAAGGATCAAAGCGTAGACTGTTTGAGACATTACTCTCATGGAGGAAAGTTTGCATGGTGACTGTTGTATTGAATTCCGATGCGATTTCTGTGTTTCATCAACACTCTGATAGTCCACAGATTACAGAATGCCTCCAGATGTGCATTAGAAACTACTACTGGTCTTCCAGGGAAGGATCAAAGCGTAGACTGTTTGAGACATTACTCTCATGGAGGAAAGTGCGCATGGAGACTGTTGTATTCAATCCCGTTGCAATTTCTGTGTTTCATCAACACTCTGAAAGTCCACAGAATACTGAATGCCACCAGATGTGCATCGGAAACTACTACTGGTCTTCCAGGGATCGATCAAAGCGTAGACAATTTGAGACATTACTCACATGGAGGAAAGTGCGCATGGTGACTGTTGTATTCAATCCCGATGCAATTTCTCTGTTTCATCAACACTCTGATAGTCCACAGATTACAGAATGCCACCAGATGTGCATCGGAAACTACTACTCGTCTTCCAGGGATCGATCAATGCGTAGACTGTTTGAGACATTACTCCCATGGAGGAAAGTTCTCATGGTCACTGTTGTATTGAATTCGGATGCAATTTCTGTGTTTCATCAACACTCTGATAGTCCACAGATTACAGAATGCATCGAGATGAGCATCGGAAACTACTACTGGTCTTCCAGGGAACGATCAAAGCGTAGACTCTTTGAGACATTACTCCCATGGTGGAAAGTTCGCATGGTGACTATTCTATTCAATCCCGAGGCAATTTCTGTGTTTCATCAACATTCTGATAGTCCAAAGATTACAGAATGCCTCCAGATGTGCATTGGAAACTACTACTGGTCTTCCAGGGAACGATCAAAGCGTAGACTGCTTGAGACATTACTCCCATGGAGGAAAGTGCGCATGGTGCCTGTTTTATTCAATCTCGATGCAATTTCTGTGTTTCATCAACAGTGTGATAGTCCACAGATTACAGAATGCCTCCAGATGTGCATCGGAAACTACTACTGGTCTTCCAGGGAACGATCAAAGCGTAGACTGTTTGAGACATTACTCGCATGGAGGAAAATGCGCATGGTGACTCTTGTATTCAATCCCGATGCAATTTCTGTGTTCCATCAACACTCTCATAGTCCTCAGATTACCGAGTGCCTCCAGATGTGCATTGGAAACTACTACTGGTCTTACAGGGAAGGATCAAAGCGTAGACTGTTTGAGACATTACTCTCATGGAGGAAAGTTTGCATGGTGACTGTTGTATTGAATTCCGATGCGATTTCTGTGTTTCATCAACACTCTGATAGTCCACAGATTACAGAATGCCTCCAGATGTGCATCGGAAGCTACTACTGGTCTTCCAGGGAACGATCTAAGCGGAGACTATTTGAGACATTACTCCCATGGTGAAAAGTGCGCATGGTGACTATTGTATTGAATCCCGAGGCAATTTCTGTGTTTCATCAACATTCTGATAGTCCACAGATTACAGAATGCCTCCAGATGTGCATCGGAAACTACTACTGGTCTTCCAGGGAACGATCAAAGCGTACACTGCTTGAGACATTACTCCCATGGGGGAAAGTGCGCATGGTGCCTGTTTTATTCAATCCCGATGCAATTTCTGTGTTTCATCAACAGTGTGATAGTCGTCAGATTACCGAGTGCCTCCAGATGTGCATTGGAAACTACTAGTGGTCTTCCAGGGAAGGATCAAAGCGTAGACTGTTTGAGACATTACTCTCATGGAGGAAAGTGCGCATGGAGACTGTTGTATTCAATCCCGTTGCAATTTCTGTGTTTCATCAACACTCTGATAGTCCACAGAATACTGAATGCCACCAGATGTGCATCGGAAACTACTACTGGTCTTCCAGGGAACGATCAAAACGTAGACTGTTTCAGACTTTACTCCCGTGGAGGAAAGCGCTCATGGTGACTGTTGTATTGAATCCCGATGCAATTTCTGTGTTTCAACAACACTCTGATGGTCTACAGATTACAGAAAGCCTCTAGATGTGCATCGGAAACTACTACTGGTCTTCCAGGGAACGATCAAAGCATAGACTGTTAGTGACATTACTCCCAAGGTGGAAATGTGCATGGTGACTGTTGTATTCAATCCGATGCAATTTTTGTGTTTCATCAACACTCTGATAGTCCACAGATTACAGAATGCCTCCAGATGTGCATCGGAAAATACTACTGGTCTTCCAGGCAACGATCAAAGCGTAGACTGTTTGAGACATTACTCCCATGGAGGAAAGTGCGCATGGTGACTGTTGTATTCAATCCCGATGCAATTTCTGTGTTTCATTAACAGTGTGATAGTCCACAGATTACAGAATGCCTCCAGATGTGCATCGGAAACTACTACTGGTCTTCCAGGGAACGATCAAATCGTAGACTGATGGGGAAATCACTCCCATGGAGGAAAGTCCGCATGGTGTTTGTTGTATTCAATCTCGATGCAATTTCTGTGTTTCATCAACACTCTGATAGTCCACAGATTACAGAATGCCTCCAGATGTGCATCGGAAACTACTACTGGTCTTCCAGGGAACGATCAAAGCGGAGACTGTTTGAGACATTACTCCCATGGTGGAAAGTTCGCATGGTGACTATTCTATTCAATCCAGAGGCAATTTCTGTGTTTCATCAACATTCTGATAGTCCACAGATTACAGAATGCCTCCAGATGTGCATTGGAAACAACTACTGGTCTTTCAGGGAACGATCAAAGCGTAGACTGCTTGAGACATTACTCCCATGGAGGAAAGTGCGCATGGTGCCTGTTTTATTCAATCCCGATGCAATTTCTGTGTTTCATCAACAGTGTGATAGTCCACAGATTACAGAATGCCCCCAGATGTGCATCGGAAACTACTACAGGTCTTCCAGGGAACGATCAAAGCGTAGACTGTTTGAGACATTACTCGCATGGAGGAAAATGCGCATGGTGACTCTTGTATTCAATCCCGATGCAATTTCTGTGTTCCATCAACACTCTGATAGTCCTCAGATTACCGAGTGCCTCCAGATGTGCATTGGAAACTACTACTGGTCTTCCAGGGAAGGATCAAAGCGGAGACTGTTTGAGACATTACTCTCATGGAGGAAAGTGCGCATGGAGACTGTTGTATTCAATCCCGTTGCAATTTCTGTGTTTCATCAACACTCTGGTAGTCCACAGAATACTGAATGCCACCAGATGTGCATCGGAAACTACTACTGGTCTTCCAGGGATCGATCAAAGCGTAGACAATTTGAGACATTACTCACATGGAGGAAAGTGCGCATGGTGACTGTTGTATTCAATCCCGATGCAATTTCTATGTTTCATCAACACTCTGATAGTCCACAGATTACAGAATGCCACCAGATGTGCATCGGAAACTACTACTTCCAGGGAACGATAAAAGCGTAGACTGTTTCAGACATTACTCCCGTGGAGGAAAGTGCGCATGGTGACTGTTGTATTGAATTCTGATGCAATTTCTGTGTTTCATCAACACTCTGATAGTCCACAAATTACAGAATTCCTCCAGATGTGCAACGGAAACTACTACTCGTCTTCCAGGGATCGATCAATGCGTAGACCGTTTGAGACATTACTCCCATGGAGGAAAGTTCTCATGGTGACTGTTGTATTGAATTCGGATGCAATTTCTGTGTTTCATCAACACTCTGATAGTCCACAGTTTACAGAATGCCTCGAGATGAGCATCGGAAACTACTACTGGTCTTCCAGAGAACGATCAAAGCGTAGACTCTTTGAGACATTACTCCCATGGAGGAAAGTGCGCATGGTGACTGTTGTATTCAATCCCGTTGCAATTTCTGTGTTTCTTCAACAGTCTGATAGTCCACAGATTACAGAATGCCTCCAGATGTGCATCGGAAACTACTACTGGTCTTCCAGGGAACGATCAAAACGGAGACTGTTTGAGACATTACTCCCATGGTGGAAAGTTCGCATGGTGACTATTCTATTCAATCCCGAGGCAATTTCTGTGTTTCATCAACATTCTGATAGTCCACAGATTACAGAATGCCTCCAGATGTGCATTGGAAACTACTACTGGTCTTCCAGGGAACGATCAAAGCGTAGACTGCTTGAGACATTACTCCCATGGAGGAAAGTGCGCATGGTGCCTGTTTTATTCAATCCCGATGCAATTTCTGTGTTTCATCAACAGTGTGATAGTCCACAGATTACAGAATGCCTCCAGATGTGCATCGGAAACTACTACTGGTCTTCCAGGGAACGATCAAAGCGTAGACTGTTTGAGACATTACTCGCATGGAGGAAAATGCGCATGGTGACTCTTGTATTCAATCCCGATGCAATTTCTGTGTTCCATCAACACTCTGATCGGACTAAGATTACCGAGTGCCTCCAGATGTACATTGGAAACTACTACTGGTCTTCCAGGGAAGGATCAAAGCGTAGACTGTTTGAGACATTACTCTCATGGAGGAAAGTGCGCATGGAGACTGTTGTATTCAATCCCGTTGCAATTTCTGTGTTTCATCAACACTCTGATAGTCCAAAAATTACAGAATGCCACCAGATGTGCATCGGAAACTACTACTGGCCTTCCAGGGATCGATCAAAGCGTAGACAATTTGAGACATTACTCACATGGAGGAAAGTGCGCATGGTGACTGTTGTATTCAATCCCGATGCAATTTCTCTGTTTCATCAACACTCTGATAGTCCACAGATTACAGAATGCCACCAGATGTGCATCGGAAACTACTACTTCCAGGGTACGATCAAAGCGTAGACTGTTTCAGACATTACTCCCGTGGAGGAAAGTGCGCATGGTGACTGTTGTAGTATTCAATCCCGATGCAATTTCTGTGTTTCATCAACACTCTGATAGTCCACAGATTACAGAATGCCACCAGATGTGCATCGGAAACTACTACTCGTCTTCCAGGGATCGATCAATGCGTAGACTGTTTGAGACATTACTCCCATGGAAGAAAGTTCTCATGGTGACTGTTGTATTGAATTCGGATGCAATTTCTGTGTTTCATCAACACTCTGATAGTCCACAGATTACAGAATGCCTCGAGATGAGCATCGGAAACTACTACTGGTCTTCCAGGGAACGATCAAAGCGTAGACTCTTTGAGACATTACTCGCATGGAGGAAAATGCGCATGGTGACTCTTGTATTCAATCCCGATGCAATTTCTGTGTTCCATCAACACTCTCATAGTCCTCAGATTACCGAGTGCCTCCAGATGTGCATTGGAAACTACTACTGGTCTTACAGGGAAGGATCAAAGCGTAGACTGTTTGAGACATTACTCTCATGGAGGAAAGTTTGCATGGTGACTGTTGTATTGAATTCCGATGCGATTTCTGTGTTTCATCAACACTCTGATAGTCCACAGATTACAGAATGCCTCCAGATGTGCATCGGAAGCTACTACTGGTCTTCCAGGGAACGATCTAAGCGGAGACTATTTGAGACATTACTCCCATGGTGAAAAGTGCGCATGGTGACTATTGTATTGAATCCCGAGGCAATTTCTGTGTTTCATCAACATTCTGATAGTCCACAGATTACAGAATGCCTCCAGATGTGCATCGGAAACTACTACTGGTCTTCCAGGGAACGATCAAAGCGTACACTGCTTGAGACATTACTCCCATGGGGGAAAGTGCGCATGGTGCCTGTTTTATTCAATCCCGATGCAATTTCTGTGTTTCATCAACAGTGTGATAGTCGTCAGATTACCGAGTGCCTCCAGATGTGCATTGGAAACTACTAGTGGTCTTCCAGGGAAGGATCAAAGCGTAGACTGTTTGAGACATTACTCTCATGGAGGAAAGTGCGCATGGAGACTGTTGTATTCAATCCCGTTGCAATTTCTGTGTTTCATCAACACTCTGATAGTCCACAGAATACTGAATGCCACCAGATGTGCATCGGAAACTACTACTGGTCTTCCAGGGAACGATCAAAACGTAGACTGTTTCAGACTTTACTCCCGTGGAGGAAAGCGCTCATGGTGACTGTTGTATTGAATCCCGATGCAATTTCTGTGTTTCAACAACACTCTGATGGTCTACAGATTACAGAAAGCCTCTAGATGTGCATCGGAAACTACTACTGGTCTTCCAGGGAACGATCAAAGCATAGACTGTTAGTGACATTACTCCCAAGGTGGAAATGTGCATGGTGACTGTTGTATTCAATCCGATGCAATTTTTGTGTTTCATCAACACTCTGATAGTCCACAGATTACAGAATGCCTCCAGATGTGCATCGGAAAATACTACTGGTCTTCCAGGCAACGATCAAAGCGTAGACTGTTTGAGACATTACTCCCATGGAGGAAAGTGCGCATGGTGACTGTTGTATTCAATCCCGATGCAATTTCTGTGTTTCATTAACAGTGTGATAGTCCACAGATTACAGAATGCCTCCAGATGTGCATCGGAAACTACTACTGGTCTTCCAGGGAACGATCAAATCGTAGACTGATGGGGAAATCACTCCCATGGAGGAAAGTCCGCATGGTGTTTGTTGTATTCAATCTCGATGCAATTTCTGTGTTTCATCAACACTCTGATAGTCCACAGATTACAGAATGCCTCCAGATGTGCATCGGAAACTACTACTGGTCTTCCAGGGAACGATCAAAGCGGAGACTGTTTGAGACATTACTCCCATGGTGGAAAGTTCGCATGGTGACTATTCTATTCAATCCAGAGGCAATTTCTGTGTTTCATCAACATTCTGATAGTCCACAGATTACAGAATGCCTCCAGATGTGCATTGGAAACAACTACTGGTCTTTCAGGGAACGATCAAAGCGTAGACTGCTTGAGACATTACTCCCATGGAGGAAAGTGCGCATGGTGCCTGTTTTATTCAATCCCGATGCAATTTCTGTGTTTCATCAACAGTGTGATAGTCCACAGATTACAGAATGCCCCCAGATGTGCATCGGAAACTACTACAGGTCTTCCAGGGAACGATCAAAGCGTAGACTGTTTGAGACATTACTCGCATGGAGGAAAATGCGCATGGTGACTCTTGTATTCAATCCCGATGCAATTTCTGTGTTCCATCAACACTCTGATAGTCCTCAGATTACCGAGTGCCTCCAGATGTGCATTGGAAACTACTACTGGTCTTCCAGGGAAGGATCAAAGCGGAGACTGTTTGAGACATTACTCTCATGGAGGAAAGTGCGCATGGAGACTGTTGTATTCAATCCCGTTGCAATTTCTGTGTTTCATCAACACTCTGGTAGTCCACAGAATACTGAATGCCACCAGATGTGCATCGGAAACTACTACTGGTCTTCCAGGGATCGATCAAAGCGTAGACAATTTGAGACATTACTCACATGGAGGAAAGTGCGCATGGTGACTGTTGTATTCAATCCCGATGCAATTTCATTGTTTCATCAACACTCTGATAGTCCACAGATTACAGAATGCCACCAGATGTGCATCGGAAACTACTACTTCCAGGGAACGATAAAAGCGTAGACTGTTTCAGACATTACTCCCGTGGAGGAAAGTGCGCATGGTGACTGTTGTATTGAATTCTGATGCAATTTCTGTGTTTCATCAACACTCTGATAGTCCACAAATTACAGAATTCCTCCAGATGTGCAACGGAAACTACTACTCGTCTTCCAGGGATCGATCAATGCGTAGACCGTTTGAGACATTACTCCCATGGAGGAAAGTTCTCATGGTGACTGTTGTATTGAATTCGGATGCAATTTCTGTGTTTCATCAACACTCTGATAGTCCACAGTTTACAGAATGCCTCGAGATGAGCATCGGAAACTACTACTGGTCTTCCAGAGAACGATCAAAGCGTAGACTCTTTGAGACATTACTCCCATGGAGGAAAGTGCGCATGGTGACTGTTGTATTCAATCCCGTTGCAATTTCTGTGTTTCTTCAACAGTCTGATAGTCCACAGATTACAGAATGCCTCCAGATGTGCATCGGAAACTACTACTGGTCTTCCAGGGAACGATCAAAACGGAGACTGTTTGAGACATTACTCCCATGGTGGAAAGTTCGCATGGTGACTATTCTATTCAATCCCGAGGCAATTTCTGTGTTTCATCAACATTCTGATAGTCCACAGATTACAGAATGCCTCCAGATGTGCATTGGAAACTACTACTGGTCTTCCAGGGAACGATCAAAGCGTAGACTGCTTGAGACATTACTCCCATGGAGGAAAGTGCGCATGGTGCCTGTTTTATTCAATCCCGATGCAATTTCTGTGTTTCATCAACAGTGTGATAGTCCACAGATTACAGAATGCCTCCAGATGTGCATCGGAAACTACTACTGGTCTTCCAGGGAACGATCAAAGCGTAGACTGTTTGAGACATTACTCGCATGGAGGAAAATGCGCATGGTGACTCTTGTATTCAATCCCGATGCAATTTCTGTGTTCCATCAACACTCTGATCGGACTAAGATTACCGAGTGCCTCCAGATGTACATTGGAAACTACTACTGGTCTTCCAGGGAAGGATCAAAGCGTAGACTGTTTGAGACATTACTCTCATGGAGGAAAGTGCGCATGGAGACTGTTGTATTCAATCCCGTTGCAATTTCTGTGTTTCATCAACACTCTGATAGTCCAAAAATTACAGAATGCCACCAGATGTGCATCGGAAACTACTACTGGCCTTCCAGGGATCGATCAAAGCGTAGACAATTTGAGACATTACTCACATGGAGGAAAGTGCGCATGGTGACTGTTGTATTCAATCCCGATGCAATTTCTCTGTTTCATCAACACTCTGATAGTCCACAGATTACAGAATGCCACCAGATGTGCATCGGAAACTACTACTTCCAGGGTACGATCAAAGCGTAGACTGTTTCAGACATTACTCCCGTGGAGGAAAGTGCGCATGGTGACTGTTGTAGTATTCAATCCCGATGCAATTTCTGTGTTTCATCAACACTCTGATAGTCCACAGATTACAGAATGCCACCAGATGTGCATCGGAAACTACTACTCGTCTTCCAGGGATCGATCAATGCGTAGACTGTTTGAGACATTACTCCCATGGAAGAAAGTTCTCATGGTGACTGTTGTATTGAATTCGGATGCAATTTCTGTGTTTCATCAACACTCTGATAGTCCACAGATTACAGAATGCCTCGAGATGAGCATCGGAAACTACTACTGGTCTTCCAGGGAACGATCAAAGCGTAGACTCTTTGAGACATTACTCCCATGGAGGAAAGTGCGCATGGTGACTGTTGTATTCAATCCCGATGCAATTTCTGTGTTTCTTCACCAGTCTGATAGTCCACAGATTACAGAATGCCTCCAGATGTGCATCGGAAACTACTACTGGACTTCCAGGGAACGATCAAAGCGGAGACTGTTTGAGACATTACTCCCATGGTGGAAAGTTCGCATGGTGACTGTTGTATTGAATTCCGATGCAATTTCTGTGTTTCATCAACACTCTGATAGTCCACAGATTACAGAATGCCACCAGATGTGCATCGGAAACTACTACTTCCAGGGTACGATCAAAGCGTAGACTGTTTCAGACATTACTCCCGTGGAGGAAAGTGCGCATGGTGACTGTTGTATTCAATCCCGATGCAATTTCTGTGTTTCATCAACACTCTGATAGTCCACAGATTACAGAATGCCACCAGATGTGCATCGGAAACTACTACTCGTCTTCCAGGGATCGATCAATGCGTAGACTGTTTGAGACATTACTCCCATGGAAGAAAGTTCTCATGGTGACTGTTGTATTGAATTCGGATGCAATTTCTGTGTTTCATCAACACTCTGATAGTCCACAGATTACAGAATGCCTCGAGATGAGCATCGGAAACTACTACTGGTCTTCCAGGGAACGATCAAAGCGTAGACTCTTTGAGACATTACTCCCATGGAGGAAAGTGCGCATGGTGACTGTTGTATTCAATCCCGATGCAATTTCTGTGTTTCTTCACCAGTCTGATAGTCCACAGATTACAGAATGCCTCCAGATGTGCATCGGAAACTACTACTGGACTTCCAGGGAACGATCAAAGCGGAGACTGTTTGAGACATTACTCCCATGGTGGAAAGTTCGCATGGTGACTGTTGTATTGAATTCCGATGCAATTTCTGTGTTTCATCAACACTCTGATAGTCCACTGATTACAGAATGCCTCCAGATGTGCATCGGAAACTACTACTGGTCTTTTATTGAACGATCAAAGCGTAGACTCTTTGAGACATTACTCCCATGGAGGAAAGTGGGCATGGTGACTGTTGTATTCAATCCCGAGGCAATTTCTATGTTTTATCAACATTCTGATAGTCCACAGATTACAGAATGCCTCCAGATGTGCATTGGAAACTACTACTGGTCTTCCAGGGAACGATCAAAGCGTAGACTGCTTGAGACATTACTCCCATGGAGGAAAGTGCGCATGGTGCCTGTTTTATTCAATCTCGATGCAATTTCTGTGTTTCATCAACAGTGTGATAGTCCACAGATTACAGAATGCCTCCAGATGTGCATCGGAAACTACTACTGGTCTTCCAGGGAACGATCAAAGCGTAGACTGTTTGAGACATTACTCGCATGGAGGAAAATGCGCATGGTGACTCTTGTATTCAATCCCGATGCAATTTCTGTGTTCCATCAACACTCTGATCGGACTAAGATTACCGAGTGCCTCCAGATGTGCATTGGAAACTACTACTGGTCTTCCAGGGAAGGATCAAAGCGTAGACTGTTTGAGACATTACTCTCATGGAGGAAAGTGCGCATGGAGACTGTTGTATTCAATCCCGTTGCAATTTCTGTGTTTCATCAACACTCTGATAGTCCAAAACTTACAGAATGCCACCAGATGTGCATCGGAAACTACTACTGGCCTTCCAGGGATCGATCAAAGCGTAGACAATTTGAGACATTACTCACATGGAGGAAAGTGCGCATGGTGACTGTTGTATTCAATGCCGATGCAATTTCTCTGTTTCATCAACACTCTGATAGTCCACAGATTACAGAATGCCACCAGATGTGCATCAGAAACTACTACTTCCAGGGAACGATCAAAGCGTAGACTGTTTCAGACATTACTCCCGTGGAGGAAAGTGCGCATGGTGACTGTTGTATTCAATCCCGATGCAATTTCTGTGTTTCATCAACACTCTGATAGTCCACAGATTACAGAATGCCACCAGATGTGCATCGAAAACTACTACTCGTCTTCCAGGGATCGATCAATGCGTAGACTGTTTGAGACATTACTCCCATGGAAGAAAGTTCTCATGGTGACTGTTGTATTGAATTCGGATGCAATTTCTGTGTTTCATCAACACTCTGATAGTCCACAGATTACAGAATGCCTCGAGATGAGCATGGGAAACTACTACTGGTCTTCCAGGGAACGATCAAAGCGTAGACCCTTTGAGACATTACTCGCATGGAGGAAAGTGCGCATGGTGACTGTTGTATTCAATCCCGATGCAATTTCTGTGTTTCTTCAACAGTCTGATAGTCCACAGATTACAGAATGCCTCCAGATGTGCATCGGAAACTACTACTGGACTTCCAGGGAACGATCAAAGCGGAGACTGTTTGAGACATTACTCCCATGGAGGAAAGTTCGCATGGTGACTGTTGTATTGAATTCCGATGCAATTTCTGTGTTTCATCAACACTCTGATAGTCCACTAATTACAGAATGCCTCCAGATGTGCATCGGAAACTACTACTGGTCTTTTATTGAACGATCAAAGCGTAGACTCTTTGAGACATTACTCCCATGGAGGAAAGTGGGCATGGTGACTGTTGTATTCAATCCCGAGTCAATTTCTGTGTTTCATGAACAGTCTGATAGTCCACAGATTACAGAATTCCTAGAGATGTGCAACGGAAACTACTACTGGTCCTCCAGGGAACGATTAAAGCGGAGACTGTTTGAGACATTACTCCCATGGACGATAGAGCGCATGGTGACTGTTGTATTCAATCCCGAGTTCATTTCTGTGTTTCATCAACAGTCTGATAGTCCACAGATTACAGAATGCCTCCAGACGTGCATCGTAAACTACTACTGGTCTTCCAGGGAACGATCTAAGCGTAGACTGCTTGAGACATTACTCCCATGGACGAAAGTGCGCATGGTGACTGTTTTATTCAATCCCGATGCAATTTCTGTGTTTCATCAACAGTCTGATAGTCCTCAGATAACCGAGTGCCTCCAGATGTGCATCGGAAACTACTACTGGTCTTCCAGGGAAAGATCAAAGGGTACACTGTTTGAGACATTACTCCCATCGAGGAAAGTGCGCATAGTGACTGTTGTATTCAATCCCGATGCAATTTCTGTGTTTCATCAACACTCTGATAGTCCACAGAATACAGAATGCCACCAGATGTGCATCGGAAACTAATACTGGTCTTCCAGGTATCGATCGGTTTGTAAACTGTTTGAGACATTCCTCCCATGGAGGAAAGTTCGCATGGTGACTGTTGTATTGAATTCCGATGCAATTTCTGTGTTTCATCTACACTCTGATAGTCCATAGATTAGAGAATGCCTCCAGACGTGCATCGGAAACTACTACTGGTCTTCCAGGGAACGATCAAAGCGTAGACAGTTAGAGACGTTACTCATATTGAGGAAAGTGCGCGTGGTGACTGTTGTATTCAATCCCGATGCAATTTCTGTGTTTCATCAACACTCTGATAGTCCACAGATTACAGAATGCCACCAGTTGTGCATCGGAAACTACTACTGGTTTTCCAGGGAACGATCAAAATCGTAGACTGTTTGAGACGTAAATCCCGTGGAGGAAAGTGCGCATGGTGACTGTTGTATTCAATCACGATGCAATATCTGTGTTTCATTAACACTCTGATTGTCCACAGATTACAGAATGCCACCAGATGTGCATCGGAAGCTACTACTGGTCTTCCAGGGAACGATCAAAGCGTAGACTCTTTGAGAATTACTCCCGTGGAGGAAACTGCGCATGGCGACTGTTGTATTCACTCCCGATGCAATTTCTGTGTTTCATCAACACTCTGATGGTCCACAGATTACAGAATGTCTCCAGATGTGCATCGGAAACTACTACTGGTCTTCCAAGGAACGATCAAAGCGTAGACTGTTTGAGACATTACTCCCATGGAGGAAAGTTCGCATGGTGACTGTTGTATTGAATTCCGATGCAATTTCTGTGTTTCATCAACAC
The DNA here is from genome assembly GCF_023897955.1 of Schistocerca gregaria. NCBI lineage: Eukaryota > Metazoa > Arthropoda > Insecta > Orthoptera > Acrididae > Schistocerca > Schistocerca gregaria. The sequence continues at coordinate 1,183,944 of NC_064927.1, forward strand.
TCTGATAGTCCACAGATTACAGAATGCTTCCAGATGTGCATCAGAAACTACTACTGGTCTTTTAGGGAACGATCAAAGCGTAGACTCTTTGAGACATTACTCCCATGGAGGAAAGTGGGCAAGGTGACTGTTGTATTCAATCCAGAGGCAATTTCTGTGTTTCATCAACACTCTGATAGTCCACAAATTACAGAATGCCTCCTAATGTGTATCGCAAACTACTACTGGTCTTCCAGGCAACGATCAAAGCGTAGACTGTTTGAGACATTACTCCCATGGAGGAAAGTGCGCATGGTGACTGTTGTATTCAATCCCGATGCAATTTCTGTGTTTCATCAACACTCTGATAGTCCACGGATTACAGAATGCCTACAGATGTGCATTTGAAACAACCAGTGGTCTTCCAGGGAACGATCAAAGCGTAGAATCTTTGAGACACTACTCCCATCGAGGAAAGTGCGCATGGTGACTGTTGTATTCAATCCCAATGCAATTTCTGTGTTTCATCAACACTCTGATAGTCCACAGATTACAGAATGCCACCAGATGTGCATCGGAAACTATTACTGGTCTTCCAGGGATCGATCGAAGCGTAGACTGTTTGAGACATTACTCCCATGGAGGAAACTTCGCATGGTCACTGTTGTATTGAATTCCAATTTAATTTCTGTGTTTCATCAACACTCTGATAGTCCTCAGATTACAGAATGCCTCCAGATGTGCATCGGAAACTACTAATGGTCTTCCAGGGAACGATCAAAGCGTAGACAGTTAGAGACGTTACTCATACTGAGGAAAGTGCGCATGGTGACTGTTGTAATCAATCCCGATGCAATTTCTGTGTTTCATCAACACTCTGATAGTCCACAGATTACAGAATGCCACCAGATGTGCATTGGAAACTACCACTGGTCTTCCAGGGAACTATCAAAGCGTAGACTGTTTAAGACATTACTAACATGGAGGAAAGTGCGCATGTAGACTCTTGTATTCAATCCCGTTGCAATATCTGTGTTTCATCAACTCTTTGAAGGTCCACAGATTACAGAATGCCTCCAGATGTGCATCGGAAACTAATACTGGTCTTCCAGGGAACGATCAAGTCGTAGACTGTTTGAGACATTACCCCCGTGGAGGAAAGTGCGCATTGTGACTGTAGTATTCAATCCCGATGCAATTTCTGTGTTTCATCAACACTCTGATAGTCCACAGATTACAGAATGCCACCAGATGTGCATCGGAAACTACTACTGGTCTTCCAGGGAACGATCAAAGCGTAGACTGTTTCAGACATTACTCCCGTGGAGGAAACTGCGCATGGTGACTGTTGTATTCAATCCCGATGCAATATCTGTGTTACATCAACACTCTGATAGTCCACAGATTACAGAATGCCACCAGAAGTGAATCAGAAACTACTACTGGTCTTCCAGGGAACGATCAAAACGTAGACTGTTTCAGACATTAATCCCATGGAGGAAAGTGCGGATGGTGACTGTTGTATTCAATCCCGATGCAATTTCTGTGTTTCATTAACACTGTGATAGTCCACAGATTACAGAATGCCACCAGATGTGCATCGGAAGCTACTACTGGTCTTCCAGGGAACGATCAAAGCGTAGACTGTTTGAGAATTACTCCCGTGGAGCAAACTGCGCATGGCGACTCTTGTATTCACTCCCGATGCAATTTCTGTGTTTCATCAACACTCTGATAGTCCACAGATTAATGAATGTCTCCAGATGTGCATCGGAAACTACTACTGGTCTTCCAGGGAAGGATCAAAGCGTAGACTGTTTGAGACATTACTCCCATGGAGAAAAGTTCGCATGGTGACTGTTGTATTAAATTACGATGCAATTTCTGTGTTTCATCAACACTCCGATAGTCCACAGATTACAGAATTCTTCCAGATGTGCATCGGAAACTACTACTGATCTTTTAGGGAACGATCAAAGCGTAGACTCTTTGAGACATTACTCCCATGGAGGAAAGTGGGCATGGTGATTGTTCTATTCAATCCCGAGGAAATTTCTGTGTTTTATCAACACTCTGATAGTCCACAAATTACAGAATGCCTCCAGATGTGTATCGCAAACTACTACTGGTCTTACAGGCAACGATCAAAGCGTAGACTGTTTGAGACATTACTCCCATGGAGGAAAGTGCGCATGGTGACTGTTGTATTCAATCCCGATGCAATTTCTGTGCATCATCAACAGTCTGATACTCCACAGATTACAGAATGCCTCCAGATGTGCATCGGAAACTACTACTGGTCTTTCCAGGGAACGATCAAAGCGTAGACTGTTTGAGACATTACTCACATGGAGGAAAGTCCGCATGGTGAATGTTGTATTAAATCCCGATGGAATTTCTGTGTTTCATTAACACTCTGATAGTCCACAGATTATAGAATGCCACCAGATGTGCATCGGAAACTACTACTGGTCTTCCAGGGAACGATCAAAGCGTAGACTGTTTAAGACATACCTCCCGTGGAGGAAAGTGCGCATGGTGACTGTTGTATTCAATCCCGATGCAATTTCTGTGTTTCATAAACACTCTGATGATCCAGAGATTACAGAATGCCGCCAGATGTGCATCGAAAAGCACTACTGGTCTTCCAGGGAACAATCAAATCGTAGACAGTTTAGACATTACTCCCATGGAGGAAAGTGCGCATGGTGACTGTTGTATTCAACCCCGATGCAATTTCTGTGTTTCATCAACACTCTGATAGTAAACAGATTACGGAATGCCACCAGATGTGCATCGGAAACTACTACTGGTCTTCCAGGGAACGATCGAAGCGTAGACTGTTTGAGACATTACTCCCATGGAGGAAAGTGCGCATGGTGGCTGTTGTATTCATTGCCGATGAAATTTCTGTGTTCCATCAACACTCTGATAGCCCACAGATTACAGAATGCCTCCAGATGTGCATCGGAAACTACTACTGGTCTTCCAGGGAACGATCAAAGCGTAGACTGTTTGAGACATTACTCACATGGAGGAAAGTTTGTATGGTGACTGTTGTATTCAATCCCGATGCAATTTCTGAGTTTCAACAAAACTGTGATAGTATACAGATTACAGAATGCCTCCAGATGTGCATCGGAAACTACTAGAGATCTTCCAGGGAAAGATGAAAGCGTAAACTCTGTGAGACATTACCCCCATGGAGGAAAGTGCGCATGGTGACTGTTGTATTCAATCCCGATGCATTTTCTGTGTTTCATCAACAGTCTGATAGTCCACAGGACTGTTGTATTCAATCCCGATGCATTTTCTGTGTTTCATCAATAGTCTGATAGTCCACAGATTACAGAATGCCTCCAGATGTGCATCGGAAACTACAACTGGTCTTTCAGGGATCGATCAATGCGTAGATTGTTTGAGACATTACTCCCATGGAGGAAAGTTCGCATGGTGACTGTTGTATTCTTTGCCGATGCAATTTCTGTGTTTCATCAACACTCTGATAGTCCACAGATGACAGAATGCCAACAGATGTGCATCGGAAGCTACTACTGGTCTTCCAGGGAACGATCAAACCGTAGACTGTTTGAGAATTACTGCCGTGGAGGAAAGTTCGCATAGTGACTGTTGTATTCCCTCCCGATGCAATTTCTGTGTTTCATCAACACTCTGATAGTCCACAGATTACAGAATGCCTCCAGATGTGCATCGGAAACTACTACAGGTCTTCCAAGGAACGATCAAACCGTAAACTCTTTGATACATTACTCCCATGGAGGAAGGTAAGCATCGTGACTGTTGTATACAATCCCGATGCATATTCTGTGTTTCATCAACACTTTGAAGGTCAACAGATTACAGAATGCCTCCAGATGTGCATGGGAAACTACTACTAGTCTTCCACGGAACGATCGAAGCATAGCCCGTTTCAGACATTACTCCCATCGAGGAAAGTGCGCATGGTGACTGTTGTATTCAATCCCAATGCAATTTCTGTGTTTCATCAACACTCTGATAGTCCACAGATTACAGAATGCAACCAGATGTGCATCGGAAACTATTACTGGTCTTCCAGGGATCGATTGAGGCGTAGACTGTTTGAGACATTACTCCCATGGAGGAAACTTCGCATGGTCACTGTTGTATTGAATTCCAATTTAATTTCTGTGTTTCATCAACACTCTGATAGTCCTCAGATTACAGAATGCCTCCAGATGTTTAGCGGAAACTACTACTGGTCTTCCAGGGAACGATCAAAGCGTAGACAGTTAGAGACGTTACTCATATTGAGGAAAGTGCGCATGGTGAGTGTTGTATTCAATCCCGATGCAATTTCTGTGTTTCATCAACACTCTGATGGTCCACAGATTACAGAAAGCCTCCAGATGTGCATTGGAAACTACCACTGGTCTTCCAGGGAACTATCTAAGCGTAGACTGTTTAAGACATTACTAACATGGAGGAAAGTGCGCATGGTGACTGTTGTATTCAATCAGGTTGCAATATCTGTGTTTCATCAACTCTTTGAAGGTCCACAGATTACAGAATGCCTCCAGATGTGCATCGGAAACTAATACTGGTCTTCCAGGGAACGATCAAGGCGTAGACTGCTTGAGACATTACCCCCGTGGAGGAAAGTGCGCATTTGACTGTAGTATTCAATCCCGATGCAATTTCTGTGTTTCATCAACACTCTGATAGTCCACAGATTAAAGAATGTATCCAGATGTGCATCGGAAACTACTGCTGGTCTTCCAGGGAACGATCAAAGCGTAGACTGTTTGAGACATTACTCCCATGGAGGAAAGTTCGCATGGTGACTGTTGTATTGAATTCCGATGCAATTTCTGTGTTTCAACAACACTCTGATAGTCCACAGTTTACAGAATTCTTCCAGATGTGAATCGGAAACTACTACTGGTCTTTTAGGGAACGATCAAAGCGTAGACTCTTTGAGACATTACTCCCATGGAGGAAAGTGGGCATGGTGACTGTTGTATTCAATCCCGAGGCAATTTCTGTGTTTTATCAACACTCTGATAGTCCACAAATTACAGAATGCCTCCAGATGTGTATCGCTAACTACTACTGGTCTTCCAGGCAACGATCAAAGCGTAGACTGTTTGAGACATTACTCCCATGGAGGAAAGTGCGCATGGTGACTGTTGTATTCAATCCCGATGCAATTTCTGTGCATCATCAACAGTCCGATACTCCACAGATTACAGAATGCCTCCAGATGTGCATCGGAAACTACTACTGGTCTTCCAGGGAACGATCAAAGCGTAGACTGTTTGAGACATTACTCACATGGAGGAAAGTCCGCATGGTGACTGTTGTATTAAATCCCGATGCAATTTCTGTGTTTCATCAACACTCTGATAGTCCACAGATTTTAAAATGCCACCAGATGTGCATCGGAAACTACTACTGGTCTTCCAGGGAACGATCAAAGCGTAGACTGTTTGAGACATTACTCCCATGGAGGAAAGTGCGCATGGTGACTGTTGTATTAAATCCCGATGCAATTTCTGTGTTTCATCAACACTCTGATAGTCCACAGATTACAGAATGCCACCTGATGTGCATCGGAAACTACTACTGGTCTTCCAGGGAATGATCAAAGCGTAGACTGTTTCAGACGTTACTCCCATGGAGAAAAGTGCGCATGGTGACTGTTGTATTCAATCCCGATGCAATTTCTGTGTTTCAACAACACTACGATAGTATACAGATTACATAATGCCTCCAGATGTGCATCGGAAACTACTAGAGATCTTCCAGGGAAAGCTGCAAGCGTAAACTCTGTGAGACATTACCCCCATGGGGGAAAGTGCGCATGGTGACTGTTGTAGTCAATCCCGATGCATTTTCTGTGTTTCATCAACAGTCTGATAGTCCACAGGACTGTTGTATTCAATCCCGATGCATTTTCTGTGATTCATCAATAGTCTGATAGTCCACAGATTACAGAATGCCTCCAGATGTGCATCGGAAACTACAACTGGTCTTCCAGGGATCGATCAATGCGTAGATTGTTTGAGACATCACTCCCATGGAGGAAAGTTCGCATGGTGACTGTTGTTTTCTTTGCCGATGCAATTTCTGTGTTTCATCAACACTCTGATAGTCCACAGATGACAGAATGCCAACAGATGTGCATCGGAAGCTACTACTGGTCTTCCAGGGAACGATCAAACCGTAGACTGTTTGAGAATTACTGCTGTGGAGGAAAGTGCGCATAGTGACTGTTGTATTCCCTCCCGATGCAATTTCTGTGTTTCATCAACACTCTGATAGTCCACAGATTACAGAATGCCTCCAGATGTGCATCGGAAGCTACTACTGGTCTTCCAAGGAACTATCAAACCGTAAACTCTTTGATACATTACTCCCATGGAGGAAGGTAAGCATCGTGACTGTTGTATACAATCCCGATGCATATTCTGTGTTTCATCAACACTTTGAAGGTCAACAGATTACAGAATGCCTCCAGATGTGCATCGGAAACTACTACTGGTCTTCCAGGCAACGATCAAATCGTAAACTGTTTGAGACATTACTCCCATGGAAGAAAGTGCTCATGGTGACTGTTATATTCAATCCCGACGCAATTTCTGTGTTTCAACAACACTCCGATAGCCCAAAGATTACTGAATGCCTCCAGATGTGCATCGGAAACTACTATTGGTCTTCCAGGGAACGATCAAAGCGTAGACTGTTTGAGACATTCCCCACATGGAGAAAAGTGCGCATGGTGACTGTTGTATTCAATCCCGATGCAATTTCTGTGTTTCAAAACACTCTGATGGTCCACAGATTACAGAAAGCCTCCAGATGTGCATCGGAAACTACTACTGGTCTTCCAGTTAACGATCAAAGTGTAGACTGTTTGAGACATTACTCCCATCGAGCAAAGTGTGCTTGGTGACTGTTGTATTCAATCCCGATGCAATTTCTGAGTTTCATCAACACTCTGATAGTCCACAGATTACAGAATACCACCTGATGTACATTGGAAACTACTACTGGTCTTCCAGGGAACGATCAAAGCGTAGACTCTTTCAGACATTACTCCCATGGAGGATGGTGCGGATGGTGACTGTTGTATTCAATCCCGATGCAATTTCTGTGCTTCATCAACACTCTGATAGTCCACAGATTACAGAATGCCACCAGATAAGCATCGGAAGCTACTACTGGTCTTCCAGGGAACGATCAAAGCGTAGACTGTTTGAGACATACCTCCCGTGGAGGAAATTGCGCATGGTGACTGTTGTATTCAATCCCGATTCAATTTCTGTGTTTCATTGACACTCTGATAGACCACAGAGTACAGAATGCCTCCAGATGTGCATTGGAAATTACTACTGGTCTTCCAGGGAACGATCGAAGCGTATACTGTTAGACACATTATTCCCATGGAGGAAAGTGCGCACGGTGACTGTTGTATTCAATCCCGATGCTATTTCTGTGTTTCATCCACACTCTGATAGTCCAAAGATTACAGAATGCCTCCAGATGTGCATCTGAAACTACTACTGGTCTTCCAGGGAACGATCAAAGCGTAGACTGTTTAAGACATTACTCCCGTGGAGGAAAGTGCGCATGGTGACTGTTGTATTCAATCCCGATGCAATTTCTGAGTTTTATCAACACTCTGATAGTCCACAGATAACAGAATGTCTCCAGATGTGCATCGAAAACTACTACTGGTCTTCCAGGGAACGATCAAAGCGTAGACTGTTTGAGACATTACTCACATGGAGGAAAGTGCGCATGGTGACTGTTGTATTCAATCCCGATGCAATTTCTGTGTTTCATCAACACCCTGATGGTCCACAGATTACAGAAAGCCTCCAGAAGTGCATCGGAAACTACTACTGGTCTTTCAGTTAACGATCAAAGAGCAGACTTTGTGAGACATTACTCCATTCGAGGAAAGTGCGCATGGTGACTGTTGTATTCAATCCCGATGCAATTTCTGAGTGTCATCAACACTCTGATAGTCCACAGACTACAGAATGCCACCAGATGTGCATCGGAAACTACTACTGGTCTTCCAGGGAACGATCAAAGCGTAGACTGTTTCAGACATTACTCCCATGGAGGATGGTGCGGATGGTGACTGTTGTATTCAATCCCGATGCAATTTCTGTGTTTTATCAGCACTCAGATAGTCCACAGATTACAGAATGCCACCAGATGTGCATCGGAAGCTACTGCTGGTCTTCCACGGAACCATCAAAGCGTAGACTGTTTGAGACATAACTCCCGTGGAGGAAAGTGCGCATGGTGACTGTTGTATTCAATCCCGATGCAATTTCTGTGTTTCAACAACACTCTGATAGTATACAGATTACAGAATGCCTCCAGATGTGCATCGGAAACTACTAGTGATCTTCCAGGGAACGATGAAAGCGTAAACTCTGTGAGACATTACTCCCATGGAGGAAAGTGCGCATGGTGACTGTTGTATTCAATCCCGATGCATTTTCTGTGTTTCATCAACAGTCTGATAGTCCACAGATTACAGAATGCCTCCAGATGTGCATCGGAAACTATTACTGGTCTTCCAGTGAACGATCAAAGCGGAGACTGTTTGCGACATTACTCCCATGGACGAAAGAGCGCATGGTGACTGTTGTATTCAATCCCGAGGCAATTTCTGTGTTTTATCAACAGTCAGATAGTCCACAGATTACAGAATGCCTCCAGATGTGCATCGGAAACTACTACTGGTCTTCCAGGGAACGATCAAAGCGTAGACTGCTTGAGACATTACTCCCATGGACGAAAGTGCGCATGGTGACTGTTCTACTCAATCCCGATGCAATTTCTGTGTTTCATCATCACTCTGATAGTCCACAGATTACAGAATGCCACCAGATGTGCATCGGAAACTACTACTGGCCTTCCAGGGATCGATCGATGCGTAGACTGTTTGAGACATTACTCCCATGGAATAAAGTTCGCATGGTGACTGTTGTATTGAATTCCGATGCAATTTCTGTGTTTCATCAACACTCGGATAGTCCACAGATTACAGAATGCCTCCAGATGTGCATCGGAAACTACTACTGGTCTTCCAGGGAACGATCAAAGCGTAGACAGTTAGAGACGTTACTCATATTGAGGAAAGTGCGCTTGGTGACTGTTGTATTCAATCCAGATGCAATTTCTGTGTTTCATCAACACTCTGATGGTCCACAGATTACAGAAAGCCTCCAGATGTGCATCGGAAACTACTACTGGTCTTCCAGTTAACGATCAAAGGGTAGACTGTTTGAGACATTACTCCCATCGAGGAAAGTGCGCATGGTGACTGTTGTATTGAATCCCGATGCAATTTCTGAGTTTCATCAACACTCTGATAGTCCACAGATTACAGAATGCCACCAGATGTGCATCGGAAACTACTACTGGTCTTCCAGGGAACGATCAAAGCGTAGACTGTTTCTGACATTACTCCCATGGAGGATGGTGCGGATGGTGACTGTTGTATTCAATCCCGGTGCAATTTCTGTGTTTCATCAACACTCTGATAGTCCACAGATTACAGAATGCCACCAGATGTGCATCGGAAGCTACTACTGGTCTTCCAGGGATGGATCAAAGCGTAGACTGTTTGAGACATACCTTCCGTGGAGGAAAGTTCGCATGGTGACTGTTGTATTCAATCCCGATACAATTTCTGTGTTTCAACAACACTCTGATAGTATACAGATTACAGAATGCCTCTAGATGTGCATCGGAAGCTACTAGTGATCTTCCAGGGAACGATGAAAGTGTAAACTCTGTGAGACATTACTCCCAAGGAGGAAAGTGCGCATGGTGACTGTTGTATTCAATCCCGATGCATTTTCTGTGTTTCATCAACAGTCTGATAGTCCACAGATTACAGAATGCCTGCAGATGTGCATCGGAAACTACAACTGGTCTTCCACGGATCGATCATCTACATCTACATGACTACTCTGCAATTCACATTTAAGTGCTTGGCAGGGGGTTCATCGAACCACAATCATACTATCTCTCTACTATTCCACTCCCGAACAGCGAGCGGGAAAAACGAACACCTAAACATTTCTGTTCGAGCTCTGATTTCTCTTATTTTATTTTGATGATCATTCCTACCTATGTAGGTTGGGCTCAACAAAATATTTTCGCATTCGGAAGAGAAAGTTGGTGACTGAAATTTCGTAAAAAGGTCTCGCCGCGACGAAAAACGTCTATGCTGTAATGACTTCCATCCCAACTCGTGAATCATATCTGCCACACTCTCTCCCCTATAACGCGATAATACGAAACGAGCTGCCCTTCTTTGCACCCTCTCGATGTCCTCCGTCAATCCCACCTGGTAAGGATCCCACACCGCGCAGCAATATTCTAACAGAGGACGAACGAGTGTAGTGTAAGCTGTCTCTTTAGTGGGCTTGTTGCATCTTCTAAGTGTCCTGCCAATGAAACGCAACCTTTGGCTCGCCTTCCCGACAATATTATCTATGTGGTCCTTCCAACTGAAGTTGTTTGTAATTTTAACACCCAGGTACTTAGTTGAATTGACAGCCTTGAGAATTGTACTATTTATCGAGTAATCGAATTCCAACCGATTTCTTTTGGAACTCATGTGGATCATCTCACACTTTTCGTTATTTAGCGTCAACTGCCACCTGACACACCATACAGCAATCTTTTCTAAATCGCTTTGCAGCTGATACTGGTCTTTGGATGACCTTACTAGACGGTAAATTACAGTATCATCTGCGAACAACCTAAGAGAACTGCTCAGATTGTCACCCAGGTCATTTATATAGATCAGGAACAGTAGAGGTCCCAGGACGCTTCCCTGGGGAACACCTGATATCACTTAAGTTTTACTCGATGATTTGCCGTCTATTACTACGAACTGCGACCTTCCTGACAGGAAATCACGAATCCAGTCGCACAACTGAGACGATACCCCATAGCTCCGCAGCTTGATTAGAAGTCGCTTGTGAGGAACGGTGTCAAAAGCTTTCCGGAAATCTAGAAATACGGAATCAACTTGAGATCCCCTGTCGATAGCGGCCATTACTTCGTGCGAATAAAGAGCTAGCTGCGTTGAACAAGAGCGATGTTTTCTGAAGCCATGCTGATTACGTGTCAATAGATCGTTCCCTTCGAGGTGATTCATAATGTTTGAATACAGTATATGCTCCAAAACCCTACTGCAAACCGACGTCAATGATATAGGTCTGTAGTTAAATGGATTACTCCTACTACCCTTCTTGAACACTGGTGCGACCTGCACAATTTTCCAATCTGTAGGTACAGATCTATCGGTGAGCGAGCGGTTGTATATGAGTGCTAAGTAGGGAGCTATAGTATCAGCGTAATCTGAAAGGAACCTAATCGGTATACAATCTGGACCTGAAGACTTGCCCGTATCAAGCGATTTGAGTTGCTTCGCAACCCCTAAGGTATCTACTTCTAAGAAACTCATGCTAGCAGATGTTCGTGTTTCAAATTCTGGAATATCCCATTCGTCTTCCCTGGTGAAGGAATTTCGGAAAACTGCGTTCAATAACTCCGCTTTAGCGGCGCAGTCGTCGATAACAGTACCATCGGCACTGCGCAGCGAAGGTATTGACTGCGTCTTGCCGCTTGTGTACTTTACATACGACCAGAATTTCTTCGGATTTTCTACCAAATTTCGAGACAATGTTTCGTTGTGGAACCTATTAAAGGCTTCTCGCATCGAAGTACGTGCCAAATTTCGCGCGTCTGTAAATTTTAGCCCATCTTCAGGATTTCGCGTTCTTCTGAACTTCGCATGCTTTTTTCGTTGCCTCTGCAACAGCGTTCGGACCTTTTTTGTGTACCACGGGGGATCCGTTCCATCTCTTACCAATTTATGAGGTATGAATATCTCAATTGCTGTTGCTACTATATCTTTGAATTTGAGCCACATCTCGTCTACATTCGCATAGTCAGTTCGGAAGGAATGGAAATTGTCTTTTAGGAAGGCTTCTAGTGGTACTTTATCCGCTTTTTTAAATAAAATTATTTTGCGTTTGTTTCTGATGGATTTGGAAGAAATGGTATTGAGCCCAGCTACAATGACCTTGTGATCACTAATCCCTGTATCAGTCATGATGCTCTCTATCAGCCCTGGATTGTTTGTGGCCAAGAGGTCAAGTGTGTTTTCGCGACCATTTACAATTCGCGTGGGTTCGTGGACTAACTGCTCTAAATAATTTTCGGAGAATGCATTTAGGACAATCTCGGAAGACGTTTTGTGCCTACCACCGGTTTTGAACAAGTATTTTTGCCAACATACCGAGGGTAGGTTGAAGTCCCCACCAACTATAACCGTATGAGTGGGGTATTTATTTGTTACGAGACTCAAACTTTCTCTGAACTGTTCCGCAACTGTATCATCGGAGTCTGGGGGTCGGTAGAAGGAGCCAATTATTAACTTAATTCGGCTGTTAAGTATAACCTCCACCCACACCAATTCGCACAGAGTATCTACTTCGACTTCACTACAAGATAAACCACTACTGACAGACACCAACACTCCACCACCAATTCTGCCTAATCTATCTTTCCTGAACACCGTCTGAGACTTCGTAAAAATTTCTGCAGAACTTATTTCAGGCTTTAGCGAGCTTTCTGTACCTATAACGATATTAGCTTCTGTGCTTTCTATTAGCGCTTGAAGCTCAGGGACTTTTCCAGCGCAACTACAACAGTTTACAACTATAATTCCGACTGTTCCTTGATCCAAGCACGTCCTGTAATTGCCAAGCACCCTTTGACATTGTAGCCCATCCCACACTTTCCCGAGGCCTTCTAACCTAAAAAACCGCCCAGTCCACGCCACACAGCCTCCGCTACCCGTGTAGCCGCCAGCTGAGTGTAGTGAACTCCTGACCTATTCAGCGGAACCTGAAACCCCACCACCCTATGGCGCAAGTCAAGGAATCTGCAGCCAATACGGTCGCAGAACCGTCTGAGCCTCTGATTCAGACCCTCCACCCGGCTCTGCACCAAAGGTCCGCAGTCGGTTCTGACAACGATGCTGCAGATGGTGAGCTCTGCCTTCATCTCGTAAGCAAGACCAGCAGCCTTCACGAAATCAGATAACCGCTGGAATCCAGAGAGAATTTCCTCAGATCCTAAGCGACACAGGTCATTAGTGCCGACATGTGCCACCACCTGCGCAGATTGTTTGAGACAATACTCCCATGGAGGAAAGTTCGCATGGTGACTGTTGTATTCAATCCCGATGTAATTTCTGTGTTTGATCAACACTCTGATAGTGCACAGATTACAGAATGCCACAAGATGAGCATCGGAAACTACTACTGGTCTTCCAGGGAACGATCAAAACGTTGACTGTTTCAGACATTACTACAATGGAGGAAAGTGCGGATGGTGACTGTTGTATTCAATCCCGATATAATTTCTGTGTTTCATCAACACTCTGATAGTCCACAGATTACCGAATGCCTCCAGACGTGCATCGGAAACTACTACTGGTCTTCCAGGGAACGATCAAAGCGTAGACTGTTTGAGACATTACTCCCGAGGAGGAAAGTGCGCATGGTGACTGTTGTATTCAATCCCGATGCAATTTCTGAGTTTCATCAACACTCTGATAGTCCACAGATTACAGAATGCCACCAGATGTGCATCGGAAACTACTACTGGTCTTCCAGGGAAATTTCAAAACGTAGACTGTTTGAGATATTCCTCCCATGGAGGAGAGTGCGGATGGAGACTGTTGTATTCAATCCCGATGCAATTTCTGTGTTTCATCAACACTCTGATAGTCCACAGATTACAGAATGCCACCAGATGTGCATCGGAAACTACTACTGGTATTCCAGGGGACGATTAAAGCGTAGACTGTTTGAGACATTACTCCAGTGGAGTGAAGTGCGCATGGTGACTGTTGTATTCAATCCCGATGCATTTTCTGTGTTTCATCAACACTCTGATAATCCACAGATTACAGAATGCCTCCAGATGTGCATAGGAAAATACTACTGGTCTTCCCAGCAACGATGAAATCGTAGACTGTTTGAGACATTACTCCTATGGAGGAAAGTGCGCATGGTGAATGTTGTATTCAATCCCGATGCAATTTCTGTGTTTCATCAACAGTCTGATAGTCCACAGAATACAGAATGCCTCCAGATGTGCATCGCAAACTACTACTGGTCTTCCAGGGAACGATCAAAGCGTAGACTGTTTCAGACATTACTCTCATGGAGGAAAGTGCGCATGGTGACTGTTGTATTCACTCCCGATGCAATTTCTGTGTTTCATCAACACTCTGATAGTCCACAGATTACAGAATGTCTCCAGATGTGCATCGTAAACTACTACTGGTCTTCCAAGGAACGATCAAAGCGTAGACTGTTTGAGACATTACTCCCATGGAGGAAAGTACGCATGGTGACTGTTGTATTGAATTCCGATGCAATTTCTGTGTTTTATCAACAGTCTGATAGTCCACAGATTACAGAATGCCTCCAGATGTGCATCGGAAACTACTACTGGTCTTCCAGGGATCGATCGATGCGTAGACTGTTTGAGACATTACTCCCATGGAGGAAAGTTCGCATGGTGACTGTTGAACTGAATTCCGATGCAACTTCTGTGTTTCATCAACACTCTGATAGTCCACAGATTACAGAATGCCTCCAGATGTGCATCGGAAACTACTACTGGTCTTCCAGGGAACGATCAAAGCGTAGACAGTTAGAGACGTTACTCATATTGAGGAAGGTGCGCTTGGTGACTGTTGTATTCAATCCAGATGCAATTTCTGTGTTTCATCAACACTCTGATAGTCCACAGACTACAGAATGCCTCCAGATGTGCATTAGAAACTACCACTGGTCTTCCAGGGAACGATCAAGGCGTAGACTGTTTAAGACATTACTAACATGGAGGAAAGTGCGCATGGTGACTGTTGTATTCAATCCCGTTGCAATATCTGTGTTTCATCAACTCTTTGAAGGTCCACAGATTACAGAATGCCTCCAGATGTGCATCGGAAACTACTACTGGTCTTCCAGGGAACGATCAAAGCGTAGACTGTTTGAGACATTACTCACATGGAGGAAAGTGCGCATGGCGACTGTTGTATTAAATCCCGATGCAATTTCTGTGTTTCATCAACACTCTGATAGTCCACAGATTACAGAATGCCACCAGATGTGCATCGGAAACTACTACTGGGCTTCCAATGATCGATCGATGCGTAGACTGTTTGAGACATTACTCCCATGGAGGAAAGTTCGCATGGTGACTGTTGTATTGAATTCCGATGCAATTTCTGTGTTTCATCAACATTCTGACAGTCCACAGATTACAGAATGCCTCCAGATGTGCATCGGAAACTACTACTGGTCTCCCAGGGAACGATCAAGGCGTAGACTCTATGAGACATTACTCCCATGGAGGAAAGTGCGCATGGTGACTGTTGTAATCAATCCCGATGCTATTTCTGTGTTTCATCAACACTCTGATAGTCCACAGATTACAGAATGCCACCAGATGTGCATCGGAAACTATTACTGGTCTTCCAGGGATCGATCGATGCGTAGACTGTTTGAGACATTACTCCCATGGTGGAAAGTTCGCATGGTGACTGTTGTATTGAATTCCGATTTAACTTCTGTGTTTCATCAACACTCTGATAGTCCACAGATTACAGAATGCCACCAGATGTGCATCGGAAACTACTACTGGTCTTCCAGGGAACGATCAAGGCGTAGACTCTATGAGACATTACTCACATGGAGGAAAGTGCGCATGGTGACTGTTGTAATCAATCCCGATGCTATTTCTGTGTTTCATCAACACTCTGAGAGTCCACAGATTACAGAATGCCTCCAGATGTGCATCGGAAATTACTACTGGTCTTCCAGGCAACGATCAAAGCGTAGACTCTTTGAGACATTACTCCCATGGAGGAAAGTGCGCATGGTGACTGTTGTATTCAATCCCGATGCAATTTCTGTGTTTCATCAACAGTCTGATAGTCCACAGATTGCAGAATGCCTCCATATGTGCATCGGAAACTACTACTGGTATTCCAGGGAACGATCAAAGCGTAGACTGTTTGAGACATACCTCCCATGGAGGAAAGTTCGCATGGTGACTGTTGTATTGAATTCCGATGCATTTTCTGTGTTTCATCACCCTTCTGATAGTCCACAGGTTTCAGAATGCCACTAGATGTGCATCGCAAACTACTACTGGTCTTCCCGGCAACGATCAAAGCGTAAACTGTTTGAGACATTACTCCCATGGAGGAAAGTGCGCCTGGTGACTGTTGTATTCAATCCCGATGCAATTTCTGTGTTTCATCAACAGTCTGATACTCCACAGATTACAGAATTCCTCCAGATTTGCATCGGAAACTACTACTGGTCTTCCAGGGAACGATCAAAGCGGAGACTGTTTGAGACATTACTCCCATGGACGAAAGTGCGCATGGTGAATGTTGTATTCAATCCCGAGGCAATTTCTGTGTTTCATCAACAGTCTGATAGTCCACAGATTACAGAACGCCTCCAGATGTGCATCGGAAACTACTACTGGTCTTCCAGGGAACGATCTAAGCGTAGACTGCTTGAGACATTACTCCCATGGACGAAAGTGCGCATGGTGACTGTTTTATTCAATCCCGATGCAATTTCTGTGTTTCATCAACAGTCTGATAGTCCACAGATTACAGAATGCCTCCAGATGTGCATCGGAAACTACTACTGGCCTTCCAGGGAACGATCAAAGTGTAGACTGTTTGAGACATTACTCCCATGGAGGAAAATGCGCATGGTGCCTCTTGTATTCAATCCCGATGCAATTTCTGTGTTTCATCAACAGTCTGATAGTCCTCAGATTACCCAGTGCCTCCAGATGTGCATCGGAAACTACTACTGGTCTTCCAGGGAGAGATCAAAGCGTAGACTGTTTGAGACATTACTCCCATCGAGGAAAGTGCGTATGGTGACTGTTGTATTCAATCCCGATGCAATTTCTGTGTTTCATCAACACTCTGATAGTCCACAGATTACAGAATGCCACCAGATGTGCATCGGAAACTATTACTGGTCTTCCAGGGATCGATCGATGCGTAGACTGTTTGAGACATTACTCCCATGTAGCAAAGTTCGCAAGGTGACCGTTGTATTGAATTCCGACTTAATTTCTGTGTTTCATCAACACTCTGATAGTCCACAGATTACAGAATGCCTCCAGATGTGCATCGGAACCAACTATTGGTCTTCCAGGGAACGATCAAAGCGTATGCAGTTTGAGACATTAGTCCCATGGAGGAAAGTGCGCATGGTGACTGTTGTATTCAATCCCGATGCAATTTCTGTGTTTCATCAACACTCAGTTAGTCCACAGATTTTAGAATGCCTCCAGATGTGCTTCGGAAACTACTTCTGGTCTTCCAGGGAACGATCATAGCGTAGACTTTATGAGACACTACTCCCTTGGAGGAAAGTGCTTATGGTGACTGTTGTATTCAATCCCGATGCAATTTCTGTGTTTCATCAACACTCTGATAGTCCACAGATTATAGAACGCCTCCAGATGTGCATCGGAAACTACTACTGGTCTTCCAGGGAACGATCAAAGCGTAGACTGTTTGAGACATTACTCAAATGGAGGAAAGTGCGCATGGTGACTGTTGTATTAAATCCCGATGCAATTTCTGTGTTTCATCAACACTCTGATAGTCCACAGAATACAGAATGCCACCAGATGTGCATCGAAAACTACTACTGGTCTTCCAGGGAACGATCAAAGCGTAGAATTTTTCAGACATTACTCCCGTGGAGGAAAGTGCGCATGGTCACTGTTGTATTCAATCCCGATGCAATTTCTGTGTTTCATCAACACTCTGATAGTCCACAGTTACGGAATGCCACCAGATGTGCATCGAAAACTACTACTGGTCTTCCAGGGAACGATCAAAGCGTAGAATTTTTCAGACATTACTCCCATGGAGGAAAGTTCGCATGGTGACTGTTGTATTGAATTCCGATGCAATTTCTGTGTTTCATCAACACTCTGACAGTCCACAGATTACAGTATGCCTCCAGATGTGCATCGGAAACTACTACTGGTCTTCCAGGGAACGATCAAAGCGTAGACTGTTTGAGACATTACTCACATGGAGGAAAGTGCGCATGGCGACTGTTGTATTAAATCCCGATGCAATTTCTGTGTTTCATCAACACTCTGATAGTCCACAGATTACAGAATGCCACCAGATGTGCATCGGAAACTACTACTGGGCTTCCAATGATCGATCGATGCGTAGACTGTTTGAGACATTACTCCCATGGAGGAAAGTTCGCATGGTGACTGTTGTATTGAATTCCGATGCAATTTCTGTGTTTCATCAACATTCTGACAGTCCACAGATTACAGAATGCCTCCAGATGTGCATCGGAAACTACTACTGGTCTCCCAGGGAACGATCAAGGCGTAGACTCTATGAGACATTACTCCCATGGAGGAAAGTGCGCATGGTGACTGTTGTAATCAATCCCGATGCTATTTCTGTGTTTCATCAACACTCTGATAGTCCACAGATTACAGAATGCCACCAGATGTGCATCAGAAACTTCTACTGGGCTTCCAATGATCGATCGATGCGTAGACTGTTTGAGACATTACTCCCATGGAGGAAAGTTCGCATGGTGACTGTTGTATTGAATTCCGATGCAATTTCTGTGTTTCATCAACATTTTGACAGTCCACAGATTACAGAATGCCTCCAGATGTGCATCGGAAACTACTACTGGTCTTCCAGGGAACGATCAAGGCGTAGACTCTATGAGACATTACTCACATGGAGGAAAGTGCGCATGGTGACTGTTGTAATCAATCCCGATGCTATTTCTGTGTTTCATCAACACTCTGAGAGTCCACAGATTACAGAATGCCTCCAGATGTGCATCGGAAATTACTACTGGTCTTCCAGGCAACGATCAAAGCGTAGACTCTTTGAGACATTACTCCCATGGAGGAAAGTGCGCATGGTGACTGTTGTATTCAATCCCGATGCAATTTCTGTGTTTCATCAACACTCTGATAGTCCACAGATTTCAGAATGCCTCCAGATGTGCATCGGAAACTACTACTGGTCTTTTAGGGAACGATCAAAGCGTAGACAGTTTGAGACATAACTCCCATGGAGGAAAGTGCGCATGGTGACTGTTGTATTCAATCCCGATGCAATTTCTGTGATTCATCAACACTCTGATAGTCCACAGATTACAGAATGCCTCCAGATGTGCATCGGAAATTACTACTGGTCTTCCCGGCAACGATCAAAGCGTAAACTGTTTGAGACATTACTCCCATGGAGGAAAGTGCGCCTGGTGACTGTTGTATTCAATCCCGATGCAATTTCTGTGTTTCATCAACAGTCTGATACTCCACAGATTACAGAATTCCTCCAGATTTGCATCGGAAACTACTACTGGTCTTCCAGGGAACGATCAAAGCGGAGACTGTTTGAGACATTACTCCCATGGACGAAAGTGCGCATGGTGAATGTTGTATTCAATCCCGAGGCAATTTCTGTGTTTCATCAACAGTCTGATAGTCCACAGATTACAGAACGCCTCCAGATGTGCATCGGAAACTACTACTGGTCTTCCAGGGAACGATCTAAGCGTAGACTGCTTGAGACATTACTCCCATGGACGAAAGTGCGCATGGTGACTGTTTTATTCAATCCCGATGCAATTTCTGTGTTTCATCAACAGTCTGATAGTCCACAGATTACAGAATGCCTCCAGATGTGCATCGGAAACTACTACTGGCCTTCCAGGGAACGATCAAAGTGTAGACTGTTTGAGACATTACTCCCATGGAGGAAAATGCGCATGGTGCCTCTTGTATTCAATCCCGATGCAATTTCTGTGTTTCATCAACAGTCTGATAGTCCTCAGATTACCCAGTGCCTCCAGATGTGCATCGGAAACTACTACTGGTCTTCCAGGGAGAGATCAAAGCGTAGACTGTTTGAGACATTACTCCCATCGAGGAAAGTGCGTATGGTGACTGTTGTATTCAATCCCGATGCAATTTCTGTGTTTCATCAACACTCTGATAGTCCACAGATTACAGAATGCCACCAGATGTGCATCGGAAACTATTACTGGTCTTCCAGGGATCGATCGATGCGTAGACTGTTTGAGACATTACTCCCATGTAGCAAAGTTCGCAAGGTGACCGTTGTATTGAATTCCGACTTAATTTCTGTGTTTCATCAACACTCTGATAGTCCACAGATTACAGAATGCCTCCAGATGTGCATCGGAACCAACTATTGGTCTTCCAGGGAACGATCAAAGCGTATGCAGTTTGAGACATTAGTCCCATGGAGGAAAGTGCGCATGGTGACTGTTGTATTCAATCCCGATGCAATTTCTGTGTTTCATCAACACTCAGTTAGTCCACAGATTTTAGAATGCCTCCAGATGTGCTTCGGAAACTACTTCTGGTCTTCCAGGGAACGATCATAGCGTAGACTTTATGAGACACTACTCCCTTGGAGGAAAGTGCTTATGGTGACTGTTGTATTCAATCCCGATGCAATTTCTGTGTTTCATCAACACTCTGATAGTCCACAGATTATAGAACGCCTCCAGATGTGCATCGGAAACTACTACTGGTCTTCCAGGGAACGATCAAAGCGTAGACTGTTTGAGACATTACTCACATGGAGGAAAGTGCGCATGGTGACTGTTGTATTAAATCCCGATGCAATTTCTGTGTTTCATCAACACTCTGATAGTCCACAGAATACAGAATGCCACCAGATGTGCATCGAAAACTACTACTGGTCTTCCAGGGAACGATCAAAGCGTAGAATTTTTCAGACATTACTCCCATGGAGGAAAGTGCGCATGGTCACTGTTGTATTCAATCCCGATGCAATTTCTGTGTTTCATCAACACTCTGATAGTCCACAGTTACGGAATGCCACCAGATGTGCATCGAAAACTACTACTGGTCTTCCAGGGAACGATCAAAGCGTAGAATTTTTCAGACATTACTCCCATGGAGGAAAGTTCGCATGGTGACTGTTGTATTGAATTCCGATGCAATTTCTGTGTTTCATCAACACTCTGACAGTCCACAGATTACAGTATGCCTCCAGATGTGCATCGGAAACTACTACTGGTCTTCCAGGGAACGATCAAAGCGTAGACTCTTTGAGACATTACTCCCATGGAGGAAAGTGCGCATGGTGACTGTTGTATTCAATCCCGATGCAATTTCTGTGTTTCATCAACACTCTGAGAGTCCACAGATTACAGAATGCCTCCAGATGTGCATCGGAAACTACTACTGGTCTTCCAGGGAACGATCTAAGCGTAGACTGCTTGTGACATTACTCCCATGGACGAAAGTGCGCAAGGTGAGTGTTTTATTCAATCCCGATTCAATTTCTGTGTTTCATCAACGGTCTGATAGTCCACAGATTACAGAATGATTCCAGATGTGCATCGGAAACTACTACTGGTCTTCCAGGGAACGATCAAAGCGTAGACTGTTTGAGACATTACTCGCATGGAGGAAAATGCGCATGGTGACTCTTGTTTTCAATCCCGATGAAATTTTTGTGTTTCATCAACAGTCTGATAGTCCTCAGGTTACCGAGTGCCTCCAGATGTGCATCGGAAACTACTGCAGGTCTTCCAGGGAAAGATCAAAACGTAGACTGTTTGAGACATTACTCCCATCGAGGAAAGTGCGTATGGTGACTGTTGTATTCAATCCCGATGCAATTTCTGTGTTTCATCAACACTCTGATAGTCCACAGATTACGGAATGCCACCAGATGTGCATCGGAAACTACTACTGGTCTTCCAATGATCGATCGATGCGTAGACTGTTTGAGACATTACTCCCACGGAGGAAAGTTCGCATGGTGACTGTTGTATTGAATTCCGATGCAATTTCTGTGTTTCATCAACACTCTGACAGTCCACAGACTACAGAATGCCTCCAGATGTGCATCGGAAGCTACTACTGGTCTTCCAGGGAACGATCAAAGCGTAGACTCTTTGAGACATTACTCCCATGAAGGAAAGTGCTCATGGTGACTGTTGTATTCAATCCCGATGCTATTTCTGTTTTTCATCAACACTCTGAGAGTCCACATATTACAGAATGCCTCCAGATGTGCATCGGTAATTACTACTGGTCTTCCCAGCAACGATTAAAGCGTAGACTGTTTGAGACATTACTCCCATGGAGGAAAGTGCGCATGGTGACTGTTGTATTCAATCCCGATGCAATTTCTGTGTTTCATCAACAGTCTGATAGTCCACAGATTACAGAATGCCTCCATTCGTGCATCGGAAACTACTACTGGTCTTCCAGGAAACGATCAAAGCGTAGACTGTTTGAGACATACCTTTCATGGAGGAAAGTTCGCATGGAGACTGTTGTATTGAATTCCGATGCAATTTCTGTGTTTCATCAACCTTCTGATAGTCCACAGGTTTCAGAATGCCACCAGATGTGCATCGGAAACTACTACTGGTCTTCCAGGGAACGATCAAAGTGTATACTGTTTGAGACATTACTCCCGTGGAGGAAACTGCGAATGGTAGCCGTTGTATTCAATCCCGATGCAATTTCTGTATTTCATCAACACTCTGATGGTCCATAGATTACAGAATGCCTCCAGATGTGCATTGGAAACAACCAGTGGCCTTCCAGGGAACGATCAGAGCGTAGACTCTTTGAGACATTACTCCTTTGGAGGAAAGTGCGCATGGTGACTGTTGTATTCAATCCCGATGCAATTTCTGTGTTTCATCAACAGTCTGATAGTCCACAGATTACAGAATGCCTCCAGATGTGCATCGCAAACTACTACTGGTCTTCCAGGCAACGATCAAAGCGTAGACTGTTTGAGACATTACTCCCATGGGGAAAGTGCGCCTGGTGACTGTTGTATTCAATCCCGATGCAATTTCTGTGTTTCATTAAAGTCTGATAGTCCACAGATTACAGAATTCCTCCAGATGTGCATCGGAAACTACTACTGGTCTTCCAGCTAACGATCAAAGCGGAGACTGTTTGAGACATTACTGCAATGGACGAAAGTGCGCATGGTGACTGTTGTATTCAATCCCGAGGCAATGTCTGTGTTTCATCAACAGTCTGATAGTCCACAGATTACAGAATGCCTCCAGATGTGCATCGGAAACTACTACTGGTCTTCCAGGGAACGATCTAAGCGTAGACTGCTTGAGTCATTACTCCCATGGACGAAAGTGCGCATGGTGAGTGTTTTATTCAATCCCGATTCAATTTCTGTGTTTCATCAACACTCTGATAGTCCACAGATAACAGAATGCCTCCAGATGTGCATCGGAAACTACTACTGGTCTTCCAGGGAACGATCTAAGCGTAGACTGTTTGAGACATTACTCGCATGGAGGAAAATGCGCATGGTGACTCTTGTATTCAATCCCGATGCAATTTTTGTGTTTCATCAACAGTCTGATAGTCCTCAGATTACCGAGTGCTTCCAGATGTGCATCGGAAACTACTACTGGTCTTCCAGGGAAAGATCAAAGCATAGACTGTTTGAGACATTACTCCCATCGAGGAAAGTGAGTATGGTGACTGTTGTATTCAATCCCGAAGCAATTTCTGTGTTTCATCAACACTCTGATAGTCCACAGATAACAGAATGCCACCAGATGTGCATCGGAAACTATTACTGGTCTTCCAGGGATCGATCGATGCGTAGACTGTTTGAGACATTACTCCCATGGTGGAAAGTTCGCATGGTGACTGTTGTATTGAATTCCGATTTAACTTCTGTGTTTCATCAACACTCTGATAGTCCACAGATTACAGAATGCCACCAGATGTGCATCGGAAACTACTACTGGTCTTCCAGGGAACGATCAAAGCGTAGACTGTTTGAGACATACCTCCCTTGGAGGAAAGTGCGCATGGTCACTGTTGTATTCAATTCCCGATGCAATTTCTGTGTTTCATCAAAACTCAGTTAGTCCACAGATTATAGAATGCCTCCAGATGTGCTTCGAAAACTACTTCTGGTCTTCCAGGGAACGATCATAGCGTAGACTGTATGAGACACTACTCCCATGGAGGAAAGTGCGCATGGAGACTGTTGTATTCAATCCAGATGCAATTTCTGTGTTTCATCAACACTCTGATAGTCCACAGATTACAGAATGCCTCCAGATGTGCATCGGAAACTACTACTGGTCTTCCAGGGAACGATCAAAGCGTAGACACTTTGAGACATTACTCCCATGGAGGAAAGTGCGCATGGTGACTGTCGTATTCAATCCCGATGCAATTTCTGTGTTTCATCAACACTCTGAGAGTCCACAGATTACAGAATGCCTCCAGATGTGCATCGGAAATTACTACTGGTCTTCCCAGCAACGATCAAAGCGTAGACTGTTTGAGACATTACTCCCATGGAGGAAAGTGCGCATGGTGGCTGTTGCATTGAATTCCGATTTAATTTCTGTGTTTCATCAACACTCTGATAGTACACAGATTACAGAATGCCTCAAGATGTGCATCGGAACCTACTATTGGTCTTCCAGGGAACGATCAAAGCGTAGACAGTTTCAGACATTACTCCCATGGAGGAAAGTGCGCATGGTGACTGTTGTATTCAATCCCGAGGCAATTTCTGTGTTTCATCAACACTCAGTTAGTCCAGAGATTTTAGAATGCCTCCAGATGTGCTTCGGAAGCTACATCTGGTTTTATAGGGATCGATCATAGCGTAGACTGTATGAGACATTACTCCCATGGAGGAAAGTGCGCATGGTGACTGTTGTATTCCATCCCAATGCAATTTCTGTGTTTCATCAACAGTCTGATAGTCCACAGATTACAGAATGCCTCCAGATGTGCATCGGAAACTACTAGTGGTCTTCCAGGGAACGATCAAAGCGGAGACTGTTTGAGACATTACTCCAATGGACGAAAGTGCGCATGGTGACTGTTGTATTCAATCCCGAGGCAATTTCTGTGTTTCATCAACACTCAGTTAGTCCACAGATTTTAGAATGCCTCCAGATGTGCTTCGGAAGCTACATCTGGTTTTATAGGGAACGATCATAGCGTAGACTGTATGAGCAATTACTCCCATTGAGGAAAGTGCGCATGGTGACTGTTGTATTCCATCCCAATGCAATTTCTGTGTTTCATCAACACTCTGATAGTCCACAGATTACAGAATGCCTCCAGATGTGCATCGGAAACTACTACTGGTCTTCCAGGGAACGATCAAAGCGTAGACTGTTTGAGACATTACTCGCATGGAGGAAAATGCGCATAGTGACTCTTGTTTTCAATCCCGATGCAATTTCTGTGTTTCATCAACAGTCTGACAGTCCTCAGATTACCGAGTGCCTCCAGATGTGCATCGGAAACTACTACTGGTCTTCCAGTGAAAGATCAAAGCGTAGACTGTTTGAGACATTACTCCCATCGAGGAAAGTGCGTATGGTGACTGTTGTATTCAATCCCGATGCAATTTCTGAGTTTCATCAACACTCTGATAGTCCACAGATAACAGAATGCCACCAGATGTGCATCGTAAACTATTACTGGTCTTCCAGGGATCGATCGATGCGTAGACTGTTTGAGACATTACTCAAATGGAGGAAAGTTCGCATGGTGACTGTTGTATTGAATTCCGATTTAATTTCTGTGTTTCATCAACACTCTGATAGTCCACACATTACAGAATGTCTCAAGATGTGCATCGGAACCTTTATTGGTCTTCCAGGGAACGATCAAAGCGTAGACAGTTTGAGACATTACTCCCATGGAGGAAAGTGCGCATGGTGACTGTTGTATTCAATCCCAATGCAATTTCTGTGTTTCATCAACACTCAGTTAGTCCACAGATTTTAGAATGCCTCCAGATGTGCTTCGGAAACTACTTCTCTTCTTATAGGGAACGATCATAGCGTAGACTGTATGAGACACTACTCCCATGGAGGAAAGTGCGCATGGTGACTGTTCTACTCAATCCCGATGCCATTTCTGTGTTTCATCATCACTCTGATAGTCCACAGATTACAGAATGCCTCCAGATGTGCATCGGAAACTACTACTGGTCTTCCAGGGAACGATCAAACCGTAAACTCTTTGGGACATTACTCCCATGGAGGAAGGTATCATCGTGACTGTTGTATACAATCCCGATGCAAATTCTGTGTTTCATCAACACTTTGAAAGTCAACAGATTACAGAATGCCTCCAGATGTGCATCGGAAACTACTACTGGTCTTCCAGGGAACGATCAAAGCGGAGACTGTTTGAGACATTACTCCAATGGACGAAAGTGCGCATGGTGACTGTTGTATTCAATCCCGAGGCAATTTCTGTGTTTCATCAACACTCAGTTAGTCCACAGATTTTAGAATGCCTCCAGATGTGCTTCGGAAGCTACATCTGGTTTTATAGGGAACGATCATAGCGTAGACTGTATGAGACATTACTCCCATGGAGGAAAGTGCGCATGGTGACTGTTGTATTCAATCCCAATGCAATTTCTGTGTTTCATCAACACTCTGATAGTCCACAGATTACAGAATGCCTCCAGATGTGCATCGGAAACTACTACTGGTCTTCCAGGGAACGATCAAAGCGTAGACTGTTTGAGACATTACTCGCATGGAGGAAAATGCGCATGGTGACTCTTGTATTCAATCCCGATGCAATTTCTGTATTTCATCAACAGTCTGACAGTCCTCAGATTACCGAGTGCCTCCAGATGTGCATCGGAAACTACTACTGGTCTTCCAGTGAAAGATCAAAGCGTAGAGTGTTTGAGACATTACTCCCATCGAGGAAAGTGCGTATGGTGACTGTTGTATTCAATCCCGATGCAATTTCTGTGTTTCATCAACACTCTGATAGTCCACAGATAACAGAATGCCACCAGATGTGCATCGGAAACTATTACTGGTCTTCCAGGGATCGATCGATGCGTAGACTGTTTGAGACATTACTCAAATGGAGGAAAGTTCGCATGGTGACTGTTGTATTGAATTCCGATTTAATTTCTGTGTTTCATCAACACTCTGATAGTCCACACATTACAGAATGTCTCAAGATGTGCATCGGAACCTTTATTGGTCTTCCAGGGAACGATCAAAGCGTAGACAGTTTGAGACATTACTCCCATGGAGGAAAGTGCGCATGGTGACTGTTGTATTCAATCCCAATGCAATTTCTGTGTTTCATCAACACTCAGATAGTCCACAGATTTTAGAATGCCTCCAGATGTGCTTCGAAAACTACTTCTGGTCTTCCAGGGAACGATCATAGCGTAGACTGTATGAGACATCACTCCCATGGAGGAAAGTGCGCATGGTGACTGTTGTATTCAATCCCGAGGCAATTTCTGTGTTTCATCAACAGTCTGATAGTCCACAGATTACAGAATGCCTCCATATGTGCATCGGAAACTACTACAGGTCTTCCAGGGAACGATCAAAGCGTAGACTGTTTGAGACATACCTTCCGTGGAGGAAAGTGCGCATGGTGACTGTTGTATTCAATCACGATGCAGTTTCTGTGTTTCATCAACACTTTGATAGTCCACAGATTTTAGAATGCCTCCAGATGTGCATCGGAAACTACTTCTGGTCTACCAGGGAACGTTCATAGCGTAGACTGTATGAGACACTACTGCCATGGAGGAAAGGGCGCATGGTGACTGTTGTATTCAATGCCGATGCAATTTCTGTGTTTCATCAACACTCTGATAGTCCACAGATTACAGAATGCCTCCTGATGTGCATCGGAAACTACTACTGGTCTTCCAGGGAACGAACAAAGCGTAAACTCTTTGAGACATTACTCCCATGGAGGAAGGTAAGCATCGTGACTGTTCTATACAATCCCGATGCTAATTCTGTGTTTCATCAACACTTTGAAGGTCAACAGATAACAGAATGCCTCCAGATGTGCATCGGAAACTACTACGGGTCTTCCAGGAATCGATCAATGCGTATACTGTTTGAGACATTACTCCCATGGAGGAAAATTCACATGGTGACCGTTGTATTCAATCACGATGCAATTTCTGTGTTTCATCAACACTCAGTTAGTCCACAGATTTTAGAATGCCTCCAGATGTGCTTCGGAAACTACTTCTCTTCTTATAGGGAACGATCATAGCGTAGACTGTATGAGACACTACTCCCATGGAGGAAAGTGCGCATGGTGACTGTTCTACTCAATCCCGATGCAATTTCTGTGTTTCATCATCACTCTGATAGTCCACAGATTACAGAATGCCTCCAGATGTGCATCGGAAACTACTACTGGTCTTCCAGGGAACCATCAAACCGTAAACTCTTTGGGACATTACTCCCATGGAGGAAGGTATCATCGTGACTGTTGTATACAATCCTGATGCAAATTCTGTGTTTCATCAACACTTTGAAGGTCAACAGATTACAGAATGCCTCCAGATGTGCATCGGAAACTACTACTGGTCTTCCAGGGAACGATCAAAGCGGAGACTGTTTGAGACATTACTCCAATGGACGAAAGTGCGCGTGGTGACTGTTGTATTCAATCCCGAGGCAATTTCTGTGTTTCATCAACAGTCTGATAGTCCACAGATTACAGAATGCCTCCAGATGTGCATCGGAAACTACTACTGGTCTTCCAGGGACAGATCAAAGCGTAGACTGTTTAGGACATTACTCCCATCGAGGAAAGTGCGTATGGTGACTGTTGTATTGAATTCCGGTTTAATTTCTGTGTTTCATCAACACTCTGATAGTCCACAGATTACAGAATGCCTCAAGATGTGCATCGGAACCTACTTTTGGTCTTCCAGGGAACGATCAAAGCGTAGACAGTTTGAGACATTACTCCCATGGAGGAAAGTGCGCATGGTGACTGTTGTATTCAATCCCGATGCAATTTCTGTGTTTCATCAACACTCAGTTAGTCCACAGATTTTAGAATGCCTCCAGATGTGCTTCGGAAACTACTTCTGGTCTTATAGGGAACGATCATAGCGTAGACTGTATGAGACACTACTCCCATGGAGGAAAGTGCGCATGGTGACTGTTGTATTCAATCCCGATGCAATTTCGGTGTTTCATCAACACTCTGATAGTCCACAGATTACAGAATGCCTCCTGATGTGCATCGGAGACTACTACTGGTCTTCCAGGGAACGATCAAAGCGTAGACTCTTTGAGACATTACTCCCATGGAGGAAAGTGCGCATGGTGACTGTCGTATTCAATCCCGATGCAATTTCTGTGTTTCATCAACAGTCTGATAGTCCACAGATTACAGAATGCCTCCAGATGTGCATCGGAAACTACTACTGGTCTTCCAGAGAACGATCTAAGCGTAGACTTCTTGAGACATTACTCCCATGGACGAAAGTGCGCATGGTGACTGTTTTATTCAATCCCGATGCAATTTCTGTGTTTCATCAACAGTCTGATAGTCCACAGATTACAGAATGCCTCCAGATGTGCATCGGAAACTACTACTGGTCTTCCAGGGAACGATCAAAGCGTAGACTGTTTGAGACATTACTCGCATGGAGGAAAATGCGCATGGTGACTCTTGTATTCAATCCCGATGCAATTTCTGCGTTTCATCAACAGTCTGATAGTCCTCAGATTACCGAGTGCCTCCAGATGTGCATCGGAAACTACTACTGGTCTTCCAGGGAAAGATCAAAGCGTAGACTGTTTAGGACATTACTCCCATCGAGGAAAGTGCGTATAGTGACTGTTGTATTAAATCCCGATGCAAGTTCTGTGTTTCATCAACACTCAGTTAGTCCACAGATTTTAGAATGCCTCCAGATGTTCTTCGGAAACTACTTCTGGTCTTATAGGGAACGATCATAGCGTAGACAGTATGAGACACTACCCCCATGGAGGAAAGTGCGCATGGTGACTGTTGTAATCAATCCCGATGCAATTTCTAAGTTTCATCAACACTCTGATAGTCCACAGATTACAGAATGCCTCCAGATAAGCATCGGGAACTACTACTGGTCTTCCAGGGAACGAACTAACCGTAAACTCTTTGGGACATTACTCCCATGGAGGAAGGTAAGCTTCGTGACTGTTGTATACAATCCCGATGCAAATTCTGTGTTTCATCAACACTCTGATAGTCCACAGATTACAGAATGCCTCCTGATGTGCATCGGAAACTACTACTGGTCTTCCAGGGAACGAACAAAGCGTAAACTCTTTGAGACATTACTCCCATGGAGGAAGGTAAGCATCGTGACTGTTCTATACAATCCCGATGCTAATTCTGTGTTTCATCAACACTTTGAAGGTCAACAGATAACAGAATGCCTCCAGATGTGCATCGGAAACTACTACGGGTCTTCCAGGAATCGATCAATGCGTATACTGTTTGAGACATTACTCCCATGGAGGAAAATTCACATGGTGACCGTTGTATTCAATCACGATGCATTTTCTGTGTTTCATCAACCCTCTGATAGTCCAGAGATTACAGAATGCCAACAGATGTGCATCGGAAGCTACTACTGGTCTTCCAGGGAACGATCAAAGCGTAGACTGTATGAGACACTACTCCCATGGAGGAAAGTGCGCGTGGTGACTGTTGTATTCAATCCCGAGGCAATTTCTGTGTTTCATCAACAGTCTGATAGTCCACAGATTACAGAATGCCTCCAGATGTGCATCGGAAACTACTACTGGTCTTCCAGGGAACGATCTAAGCGTAGACTGCTTGAGACATTACTCCAATGGACGAAAGTGCGCGTGGTGATGAGACATTACTCCCATAGAGGAAAGTGCGCATGGTGACTGTTGTATTTAATCCCGATGCAATTTCTGTGTTTCATCAACACTCAGTTAGTCCACAGATTTTAGAATGCCTCCAGATGTGTTTCGGAAACTACTTCTGGTCTTATAGGGAACGATCATAGCATAGACTGTATGAGACACTACTCCCATGGAGGTTAGTGCGCATGGTGACTGTTGTATTCAATCCCGATGCAATTTCTGTGTTTCATCAACACTCTGATAGTCCACAGATTACAGAATGCCTCCAGATGTGCATCGGAAACTACTACTGGTCTTCCAGGGAACGATCAAAGCGTAGACTGTTTGAGACATTACTCGCATGGAGGAAAATGCGCATGGTGACTCTTGTATTCAATCCCGATGCAATTTCTGCGTTTCATCAACAGTCTGATAGTCCTCAGATTACCGAGTGCCTCCAGATGTGCATCGGAAACTACTACTGGTCTTCCAGGGAAAGATCAAAGCGTAGACTGTTTAGGACATTACTCCCATCGAGGAAAGTGCGTATAGTGACTGTTGTATTAAATCCCGATGCAAGTTCTGTGTTTCATCAACACTCTGATAGTCCACAGATTACAGAATGCCACCAGATGTGCATCGGAAACTATTACTGGTCTTCCAGGGATCGATCGATGCGTAGACTGTTTGAGACATTACTCCCAAGGAGGAAAGTTCGCATGGTGACTGTTGTATTGAATTCCGATTTAATTTCTGTGTTTCATCAACACTCTGATAGTCCACAGATTACAGAATGCCTCAAGATGTGCATCGGAACCTACTTTTGGTCTTCCAGGGAACGATCATAGCGTAGACAGTTTGAGACATTACTCCCATGGAGGAAAGTGCGCATGCTGACTGTTGTATTCAATCCCGATGCAATATCTGTGTTTCAACAACACTCAGTTAGTCCACAGATTTTAGAATGCCTCCAGATGTGCTTCGGAAACTACTTCTGGTCTTATAGGGAACGATCATAGCGTAGACTGTATGAGACACTACTCCCATGGAGGAAAGTGCGCATGGTGACTGTTGTATTCAATCCCGATGCAATTTCTGTGTTTCATGAACACTCTGATAGTCCACAGATTACAGAATGCCTCCAGATGTGCATCGGAAACTACTACTGGTCTTCCAGGGAACGATCAAACCGTAAACTCTTTGGGACATTACTCCCATGGAGGAATTTAAGCATCGTGACTGTTGTATACAATCCCGATGCAAATTCTGTGTTTCATCAACACTTTGAAGGTCAACAGATTACAGAATTCCTCCGGATGTGCATCGGAAACTACTACTGGTCTTCCAGGGAACGATCAAAGCGTAGACTGTTTCAGACATTACTCCCGTGGAGGAAAGTGCGCATGGTGACTCTTGTATTCAATCCCGATGCAATTTCTGTGTTTCATCAACACTCTGATAGTCCACAGATTACAGAATGTCTCCAGATGTGCATCGGAAACTACCACTGGTCTTCCAGGGAATGATCAAAGTGTAGACTGTTTGAGACATTACTCCCATGGAGGAAAGTGCCCATGGTGACTGTTGTATTCAATCCCGATGCAATTTCTGTGTTTCATCAACACTCAGTTAGTCCACAGATTTTAGAATGCCTCCAGATGTTCTTCGGAAACTACTTCTGGTCTTATAGGGAACGATCATAGCGTAGACTGTATGAGACACTACTCCCATGGAGGAAAGTGCGCATGGTGACTGTTGTAATCAATCCCGATGCAATTTCTGTGTTTCATCAACACTCTGATAGTCCACAGATTACAGAATGCCTCCAGATAAGCATCGGGAACTACTACTGGTCTTCCAGGGAACGATCTAACCGTAAACTCTTTGGGACATTACTCCCATGGAGGAAGGTAAGCTTCGTGACTGTTGTATACAATCCCGATGCAAATTCTGTGTTTCATCAACACTCTGATAGTCCACAAATTACAGAATGCCTCCTGATGTGCATCGGAAACTACTACTGGTCTTCCAGGGAACGAACAAAGCGTAAACTCTTTGAGACATTACTCCCATGGAGGAAGGTAAGCATCGTGACTGTTCTATACAATCCCGATGCTAATTCTGTGTTTCATCAACACTTTGAAGGTCAACAGATAACAGAATGCCTCCAGATGTGCATCGGAAACTACTACGGGTCTTCCAGGAATCGATCAATGCGTATACTGTTTGAGACATTACTCCCATGGAGGAAAATTCACATGGTGACCGTTGTATTCAATCACGATGCATTTTCTGTGTTTCATCAACCCTCTGATAGTCCAGAGATTACAGAATGCCAACAGATGTGCATCGGAAGCTACTACTGGTCTTCCAGGGAACGATCAAAGCGTAGACTGTATGAGACACTACTCCCATGGAGGAAAGTGCGCGTGGTGACTGTTGTATTCAATCCCGAGGCAATTTCTGTGTTTCATCAACAGTCTGATAGTCCACAGATTACAGAATGCCTCCAGATGTGCATCGGAAACTACTACTGGTCTTCCAGGGAACGATCTAAGCGTAGACTGCTTGAGACATTACTCCAATGGAAGAAAGTGCGCGTGGTGATGAGACATTACTCCCATAGAGAAAAGTGCGCATGGTGACTGTTGTATTTAATCCCGATGCAATTTCTGTGTTTCATCAACACTCAGTTAGTCCACAGATTTTAGAATGCCTCCAGATGTGCTTCGGAAACTACTTCTGGTCTTATAGGGAACGATCATAGCGTAGACTGTATGAGACACTACTCCCATGGAGGAAAGTGCGCATGGTGACAGTTGTATTCAATCCCGATGCAATTTCTGTGTTTCATCAACACTCTGATAGTCCACAGATTACAGAATGCCTCCTGATGTGCATCGGAGACTACTACTGGTCTTCCAGGGAACGATCAAAGCGTAGACTCTTTGAGACATTACTCCCATGGAGGAAAGTGCGCATGGTGACTGTCGTATTCAATCCCGATGCAATTTCTGTGTTTCATCAACAGTCTGATAGTCCACAGATTACAGAATGAATCCAGATGTGCATCGGAAACTACTACTGGCCTTCCAGAGAACGAGCTAAGCGTAGACTGCTTGAGACATTACTCCCATGGACGAAAGTGCGCATGGTGACTGTTTTATTCAATCCCGATGCAATTTCTGTGTTTCATCAACAGTCTGATAGTCCACAGATTACAGAATGCCTCCAGATGTGCATCGGAAACTACTACTGGTCTTCCATTGAACGATCAAAGCGTAGACTGTTTGAGACATTACTCGCATGGAGGAAAATGCGCATGGTGACTCTTGTATTCAATCCCGATGCAATTTCTGCGTTTTTTCAACAGTCTGATAGTCCTCAGATTACCGAGTGCCTCCAGATGTGCATCGGAAACTACTACTGGTCTTCCAGGGAAAGATCAAAGCGTAGACTGTTTAGGACATTACTCCCATCGAGGAAAGTGCGTATGGTGACTGTTGTATTAAATCCCGATGCAAGTTCTGTGTTTCATCAACACTCTGACAGTCCACAGATTACAGAATGCCACCAGATGTGCATCGGAAACTATTACTGGTCTTCCAGGGATCGATCGTTGCGTAGACTGTTTGAGACATTACTCCCATGGAGGAAAGTTCGCATGGTGACTGTTGTATTGAATTCCGATTTAATTTCTGTGTTTCATCAACACTCTGATAGTCCACAGATTACAGAGTGCCACCAGATGTGCATCGGAAACTATTACTGGTCTTCCAGGGATCGATCGTTGCGTAGACTGTTTGAGACATTACTCCCATGGAGGAAAGTTCGCATGGTGACTGTTGTATTGAATTCCGATTTAATTTCTGTGTTTCATCAACACTCTGATAGTCCACAGATTACAGAATGCCTCAAGATGAGCATCGGAACCTACTTTTGGTCTTCCAGGGAACGATCAAAGCGTTGACAGTTTGAGACACTACTCCCATGGAGGAAAGTGCGCATGCCGACTGTTGTATTCAATCCCGATGCAATTTCTGTGTTGTGAACGATCAAACCGTAAACTCTTTGGGACATTACTCCCATGGAGGAAGGTAAGCTTCGTGACTGTTGTATACAATCCCGATGCAAATTCTGTGTTTCATCAACACTTTGAAGGTCAACAGATTACAGAATGCCTCCAGATGTGCATCGGAAACTACTACTGGTCTTCCAGGGAACGATCAAAGCGGAGACTGTTTGAGACATTACTCCAATGGACGAAAGTGCGCATGGTGACTGTTGTATTCACCCCGAGGCAATTTCTGTGTTTCATCAACAGTCTGATAGTCCACAGATTACAGAATGCCTCCAGATGTGCATCGGAAACTACTACTGGTCTTCCTGGGAACGATCTAAGCGTAGACTGCTTGAGACAATACTCCCATGGACGAAAGTGCGGATGGTGACTGTTGTATTCAATCCCGATGCAATTTCTGTGTTTCATCAACACTCGGAGAGTCCACAGATTACAGAAAGCCTCCAGATGTGCATCGGAAATTACCACTGGTCTTCCCA
The DNA here is from genome assembly GCF_023897955.1 of Schistocerca gregaria. Classification (NCBI taxonomy): domain Eukaryota; kingdom Metazoa; phylum Arthropoda; class Insecta; order Orthoptera; family Acrididae; genus Schistocerca; species Schistocerca gregaria. The sequence continues at coordinate 1,219,343 of NC_064927.1, forward strand.
GCAACGATCAAAGCGTAGACTGTTTGAGACATTACTCCCATGGAGGAAAGTGCGCATGGTGACTGTTGTATTCTATCCCGATGCAATTTCTGTGTTTCATCAACAGTCTGATAGTCCACAGATTACAGAATGCCGCCAAATGTGCATCGGAAACTACTACTGGTCTTCCAGGGAACGATCAAAGCGTAGACTGTTAGAGACATACCTCCCGTGGAGGAAAGTGCGCATGGTGACTGTTGTATTCAATCACGATGCAATTTCTGTGTTTGATCAACACTCTGATAGTCCACAGATTTTAGAATGCCTCCAGATGTGCATCGGAAACTACTTCTGGTCTTCCAGGGAACGTTCATAGCGTAGACTGTATGAGACACTACTGCCATGGAGGAAAGTGCGCATGGTGATTATTGTATTCAATGCCGATGGAATTTCTGTGTTTCATCAACACTCTGATAGTCCACAGATTACTGAATGCCTCCAGGTGTGCATCGGAAACTACTACTGGTCTTCCAGGGAACGATCAAAGCGTAGACTGTTTGAGACATTACTCCCATGGAGGAAAGAGCGCATGGTGACTGTTGTATTCAATCCCGATGCAATTTCTGTGTTTCATCAACACTCAGTTAGTCCACAGATTTTATAATGCCTCCAGATGTGCTTCGGAAACTACTTCTGGTCTCATAGGGAACGATCATAGCGTAGACTGTATGAGACACGACTCCCATGGAGGAAAGTGCGCATGGTGACTGTTGTATTCAATCCCGATGCAATTTCTGTGTTTCATCAACACTCTGATAGTCCACAGATTACAGAATGCCTCCAGATGTGCATCGGAAACTACTACTGGTCTTCCAGGGAACGATCAACCGTAAACTCTTTGGGACATTACTCCCGTGGAGGAAGGTAAGCATCGTGACTGTTGTATACAATCCCGAAGCAAATTCTGTGTTTCATCAACACTTTGAAGGTCAACAGATAACAGAATGCCTCCAGATGTGCATCGGAAACTACTACTGGTCTTCCAGGGAACGATCAAATCGTAGACTGTTTGCGACATTACTCCCATGGAGGTAAGTTCGCATGGTGACTGTTGTATTCAATCCCGATGCAATTTCTGAGTTTCATCAACACTCTGATAGTCCACAGATTACAGAATGCCACCAGATGTGCATCGGAAACTACTACTGGTCTTCCAGGGAACGATCAACCGTAAACTCTTTGGGACATTACTCCCGTGGAGGAAGGTAAGCATCGTGACTGTTGTATACAATCCCGATGCAAATTCTGTGTTTCATCAACACTTTGAAGGTCAACAGATTACAGAATGCCTCCAGATGTGCATCGGAAACTACTACTGGTCTTCCAGGGAACGATCAAATCGTAGACTGTTTGCGACATTACTCCCATGGAGGAAAGTTCGCATGGTGACTGTTGTATTCAATCCCGATGCAATTTCTGAGTTTCATCAACACTCTGATAGTCCACAGATTACAGAATGCCACCAGATGTGCATCGGAAACTACTACTGGTCTTCCAGGGAATGATAAAAACGTAGACTGTTTCAGACATTACTCCCATGGAGGAAAGTGCGCATGGTGACTGTTGTAATCAATCCCGATGCAATTTCTGTGTTTCATCAACACTCTGATAGTCCACAGATTACAGAATGCCTCCAGATGTGCATCGGGAACTACTACTGGTCTTCCAGGGAACGATCAAACTGTAAACTCTTTGGGACATTACTCCCATGGAGGAAGGTAAGCTTCGTGACTGTTGAATACAATCCCGATGCAAATTCTGTGTTTCATCAACACTTTGAAGGTCAACAGATTACAGAATGCCTCCAGATGTGCATCGGAAACTACTACTGGTCTTCCAGGGAACTATCAAAGCGGAGACTGTTTGAGACATTACTCCAATGGACGAAAGTGCGCATGTTGACTGTTGTATTCACCCCGAGGCAATTTATGTGTTTCATCAACAGTCTGATAGTCCACAGATTACAGAATGCCTCCTGATGTGCATCGGAAACTACTACTGGTCTTCCTGGGAACGATCTAAGCGTAGACTGCTTGAGACATTACTCCCATGGACGAAAGTGCGCATGGTGACTGTTGTATTCAATCCCGATGCAATTTCTGTGTTTCATCAACACTCTGAGAGTCCACAGATTACAGAATGCCTCCAGATGTGCATCGGAATTTACTACTGGTCTTCCCAGCAACGATCAAAGCGTAGACTGTTTGAGACATTACTCCCATGGAGGAAAGTGCGCATGGAGACTGTTGTATTCAATCCCGATGCAATTTCTGTGTTTCATCAACACTCTGAGAGTCCACAGATTACAGAATGAATCCAGATGTGCATCGGAAATTACTACTGGTCTTCCCAGCAACGATCAAAGCGTAGACTGTTTGAGACATTACTCCCATGGAGGAAAGTGCGCATGGTGACTGTTGTATTCAATCCCGATGTAATTTCTGTGTTTCATCAACAGTCTGATAGTCCACAGATTACAGAATGCCGCCATATGTGCATCGGAAACTACTACTGGTCTTCCAGGGAACGATCAAAGCGTAGACTGTTAGAGACATACCTCCCGTGGAGGAAAGTGCGCATCTTGACTGTTGTATTCAATCCCGATGCAATTTCTGTGTTTCATCAACACTCTGATAGTCCACAGATTTTAGAATGCCTCCAGATGTGCATCGGAAACTACTTCTGGTCTTCCAGGGAACGTTCATAGCGTAGACTGTATGAGACACTACTGCCATGGAGGAAAGTGCGCATGGTGATTATTGTATTCAATGCCGATGCAATTTCTGTGTTTCATCAACACTCTTGATAGTCCACAGATTATAGAATGCCTCCAGATGTGCATCGGAAACTACTACTGGTCTTCCAGGGAACGATCAAAGCGTAGACTGTTTGAGACATTACTCCCATGGAGGAAAGTGCGCATGGTGACTGTTGTATTCAATCCCGATGCAATTTTTGTGTTTCATCAACACTCAGTGAGTCCACAGATTTTAGAATGCCTCCAGATGTGCTTCGGAAACTACTTCTGGTCTTATAGGGAACGATCATAGCGTAGACTGTATGAGACACTACTCCCATGGAGGAAAGTGCGCATGGTGACTGTTGTATTAAATCACGATGCAATTTCTGTGTTTCATCAACACTCTGATAGTCCACAGATTACAGAATGCCTCCAGATGTTTATCGGAAACTACTACTGGTCTTCCAGGGAACGATCAAACCGTAAACTCTTTGGGACATTACTCCCATGGTGGAAGGTAAGCATCGTGACTATTGTATACAATCCCGATGCAAATTCTGTGTTTCATCAACACTTTGAAGGTCAACAGATTACAGAATGCCTCCAGATGTGCATCGGAAACTACTACTGGTCTTCCAGGGAACGATCAAAGCGTAGACTGGTTGAGAATTACTCCCGTGGAGGAAAGTGCCCATGGTGACTGTTGTATTCAATCCCGATGCAATTTCTGTGTTTCATCAACACTCAGTTAGTCCACAGATTTTAGAATGCCTCCAGATGTTCATCGGAAACTACTTCTGGTCTTATAGGTAACGATCATAGCGTAGACTGTATGAGACACTACTCCCATGGAGGAAAGTGCGCATGGTGACTGTTGTAATCAATCCCGATGCAATTTCTGTGTTTCATCAACACTCTGATAGTCCACAGATTACAGAATGCCTCCAGATGTGCATCGGGAACTACTACTGGTCTTCCAGGGAACGATCAAACCGTAAACTCTTTGGGACATTACTCCCATGGAGGAAGGTAAGCATCGTGACTATTGTATACAATCCCTATGCAAATTCTGTGTTTCATCAACACTTTGAAGGTCAACAGATTACAGAATGCCTCCAGATGTGCATCGGAAACTACTACTGGTCTTCCAGGGAACGATCAAAGCGGAGACTGTTTGAGACATTACTCCAATGGACGAAAGTGCGCATGGTGACTGTTGTATTCACCCTGAGGCAATTTCTGTGTTTCATCAACAGTCTGATAGTCCACAGATTACAGAATGCCTCCAGATGTGCATCGGAAACTACTACTGGTCTTCCTGGGAACGATCTAAGCGTAGACTGCTTGAGACAATACTCCCATGGACGAAAGTGCGCATGGTGACTGTTGTATTCAATCCCGATTCAATTTCTGTGTTTCATCAACACTCTGAGAGTCCACATATTACAGAATGCCTCCAGATGTGCATCGGAAATTACTACTGGTCTTCCCAGCAACGATCAAAGCGTAGACTGTTTGAGACATTACTCCCATGGAGGAAAGTGCGCATGGTGACTGTTGTATTCAATCCCGATGCAATTTCTGTGTTTCATCAACAGTCTGATAGTCCACAGATTACAGAATGCCTCCATATGTGCATCGGAAACTACTACTGGTCTTCCAGGGAACGATCAAAGCGTAGACTGTTAGAGACATACCTCCCGTGGAGGGAAGTGCGCATGGTGATTATTGTATTCAATGCCGATGCAATTTCTGTGCTTCATCAACACTCAGATAGTCCACAGATTACAGAATGCCTCCAGATGTGCATCGGAAGCTACTACTGGTCTTCCAGGGAACGATCAAAGCGTAGACTGTTTGAGACATTACTCCCATGGAGGAAAGTGCGCATGGTGACTGTTGTATTCAATCCCGATGCAATTTCTGTGTTTCATCAACACTCAGTTAGTCCACAGATTTTATAATGCCTCCAGATGTGCTTCGGAAAGTACTTCTGGTCTTATAGGGAACGATCATAGCGTAGACTGTATGAGACACTACTCCCATGGAGAAAAGTGAGCATGGTGACTATTGTATTCAATCCCGATGCAATTTCTGTGTTTCATCAACACTCTGATAGTCCACAGATTACAGAATGCCTCCATATGTGCATCGGAAACTACTACTGGTCTTCCAGGGAACGATCAAAGCGTAGACTGTTAGAGACATACCTCCCGTGGAGGAAAGTGCGCATGGTGACTGTTGTATTCAATCACGATGCAATTTCTGTGTTTCATCAACACTCTGATAGTCCACAGATTTTAGAATGCCTCCAGATGTGCATCGGAAACTACTTCTGGTCTTCCAGGGAACGTTCATAGCGTAGACTGTATGAGACACTACTGCCATGGAGGAAAGTGCGCATGGTGATTATTGTATTCAATCCCGATGCAATTTCTGAGTTTCATCAACACTCTGATAGTCCACAGATTACAGAATGCCACCAGATGTGCATCGGAAACTACTACTGGTCTTCCAGGGAATGATAAAAACGTAGACTGTTTCAGACATTACTCCCATGGAGGAAAGTGCGCATGGTGACTGTTGTATTCAATCCCGATGCAATTTCTGTGTTTCATCAACACTCTGAGAGTCCACAGATTACAGAATGCCTCCAGATGTGCATCGGAAATTACTGCTGGTCTTCCCAGCAACGATCAAAGCGTTTACTGTTTCAGACATTACTCCCATGGAGGAAAGTGCACATGGTGACTGTTGTATTCAATCCCGATGTAATTTCTGTGTTTCATCAACAGTCTGATAGTCCACAGATTACAGAATGCCTCCATATGTGCATCGGAAACTACTACTGGTCTTCCAGGGAACGATCAAAGCGTAGACTGTTAGAGACATACCTCCCGTGGAGGAAAGTGCGCATGGTGACTGTTGTATTCAATCACGATGCAATTTCTGTGTTTCATCAACACTCTGATAGTCCACAGATTTTAGAATGCCTCCAGATGTGCATCGGAAACTACCTCTGGTCTTCCAGGGAACGTTCATAGCGTAGACTGTATGAGACACTACTGCCATGGAGGAAAGTGCGCATGGTGATTATTGTATTCAATGCCGATGCAATTTCTGTGTTTCATCAACACTCTGATAGTCCACAGATTACAGAATGCCTCCAGATGTGCATCGGAAACTACTACTGGTCTTCCAGGGAACGATCAAAGCGTAGACTGTTTGAGACATTACTCCCATGGAGGGAAGTGCGCATGGTGACTGTTGTATTCAATCCCGATGCAATTTCTGTTTTTCATCAACACTCAGTTAGTCCACAGATTTTAGAATGCCTCCAGATGTGCTTCGGAAACTACTTCTGGTCTTATAGGGAACGATCATAGCGTAGACTGTATGAGACACTACTCCCATGGAGGAAAGTGCGCATGGTGACAGTTGTATTCAATCCCGATGCAAATTCTGTGTTTCATCAACACTTTGAAGGTCAACAGATTACAGAATGCCTCCAGATGTGCATCGGAAACTACTACTGGTCTTCCAGGGAACGATCAAAGCGTAGACTGTTTGCGACATTACTCCCATGGAGGAATGTTCGCATGGTGACTGTTGTATTCAATCCCGATGCAATTTCTGAGTTTCATCAACACTCTGATAGTCCACAGATTACAGAATGCCACCAGATGTGCATCGGAAACTACTACTGGTCTTCCAGGGAATGATAAAAACGTAGACTGTTTCAGACATTACTCCCATGGAGGATGGTGCGGATGGTGACTGTTGTATTCAATCCCGATGCAATTTATATGTTTTATCAACACTCTGATAGTCCACAGATTACAGAATGCCACCAGATGTGCATCGGAAGCTACTACTGGTCTTCCATGGATCGATCAAAGCGTAGACTGTTTGAGACATACCTCCCGTGGAGGAAAGTGGGCAGGGAGACTGTTGTATTCAATCCCGATGCAATTTCTCAGTTTCATCAACACTCTGATAGTCCACAGATTACAGAATGCCACCAGATGTGCATCGGAAACTACTACTGGTCTTCCAGGGAACTTTCAAAACGTAGACTGTTTGAGACATTCCTCCAATGGAGGAGAGTGCGGATGGTGACTGTTGTATTCAATCCCGATGCAATTTCTGTGTTTCATCAACACTCTCATAGTCCACAGATTACAGAATGCCACCAGATGTGCATCGGAAACTACTACTGGTATTCCAGGGGACGATTAAATACTAGACTCTGTGAGACATTACTCCCATGGAGGAAAGTGCGCATGGTGACTGTTGTATTCAATCCCGATGCATTTTCTGTGTGTCATCAACACTCTGATTGTCCACAGATTACAGAATGCCTCCAGATGAGCATCGCAAACTACTACAGGTCTTCCAGGGAATCATCAAAGCGTACTCTGTTAGAGATATTACTCCCATGGAGGAAAGTGCGCATGGTGACTGTTGTAATCAATCCTGATGCAATTTCTGTGTTTCATCAACACTCTGATAGTCCACAGATTGCAGAATGCCTCCAGATGTGCATCGGAAACTACTTTGGCCTTCCAGGGAACGATCAACCGTAAACTCTTTGGGACATTGCTCCCATGGAGGAAGGTAAGCATCGTGACTGTTGTATACAATCCCGATGCAAATTCTGTGTTTCATCAACACTTTGAATGTCAACAGATTACAGAATGCCTCCAGATGTCCATCGGAAACTACTACTGGTCTTCCAGGGAACGATCAAAGCGTAGACTCTTTGCGACATTACTCCCATGGAGGAAAGTTCGCATGGTGACTGTCGTATTCAATCCCGATGCAATTTCTGAGTTTCATCAACACTCTGATAGTCCACAGATTACAGAATGCCACCAGATGTGCATCGGAAACTACTACTGGTCTTCCAGGGAATGATAGAAACGTAGACTGTTTCAGACATTATTCCCATGGAGGATGGTGCGGATGGTGACTGTTGTATTCAATCCCGATGCAATTTATGTGTTTTATCAACACTCTGATAGTCCACAGATTACAGAATGCCACCAGATGTGCATCGGAAGCTACTACTGGTCTTCCATGGATCGATCAAAGCGTACTCTGTTTGAGACATTACTCCAATGGACGAAAGTGCGCATGGTGACTGTTGTAATCAATCCCGAGGCAATTTCTGTGTTTCATCAACAGTCTGATAGTCCACAAATTACAGAATGCCTCCAGATGTGCATCGGAAACTACTACTGGTCTTCCAGGCAACGACCAAATCGTAGACTGTATGAGACATTACTCCCATGGAGGAAAGTTCGCATGATGAGTGTTGTATTCAATCCCGAAGTAATTTCTGTGTTTGATCAACACTCTGATAGTGCACAGATTACAGAATGCCACAAGATGTGCATCGGAAACTACTACTGGTCTTCCAGGGAACGATCAAAGCGTTGACTGTTTCAGACATTACTCCCATGGAGGAAAGTGCGGATGGTGACTGTTGTATTCTATCCCGATATAATTTCTGTGTTTCATTAACACTCTGATAGTGCACAGAGTACAGAATGCCACAAGATGTGCATCGGAAACTATAACTGGTCTTCCAGGGAACGATCAAAGCGTTGACTGTTTCAGACATTACTCCCATGGAGATAAGTGCGGATGGTGACTGTTGTATTCGATCCCGATATAATTTCTGTGTTTCAACAACACTCTGATAGTCCACAGATTACCGAATGCCTCCAATGTGCATCGGAGACTACTACTGGTCTTCCAGGGAACGATCAAAACGTAGACTGTTTGAGACATTACTCCCGTGGAGGAAAGTGCGCAGGGAGACTGTTGTATTCAATCCCGATGCAATTTCTGAGTTTCATCAACACTCTGATAGTCCACAGATTACAGCATGCCACCAGATGTGCATCGGAAACTACTACTGGTCTTCCAGGGAACTTTCAAAACGTAGAATGTTTGAGACATTCCTCCAATGGAGGAGAGTGCGGATGGTGACTGTTGTATTCAATCCCGATGCAATTTCTGTGTTTCATCATCACTCTCATAGTCCACAGATTACAGAATGCCACCAGATGTGCATCGGAAACTACTACTGGTATTCCAGGGGACGATTAAATCCTAGACTGTTTGAGACATTACTCCCGTGGAGGGAAATGCGCATGGTGACTGTTGTATTCAATCTCGATGCAATTTCTGTGTTTGATCAACACTCTGATAGTCCACAGGTTACAGAATGCCTGCAGATGTGCATCGGTAACAACTACTGGGTCTTCCAGGGAACGATCAAAGCGTAAACTCTTTGAGACATTACTCGCATGGAGGAAAGTGCGCATGGTGACTGTTGTATACAATCGCGATGCTTTTTCTTTGTGTCAACAGCACTCTGATAGTCCACAGATTACCGAATGCCTCCAATGTGCATCGGAGACTACTACTGGTCTTCCAGGGAACGATAAAAGCGTAGACTGTTTGAGACATTACTCCCGTGGAGGAAAGTGCGCAGGGAGACTGTTGTATTCAATCCCGATGCAATTTCTGAGTTTCATCAACACTCCGATAGTCCACAGATTACAGAATGCCACCAGATGTGCATCGGAAACTACTACAGGTCTTCAGGGAACGATCAATGCGTAGACTGTTTGAGACATACTTCCCGTGGAGGAAAGTGCGCATGGTGACTGTTGTATTCAATTACGATGCAATTTCTGTGTTTCATCAACACTCTGATGGTCCACAGATTACAGAAATCCTCCAGATGTGCATCGGAAACTACTACTGGTCTTCCAGTTAACGATCAAAGAGTAGACTGTTTGAGATATTACTCCCATCGAGGAAAGTGCGCATGGTGACTGTTGTATTCAATCCCGATGCAATTGCTGAGTTTCATCAACCTTCTGATAGTCCACAGATTACAGAATGCCACCAGATGTGCATCGGAAACTACTACTGGTCTTCCAGGGAACGATCAAAGCGTAGACTGTTTGCGACATTACTCCCATGGATAAATGTTCGCATGGTGACTGTTGTATTCAATCCCGATGCAATTTCTGAGTTTCATCAACACTCTGATAGTCCACAGATTACAGAATGCCACCAGATGTGCATCGGAAACTACTACTGGTCTTCCAGGGAATGATAAAAACGTAGACTGGTTCAGATATTACTCCCATGGAGGATGGTGCGGATGGTGACTGTTGTATTCAATCCCGATGCAATTTATGTGTTTTATCAACACTCTGATAGTCCACAGATTACAGAATGCCACCAGATGTGCATCGGAAGCTACTACTGGTCTTCCATGGATCGATCAAAGCGTAGACTGTTTGAGACATACCTCCCGTGGAGGAAAGTGCGCATGGCGACTTTTGTATTCAATCCCGATGCATTTTCTGTGTTTCATCAACAGACTGATAGTCCACAGATTACAGAATGCCTCCAGATGTGCATCGGAAACTACTACTGGTCTTCCAGGGAACGATCAAAGCGTAGACTGTTTGCGACATTACTCCCATGGAGGAATGTTCGCATGGTGACTGTTGTATTCAATCCCGATGCAATTTCTGAGTTTCATCAACACTCTGATAGTCCACAGATTACAGAATGCCACCAGATGTGCATCGGAAACTACTACTGGTCTTCCAGGGAATGATACAAACGTAGACTGTTTCAGACATTACTCCCATGGAGGATGGTGCGGATGGTGCGGATGGTGACTGTTGTATTCAATCCCAATGCAATATCTGTGTTTCATCAACACTCTCATAGTCCACAGATTACAGAATGCCACCAGATGTGCATCGGAAGCTACTACTCTTCTTCCATGGATCGATCAAAGCGTAGACTGTTTGAGACATACCTCCCGTGGAGGAAAGTGCGCATGGTGACTGTTGTATTCAATCCCGATGCATTTTCTGTGTGTCATCAACACTCTGATTGTCCACAGATTACAGAATGCCTCCAGATGAGCATCGCAAACTACTACAGGTCTTCCAGGGAATCATCAAAGCGTACTCTGTTAGAGATATTACTCCCATGGAGGAAAGTGCGCATGGTGACTGTTGTAATCAATCCCGATGCAATTTCTGTGTTTCATCAACACTCTGATAGTCCACAGATTGCAGAATGCCTCCAGATGTGCATCGGAAACTACTTTGGCCTTCCAGGGAACGATCAACCGTAAACTCTTTGGGACATTGCTCCCATGGAGGAAGGTAAGCATCGTGACTGTTGTATACAATCCCGATGCAAATTCTGTGTTTCATCAACACTTTGAATGTCAACAGATTACAGAATGCCTCCAGATGTGCATCGGAAACTACTACTGGTCTTCCAGGGAACGATCAAAGCGTAGACTGTTTGCGACATTACTCCCATGGAGGAAAGTTCGCATGGTGACTGTCGTATTCAATCCCGATGCAATTTCTGAGTTTCATCAACACTCTGATAGTCCACAGATTACAGAATGCCACCAGATGTGCATCGGAAACTACTACTGGTCTTCCAGGGAATGATAGAAACGTAGACTGTTTCAGACATTACTCCCATGGAGGATGGTGCGGATGGTGACTGTTGTATTCAATCCCGATGCAATTTATGTGTTTTATCAACACTCTGATAGTCCACAGATTACAGAATGCCACCAGATGTGCATCGGAAGCTACTACTGGTCTTCCATGGATCGATCAAAGCGTACTCTGTTTGAGACATTACTCCAATGGACGAAAGTGCGCATGGTGACTGTTGTAATTAATCCCGAGGCAATTTCTGTGTTTCATCAACAGTCTGATAGTCCACAAATTACAGAATGCCTCCAGATGTGCATCGGAAACTACTACTGGTCTTCCAGGCAACGACCAAATCGTAGACTGTTTGAGACATTACTCCCATGGAGGAAAGTTCGCATGGTGAGTGTTGTATTCAATCCCGAAGTAATTTCTGTGTTTGATCAACACTCTGATAGTGCACAGATTACAGAATGCCACAAGATGTGCATCGGAAACTACTACTGGTCTTCCAGGGAACGATCAAAGCGTTGACTGTTTCAGACATTACTCCCATGGAGGAAAGTGCGGTTGGTGACTGTTGTATTCTATCCCGATATAATTTCTGTGTTTCATTAACACTCTGATAGTGCACAGAGTACAGAATGCCACAAGATGTGCATCGGAAACTATAACTGGTCTTCCAGGGAACGATCAAAGCGTTGACTGTTTCAGACATTACTCCCATGGAGATAAGTGCGGATGGTGACTGTTGTATTCAATCCCGATATAATTTCTGTGTTTCAACAACACTCTGATAGTCCACAGATTACCGAATGCCTCCAATGTGCATCGGAGACTACTACTGGTCTTCCAGGGAACGATCAAAGCGTAGACTGTTTGAGACATTACTCCCGTGGAGGAAAGTGCGCAGGGAGACTCTTGTATTCAAACCCGATGCAATTTCTGAGTTTCATCAACACTCTGATAGTCCACAGATTACAGCATGCCACCAGATGTGCATCGGAAACTACTACTGGTCTCCCAGGGAACTTTCAAAACGTAGACTGTTTGAGACATTCCTCCAATGGAGGAGAGTGCGGATGGTGACTGTTGTATTCAATCCGGATGCTATTTCTGTGTTTCATCAACACTCTCATAGTCCACAGATTACAGAATGCCACCAGATGTGCATCGGAAACTACTACTGGTATTCCAGGGGACGATTAAATCCTAGACTGTTTGAGACATTACTCCCGTGGAGGGAAATGCGCATGGTGACTGTTGTATTCAATCTCGATGCAATTTCTGTGTTTGATCAACGGTCTGATAGTCCACAGGTTACAGAATGCCTCCAGATGTGCATCGGTAACAACTACTGGTCTTCCAGGGAACGATCAAAGCGTAAACTCTTTGAGACATTACTCCCATGGAGGAAAGTGCGCATGGTGACTGTTGTATACAATCGCGATGCATTTTCTTTGTGTCAACAACACTCTGATAGTCCACAGATTACCGAATGCCTCCAATGTGCATCGGAGACTACTACTGGTCTTCCAGGGAACGATCAAAGCGTAGACAGCTTGAGACATTACTCCCGTGGAGGAAAGTGCGCAGGGAGACTGTTGTATTCAATCCCGATGCAATTTCTGAGTTTCATCAACGCTCTGATAGTCCACAGATTACAGAATGCCACCAGATGTGCATCGGAAACTACTACAGGTCTTCAGGGAACGATCAATGCGTAGACTGTTTGAGACATACTTCCCGTGGAGGAAAGTGCGCATGGTGACTGTTGTATTCAATTACGATGCAATTTCTGTGTTTCATCAACACTCTGATGGTCCACAGATTACAGAAAGCCTCCAGATGTGCATCGGAAACTACTACTGGTCTTCCAGTTAACGATCAAAGAGTAGACTGTTTGAGACATTACTCCCATCGAGGAAAGTGCGCATGGTGACTGTTGTATTCAATCCCGATGCAATTTCTGAGTTTCATCAACCTTCTGATAGTCCACAGATTACAGAATGCCACCAGATGTGCATCGGAAACTACTACTGGTCTTCCAGGGAACGATCAAAACGTAGACTGTTTCAGACATTACTCCCATGGAGGATGGTGCGGATGGTGACTGTTGTATACAATCCCGATGCAATTTATGTGTTTCATCAACACTCTGATAGTCCACAGATTACAGAATGCCACCAGATGTACATCGGAAGCTACTACTGGTCTTCCATGGATCGATCAAAGCGTAGACTGTTTGAGACATACCTCCCGTGGAGGATAGTGCGCATGGTGACTTTTGTATTCAATCCCGGTCCATTTTCTGTGTTTCATCAACAGTCTGATTGTCCACAGATTACAGAATGCCTCCAGATGTGCATCGGAAACTACTACTGGTCTTCCAGGCAACGACCAAATCGTAGACTGTTTGAGACATTACTAACATGGAGAGAAATAAGCATCGTGACTGTTGTATACAATCCCGTTGCCATTTCTGTGTTTCATCAACACTTTGAAGGTCAACAGATTACAGATTGCCTCCAGATGTGCATCGGAAACTACTACTGGTCTTCCAGGGATCGATCAATGCGTAGATTCTTTGAGACATTACTCCCATGGAGGAAAGTTCGCATGGTTACTGTTGTATTCAATCCCGATGTAATTTCTGTGTTTGATCAACACTCTGATAGTGCACAGATTACAGAATGCCACAAGATGTGAATCGGAAACTACTACTGGTCTTCCAGGGAACGATCAAAGCGTTGACTGTTTCAGACATTACTCCCATGGAGGAAAATGCGGATGGTGACTGTTGTATACAATGCCGATATAATTTCTGTGTTTCATCAACACTCTGATAGTGCACAGATTACAGAATGCCACAAGATGTCCATCGGAAACTACTACTGGTCTTCCAGGAAACGATCAAAGCGTTTACTGTTTCAGACATTACTCCCATGGAGGAAAGTGCGGATGGTGACTGTTGTATTCAATCCCGATATAATTTCTGTGTTTCATCAACACTCTGATAGTCCACAGATTACCGAATGCCTCCAGATGTGCATCGGCAACTACTATTGGCCTTCCAGGGAACTTTCAAAACGTAGACTGTTTGAGACATTCCTCCCATGGAGGAGAGTGCGGATGGTGACTGTTGTATTCAATCACGATGCAATTTCTGTGTTTCATCAACACTCTCATAGTCCACAGATTACAGAATGCCACCAGATGTGCATCGGAATCTACTACTGGTCTTCCAGGGAACTTTCAAAACGTAGACTGTTTGAGACATTCCTCCCATGGAGGAGAGTGCGGATGGTGACTGTTGTATTCAATCACGATGCAATTTCTGTGTTTCATCAACACTCTCATAGTCCACAGATTACAGAATGCCATTAGATGTGCATCGGAAACTACTACTGGTATTCCAGGGGACGATTAAATCCTAGACTGTTTGAGACATTACTCCCGTGGAGGGAAGTGCGCATGGTGACTCTTGTATTCAATCCCGATGCAATTTCTGTGTTTGATCAAAACTCTGATAGTCCACAGGTTACAGAATGCCTCCAGATGTGCAACGGTAACAACTACTGGTCTTCCAGGGAATGATCAAAGCGTAAACTCTTTGAGACATTACTCCCATGGAGGAAAGTGCGCATGGTGACTGTTGTATTCAATCCCGATGCATTTTCTGTGTTTGATCGACACTCTGATAGTGCACAGATTACAGAATGCCTCCAGATGTGCATCGCAAACTACTACAGGTCTTCCAGGGAATGATCAAAGCGTACTCTGTTAGAGATGTTACTCCCATGGAGGAAAGTGCACATGGTGACTGTTGTAATCAATCCCGATGCAATTTCTGTGTTTCATCAACACTCTGATAGTCCACATATTGCAGAATGCCTCCAGATGTGCATCGGAAACTACTTTGGTCTTCCAGGGAACGATCAAAGCGGAGACTGAGACATTCCTCCCATTGAGGAAAATGCGCATGGTGACTCTTGAATACAATCCCGATGCAATTTCCGTGTTTCATCAACGGTCTGATAGTCCTCAGATTACCGATTGCCTCCAGATGTGCATCGGAAACTACTACTGGTCTTCCAGGGAACGATCAAAGCGTAGACTGTTTGAGACATACCTCCCGTGGAGGAAAGTGCGCATGGTGACTGTTGTATTCAATCACGATGCAATTTCTGTGTTTCATCAACACTCTGATAGTCCACAAATTACAGAATGCCACCAGATGTGCATCGGAAGCTACTACTGGTCTTCCAGGGAGTGATCAAAGCGTAGAGTGTTTGAGAATTACTCCCGTGTAGGAAAGTGCGCATGGTGACTGTTGTATTCAATGCCGATGAAATTTCTGTGTTTCATCAACACTCTGATAGTCCACAGATTACAGAATGCCTCCAGATGTGCATCGGAACTACTACTGGTCCTCCAGGGAACGATCAAAGCGTAGACAGTTTGAGACATTACTCCCATGGAGGAAAGAGCGCATGGTGACTGTTGTATTCAATCCCGATGCAATTTCTGTGTTTCATCAACACTCTGATAGTCCACAGATTACAGAATACCTCCAGATGTGCATCGGAAATTACTACTGGTCTTCCCAGCAACGATCAAATCGTAGACTGTTTGAGACATTGCTCCCATGGAGGAAAGTGCGCATGGTGACTGTTGTATTCAATCCCGATTCACTTTCTGTGTTTTATCAACAGTCTGATAGTCCACAGATTACAGAATGCCTCCAGATGTGCATCGCAAACTACTACTGGTCTTCCAGGCAACGATCAAACCGTAAACTCTTTGAGACATTACTCCCATGGAGGAAAGTGCGCATGGTGGATGTTGTATTCAATCCCGATGCATTTTCTGTGTTTCATCAACACTCTGATAGTCCACAGATTACAGAATGCCACCAGATGTGGATCGGAAACTACTACTGGTAATCCAGAGGACGAGTAAAGCGTAGACTGTTTGATACATTACTCCCGTGGAGGGAAGTGCGCATGGTGACTGTTGTATTCAATCCCGATGCAATTTCTGTGTTTGATCAACACTCTGATAGTCCACAGTTTACAGAATGCCTCCAGATGTGCATCGGAAACCACTACTGGTCTTCCGGGGAACGATCAAAGCGTAAACTCTTTGAGACATTACTCCCATGGAGGAAAGTGCGCATGGTGGATGTTGTATTCAATCCCGATGCATTTTCTGTGTTTCATCAACACTCTGATAGTCCACAGATTACAGAATGCCTCCAGATGTGCATCGCAAACTACTACAGGTCTTCCAGGGAATGATCAAAGCGTACTCTTTTAGAGATATTACTCCCATGGAGGAAAGTGCGCATGGTGACTGTTGTAATCAATCCCGATGCAATTTCTGTGTTTCATCAACACTCTGATAGTCCACAGATTGCAGAATGCCTCCAGATGTGCATCGGAAACTACTTTGGCCTTCCAGGGACCGATCAAAGCGGAGACTGTTTGAGACATTCCTACCATGGAGGAAAATGCGGATGGTGATTCTTGTATTCAATAGCGATGCAATTTGAGTTTCATCAACAGTCTGATAGTCCTCAGATTACCGATTTAATCCAGATGTGCATCGGAAAGTACTGCTGGTCTTCCAGGGAACGATCAAAGCGTAGACTGTTTGAGACATTACTCCCATGGAGGAAATTGCGCATGTTGACTGTTGTATTCAATCCCGATGCAATTTCTGTGTTTCATCAACACTCTCATAGTCCACAGATTACAGAATGCCACCAGATGTGCATCGGAAACTACTACAGGTCTTCAGGGAAAGATCAATGCGTAGACTGTTTGAGACATACCTCCCGTGGAGGAAAGTGCGCATGGTGACTGTTGTATTCAATCACGATGCAATTTCTGTGTTTCATCAACACTCTGGTGGTCCACAGATTACAGAAAGCCTCCAGATGTGCATCGGAAACTACTACTGGGCTTCCAGTTGACTATCAAAGAGTAGACTGTTTGAGACATTACTCCCATCGAGAAAAGTGCGCATGGTGACTGTTGTATTCAATCCCGATGCAATTTCTGAGTTTCATCAACATTCTGATAGTCCACAGATTACAGAATGCCACCAGATGTGCATCGGAAACTACTACTGGTCTTCCAGGGAACGATCAAAACGTAGACTGTTTCGGACATTACTCCCATGGAGGATGGTGCGGGCCACCAGATGTGCATCGGAAACTACTACTGGTCTTCCAGGGAACGAACAAAACGTAGACTGTTTCAGACATTACTCCCATGGAGGATGGTGCGGATGGTGACTTTTGTATTCAATCCCGATGAAATTTATGTGTTTCATCAACACTCTGATAGTCCACAGATTACAGAATGCCACCAGATGTGCCTCGGAAGCTACTACTGGTCTTGCATGGATCGATCTAAGCGTAGACTGTTTGAGACTTACCTCCCGTGGAGGAAAGTGCGCATGGTGACTTTTGTATTCAATCCTGGTGCATTTTCTGTGTTTCATCAACAGTCTGATAGTCCACAGATTACAGAATGCCTCCAGATGTGCATCGGAAACTACTACTGGTCTTCCAGGGAACGATCAAACCGTAAACTCTTTGGGACATTACTCCCATGGAGGAAGGTAAGCTTCGTGACTGTTGTATACAATCCCGATGCAAATTCTGTGTTTCATCAACACTTTGAAGGTCAACAGATTACAGAATGCCTCCAGATGTGCATCGGAAACTACTACTGGTCTTCCAGGGAACGATCAAAGCGGAGACTGTTTGAGACATTACTCTAATGGACGAAAGTGCGCATGGTGACTGTTGTATTCAATCCCGAGGCAATTTCTGTGTTTCATCAACAGTCTGATAGTCCACAGATTACAGAATGCCTCCAGATGTGCATCGGAAACTACTACTGGTCTCCCTGGGAACGATCTAAGCGTAGACTGCTTGAGACATTACTCCGATGGACGAAAGTGCGCATGGTGACTGTTGTATTCAATCCCGATGCAATTTCTGTGTTTCATCAACACTCTGATAGTCCACAGATTTTAGAATGCCTCCAGATGTGCTTCGGAAACTACTTCTGGTCTTATAGGGAACGATCATAGCGTAGACTGTATTAGACACTACTCCCTTGGAGGAAAGTGCGCATGGTGACTGTTGTATTCAATCCCGGTGCATTTTCTGTGTTTCATCAACAGTCTGATAGTCCACAGATTACAGAATGCCTCCAGATGTGCATCGGAAACTACTACTGGTCTTCCAGGGAACGATCAACCGTAAACTCTTTGGGACATTACTCCCGTGGAGGAAGGTAAGCATCGTGACTGTTGTATACAATCCCGATGCAAATTCTGTGTTTCATCAACACTTTGAAGGTCAACAGATTACAGAATACCTCCAGATGTGCATCGGAAACTACTACTGGTCTTCCAGGGAACGATCAAAGCGTAGACTGTTTGCGACATTACTCCCATGGAGGAAAGTTCGCATGGTGACTGTTGTATTCAATCCCGATGCAATTTCTGAGTTTCATCAACACTCTGATAGTCCACAGATTACAGAATGCCTCCAGATGTGCATCGGAAACTACTACTGGTCTTCCAGGGAACTTTCAAAACGTAGACTGTTTGAGACATTCCTCCCATGGAGGAGAGTGCGGATGGTGACTGTTGTATTCAATCACGACGCAATTTCTGTGTTTCATCAACACTCTCATAGTCCACAGATTACAGAATGTAAACTCTTTGGGACATTACTCCCGTGGAGGAAGGTAAGCATCGTGACTGTTGTATACAATCCCGATGCAAATTCTGTGTTTCATCAACACTTTGAAGGTCAACAGATTACAGAATACCTCCAGATGTGCATCGGAAACTACTACTGGTCTTCCAGGGAACGATCAAAGCGTAGACTGTTTGCGACATTACTCCCATGGAGGAAAGTTCGCATGGTGACTGTTGTATTCAATCCCGATGCAATTTCTGAGTTTCATCAACACTCTGATAGTCCACAGATTACAGAATGCCTCCAGATGTGCATCGGAAACTACTACTGGTCTTCCAGGGAACTTTCAAAACGTAGACTGTTTGAGACATTCCTCCCATGGAGGAGAGTGCGGATGGTGACTGTTGTATTCAATCACGACGCAATTTCTGTGTTTCATCAACACTCTCATAGTCCACAGATTACAGAATGCCATTAGATGTGCATCGGAAACTACTACTGGTATTCCAGGGGACGATTAAATCCTAGACTGTTTGAGACATTACTCCCGTGGAGGGAAGTGCGCATGGTGACTGTTGTATTCAATCCCGATGCAATTTCTGTGTTTGATCAACACTCTGATAGTCCACAGGTTACAGAATGCCTCCAGATGTGCAACGGTAACAACTACTGGTCTTCCAGGGAACGATCAAAGCGTAAACTCTTTGAGACATTACTCCCATGGAGGAAAGTGCGCATGGTGACTGTTGTATTCAATCCCGATGCATTTTCTGTGTTTGATCGACACTCTGATAGTGCACAGATTACAGAATGCCTCCAGATGTGCATCGCAAACTACCACAGGTCTTCCAGGGAATGATCAAAGCGTACTCTGTTAGAGATATTACTCCCATGGAGGAAAGTGCACATGGTGACTGTTGTAATCAATCCCGATGCAATTTCTGTGTTTCATCAACACTCTGATAGTCCACATATTGCAGAATGCCTCCAGATGTGCATCGGAAACTACTTTGGTCTTCCAGGGAACGATCAAAGCGGAGACTGTTTGAGACATTCCTCCCATTGAGGAAAATGCGCATGGTGACTCTTGAATTCAATCCCGATGCAATTTCCATGTTTCATCAACAGTCTGATAGTCCTCAGATTACCGATTGCCTCCAGATGTGCATCGGAAACCACTACTGGTCTTCCAGGGAACGATCAAAGCGTAGACTGTTTGAGACATACCTCCCGTGGAGGAAAGTGCGCATGGTGACTGTTGTATTCAATCACGATGCAATTTCTGTGTTTCATCAACACTCTGATAGTCCACAAATTACAGAATGCCACCAGATGTGCATCGGAAGCTACTACTGGTCTTCCAGGGAACGATCAAAGCGTAGAGTGTTTGAGAATTACTCCCGTGTAGGAAAGTGCGCATGGTGACTGTTGTATTCAATGCCGATGAAATTTCTGTGTTTCATCAACACTCTGATAGTCCACAGATTACAGAATGCCTCCAGATGTGCATCGGAACTACTACTGGTCCTCCAGGGAACGATCAAAGCGTAGACAGTTTGAGACATTACTCCCATGGAGGAAAGAGCGCATGGTGACTGTTGTATTCAATCCCGATGCAATTTCTGTGTTTCATCAACACTCTGATAGTCCACAGATTACAGAATACCTCCAGATGTGCATCGGAAATTACTACTGGTCTTCCCAGCAACGATCAAATCGTAGACTGTTTGAGACATTTCTCCCATGGAGGAAAGTGCGCATGGTGACCGTTGTATTCAATCCCGATTCACTTTCTGTGTTTCATCAACACTCTGATAGTCCACAGATTACAGAATGCCTCCAGATGTGGATCGGAAACTACTACTGGTATTCCAGAGGACGAGTAAAGCGTAGACTGTTTGAGACATTACTCCCGTGGAGGGAAGTTCGCATGGTGACTGTTGTATTCAATCCCGATGCAATTTCTGTGTTTCATCAACACTCTGATAGTCCACAGATTACAGAATGCCTCCAGATGTGCATCGGAAACTACTACTGGTCTTCCAGGGAACGATCAAAGCGTAAACTCTTTGAGACATTACTCCCATGGAGGAAAGTGCGCATGGTGGATGTTGTATTCAATCCCGATGCATTTTCTGTGTTTCATCAACACTCTGATAGTCCACAGATTACAGAATGCCTCCAGATGTGCATCGCAAACTACTACAGGTCTTCCAGGGAATGATCAAAGCGTACTCTGTTAGAGATATTACTCCCATGGAGGAAAGTGCGCATGGTGACTGTTGTAATCAATCCCGATGCAATTTCTGTGTTTCATCAACACTCTGATAGTCCACAGATTGCAGAATGCCTCCAGATGTGCATCGGAAACTACTTTGGCCTTCCAGGGAACGATCAAAGCGGAGACTGTTTGAGACATTCCTACCATGGAGGAAAATGCGCATGGTGATTCTTGTATTCAATAGCGATGCAATTTGAGTTTCATCAACAGTCTGATAGTCCTCAGATTACCGATTTCCTCCAGATGTGCATCGGAAACTACTACTGGTCTTCCAGGGAACGATCAAAACGTAGACTGTTTCAGACATTACTCCCATGGAGGATGGTGCGGGCCACCAGAAGTGCATCGGAAACTACTACTGGTCTTCCAGGGAACGATCAAAGCGTAGACTGTTTCAGACATTACTCCCATGGAGGATGGTGCGGATGGTGACTTTTGTATTCAATCCCGATGAAATTTATGTGTTTCATCAACACTCTGATAGTCCACAGATTACAGAATGCCACCAGATGTGCCTCGGAAGCTACTACTGGTCTTGCATGGATCGATCTAAGCGTATACTGTTTGAGACATACCTCCGGTGGAGGAAAGTGCGCATGGTGACTTTTGTATTCAATCCCGGTGCATTTTCTGTGTTTCATCAACAGTCTGATAGTCCACAGATTTCAGAATGCCTCCAGATGTGCATCGGAAACTTCTACTGGTCTTCCAGGGAACGATCAAACCGTAAACTCTTTGGGACATTACTCCCATGGAGGAAGGTAAGCTTCGTGACTGTTGTATACAATCCCGATGCAAATTCTGTGTTTCATCAACACTTTGAAGGTCAACAGATTACAGAATGCCTCCAGATGTGCATCGGAAACTACTACTGGTCTTCCAGGGAACGATCAAAGCGGAGACTGTTTGAGACATTACTCCAATGGACGAAAGTGCGCATGGTGACTGTTGTATTCAATCCCGATGCAATTTCTGTGCTTCATCAACAGTCTGATTGTCCACAGATTACAGAATGCCTCCATATGTGCATCGGAAACTACTACTGGTCTTCCAGGGAACGATCAAAGCGTAGACTGTTAGAGACATACCTCCCGTGGAGGAAAGTGCGTATGGTGACTGTTGTATTCAATCACGATGCAGTTTCTGTGTTTCATCAACACTCTGATAGTCCACAGATTTTAGAATGCCTCCAGATGTGCATCGGAAACTCTTTATGGTCTTCCAGGGAACGTTCATAGCGTAGACTGTATGAGACACTACTGCCATGGAGGAAAGTGCGCATGGTGACTGTTGTATTCAATCCCGATGCAATTTCTGTGTTTCATCAACACTCAGTTAGTCCACAGGTTTTAGAATGCCTCCAGATGTGCTTCGGAAACTACTTCTGATCTTATAGGGAACGATCATAGCGTAGACTGTATGAGACACTACTCCCATGGAGGAAAGTGCGCATGGTGACTGTTGTATTCAATCCCGATGCAATTTCTGTGTTTCATCAACACTCTGATAGTCCACAGATTACAGAATGCCTCCAGATGTGCATCGGAAACTACTACTGGTCTTCCAGGGAACGATCAACCGTAAACTCTTTGGGACATTACTCCCGTGGAGGAAGGTAAGCATCGTGACTGTTGTATACAGTCCCGATGCAAATTCTGTGTTTCATCAACACTTTGAAGGTCAACAGATTACAGAATGACTCCAGATGTGCATCGGAAACTACTACTGGTCCTCCAGGGAACGATCAAAGCGTAGACTGTTTGCGACATTACTCCCATGGAGGAAAGTTCGCATGGTGACTGTTGTATTCAATCCCGATGCAATTTCTGTGTTTCATCAACACTCTCATAGTAAACAGATTACAGAATGCCTCCAGATGTGCATCGGAAACTACTACTGGTCTTCCAGGGAACGATCAAAGCGTAGACTGTTTGAGACATTACTCCCATGGAGGAAAGTGATCATGGTGACTGTTGTATTCAATCCCGATGTAATTTCTGTGTTTCATCAACAGTCTGATAGTCCACAGATTACAGAATGCCTCCATATGTGCATCGGTAACTACTACCGGTCTTCCAGGGAACGATCAAAGCGTAGACTGTTAGAGACATACCTCCCGTGGAGGAAAGTGCGCATGGTGACTGTTGTATTCAATCACGATGCAATTTCTGTGTTTCATCAACACTCTGATAGTCCACAGATTACAGAATGCCTCCAGATGTGCATCGGAAACTACTACTGGTCTTCCAGGGAACGATCAAAGCGTAGACTGTTTGAGACATTACTCCCATGGAGGAAAGTGCGCACGGTGACTGTTGTATTCAATCCCGATGCAATTTCTGTGTTTCATCAACACTCTGATAGTCCA